>NC_141139.1:158999624-159651186 GCF_053477565.2 Lygodium microphyllum | reverse complement strand
TGAAGCAATTGCCTTGTCAATGAAAGAGTTATCCACCTATTGTTGTTCGATGTCGTTAAAAATGCCTTGAAGGCTTGTGTCAACCTGTGTCTAGAAAATCGCCACCTTGTTCACAATCAATTTTCTTTCATTATCTTACCTCCTTCCCTTCATACTTTATACATCAAGATTTTTTTAAAAAGTTCATTTTCACACTATTTTCATCATTCAAATTGGCTTCTTGGGAATCCTTGTTCACACTTAAACTTGTTATTCACATTGCTTGCTTTCCTACATCGACTTGAATGAGGAAAATTGCATTCATATGAAACAGATTTTTAAACCCGTGTAATCTATCCAACCTCATTGAAATCCTCATATTGTAATTGGAGTTATACACTCTTGGGCATTTGTTTATAAGCCCAATAAGACCTCTACATCATGTCAACTCAAGACAGGATTTGGGTTCCACACTTAACAATAAAAAATGATGTATCTTCTTATGCGAAAGAGCTTAAGGGGCATTATCATTGGGAGTGGCACAACAAGCTTGGGAGAGAAACATGAAGAAGGCAACAAGAAATCATTGGGATATATAACACTAGGCTTAGGTGATGAATGCATACACCACATTGATGGTATTCTAAGTGCAAATACAGTAATGGGAGGAGCTAATTAAAGTCTTTGCCACAAAATCCAAGCATCTCAATGTGAACCTACCAATGAAACTTTATAATTTGAAGTTCAACCCAAAAGAAGATATCACAACTCACTTGAATAAGTACAAATGCATTAAACAATAATTGGCTATTCTAAAAAGAACACTAGATGAAGATGAAGCCAAACCTATTTTATTAGCAAGCTATGATGTAGATGGTCTTCAAAATTTAGTCGAAACATTATCTAATATGGAAGATTTTAAGCTGCATGACATTGAGACATCCTTGAGAGAGAGAGAGAGAGAGAGAGAGAGAGAGAGAGAGAGAGAGAGAGAGAGAGAGAGAGAGAGAGAGAGAGAGAGACAAAATTAAATCCAATCCACTAGGAGCACTACACCCACTACTTGAGACAATGTACTCATTACTCAAGAAACTCAAGGCTCAAATATAATCATTGTGGATTAACTAATCAAAGAAAAGAACAGTAGAAATAAAGGTAAATATCAATGTACAACTTGTAGATGCTTTGGTCATTTTGAGAGAGAGTGCTATTCTAACCAAGAAAACTATGCAAACAAGCTACTTCAAAATCATGATGTATCTACATCAAATGAATCCAATGATGTATCTCCATCTAGTGGATACCTATTTAAAATCCCACAGTCATAAAATCCATTGTTGGCACTAGTGATGTACCCAAAGGGACAAATCTTCTATTCAATTGAATGTCATTTGCTTACATATTGCTTTAGTCACACCACATACTTATGAGTATATAGGGTACTCAAGGGGGGCAATTTTATTTTGTAATCACATCCTTGATGACAATGGCAATTGGCAATGGCCAACTACACATCAAAGAGGGGGGGAGGGGGGAGGAGGGGATATTAGCATATTTGATGCATATATATGGGAACTAGGTCGAAGAGAATGGATAGATATGTGGATAGATAAGGATGGATGAGTTGGCACTCAAAAGAGGTTACCTACAATGTATGAAATATGTCCCATAGGCAAAGAGAAGGGAGAGTGTCCAAGCTAAAAAGTTATAAATTCATGTACTTGCTCAACCATTAAAAAATCATATTTCTTGCATAGATTCTTATTATGAATGGCTCTTTTTCATACCCTCCTTAAATTTTCCATCCACAAGTTGTGTCTCCTAGTGTTTTCTCTCTTCCATTGCTTTCTTTTCCTCCTCTTGGTACCTCTTCTTAGCTTTGATGGTAGCCACCTTAGCTTTCTTGATTTGTAACCTCTCATTTCTTCTCTCCTCCTATTAGTGCTTCAACTCTAGCTTCTCTACATTTTTTGCCCTCATGGACTACATGTATTGAACGGATGTGAGAATAAGTGAATGAGAATAGTTAACAAATGCTTATCCATTATTCTTATTGATGACAACATCCTTTCTTGGTACAAGTAAAGATCAAGCAAATTAGAGTTGATTCTTGTGTTGAATTGTTGCATTGTGCTTGGGTCCAAAGCGGGCTAAGGTGATTGGCTATTCACAGCCATACTTGATAAGAGTTCAACCACATTTCCTTCAAACTCCTCATGCATGGGGATATTGTGCAAGTCTTGGGTACAATCAAGCAAGTCTTGGATAGTTGACCTATCATCCACACTTAAAACCACCTCGTGAATATCCACATTGCTACATGGTATATTATTGTAGCCCAATACATCATGATTGAAGGGCCATATTCTAGTAGCATAGAATCTAGGATTTATGTTTGATCCAAAGCATACAATTTCTAGCACCCTTGAGGCAACACCAACAAGATCCCCCTTTGATGCTTGACTGGAGTGTGTTCACGACTGCCATAAATTTCTCTCCTTTGTAAAATAGGATTTTAAAGGCTTAAATATAAAGAAATCTAGAGGTTGAAGCTTGTGTGAGGTATGGGCCAGAAGAGTGATAATATCTATGTCGAGTCTTGTGTAGCTACCATGCCTATCCACACCTTGAGAAGAAGGAGGGGGGGGGGGGGGGGGGGGTTTTGGGACAACCACTATGAATTGCTCCAACTATGCTTCAAAAAAAAAGTTGCTTGATCATCCACACCTTGAAAGGTAGAGGCCGAGTGGAACCACACAAGTGGAAGCAAGACTGAATCAAGAGCTATGTCGGATGGGGAGAGAGAGAGAGAGAAAAGACAGAAAGAAAGAAAGAAAGTTATATTAACGTCTTCTAAAGACCAAAACTGGCCTATGAGACAAACTGTGATACAACTGATGAGGTCTAGCTATCCAAAATAAAAGTGCTGAATGAAAAGCTAAAAACTGGAAACTGAAAATACGGTGCTGTGAGTGTGATAAGTGTCGTGTATGTGTATGGAGAGAGAGAGAGAGAGAGAGTGTGTGTGTGTGTGTGTATGTGCATGTGTGTGGGGAAACTCCAATAGTCATGGTGTGACTTGCCTTTCCTAATTCTATTTGTCACTAAAAGAATAAAGTGACAATGATGGGTGTTGGGGGTAAAGGTGCCTCCACCTAGCCGCCCGTGTATTACTACATTGACAGTACTCGCACCTGCACATTGCAAGTGGTGGGCGCCCATCATTGTCACTTTATTCTTTATTCTTTTAGTGACAGATGAATATAGGAAAGGTTGGTCACACATTGTGATTGTTGGAGTTCCCACATTATGGGTCTCTCTCTCTCTTGCTCTTGCTCTCCTGCCATAGCTCTCCCGTGCAAGCTTCAATCCTTCTCACCTTTCAATTGGTATCAGAGCATCGTTGCTTGAGCATTTGAGCTTGGCCTGTGAATCCTTCGGCATTCATTGGAATCCCTACACCATTGGTTCTCACTCTTGGCAGTCATATCTAACTCCTTCGAGTTCCGATCACTCCCCGACTTCCCGAGCACATACCTAGCCCATTTGGGCACCCTCAGGGCATTCATTCAGAGGTAACCATAGCTCCTAACCATTGGAACTCCCCCATTTCATATCTTGGCTCTTGCTTGATTAGGCTTGACAAGGCTTTGTGTATGCCTTCTTTAGGCCCTACTTGAGCTCCCCTTCCACCCCATTAATGCCACATGGGCTAGCAACACCTGCAAAATTTCTTTTTTTACTTCAACCCTCCCTTGGCACTCATTGGTAGCTTGAAAACACTTCATTTGGCACGGAACACCCCCTTGATGCTCAACATTAGTGGTTATCATTGGTATTGATTTGTGGACTGATTTACCTCAGTCCAAGATTGTTTTCCACAGTCCACAGGCAGCCACAAACAATTTACATCAGCACTTTATGTTTATGCTTGGTTGGCATTGACATTTGATGCCCCATTGGTCCCAAATGGTCCCCAAATGTTAGGGGAATGTATGCCTATTGATTGGCCATCATTTGGAGCTGATTTAGTGGCCTAAAATACTCAGTTTTACACAATAAATCACTAATGTATACTCCAGGACTGAAGCTTATTTAGTCACTTTACGCTTTGCCTATTGGTCAAACGGGTGTTTCCCGGGTGCTTCATATGACTATAAGGATGCAAATGAAGGTTGAAAAATGCTTTGGATGGTTCTGAAGTGTATTTTGAGCCTTGTTTGAGCTCTGTATTGGTTGGCATTAACTTGATATTGGTCTACACTAGCATGCTTTGTGACAGAGGTTATATCTATGGTCTATGTATGACCCGTTGGTACATGCTTGATGCTTATGTTACTACACATGCTCGTTACATTGTTTGGACTTGAATGCTACTAGAGTTTCATTTTGGCTTGACTCTGGATATTCTAGAGCTTATTTTGGTCTTGCTTTGGCTCGTTAGAGATTGATTGGGATTGTCTTCATGACATTGGATGCTATCATTGGATACTTGACCGCTCATATGCTCTGGATGTCTTACTGATGTATGATCTTGGATACTCCATCATTGGTGCTCTTACATGCTTTGTTTGAGCTTATTTGCTTGACACTTACGGCTTTTGTGCCAGTGGGAGTGTCTTTGTACACTTATCAGACATTGAGTAGTGCCGATTATGCATATTGAGCTTTCGGATCTTTGAGACCGGGATCTCCTCCTGGATGATGTATCATTGATATACCATTTTGGTCCGTGTAGATGTACTTGGGCTGATTCGGCTTTGTATTCACTACGGAGACACCACCTTGTGTCAGGTCTTGGCAGTGGTATGTACATTTTGCCCTGTTGATTGGGGGGTCTATCGACTTTATTGATAGACTTTGTTTGACATGCTTGGGTGTTGGCTCATGTTAGTTTGATTGTTACATTCTTGTTTATGCTCAATTGATGCAGGTTTTGCATTGACAATCAGTGATTGACTTTGAATATTGGGTTTTGACCACTATCAACTCTCATTCTACACTGCTGTCATAAAAAATAGCAAGCATATATCTCCGGACTGTCATGTATTTTTCATGTTGAATTATCCTAATTTGATGTATTTTTGATGGCACCACAAGAATTTGGAATCCTCCGTGGTAATGTCCGTGGATGGGATTCGTAGAAATCTCGATCCAAGTTGCGTGGCAAGTCACGCAGTAAGTCTCGTGGGAGAAATGCAAATCTGACTTGTCATCATTGTGGGAAGAAAGGCCACATAAGGCCACATTGTCACGAATTGTGCCATGAAAGGCACAAATACAAGGGGAAAGAGAAAGTGCAGGAAAAGTCTTCTGATCGCAGCATGGTACGTGCTAAGTCAAGTGTTAAAATTGAAGAGATCAATGTTATGTAGCTCGAGGATAGTGATGGGGATTATATCCTTGTAGCAACTTCATCTAGTGCTTTGCATATGTCAGAGATACACTCTATGTATGTACAATGTTGGGTCTTGGACGACTTAGGTGCATTTTTTCATGTGACACCTTGCCGAGAGTGGTTCCATTCATACCATTGTGTTTCGCATTCTATGCGCTTGGGTGATGACATGTCTCTTGAGATTGTTAGCATTGATGATGTTAGGATGCAATTTCCTTCTGACAGCGGTTTTGTTATGCACAATGTACATCATGCACCTGCATTGACATACAGTCTCATGTCCGTTGGACAGCTTGATGATGTAGGATATCATGTATCTTTTGGAGATTTTGCATGGAAGATTACTTGTGGCATACTTGTGCTTATGTGAGGTGCCAAGGCTAGCAACCTCTACCCTTTAGTTGTTTCTGGATCTACAGTTGATCATGTTTTGTCTGTGGGGTCTTTACCTCATGTATCTCTTTGGCATGCTTATTTGGGGCACATGTCCATTAAGGGAATGAAAATGCTTTCTAGTTTGTAGTACTTACCACCCCTTGACTATTCTCATTTTGATTCTTGTGATCATTGTCTTTATGGTAAGCAAACTAGGTCTACACATAAGAAGTTTGGTATGTCACGCATGAGTGAGCCCTTGGCTTTGGTACATTTTGATGTTTGTGTGCCCATGCCTTGTCAACCTTTGGGTGGTGCAAAGTATTTTTGTTACCTTCATAGATGATTTTTCTCGTAAGATATGGGCTTTTCCCATAAAGTAGAAGTCCGATATATTGGCAATTTTTCAGAGATGGCTTGCTTTGGCAGAAAACCAGTCTGGGCATAGGCTGAAATGCCTTAGGACAGATAATGGGGGTGAATATGTATCATGTGCTTTTGAGCAGTTATGTGATGAGAGGGGTATTAAGCGTCAGTTGACCGCCCCTTACACCCCTCCCCAGAATGGTATGGTTGAGCGGATGAATAGGACCATCAAGGAAAGGGTTCATAGTATGCTTAGCCATGTAGGCCTATCCTAGCACTTTTGGGATGAGGCAGTTATGACTATTGTGCATATCATTAATAGATTGCCTTGTAGCATTGATTTTCAGGTTGCAGAGGAGGTATGGAGGACAGGAAAGCCTCCCTCTTATGTGCATTTACATGTCTTTAGATGTGAGGCATTTTGCCATGTGCCCAAGGACAAGCGTAACAAGCTGGATCCTAAGAGTGTTAAATGCATATTCCTTAGTTATGGAGATGTAAGAGAGATGGGTTACCATCTATAGGATTTGTAGGTGCGAAAAGTTATCCGCAGACATGATGTAGTCTTCCATGAAGACAAGATGCATAGGCAGCCTGAGAGAGTCATGGAGATATGTAGGGTTATATTTTAGGAGGAGCCACATGCTCTCGTACAACCATCTAGATAGCCTGCAGCAGCAGCAATAGCAGATGCTCATGGCCAAGGTGTTGGATAGAATGTTGGGCATGCAACAGAGCCTACAGTGCGGCATTCTACTAGAGATAGACACCCACCTGACACATTTGAGCCCTCCATGCACTATGTCTTGGTTACAGATGCAGGAGAGCCTCTCACCTATGATGAGGCTATGCGCAGGGGTGACAGTCACTCTTGGGAGAGGGCTATGCAGTCTGAGATAGACTCCTTGCATAAGAATATGACTTGGGATTTGGTTTCCTTGCCTGGTGGCAAGAAGGATTTGCCATGCAAGTGGGTATACAAGCTCAAAAGTACCCTTAGACACCCCAAGTCGGCATACAAGGCTAGATTGGTAGCAAAGGGTTTTAAGCAGGACCATGGTGTTGATTTTGATGAGATATTCTCTCTTGTGGTTAAGATGACCACCCTCCACTTAGTCTCGGCTTTGGTTGCACACCTTGACTCGAACTTATACCAAATAAATGTCAAGACAGCTTTCTTACATGGGGACTTGCATGATGAGATTTACATGGAGCAACCTAAGGGATTTGCAGAGCTTGGCAGGGAGCACCTAGTGTGCAAGTTGAAGAAAAGTCTTTATGTCTTGAAGTAGGCAGCTAGGGAATGATATCATAAGTTCGATGCCTTTATACAATCACAGGGTTATAGTCATAGTGCTATGGATCTGTGCTTGTACATAAAGAAAGCCTGTGATGGATCTTTGCTTATTTTGATACTGTTAGAGTGGCCCCCAACAACCTTCCACTCAAAGGCAAATGTGCCTTAGTGAGGAGTAAAAGAAAAATAAAAAAGTACAACATATACATAGAGTACAATAGGATGAGGAAAGACATAATCTCATCCTACACCCATCAACCTCTTAAGGAATGCATTTTGCTCCATTGGGAGACTTCTAGTGAGAACATCTTCATGATTTGTATCTATGGTAGGGATCCTTGAAAATCTCAATGATCTGCAACCAAATGACCTAACCATAGGGCCTCCTTACAACTCTCAATGGGCCTAATATAATTAGTCTTGGTGTAGTGGATAACACCTCTAGCAGAGGTAAAGACATACCCAAAGATGGACTTCCTACTGTTTGCATATCCTACATAATTGAAGTCAGTATAACCTACGACTCCTATATCCTGGCTACCATAGCAAATGTACATATTTGATGTGCATTTCAAGTACCTTATGATAGCCTTCTTGGTGTCCCAATGTTACATGCTATGGGAGCTTTCACTCGACTTCCAAGACCCACAGACCACTTATTGCTCAAGCATTTTGAGTTGAATGCTCATGGCTATCTCTCACATAGCCGTATGTGCTCTCAAGCCTACACGTGTAGTGAGCTTACCTCAATGCTCGATCGAGTACCCTCCTCTCTCAAGCACGCCAGTAGATCCACAATCTAAGATGCAAGCTCAATCCTCCACCTTCAAGCTTCAAGCGCGCAAGAGAAGAGAAGAGAAGAGAAGAGAAGAGAAGAGAAGAGAAGAGAAGAGAAGAGAAGAGAAGAGAAGAGATGAGATGAGAAGAGAAGAAGAGAGGAGAAGATGGAGAGCTTCTCCACCACGGTTCCTTACCCTCACACATTCACTTCCTCACACTCTCACACTCTCTTCCTCAAGCACAAGCACAAGCAAGAAAGAAGAAGAACAAGAAGAAGAAGGAGAAGAGGTGGAAGAAGAAGAAGAGCCACTTTTGTCACACGCTAAGAATAAGCTTCTCTATTCACTTTTTTGGCTTTTATACATGCCCTCATCCCTTTGGGCACCCATCCCCTTTCCTTCTTTTCTTGACCTCTACTTTTCTTTCTGTAGTTGCATCCTATGATGGCACTCCTGCTGAGCTTCTGGTCTTGGAGAGGGTGGTTGGGGGACTTGTCCCTCGTCTTGTTGCCTCACCTCAAAATCCCGCCCCATTTTAGGGAGTGGTATAATTGTTCTCTTTCTATCACTGGCTCTTGTGGTCCTTGCTCCTCTGTATGCCCTAGCCATTCCACCTTTTGAACTATTAGCCTCTGTCGCCCTGCTCTCTGCTAACACTTTGTTGCCTTCAGCATGGGCTAGATGACCTGCTAGTTCTTTCACTCTTCCCTCACTTTTGGCCATCCATTACTTTGCCTTTCACTTCATTTTCTCTAGGCTTTCATTTTGCCTTTGTGCTAGGGCCACCATTCTCGGCTCTAGCTCTTTCCACCTCTGCATTGCTTCTTCTTTCTCCTTCTCCAAGTCCTCAATTTTCCTTTGTAGCTTTCCTTGCTCTTCTAGCTCCATTAGCTGCCTATGATCCATTACCTCCATGTCTCTTTGATGCTCTTCCTCTTTTTGAGCTTTTTCTGTGTTTGTTGTCTCAAGTTTATCCATTGCCTCTTCTATTCTCTTCAATTGCTCTCTCAATTCTTCATGTTGCATGAGGATGAGCTTGTACACCCTTTGCAAGTCTATCAGTTCCTGTCGTTCTTCTTCAAGACTTCCTTGCCAATTATCTTCTTCCTTCTCCTTAGCCTTAGCTCTTTCTTCAGCTCGTAGATTTATTTTTGGTATCATGCTACCTGGCGAGTCCTTTCCAACCAGAAGATTGCCAATGCTTCTCTTTCGGCTTCCAATTCAGCTATTGGTATCTTCTTCTCCACCTTTTCTTTGTCTAGTTGTGCAAGAAGCTCTTTGACGTACTCATCATAGCCCATGGACGGTGGCGGTGCTGTAGGTATGGTCATTGTCGATGTTTCTATTCTTTGCTTCTTGGGGTCTTGTCTGAATTTAGTATCTGCAGCTGCTAGGCTCTTCATTCTAGCTGTTAGATATCCTCCACTCGAATCCGGGGTTATTTCTTGCACCTTATTCACTAGGTATGGCACCCAGGCCATGACATTGTTCGCATCCATTGTGCTAGTGAGGTCATGGGAGTTATAGGTTGGGGCACAAAAGTAGGCGGGATTGGATACAACATGCCCTTGCCTTTGCCTTTTGCCATCGGTGGTGGTTCAATTTCTAGCACTTTGGTGCTAATGATTGGGTCTTCTTCCCTTGGTGGACTCATCGCAACTAACTCCTCCTCCCTTGAGGGATGTTCCAATGACATACAGATGGCTTGAGCCAAATCTTCCTCTTCCTTCTTGTGTAGCTCTTCTGCCTCTACTTCTGCTTTCCTCCTCCTCTCTTCTTCAAACCTCCTTGACTCCTACACTCTCTGCAACTTGGCCTTTTCTTCCTTGGTTATTCTCTCCTTGGTCTCTTGCCGCTGCTTTTGAGGAGTTGTCTTCTTTGGCCTCCTAGGCCCTCCTTGGCGAGATGGTATCTCTGGTTCTCTACCCTTGCTCACTGTCCTTTCACCCAATTGCTCCTGATCCTAGGGTGGTGACCTTTTAGGTGTCTCCCCCACTTCCTCTTCACCTTGTGCCTCTCCCACAACTTCTTTGATGATGACTTCTTCCTTGCCATCCCCGTTGTGGAAGCTAGAGACTCCCCGCCCCCTATTGGTCTTGTCCCCATGTGGCTAGTACCTTTGCCGAAGCTTTAATGGTTTTTCGCATGTAGCCATTCCAATTCACTTCATCCATCAAGGGACTTGGCTGCAAGGCTCTCTAGTAGGGGCACTCCAATTTCTCTCATTAAGGTGTTGTACCTTTGGCTAGAGAACTGAGCATGGATCATCTTCACTTGCAACTTGACTTCAGGATCTGGGGTATCGGCTAGTAGGCTGATGCCATCATTGACGTGGACTAGGGCCTTGTCCATCCCTAACATGCCATAGTAGACGTCTATCTTAGGTCGCCTCTCGACCTTATTGACTGGGCCTAACGCTTTTTCCACCATTTCTAGGCTCAATTCCACCTCTACCCTATGGGATTCTTCTCCTTGTCTCTCATTGTTATAGTGCCGTGGTTCCTACTAGCATTGGTCCATAGAAACTCCATGCACTTGCTGTAGTCAACAACTTATTGGACCTTCTTCTCATAATTTCCTAGGTTACATTGGTCGACGAGCTACTTCATGATTAGTTCTTCCATGACCACGTTGGTGGATGAAAATGAGTGACCGAGGACATGATATTGTGTGGATTCAAGTGGGGTAACACATGTAAATATCATTTTTTTGTCTTTCTAACACCCACCCATAACAGGAGTTGGGTTGATAAATAGAAATCCCAAGTGGTACCATGCATGTGCGACATGTGGTTGTGATATTTCAATTTTGAGACACACGCCTCATGCAGGAAGAGAAGAAAACGTGTTCTCGCATCCAGTTTTGAGTCCTCGAGTGGAATTTTACGTGGAAAGGGGCATGTTTGCCATCTACCAACTAAGGGAAAGCAAGGGGTAGGTTGATAAAATAGGGAAAAAAGCAAAAACGTGAGGAGAGAGAGAGAGAGAGAGAGAGAGAGAGAGAGAGAGAGAGAGAGAGAGAGAGAGAGAGAGAGAGAGAAGAATCTTGAAGCCCGAAGAGAAGGGAGAAATCTAATTCTCAGAAGAAGAAGAACAAATTTTTAGAAGAAAGAGGCCATGAAGCTAAAGTTATCGAAGCCGTGGAGCATGATGGTAGAGCTGTTGAAGTTAATGGGCAGATGCAAATTCTCAGTTTTTAGATGATGGTAATAAGAGTCTTCCTTTTGTCTTGATTTCTTCTACTACTGCGTGGGGCACATAGTATGTAGATCTATTCTGAGGTATGGTTATGAGTGAAAGATAGCAAAGGGCTGTTCTTCATTGTGTTGAGAGTGATGTGCATTAATTGTTTGTGTGAGGCTTCCCGTACAAGAGAGAAGGAAGTAAAGGGTCTCTACATCTAAAACTGGGTATGTGGTAGAGAATATGAATTATGGGCAGATGTTGAATACGTGGACTCGAGTTAGTGGAAATTCGGAAGGATTTGTTGCTAGAAAAATGATGAATCAGAGTTCATAAAGTTCAAAGCTCCTATAACTCTTCATTAATGAAATATATGCTAAGATGTATCTGTTGGTATGCTGAAATGACAGTTTACTGGACGGCTTCTTAGGGTACAACCAGGTACAATTGCATCCTGTGGATAGGCATAAGACTGCCTTCGCCACTGAGTGGGGCGTCTTTGCTTACATAGTCATGCCCTTCGGGTTGACTAATGCCCCTGCCACTTTCCAATGCCTCATGTGCACCATCTTTAAGGACATGCTTCGTAAGGAGTTAGAAGTTTTTGTCGACGACCTCTGTGTCCACTCGACCTGGATCGAACACTTAGACAAACTCCGAGCAGTCTTTAAGCGGTGTCGTTTATACCATCTCTCCTTAAACCCCTTAAAGTGCCAGTTTTGGGTGAAGCATGGATGCATTCTAGGGCATGTGGTGTCAAAGAACGGCATTGCCACTGACTTCTCGAAGGTCAGGGTCATTGTTGACCTTCCATCCCCAAGCAACTACAAAGGAGTTCAATGCTTCCTAGGCCATACCGGGTACTATCGACGGTTTGTACTCAATTATGCGTTGATCGTCACAGACCATTGTACAAGCTGCTTATAGTCTTCGAATGGACTGAAGCATGCCAACGGGCATACGAAGAGTTGAAGAAGGCTCTAACCATAGCACCAATCCTATGAGCCCCAGATTGGACCATCACCTTCCATGTGCATATCGATGCTTCTAAGTTTGCTGTGGGGGCAGTGTTGTGCCAGCCTGGCGAACACAATCTAGACTATCTAGTGAGCTTTGCTAGTAGACAACTCATCGATGACGGAAAGACAGGGATTTAGCCATGGTATTCGCAGTGAAGAAATTCCGGCATTACCTTTTGGCCACGCCCTTCACCTTCTTTGTGGACCATCAAGCCTTGCTTTATCTAGTAAACAAACCTTGTGCTACAAGACGCATAGATCGCTGGCTCCTTCTGCTTTTAGAGTTCAACTTCTCCGTAGTGGTACGGAAAGGAAAACAACATTACATGGTTGATCACATGTCGCGAATTCCCACGAGAGAAGCCACTGGACAAGGCATTATTGATGAGCTGCCCCGACGCCCATATGTTTAACCTCTCCAGCGAGAGAGACCTATTTAAAGCTGATCTAATGCTGTATTGGGCAGATGACATAGTCCAAGTGCTTGAGCACGGACTGCTTGACCGACCAATAGAAAAAGCCCGGCTTAGGCGATTAATCCTTAAGATCTAGCCCTATCAGCTGATTGCAGGCCAACTCTATAAGTTGGGGCAAGACGGATTGTTGCGCAGATGTGTGTGCGAATATGAGATGCATGATGTGCTCTCAGAAGCGCATGGTGGCATTGCCGGAGGGCACTTTAGCGGAGACACGATAGCACGAAAAGTGCTGCAGTCTCAACTGTGGTGGCCCACTCTTTTTTGCGACGTAGAACGGTTCGTCAGGCACTGTGACGAGTGCTAGCGGATGAAGGTCCCAATTCGCAAAGATCGAATGGAATTAACCCCGGTTATTGCTCGCGACAACCCTTTGAAAAATGGGGAATTGATTTCATTGGGCCCATCAGTCCTGCGGCACAGTATTCGCAGGCTAAGTACATCATTGTGGCCACGGGTTATCTCACTAAATGGGCAGAAGCGCGAGCCACACGAAAAAATGACGCTAGAACGACGGCTAAGTTCTTATGGGAGCAAGTAATCTCACGATTCGGTTGCCCCATCGAATTGGTCAGTGACCAAGGCACGCACTTCATCAATGAAGTGATCGCGCATCTCCTGTCCACCTTCCTCATCATCCATCACAAATCCTCGCCATACTATCCTCAGGCAAACGGCCAGGCCGAATCAACGAATAAGATTCTTGTCAATGTCCTAACCAAGATTGTCTCTGCTTCATGCAACGACTGGGACAACAAGTTGATGGCAGCTCTATGGGCCTACCGAACTGCTAATAAAACGGCTGTCAGTCAAACACCCTTTAAACTGACGTATGGAACAGAAGCGATTCTACCATTAGAGTTCTTCATTCCTAGCCTGAGAATAGTGCTTCAAGAGCAATGGGAAGGGAAGGAGGTACGGACGCAACAACTAGTTGAGCTCGAACGTCTCTCAGAGACTCGTCTTCTTGCCACCCATGCATTGATCTGTGAGAAAGCCCGATGTAAGGGCTGGTTTGACAAGCATGTCAAGCATCACGAGTTCGAATAGGGTGACTTAGTGCTACTCTACTCGGTTAAAGGGCATAAGCAAAAAATGAAATTTAGAGGTCTTGGACCCTTCAAAGTTCGTGCAATCAGCCAAACAGGCAATGTTGAACTTGAGACCCTAAACGGTGAGGGAATAGGCTTCTTCAATGGCAGTTGTGTCAAGAAGTACTACCCTCCTACGCATCTCTTGCACGAGCCACTGATGTTAGAACCGCCTGTCAAGGTATGAGTAGCCACAATCACTGAAATCGACGATGAGGATGAGGAAGCCGTGGAACCCGCATACCTTCGTATCATGATCATGGCAAAACAAACATGTGCTTTCACTGCCTTAATCAATGAGGGAGCAGACTTCAACGTCCTGACTTACGATCATTGGACTCAACTAGGCCAACCACAACTTCAACCCACCACTGCAAAATTAAGCTCATATGGGGCTCATTCCTATGCACTACTCGGCAAGTGCAAGGCAGCCTTTTCTATTGAGTCTGAGACTGTTCCAATGATTTTTTACGTATTGCCAAATGCTAAAAACGCAGGCACAGAGTCACTGCTGGGGCACACCTTCAAAAAGCAGACTCACTGCAATGTCGACTATGCGTCGCAGTGCATCCATCTAGCAATAGGCAACGTTCGCATTGTTACAGCTTTCAGCAAGGGCTGTGCAACCTCATCATGGGCCACCAAGCCATCGATAGAAACACCTGTAGGCAATTCTAAGGAGGGGGGTTGTGTGCGGCCGCCACTCCCTGAGTCTCATCGACTGCAACCCATACTAGCCAAAGCTAAGGCCCCATAGCCTCACCTTCAATGGGTGCCTAAACAACTGCAACAGCTGCCTAGGAGTCGACGCTCCTACCCTCATAAGACCAAAAACTCTAAACCTAGGAGGCCCAAACACAGTTACAGGAATAGACCTAAGGCCCACACGGCCAGAGGCACCACTCGTATGCCAACCTCAAGCTTGATCATCCCAATAACCGTAGGACCTCAAAGCCACAAGCCGCAGAGCTTCCCCGACTCGCAACCATCAAGTTCATCCACGCGCGAACCTATGCGAATCGCCCAAGCCTGTCGAACCAAGCAACAACTGCCAGCTCAAGCATCATCACAAGCAGGAAAAGATCTGACTTTCCAAATCCATCCTGAAAGTAATAGGCCATCACTTGAGCCCGCTGCTAACCTAGCCTCCGTCCCAGCAACCCAATCGCAAGCTCAAGCACACTCACCACCACAACTTTCTGTCGCCAAAGGCTCAAGTTCTACCAAACCCCAACCACTTGCAAGCCTTAGGCCCTCTTACGAGAAGAAATCCTTTCTCTCACTAGCAGCAGCTGATTTAGGTGAGGAAATAGGGGATGGCGTGGTGGATTGCATTAAGCGACTGGACGCTACTTTTGTGTCGCTAGCTCTGATCTACGATCGCCTCGACTTAGGCCTATTGGATGAATCTTTCGCAGCCGAAGTTCAAACGATACCTTGTTCTTGGGAAACGTTTGAATTTCCATTTGCAAAAGCCACTACCTCTGTTGCTAAGTTGCTTAGCGGTGAGATCTCAAAAGAGCAAGCAATCAAACAACACCTCATCACGTCGTATGATCAGCTAACCACCTTTGCCATCACTGACCAAGAAGTGGCAGAGCTATCAAAACTTGCTGAGACGAAATCCCAGTTCTTAAGGCATTGGTACGCTCTTAGGCTGCAATGGGAAGTTGAAGGATGTCGAGTAATGACCAACGCTGAGCAGCGACGCACTATCAAAACAACAGAGTACGACCCCACATACGTCGTGCCAACATCATATCGAGTATTAACCACACTGCGGGGCCGTCTTATAGAAGAACACATCAAGGGACACCCCTACCTCGACCGTTTGTTGACCGAAGAGGAGTTACACATTGCTAGCGGAGTCAACTTGGGTGACTTCCTAACTAACGTTCTCACATACATCACCCAAGTGGGGATTAAGCCCTCCGACCTGGACCGCGAAGCCCATTTGGAATACAACCCCAATTTCTATACTTGGCTCCTTCACAAGTAGCCCCTACACCGCCATGCCGAAAGCCCTTCACCTTCTAACCCTTAATCCTGAGGAGGATTCTTCTCAAATTGGAAGGGGAGGGGGGGAAGGTGAATCAGATCAGAAGCAGTAAATCAAATCAAAGTCAGTGAAGTACGTGGACATACATTGTGAAAAATGGATGGGATAGGAAAAGGGCACGAAAACTTTGAATTAAAAGGCAAAAAGTCAAAGTCTGAAAAGGGAATCTGCACTAGACCTTAATGAATTCATTCAAAAGCATAGAGTTTTTTCTTTTTCAGCGATTATTATGTCGCAAGCACTAATGAAAATTACGGTTTATGACAGGAACACAAAATGTCGCAACAGGACCGAGCCCACCGACTCCCCTTCACGGAGGAGGAGAGAACGCAGTATAGCATCAACCTGGAGAGCCGCGCCTATAATCAATTGAAATTCCGAACTATTCACAATTTGGAAGAATTAGTGGCCAAGGAAGAGGCGGCCAAGAGCATCGTGGAAAGCTACAACCTCAAGAAGTACCTGGAAAGTTTCGCACAAGAACCTGAGCACACGAGCTGTGTGGAATTTCTTAGGTCCTACAACCTCGACAGCGAATGCGGCACTGTCACAGTGGGAAGAGGACAGAATGCTAAGCAAGTATTGGTTCGTCTAACCCCGGCCTTGGTGGAGAAGGCATTGGGACTAGAACCAAAGGTGGAAAAGAAGCAAAAGAGGGACGTATACGCCATGCTGGGGATGAGAAAGGAGGACATGCTGACAAACAATGGCATCAGTATCCAGGACATCCCCAATGCAGAGACCAGGCTACATGCAAAGCTCATACATGCGCTCTTTTCCAACCAGCGCTACAATGCATTGATGCATCGGATCAACGTACCAATACTGGAAAATGTAGCAGCCCATACCTTGCACGAAGTCGACTGGAACGGCTACGTGCGCAAGACTATCGACCAGGCAGCCCAAGTGCTAGCCTTAGGAAGTATGCCAGTAGGAGGAGAATCCCCGAAGTTGAAGGCCGCAGAAAGAAAAAGGGCCTCCTCCAAAGCCTCGTTCATTGCATATGGGGGCATCTTAATGGCGCTTATCCAGGAGGCCGTGAAGGAAGCAGAAGAGGGGGAGGGAGAAACACCCGACCGATCACCTCCCCATCAACATCAGGAGAAGTCCAGTGATAGGACGGAGACTGAGGAAGAAGGGGAAGAGCAGAAGAGCAAAAAGCAGGTTAAGGAGACTAAGAAAAAAGCAGCGCAAAAGAAAAAGAAACAGGATGAAGGCCGTAGAAAGGAGAGGGAAGACTTGGAGAAAGCGAAACGACAATCCCTCAGGGAGGCAGAGGAGAGAGAAAGGAAGAGGAAACAGGAAGAAGAAGAAACAACGGAGCAACTCAGGAAGGCTAAAAAGGCATCCAAGCAAGAGGCTGAAAGGAGAAGAAAAGAAGAGCAGGAGGAAAAAGAAAAACTAGAGGAAGAATGCAAAAAGGCCGAGGAGGAAAGGAAAAGAAGAGTCGCGGAGGAGGAAGAGGAGTTAAGAAGAAAAGAGGAGGACCTGGCCGAAGCTACATGTCGGTCCATCGAGCAGCAGTGCAGGGCGGATGACCTAGAAGCCTGGAATCGGCCTAGGAGAGAGAGGCCTAGCTCCAGCATGCAGGCACCAGAACCCGCGCCCCCTGCAGTTCCAAAAGGAAAAGGCAAAGCACCCCTGCATCCTGTCCCCACCCTCATGGCACCCCTCGCTGAACCCACTATGCCCACCCCTAGCATCCCCACCAGCTTGGAAGTGTCCAACCTGGTGGCTTGGATGCAATACTTCATCAGCAAGGAAATGGCCCAAGGGAAAAGCATGGAAACTATGGCCACGGGACCAAAAAGGCTAGCTGCAAATGCTAAATCAAGGCAGGACCAAAAGCATCTGCATATGGAGGCCTCAACCACCCCCACCCACACAACAATGACGCCACCAGCCAGTTACGATGAATACGTCGCTGAGATGATCTCCCAACTGGAGAGAGCGAAGGAGGACAAAAGAATGGCGGTGGCTGAGTTGGTGACAGAAAAAGAGTCAGTGGCGGCTTTCCAACTGGAAAAAACCTGCATCATCACCATTTAGGCGTGTCCAGTGACCTTGGTCCACTGGCTCCGCCCCTAACCCCCTAGCCCTTTTTGATCCCCCACGTCACGCTTAGGGCACATCAACGACAGGACATACCGAGGGAGGTAACACTCACATATGGTTAGACCTGTCACCCTAAGCCACTGGCACCACACCCCCTTGGCACAAATGGGGTCCTCAAGTGTTGGACATCACTCGGGCTCACCTGCGGTTAGACCCACTTCCCCATTCCACTAGCATGAGCACATTGCACCAACACGCTGAGGACAACACTCCCCTTAGGTAGAGCACCGCACCTTCTTCTTCAGGTATACCAAAAATGCCCAACCACCAACTTCGGAGGCCCTCGTCCACCCATGCAATCCAGTGAGCTACTCCGACGAACATCATTCTTGAGCTTCCACAAGCACCTGAGTCTACATGTGGCCCTCACCCTTACACCCACACCAAAGTGCCATGGGACTGGCACCCGTCTAGGAGGGGGTAATGTTAACCCCAAGTCAAGATGGCGAAAAATGGAGGAAAAAGCAAAAGGAAGATGGAAAAAGAGCAAAGACACGCAGGCGACCTCTAAAGATGAACCGGGCAACAAAAAGCGCAACCTTAAAAGAAAAGGCGCCTCAAAAAACTCGAAAAATTCTTGTAAAAGAGCGCTAGGCTCCCTCCTGTGCCAATTGTAAAATATTAGATGGGTGTAGGCTAGAGGCACAAGGCTAAAAGAGGAAAATGGAAAAAGGACCTTGCTACAATGGCTCGTCATGTAAAAAAGGGATGGGTGCCCATGGGATTTTAGGGTTTGTATATATAAAGTTCAAAAAGTGAATAAGAGATCATTCTTTGGTGTAAGGAGTCTTCTTCTTCTTCTCTCCTTCTCGCCTTCTTGCTTGTGTGTGCTCTTGAGAGAGGGAGTGTGAGAGTGTGAGGGAGTGAGTGTGTGTGAGAGTGAGGGATCAAGAGGGTGAAGCTCTTCACCATCTCCTCTTCTTCTTCTTCTCTTCCCTTCTCTCTTCTTGCGTGCGTGGCTATGGAGGATGGAGCTTGGAGGTGGAGGAGGCTTGAGGATGCTTGAGCTAGCATTTAGGATCGTGGAGCTAGCGGTGTGTGGAAGAGAGGAGGCAACTCATATCAGCACCAAGGTAAGCTCATTACACTCGTATGATCGATGGCGCATCGGCTAGGTGAGAGATAGCCATTAGAGCTCGCTTGGAACGCTTGAAGCAATAAGCGGTCCGTGGGTCTTGGCAGTTGAGCGAAAGCTCCCACATTGTGCTTCGACTTTGTTCTTTCTTTGCCTTCTTTCTTTCTTTTTCTCGTCTCTTTTTTTGTTTGTTTGTTTTTTTAATAAAAAGGTATTTAATACATTTAGGAGGGAGTGTATAGACACCATCTTGATGCTCTTTAGGAGCTACACAATGAGGGGGCCTAAGATACTTGGTAAGAAAGAGTTTGCTCTGCACAAGTAGCCCTTTATGTTAATACATACATTTAGGGGTGTCATTGATAGGAAGGGGTGGTTGCACTTGGTGAAGCGGTTATCATTCATATCTTCTAGGATGTCCATACAAAAGGAAGGTAGGACCATGGTCCTCATCATGAGGTGGGTCATCGTATAGTTATTGATTCTTGTATTGAGATAAAAAAAGAGTGGCGGTAGTCAGTGGACCTCCTCTGTGTAGCGGGATTTTGCTTAAGCAAAATCTTGAGTATCCTAAGATAATTACATGTAGTAATAAAAGCACGGTCAGGGTAGGATGAAAACTCATCAAGGAAGTGTGTGATGGATGGGTGGATGTCCCACTCGATGAAGTTTAGGTACTCCTCTCTGGACTCCATGCATTCACATTGTGGATCCTTGGGAACTCATACTTGCCATGGACATCTAGGTTATAATCTACCCTTATTCTCTAGAGATATGGCATGTAGGTGGGATCATTGCACTTGTTTGGTATGGTGATACAAAAGGCCATCCAAGCATTAAGATTAGAGTCTTAGACACATCACTGCCATTTCGGTTGGGCTTCTATCTATTGACAGCCCCATTGGAATCTCCCAAATCTTGTCTTACCAATAGTCTACATTCTCTCTCTACCACCTTGTATGGTGTCTTGCTCTTTCCTCTGGCCAGTCATTGGGTGAGCCCCTGATCACCTGCTCTACCACTCTTAGAGACAAGACCCTATCTAAGGAGTGAGGGTAATGGAAGGAGAATTCAAATGGTTGGTGTTTGTTTTCCCACTACTGCCATACAACTAGTTATTGGGTCCAATTTGCGGGATAGCATTCTTCTCTTTGCGGGATATCAGGACCTCAAGAACTTGTTGTGGCTTTGTTCGAGTCTCCTTTGTGCTAGCTCCACCTACTCTCTCTGCTTGTGCTTCCTTTCCACAACCCTCTCAAGAGTGGATTCCTCACCCTACTCTTCTATTTGTGTTTGCATCTACTGTGGTTGGCTCAACTTATGTGGTTGCTCTTCTTCATCTTGGCCTTGCTCAAAGATGGGACCGAACCCTCCCCACCTTGCTCATTAATGGTCCTTTCACTTGAGCCCTTTGGTTGTCGTTGTGATTGGAGTTGAGCTACTTTTTTCCTTGTAGCTCACTCTATTTTTATTTTTATAGCTTAATACATTCTTCATCTCCCAGATTTCCTATTTTTGGAGACATTGATGGGCTTTTTGTGAGCAAAAAGAGGTGCTGTTCTTGAATAGGAGATCTCTCTGGTGTCTCCCCTACTTCTTCTTCCCTTTCCATATCTCACATGGCTTCTTGTTGGATGATGGCCATTAGCACCCCTCCAAACCCTATCATGGATGCATTTGATGCAAGTGTTTTTCTATTCGATTTAGTCATGGTGGCCGGTGACTCACCTCCTGTAGGTTTTTGGCTTGATGATAATGCCTTGGTGGTTGAGGATTCAATTGTTTTATGGATGTAGATATTAAAATTCACTTCATCTAGGGCCCTTGTTGCAATGCTTCAAGCATCGGCATTGGTATCCAGGCCATGAGTGCGTTGTATTAGTGACTAGAGAAAAGGACATGCACCATCTTTGCCTATAACTGGCTTAGCATGTTTTTCTCTCTCTTCTTTCTCTCAAGCTTCCCTTAAGCTTTCATGGTGGATCTTGGCTTCTCCTTTCTCCTATGCCCTTCAATGGCTCAAATGACCTAAAAAACAGGATTCCTTAGTGTGTAAACTCTCAATAGAGTAGCTTAGTGCTAGGTTTGTAGTAGCATTTTCATTTTCATGTACAAGAGGATGTGTTTGTGCCTATTTGTGATGAACACATCCCCCCTCCTCCACAAAGAATTTCATTTAAAGAGTCACTAGCTATGGCTATTTTGAGCTTTCACAAAGGCTACTCAAGCTACAACAAGTATCCAACTCCATTTCTCACTCCCTTGATCATTCTTGATCTCTCAAACCCTGGCTATGGCACATGTATGATAGCAGTGAAATTTTTTTGAAATTTTTTCAAGAGATCAAGGGGCTTTAACTCTATCAAGCTTCCTAGAGCTTCCTCAACACTCAAGGGACATACATGTATCCATTCTTGGACTTGAAGCTTCAAGAATAGTTGGCTATGCAATCAAAATAGGGCAACAAGATTTAAGAATCCAATTCTTGGATTATTCTCTTTCATTTCATGGGCCTTTTACGCTAAATCACTCCATGGACCTCTCTTCTACTTCAAGCATTCAAGATTTTGAAGAATCCAAGCAATGTATCGAAGATTGAAGTCCAATCTTCTCTTGAACTACAAGTACAATAGGGATTGAAGAATTTCATTGTAATCTTCATCAAAGTGGCTTCAAATTCAAGGAATTTTCATCTATATTACTCATTGGAGCTGAAGACTTGATCTAGACATCATTCTTTGATCAAATTTGGAGCTAATGCGTGGGATTATGGAGTCTATTATTCTCTTGATCAATTGTTGGATTCAAGAAGAAGGTTTATCAATCTTTGTGATTGAGGCTTGACTCAAGAAACATCTTCTTCTTCAATCATTGAAAGAGGTATTTCTACTACTCTTCTTTAATCTCTCCAACTCCTCATTCAACTGTTATTGCATTTCCTATTTGAAGGAGAGGTTAAGTAGAGTATTCTTGCATTGAGCTTCAATTCTAGCATTGATTGATTGCATTGAGCTTCAATTTCAGCATTGATTGATTGAACTATATTGCTCAAGTATTGTGGCAATGAATCATGATTACCAAGCATGAATTGATTGATAAATCAGCCCATTGAAATTGATAGAATCATTGCTCTTTGCATTGTTCATTGATCAGCCATAGCATAAACCCATGCAATTTCCTTTCAATGATGCTAAAGAGTTGCTTAACCTCTAACTTTGGGATCTACGTGAGCCTCCTTGCTCATCAGTTAACTGTACCATTGTCCTTTCTTGCATCGAAAGATCTCAAGAACTCGGTGCATCTGCCATGGTCAATTTTTTGGCCAATCTTCTCTATGTGTTTGTAGAGATTGCATTGATAGACTATTTGCTTCACTATGTCTTCCTTAGTAACCAGCTCTTCCAAATTGCTGACGCTATGGTATTTTAGTTGGTTGTAGACTTGTGTCTCAATGGTGGCCAATCTGTACCTATTATGCTCTTCCTTTGAGAAGGGAAGTTGTCTTGTCATCTTGAGTCTTTGTTATGGGACAATAGCTTACAATTAGTTCATTTGAGAGTACCTTTTGCATAAAGAAAAAAAATTACAAACAAACACTATGGAATGGTGCAATGTTTCAGTATGGAGGAATGAAAATTCAAGCAGTCCACACATTCAAGTATGAATTCCATAAATTTTTTTCCTCAAGTACAAGTTTACTTTATCCATCCTTTTTTTCTTTGAAGTTTGGTTTGAAGTTTTGAAGTTCAAGTGATGTTTTATTTTTCACCCTTAAGTCATGTTTTCTTTTACATCCTTACTCCTTCCCCCAAGAATAATGAAGATCCTTCCTAGGATTGGAGGATGAAGTGTTAAAGGCATTAAGCACCTAGTTGTTGTGCTTTATTTCTTCATAAGCAAAGCATAGAATTGTGGGTTATACTCTAAGTGGGCATGATGGTTGTTTTGAGGCCTAATGCCTATGTATGTAATGTAGGTCAGGACATTAGTTAGGAAGTCACCAAAGTTCATCCTGCTAGTGGTGTGCAGTTCTTTCTAAGTTAGCATGATCTTCTAAAGGCCGATGGTATGTGGTGGCCAATACTCTAAACAAGGTAAGAGGCACATAGGTTGGATCATACTCAGAGATTTTGATTTCATGTTCCTACTTAGCATTCTCATAATTTGGTAGCCCTCTTGTTCCCATTGGAGGCGCAGAGCATACCATTTTCACAAAAAGGAAGAGTTAGAGTCGACTAACTATTCCAACTCTTCTAGTTCTTGGGTTGTTGTAGAGACTTTTCTCTTGCTATAGGAGGTGAGCAATCATTGTTTAAGAGCTTGCTCTTGAAAAATCCCGTTGGCAATCAAGTCCTCGGCCACTTTGGAAAACTTGACAAACATGAATCATATTCTTCCCAAGTGCATGGCAAGGAGTGTACATCCATTGCTAATGGCTCATCGAGGAGGCCTAAATCCAATTGTTCATAGCTTTTAGCAAGCTTGGTAAAGGTGGCATCCAAGCATCTTATGCAAGTGACCGGATACACTTGTTGAAAGCCATTGCTGTCCAAACATTGCCAATGGTAAGGTGAATACAATGTGAGTTGTAGTCGACATTGTAGTGCACTTGTTTCTTGAGTGCATGTCCTAACAATGATTTCTTACCAGTGGCCTTGGTGTTAGGCAATACGTAGAAGATCATTGGTAGGCTTTCAGTCTCAATAGAGATTGTTACCTTGTACTTTCCTAGCTAAAAATAAGAGTGCCTCCCAAACTGGTTGAGTTTAGCGTTAGTAGGTTGCAACTAGGGGGGTTGACCAATGAGGGTCAAATGATAATGTGTAAGGATAATAAAGTCAACTCCCTCATCAATGAGTGCATCCAAGGCAAGTGTCCTCTTGGTAGTGACCGATATGCACAAGTATGCAAGTGCCATTGCTTCCTCATCCTCATCCTCTATCTCATTGATGGTGGCTACTCTAACATTCACACGTAGGTTCAACATTGGAGGCTTGTGCAATGGGTGTGATGGAAGCTAATAATTCTTGAGGTGACTACCATTAAAGAAGCATGTGCTCTCTTCCTCTAGAGTCTCAAGCTCTATGTTGCCGATGGTTCAACTAATGTTGCGGACCTTGAAAGGTCCCAATTCTCTCAACTTCATCTTTTGATTATGGCCCTTCACAAAGTATAGGAGCAATAGGTCGCCTTTCTTGAAGTCGTGTTGTTTGACATATTTGTCAAACTAGCTCTTACATCTTGCCTCTTCATAGATCATTGCATGGGTTTCCAAGAGTCACATTCCAGAGAGGCATTCTAACTCCACCAGGCATTCCCTCCGTGCTTCCTTTCCATCCCATCTTTCTTGTATTGCCACTCTCAAGCTTGAAACGAAGAATTCCATTGGAAAGATTGTTTCAATCCGATATGTCAGCTTAAATAATATCTACCCTATGATCGTCTTACAAGCTTTTCTATAGGCCCATAGCACTGACATGAGCTTATTGTTCTAGTCGGTGCACGAGGTAGAGACTACCTTAGTCAGGACATTTACTAGGATCTTATTCGTAGTTTCTACTTGATTGTTATGGTCTACCATGTAGTGCTACTTACCCTTGCGTACAACCATGGAGAAGTCCAACTCTAGAAGTAGAAGTAAACATCTAGCTATGTATCATGTAGCACAAGGTTTGTTTACTAAATAAAGTAAAGCTTGATGGTCAATGAAGAAGATGAAGGGTGTAGCTAAAAGATAATGACAGAACTTCTTCATAGTGAACACCATAGCTAGGCCTTCCCTCTCCATTGTGGAGTAATTCATCTCTGCATCTATTAGTTGTTTGTTAGCAAATCTCATAGGGTAATCAAGATTATGCTCACCAAGTTGGCACAAAATAGCTCCTACAACACAATGGGTTCAGGTGGTCTAGGTATCCCTCTAAGGTTGATGTTGATCCTAGGGATGGTTGGCTTTGAGTCATTGGGTGCTAGGAGAGCTATTTGCATTGTATCGCATTGTGGCCAAACCTATCATAATTATCAGCACATGGTCTTGACCTAGGATCCAAGCACTTGGCTAGGAGGTGATTTCGTCCATAATGCATGCATTGCACATGAGGTCATGTGGGCCTTCTCATCATCTCTTAAAGCTTAGACAACTCTAGCTTCATGTCCACCAACTCCTATCTCTAATCAAGATACCCTTTTCCTTGTCTTGTGTGCTATGGTTAGATCTCTCGTTAATGGTTGTAGCTCTCTCTAAGAGGATCTAGAGGTGGTACCATCTTGGATCATGGTTTTGGAGCTTCTCTCCTTGAGCAAGTCATCTATGTGTACGGCTCCTTAAAAGACCCTAGCTAGCACATCCCTTTGCAGGCTCGAGTTGCTCACCAAGGCCTTGTAGAACTCTTCACTTTGGATTCCATTTATAAATATAGTGGAGACGGCTCGTTCGTTAGGTGATTTTGCCCCACTAGGATTCTCTTAAAGAGACTCCATATATAGGTGATGTAGTCTTGGATATTCTCGTTATCCTTTTGGCTAACATTCATCAATGTGGCAATGAGGTTGTTGAAGTAACATGGTTTGGAGAATCTCTTGATGAAGAGACTCTTGAGGTTGTTAAAATTATTACGTTCGGCATTGTCTAGGCTAATAAACCATGTCTGTCGAGTTGCTTAGCAATCGTAGGCATTTTGGTCTAGCTCTTATAGTTTGGTGTGATTCCTAGTCCTGCTATAGTTGCTAGGGCTGCTCCATTTGCTTTGTAGTTGTATTATCTAAGAGGAGTCGCTTTGCAAGAAGCTTGCTTAGCATAAGATCATCCTCTAGTGTTCTCTTCCTCTCAGGATTTTGTCATGGCCTAGTTCTATTGGCAAGAAGTAAGATGCAATGGATCTCGTGCATTTCTATGTGTTGTCTCAAATTTTGAGCTCTCACTCCTCTTAGTTGTAGGTGGCTATGTTTTGTAGTGCTTTCCTTGCCAACTTTCTCTCTTCCTCAAGATCAGCTATGATGTCCTTGGTTGGTCTACCATGATGCATTATTTTGGTTCACTGGTCATACTGGTTTACCATTTGCTGAATGTCGATTGGGAATTCTCCCAAGTCGAGCTCATTGTTTGTAGGATTGGTGCTAGCCCCTGACATGTCGATAGTTTCCTGAGCAACTAGGGTGTCAATTAGATTGATCACATTGGGTAAAGTTGCACCCCTAATCATGCCGATTCTCTTTCCCGTCTTTGTTACTTGACAGTTCACATTTGTACGTTTCGGATTCTGGTTCTCAAGCTGTATTGGATTCTCGAGGTTTGCTCCTATTAGTGGGTTCCTTACTTAGACCCCATTAGTGTGTTCCTTGTTATACAAATCAGTTTACAATGTTACATGAACTAGAAACATGAGTGGTGGAGTAGACTTGTTCCAAATCAAGTTTTCTACCTTTCCTTGTGCATTTCAAGTGTTTATGTGATGAAGTGTGTGAGTTCAATCATAATCAATGCAAATCACTATCCTTTCAATCAATTTTGGTTGGCCTGCAGCTCTCCCATATGAGTGGTGACCACTTGTAGTGGTCCACTCTAGGTCCCTATTGCACGCTTGATGTGTGGTTTGAAGGGTAGCAGGTTTGGGTTGTTATCTTGGACCTCTATTGGGGTATGGTTAGTGACCATAGTCACTCTTGGACTATTGGGTCTCAACCCTCAAGTCCGTCAGCTCTATTGCCCTATCTACTAGCTTTGGGATCTACTACAATGTCCTACAGTTATTGTTTGGCCCCTATAGGTCTGGGAAGGTCAAAAATTGCCAAAAACCAATGCTATGTTCTCTTTTCGACTGGTTGGCTTCGGTCCAATTCCCAAAATTGAACTTCTGATTCTAGATTGTGTGATTCTTGCCTCCGATTCAATTTTGGTCCAAATTGACCGTCTGAGTTTGATTTGTTTGAATCAGATGGTCAGAACCATCTGATTTTTAGATAGCTAAGTGTTATCTAATTGGATGATCCGATTAAGATGTGTGCGAATATGAGAATTGGATGACTTTTGATAGTTGGATGGTCTGATTCTGGGAATTCGAACTGTTTGATGCGACAACAAAAACGTGTGTAGACTTGATAAAAATCTAGCATATCACTCTTGATGCTTCCTCCTAGTCTTTGGTAGGGTCCAGAATCAAACAACAAGGGGTTAGCAATCAAAACAACTCACTTGTAGCCTCAGAATGCACCTAGTCATACAAATCAAAGCTATCCTTGCCTCCCTACTACCCTGCAACAAACCTATCCAGCTCTCTCTCTCTCTCTCTCTCTCTCTCTCTCTCTCTCTCTCTCTCTCTCTCTCTCTCTCTCTCTCTCTCTCTCTCTCTCTCTCTCTCTCTCTCTCTCTCTCTCTCTCTCTCTCTCTCTCGCAAAACCTGAGTGTAGAAATGAGCTCCCCTTGCTCTCTCTGCCTTTTAAACTCATTCTCTTTCAGTCTTCCACTCCCTCCCTCCCTTCCTCCCTCCCTCTCTCTCTCTCTCTCTCTCTCTCTCTCTCTTATCACACTCACAGCACCGTATTTTTAGTTTCCAGTTTTTAGCTTTTCATTCAGCACTTTTATTTTGGATAGTTGGACCTCATCAGTTGTATCACAGTTTGTCTCATAGGCCAGTTTTGGTCTTTAGAAGACGTTAATATAACTTTCTTTCTTTCTTTCTCTCTCTCTCTCTCTCTCTCTCTCTCTCTCTCTCTCTCTCTCTCTCAATGCATTGAAACCCCTTTTTCTCCCCATTTTACCCTATTTTATAGCAATAACCCTACTATTTGTTTCCCTTATTTCCCTTAGTTTTTCCTACCTAAATGCATCCAAATCACAAGCAAACACTTAAGCTAATCTAACCTACTTACCTAAGCTTTAAAAACCAAAAAACTCACTTGCAAAAGAGATCAAATGCCCTTCGACTACCTCACTTTCTATCTATCTCAAGCATTGGTCTTGGACAAACCCTACTTCAATGCTTGATATAAAGTGTGCAAGCACTCAAAAGCTTGAATCTATCTGGTCCCAGAAACAGAATCAAAATGTGGGAGCTCTCACTCGACCATCAAGACCCACGGACTGCTTATTGTTTCAAGTGTTTCAAGAGAAGTGTACTAGCTATCTCTCACATAGCCATGCACACTCTCACACCTACGAGTGTAGTGAGCTTACCTTCATGCCCAATTGAGTTGCCTTCTCCCATGAGCTCTTTGGTAGCTCCACGATCCAAGGTGCAAGCTCAAGTAATCTCGATCCTTAAGATTTATGCTTCAAGCTCTATTATCGTGCATGAGGCAAGAGAAGAGAAGAGATGAGAAGATGGAGAGCTTCTCCACCATGATTCCTCGCCCTCACACCCTCACACACTCACTCCCTCACTCCCTCACTCCCTCACACTCCCTCTCTCAAGGACAAGCACAAGCAAGAAGAAGAAGAAGAAGAAGAAGAAGAGAGTTAGTTTTGGGCACACACAAAAATGAGCTTCTTTATTTACTTTTTGCCTTTTACACATGTCGTACTCCTCTTTGGGGTGCCCATTCCTTTTTAGATGATTGGCTATTTTAGCCTAGGTCATCTTTTCCTATTCCCTTTCTATTTACATTGTTTCTTCACGCATGCCCATCTACCTTTAGAAATTGCACAAGAGGGAACCTGACGCTCTTTTATAAGGATTTAGGGTACACTTTTATATTTAAGATGTGCCTTTCCCCTTATGCATTTGCTTTGGAATTTTAAATTTGCTCCTTGTGCTTTTGGCCCTTTTTCTCGTACTTTTCAATTGGGCCACATTTTTTCACTTTGTCCTCTGTGTTTTTGATTTTCTTTTGCTTTCTTTGCACCAGTGTTAAAAGTAGTGTGAATCATCCATCTTTCCATTTGAATCTCCATTGAGGACTCTTCTTCTTTCTCTCCTATTGTGGGAGCTTTCGCTTGACTGCAAGACCCATGGAACGCTTATTGCTTCAAGCGTTCCAAGCCGAGCACTAATGGCTACCTCTCACATAGCCGATGCACCCGGTCCCTCACCCTCACACACTCACTCCCTCACACTCTCACACTATCCATTTCTTGAGCCTTCGAAGCTCGACATTTCCCAACCCAGTGAAAGACTGATAGCCTCAACATATTGCAATGGTTGTACTCAAGCAAGTTCAAAAAAAAACAAAAACAAAAACAAAAATAAAAATAAAAGAAAAAAGAAAAAGAAAAAAAGAAAAGAAAAGAGTCAAAAAGAAAAGAAGCACCCACAATCACAGCACAGCACCTAGGGGTTCTCAAATTAGGTACGTCTAGTGACCTTGGTCGGCTGGCTCCGTCCACACTCCCCTCGCCCTTTCGCATCACCCACAATTGTTCAGGGCACATCAAGGGCAGGACATACCCAGTGAGCCTGTCTCGCCTATGGTTAGACCTATCACCTTGACCCATTCACACGATTCCCTCTTGCACTTTGCCTTAATACCATTGCAATCAATCGTGGTAAGCACCGCACGAATGGCCATGAAAAGTACATTGTCCTCATCACGCAAGTCCAATAGCTACCAGCTACCGAAAGTGTAGTGTCCCTATGTTCAATTATGCTACGTCATGTAGTCACAACACAAAGGATGTCTCATACACCTTCACATGTACTTCTTCTCAACATGGACAACTTTGCTTCATCCACACGTTGTTCCAAGGAATCAGACGTGCGATCTTCTAACTATGTAATATCTAAGTATGCACGAGCACTCACATAATATCTGCACCAATATATATACACATTTTGGATCATCAAGTGCAGGACATTACTCTCAGCATGTTTAGAGTTTGACCTATCTCCCAAATTAATCAAACTATGTCTGGTGCACGATAAGAAGACTAGCGCTACCCCAGGGAGAGACCACATATGAGAGGTTTTCCATTGCAGGTATTGCAAACTCCAACAAAAGTATCATCAGCTCTTGATCATCACTCCACTCTAAATTCTTACCCTTCATCATTGTGCAATCCCACCAACGAATCATCGCCCGTCGCAGAATCCCCCGAACATCAATACATGTGCCAACCCATGAGTGCAACTCCCAACAAAAGCCACCCCTATCCCCAATTCAACAACCCTATCACCAACCACCCATGCCAACAACATGCCCCCAATGATTTCCCTCTACACCACCACCAAAACTCCCCCAAGACCAACCACAACAGTCCCTTCCACCCACATCTTTGGTGTATGCCAAAGCCTTCCATCTACGACGGCGAGTGCCATGGGACTGGCACTCGTCTAGGAGGGGGTAACATTAACCCTCAGACAAACAAGGTGGAAATTTTGAAAAATCTAAAGCAGAAGAAAAAGGACAAGGCAAAAGTAAACGGAAGACGAATGCATGCCAAGAAAAATATGGAAACACAAGAAGTGCAGAAAATGCCTAAATAAGGAAAAAAGGTGCACAAGGAAAAGTGCAAGTCAATATTTTTGTAAAAGAGTGCAAGTGCATCATGATTTAATTTAAAGAGCATCGGGCTCTCACCCGTGCAATTTATAAATGTAGATGGGTGGTGGAAAGGAAGCTAGGAGGACAATAGGAAAAGGGCCTAGGCCACGGCCGATCATGTAAAAAAGGGGATAAGGGGATGACCGCCCAAAAGGGATTTAGGATTTTGTATATAAAGTTGAAAAATGAATGAGAAGCTCATTCTTGTGTGTGGCCAAAAGTGGCTCTTTTCTTCTTCTTCTTCTTCTTCTTGTTCTTGCTTGCTTGAGCTTGTGCTTGAGAGAGAATTACAGTGATGATTGTGCCCTAGCCTTGTTGTTAGAGAAGCAGTTGTTGAGATAGGGAGATACACTTGAGATTTTGCAACCTCTTTGGAACATGCGATGTTGGTACAATTGAGGTAACAACAGTCGTGAGTGCACAGTGTAGAGTGTAACCCAGAAAGAGAAAGTGGTCATGATCATGCTTTGGGCCATGCGATGTGGGCGATCGGCAAGGGTGATTTTCACTTTCGGCAGTGTGGCTTGTCGCGGCTCTTTGCGAGGTTGGTGGTCTTGCAGTGACTTGGGCATTTAACACTTTCGCACGAAGACATGCATCATCATGCATCCACTTGTCACTTCATGAGAGTATATGCAAGTCGCATGCATCAAGTACAATGAACAGATGCAATCACGATAAGATAATACTTTATCAAAATCCTATGATGCTGATTGCGATGCATGTTAAAGACATGGCATATATTAGCAATAGGTAAGGAAAGTGTATACAGGTGGGGAGCCTATCCCTTTAACCCTTTAACGACAAAAGTTATGGCAGGATGGCCTTTGTTAAGTAGCTTATATATCATAGGGGCTACTCTATTTGTATGAGACAAGGTGAGTCTGAGTGGTTGGGCGACTAGGGCTGTGCCAGTGAGGGGCTCCTGTGAGGCTGGGCAGGGAAGATATCGGCCGGGACCTGAATGGTGTAGTCCTTGGCCGCAACTGTTTCCAGAATACTTTTGAACAATGCATCAAATACCTGCTTGTCTCGAGCTGCTTCTCTTTTGAGCATCTGGTGCCTGAGCATTTGGTGGAGTCTTGCACGGCCGGTGCTGCCATGCCCTGTGTGCTCCCTTGAGCCTCATCCTCTTGGCTTGGGGAGTTTTCGTCCTGCATACTAGGCGGTGTCATTTGGGGCCTCTTTTCGGTGCGTATCTCTTTAGAGTATTCACATAGCATTCTAGTGGGGGGGCTAGTGCCTTATGCTCCCTTCGACAGCGGAGAGTTTCCTTGCAGGCCAGCTGCACTATGTGGTCCATGACTGCTATTGTAGGGGAACCTACAAAATGCAAACCAAGGGTTAGGCCTTGAGGTAGGATAAAACTATTCGCATGGAAGGGATTACACAGTGGGTTATTAAGCGCATATGACGAGGAGGGGAGAGGTGAGGCATGCAGTGTTTGTTGTAGAGGGACAGCCCCTGTGATGATGTTCATTTTGCCTCCATCGATTAGTAGATCTTGGCTTATGCTAAGTTGCGTGGACTGGTTGTTATGGAGTGGGGCAGGGCTCATCCCCAGAAGGATAGACCGGAAAGGGAAAAGATGTATAGAAAGGGACGGTGCCCCTTCTACACCATTAGAGATGTTGGCTAGGGATTCCTATGGTGGCAATGAGGGTTGCATGCCCTCCAACTAGAGGCGGGAATGGTCACATGACTTCTAAATGTGTGGTGAGAGGAGGACTTGAGGAGCTCAGCTTGTCAAACCCAACTCTTCTCCCTGTGCTTGACTATCATTGCTTGTGTGTGTTGATATTATCTATACAGGGTCAAAAAATTCATTGTTTATTTATGTACATATTTACAAATCCATGTCACTTCATGAGGATAAAAACCAATTGTAGAACTCTGCGGATTGTACTGGAGTGTGGCACACGCATCCAGTACTCGTGGCAGCTTACTCAATAACGATAGATATTTTGCAACATCGAGTAGCATGGCACCTTGTCTGAGTCTACTGGCAACATGTAACTCCTCCTTAGTGAGAACCTTATCAGCCAGAGAGTTCTCTTGGCTAGTTCTAGCTAAGCCCGTACCTCGAATGGCAGTTAGCACTCGAAAGGAAGTTGGTGTCACATAGGTTGGGTCTCTTTGAGACCGCCATTTGGCCAATTGCTCCTCTGAGACTGTCATAATTTGGGCTCCTAGTTTAGCCATTGCAACATAGTTTTCAAATCAACGTTTTTCGAATTGACTTCGACCCTCTGATTTTCACTTTAGTTGCTCTATCTCTAAGAGATTTGGTTGGCAGAGCACGTCATTGAATGTTATAGTTAAGCGTAGTTCGTCAGCTTCCTCATCAGAGGTGAGTCACATCGTTCATGCAGGAGCCTGTCATAGTGCTCGTCAAGATGTTCTTGCTTTTCCCAAGATAGGGAAAATGACAAGTATTCTTCAAGCTGCTCCTTAGGGAATGCACCCATGTCCGTAAGGACGTAGATATGTGTGAATACTTTGAGTTTAACATCCAACTTAGTTAAGCATTCTGCGATACTTCTATGTTCAACGAGGGCTTGCTCGATTGCTATCTCATGCAAGATTCTAGGAGTTTCCTTAGGCTTTAGCATAGCTGGGGACTGAGGCCTAGATGAGAAGATTGGTCAACACTAGGATTGCTTATGCTCTCGGCGTTTGTGTGTTTTTCCTGAGGTTTTGTTGCTATTGTGTCATGGTTCTCCTCAAATGTGATTGGTATAGATTTGTCACCTTGTTGTGACAGTGTTGTATCCACTCTTGATTGGTCAAAGTGAGTTCTGTTGTCAGTGGATTGAGTGTTGCAAGCAACCGCTGATGATGATGGTTGCTTTGACTTATCAGAACACACGGATGTGTCTGAGCTTTCACTGCTGCTAGGGGAGATGGCACTGGGTTCCTTAGTGGGTGGACTCAATGCTTTATTCCCAAGTTCTTCCATGCTCTTTTGTCTTGGCGTCTACCACCACTTGCAACTGTCGTTGTTTTTGTTGTTTTATCTTCTTTTTCTTGGAAAATTACGGTGTCTTCCTTAAGGACTCAGGACCCTAAACTAGGTCAATCGTTGATGTGCTTGGTTGGGACTTAGTACTCTCTTTCTCTGGTGTGCTCTCATGGGACTTAGCTGCAGCTTGCTGAATAGCCTTGCTAGGTTGATTGATCAGATGCATCCTCTCCTTGGTCACCTCTTTGAGAGATTTCTTCTCAAGCCTAGGCTTTAGGTGCTTTGGAAGTGTTGGAGGTGTCAAGGATGTTGGTTGCCAGGCCTCTTCCATGGGTGAATTGCTAAGGATGTATTCAGCAAGGGGTGTCGTCATGACCAAAGGCTGTGACTACTGTGATCCTTGATTGGAAGTAGTAGCAGCTAGTTCAGTGGATCGACTACTGTTAGTAGATTGCAGTGTCAGGTCCTCAGGCAGATTGGAAGTGGTTGTGTCTTTTGTTGCCCTTTGAGCATTCACTGGTGCAGATTGAGCCTCAGTTGATCTAGCCATGGTGGGTTGCACAGGCATGTCTTTGGGTCGAGAGCTATGGGTGGTGTCACGTTCCACCTCTTGGACATTTGGAAGCTTAGTTGGAGATAGAGATTGGGATTGAGCAGCTGCACTTGACGACTGCTGTTGTGCTTCCTGCGTCCGTTTAGGAAAAGTGGGTATAGGAGACTTGGGACTCCTAAGTGGCTTCAACAATGGCTAGAAGATTTTCTTGTGGTTGTTAGATGATTTTACCATTTTCTTTGTTGAGAAGTTAACCTTGCCATGAGCAATGTTGTGCCTATGATGCATGTTATCCTCTTGGGAAATCAAAGGCTCCTTGAGCACTAGTGGTCTTTGTGCACACTCACCCGTGTGCCATGTGCTTATTAAGCATGCTAGGCTGAGGTTCTACCCTTTGAATAGCCCCGTTTGGTTTCTTGAGTTCTATCATGAGGGGCTCGGTCACCCCAATGTTTCTGGCTCGAGACTTAGTTTTTTGTTTAGATTTTCTCCTACGCTTCTTTGCTCTTGATACGATCTAGCCTTTAGCTGATAGAGGAGGTTTAGCAGGGGGTTTTGGTATCCAAATCCATCGGTTACCTGCGTAATACCCTTAAGCACATAGCAATGCTTTGGATATCCATCTCGGCATTGTGCTGGCTCTCCATCAATGCCTTCATCTATAAGGCTTGGGCTTCTTTTGTGGTCTTCTACGATATTTATAAGTCCAAAGCCTATCTTTGGCATTGGCTCCTGACCTCCTTGTTTCAAGCATGGCCTCACTCATCACTGCTTCTCATTGTTCAACTTGTGCTTGTATCGACTCTTTCAACAGGTCCTTGCTCTCATTACTAGGCTTGCCTATTATGTCAGCACCTTCCTTGCCTTTCCCTCGAAGTTTAATGAGGCCACCCTTGCTAAAGGTTGTGACTATCCTCACACCCGGTACTATCAAGTGTATCCTCTATGCTACGTAATCAACCTCACACTTGGTCACCCTTTTGAAGGGTCTTCCTAGGAGGGTTTCCTTCCCACAATTAGCACTATTTGGAGGAACATGAAATAGGATAGGCAAGCTTTCAGTTTCAATTGTCATAAGGATTTTGCACTTCCCTATGAGTGCTTGTGGGTGTCCCCTGTAAGGGCTAAGAGTTGCATTAGTCGGTGTGAGCTCTAGTTGGCCTAGTAGGGTCCATGCTTCATAGGTCAAGATATTAAAATCTGCTCCTTCATCAATTAGAGCATCGATAGTGTGCTCTCTTTTTGCGGTGAGTCCCCTGAGTCTTGCCTTATAAATTTAAGCCTTCTGACAAATGCCCTTGAGTCCCCAACTGCATGACCAGATGTGGATTGTCCACTGATGTCTTGGATTGCATGTGTAGTGCTATTTAAGGTGCATCTATCATTAGGACTGTCATATCTAGTCATCCTCGCCGTTGTAGCTTGATGTTGTTGCTTTTCGCTTTGACTAGATGCAGTCTGAATGCAACACGTACGTGTTTTTACAGTGCGGCCTTTTTGCCCTTGTTGGCTAGATTGACCCATTGAGGTTCTAGGGTCTTTGTTTGTCTTTGTTCAAGTATGGGCTTTTGGTTGCTCTTTTGCAAGTGAGAATCCATGCTCGTGAGAGCCATTATTGCACTAGGGTCTAATTTGGAGGACCTTTCACGACGCGCATTTTCTCTCCAACGTACTTGGGGGAGGTGTGGAGGGGGTTGAGCCCCCTTTGCGTGGGTCAAGGGGTCAGTCCCCCCCGGCCTGTAGGACCATTACAGTAAATGCCATGCGCGATTTGAAGGACCATTCGTAGCCAAGTTTTGAACTACTTGCTCTAGATTTCAATCTAGTGATACGTCTATGATGTGCTTGCGGCTGTATATGGTCTCTCGGTCAGTTCTAGGGTCTACAGGTTAAGATCTAAAAAAATCCAAATTCGGCCAAATAGGTTCAAATTGTAGGGGCTGAATACCCAATTCGGCCCATCCGAATGGCCGAGGGCCAAATGAGAAAGGGTTGAATGTAATTGGGCCGAATGTCAAATTTGGCCAGTCTGAGTGCGCTTGTCCGAGGGCCGAGTGGGACGAGGGCTGAGTGGCCGAGTCAGGTGGGCCGAGTCAAGTGGGCCGAGGGCCAAGTGGTGAATTCGGTCGGGCCGAATGTCAACTTGTCCGAGTGGGGTTGGGCCGAGTCGGTAGGGCTGAAGGCCGATTTTCAAAGTTGGTTCGAATGCTTCACTCGGATAGCCGAGTGAGAGGCGTCCCAGTGTAGTGGGCCGATTGGCCGAGTGATTCGAGGGCCGATTCTTGGACTCGGCCCAGAATCGCCGTCACTCAGACATGCCGAGCGCGACACGATTTTTGCTAGACTTCAAAGAATTCTTCGTGCTGAGCGATCAAGGGCTTCCTACCTGTTGAGCACCTCCAGATCCAAGCTACTCATGTAAGGGAAGGTGTGGAATTACCTGGGCTGGGCAAATAACTCCTAAATGACCAGATCGAAGCAGGTCCACATGATGAATCTCCCTCCCTCTCTCATGCTCTCCTGAAACCCTGCAATGCAAAATGTGACCTTTCTTGCCACTCCTGGCCCCTTATCACCCTGCCCAGGCTTGCACTCACCTTAGTCTTGCTCCCTTCATCAACATTTAACCCAAAATTTCATTTTTTGCCCTTCTTTTTCCTATTTCAGCCTGTTATACAATAACATAAAACCCTATTGTTTACTCCAATGTTTTGCTCCTATCCTTCCTAAATGCAAGAAAAAATCATAAGGGAAATACCTACACTACTCCATCATGCTTTTCCAAGTCCAAAAACCAAAAACCTACTTGCTAAGGGAAATACCTACACTACTCCATCATGCTTTTCCAAAAACCAAAAACCTACTTGCTAAGGAGATCGAATATCTCTTCAAACTCCCTCAACACTATATTGGGGAATATGGGAATTTCCCATAAGTTTAGGACATGTGGTCAAATCTTTGGATTTGTCGCCCACAAATTTTCTCATCTTTCTATGCTCACATAGCCATAGTAATATAGCCCCCTAGCTCCTCCTAGCCATAGCCACACAACACCCAATTTCTCACTTTCTTTTATCTCCATATCTTTCATTGTTCTGAAGTATTCTTACTTGCATTCCTCTCCTTTTAAGTAGTATTATTTTCAGATCCATTCCAATGGCATCTACATGTCAGCAAAGGTGACCCCACGATCCCATATCTATTATACGTATACACAATGTAAAGGATGAGCATGGCAAATGAGAAGGAGTACTGTTTGAGAAGCTTTCATGGGTTTACATGCATCCTTCAACAATATGGCCTCATCAAGTTTGTCGTCATGGTATTACAAAATCATTCAATGATAATTAAAAGTCATGGCAATATCTTCTAGATCACAAGATTTTCTTCTATAAGTTCATGTACATAGTGCCTATATTAGTTAATTTGTATGGTTCTCTTGAATTGCTTGTTTATCTCTCAATTCTTTGGAACGGACCATTTCAGATGAGTGGATGCTTCATACATTGTAATTGAAGATCATACATGACATTCATAGATCACTAAAATTGGGAGAGCTTCAAGATCAATGGGTCTTTCATGGTTTGTGGTTCCAATTCATGTTTTTTCTTATATCTTCAAAATCACTAATACACATTAACGTCTCCCCGTATTCATTTATAATGATATAAATAAAAAATTTCTTAATTTAAAATTTAAAGAAGAATGGAATGAGATTGATGGGGTCCCCAAATGTGACATCTTTTTATGCAAAGTTGTGGTCCCTAGTGTTACCTTCCATTACTTAATTGCATATTCATCATTGTACATGCGCTTCTATTACCAATGTTGGATGAAGAAAATAGGCCAATGAGTTCTCTTGGAGTCCACTAAAGATATGGAATAAATATTTGCTATTCAAATTCATATACCAAGTCAAATGATTGAGCAAGTGGAGTGATTGTTGGACTGCTCTAAATCTAAGGAAGTATCTTATATATATGGGAAGGTTTTGTACAAAGAGCTTTAACTTCATATTGGCGGTAAAAACTTGGGCTTGTTTAATATTGGAGTTTTTTTTTGTTTTGGTAGGCTTATTAAATTTTCCGTTCAAATGAGGATTTAAAGAATGTATAAGAATTATATGGTATCGAGTGCTTTGCAACAAGTCAAGATTTGTGTAGAGACAAATAATGTATAAAAAATTCATGATCAATAGATTGAGGGATTTTATTTTTTGATCCTTTGTAGATATTTTAGATTCTCTAACATTGTACATTTTGAAATTTTTGTGAATTAAAAAAATTAATATATTTTAAAGACTAAAATTTTAAGTCCATTGCATATAAAACCATTCACTTGGCCTCACATTCATTTTCTAACTCTCCAACCACTTATTCTTTCCCAAGCATCCTTGCACTTGCCTCCTACACCCCTTCGCCCATGATGGATTAGACTTTTGCCAGCTTCATGCGATTTCTTCACGACACGGACTTTGTCTCAGGATATTAGACCTCTACCAAGTCTTTTGTTCCAATATCAAATATTATGATAAGGTATTGTGGCATGGTCCAAGGTTGCACTACCCTGTCAAGTACATGAACACATATATTCAATATTCTACAGTTGGGCTTCAAGGATTCCATCGAGAAATGGATGCCCTATAATCTCTTGAAGTACATCAATAGCACATACGTATTTTGGAAATGACTAGGTTGTTTTTATGCAAATTTTGACCCCAATTACTCCTCAGCAACAACCAAGGAATATGGCATTGAGCAACATGGCATCGACTACCTCTCTTGGATGGCCACCTTCATTTTGTTACTCAATGAAGGTATAGGACTCTCCCTATAGTCACAATGAGTGCTAAAGAGCTCATGGGAGGATTAGTGAAAGATGTCCTTGATCCAAAGCCTTCACAGATGGACAAGGCCAAAGAGGAAGTTGAGGCTACAAAAGAGATAAAAACTCTAGATCTTGTGGTCAATAGAGATATGGTTGCTGTGGAACGCACCATGGGGAATGGCTTATGTGAGAAAGAGGATACACCATCTACCATCGATTCAAACTGTCGCATAGATAGCATGAGTGGAGTCTTTATCAATGTTAAAGAATTTGTGTTTTTTCATGATGTGGAGGAAATTTTTAGAGTGAAGAAGGATAAGGTGTTATCGATACTGGCAAGTGCCAATGAATTTTCCCTCATGTTTAATGATTTGCTTGTAGGGTAAATCAACCCAAAGATCAAAGATATAGAGGGCTAGAGGGGGCACTCATAGCTCTTGGAGATAACATCAGCTTGGTAGAGCACACTATAGTTGGCACCCAAGAATTTTAAGTAGTACAAGCCAGCTTGATGGTAGGATAGGTGCCCCTAGAAGAGCAACAAGCCCCTCCCAATTGACAATTCTAAGATAAGTATGGCCTTGACCAAACCCTTGGAGGTTACTACCAATGATAAGCAGGAAATAAGTGTATCAACATTCCATCTAGACATTTTTTAAAATACGTATATTATTTTGAGCTAACTTTATGTCAATATAGGTTGTGGTTGATATCAATGACTTTGCAAGTCACTAGAAGGGCCAAGAAGTATTCGGGAGGGATGCCTTGATAGGGTATTACATTAGCCAAATCTCCACTAGTGACATAGCCATAGTCCATGCTACATTTACCCCAGATGGGTGGGCTCAATTCTCTATCTTGAAGGCCCTATCAAAAGTGCTATGTGCTTTCACCATCACCCTAAATGCACACAAGATAATTCTTGTGAAAAAGGAGTCAGTGAAGCATGTATTTGGTACACAGTTGTGTGAAAGGATGCTATAAGCCATAGACATTAAGAAAGACATAGGGGCTAGCCATGTAGCTATACTATTGTGCATCACATGCTCAACAATGGGATGTTGGACACCCTCTTATCGATTCAAGATGTTCAAACATGTGGCACATCAGGTAGCTTTCATCTATCCTCTTACACATCGTAAAAAAACTAAAACCATTATAACAAACTCCCTTGGCCCTCCTTTAAGAATGAAGGTGGAACTTGGAAAGCTCCACAGCCCATGTATGCACCCACTCTCCTTCTTCACCCTCTACAGTCATCACATGTAAGATATGAGCATGAGGGTAGGTATAAGAGAGCACTTAAGAGAAGGAATGGAGGCTTCACCCTTGGTCTCTCACTCACAACACACACACACACACACTCTCTCTCTCAATTCTCTGCTTCTCATAATGGAAAGAAAAAAGTGAGAACACGAAATTAGCATACATATGACTTGTCCTTTCCATTCTCTTTCAACCTATTTATAAAAATTTTCAAGATTAGGGTTTCACCATCCTCTTTGGGCATCAATCCAGTTTTTGAGCCAAAGACTAGTCTTTCTTCCCTCCATGCATATAGTCAAATCCATATTCCTATGCTAAGTGCTATTAAATTTAATTACAATTTTTACAAGAGGGAGCCTAGCCTTTTTTTACAATAAATGATTTGTTTTTTCAAGGCCTAATAAATTTTAAAAAAATTTATGGTTTTCATGTTCTTCTTTCTCTTCATGCTTTTGTTTCTTCAACTAGTTAACATTTGTAGCCCTCCTAATTGAGTGCCAATTTCATGGCACTCACTCCACTAGGAGCATAGTACGACTAGCAAATGGTGATGGGATGGTTGATGCAATGGTCTTGGTGAAGTGGATGCTTGGATGGTTATGAAGGATGGCATTTAAAGCATGGCATGAGAGAGCCAGGAAAGTTATGTACTGGCTGTCTATCAGTATTTCAGACTCTATGATTGTGCATATTCAGGATGCAAGTACGCCAAAGGAAGCATGGGATACTTTGTCAAAAATGTATAGCACAAATACGCAAGCCAGGAAAATGCAGCTCAAGCAAGAGTTGCATAATGTGCAAAGAGAAAGTATGAGCATCAATGACTACCACATGAAGGTGAAGAAGATTGCAGATGCACTTGCTTCCATTGGGTCGCCAGTGGAAGATGATGATTTAGTTTCTGTGACCTTGAATGGTCTAGGAAAGGATTATGCACAGTTTCGGACATCCATTTCAGTTCGTGAAAGATTTCTTGATTTTGAGGAGTTGATTGCTCTTCTAATTTCTGAGGAGCAGAGAAATGGTGGTGCATCTTCTTCAGGAGGAACTTCAAAAGAAGCTGTCTTCTACTCAAATGCAGGAAGAGGTAGAGGCAGAGGTAGAGGAGGCCGATCTGGAGGCCGTGGTAGAAATCAGAATATGCAACAAACTCAAGAAAACCAGTTCTATGGAGGAGGACGTGGTAACTCTAGAGGCAGGGGGAGCCAAAGAGGTCGTGGTGGATGGCAAAGAGGCCAAAATGCAAACAGCAATGTTGAATGCTATTACTATGGTAAAATGGGTCATATGGCTAAAGACTGCTATAAAAAGCAGAATGACATCATGAATGGAAAACTGCAACAAGGGAATTATGCATCTTCTATAGACAGGGTGATGACAGAAATGAGCATTTATTTATGGTGCAGCACATGAACAATTCTGTGACAAGTGCAGAAGAAAGCAACGATGTATGGTATGTTGACTCAGGTGCATCAAACCACATGACAGGTCATGTAGAATGGATGGAGGATGCAAGGAAAATGGAAAAACCAGGATTTGTGGAGACTGGTGATGATACTGCACATCCTATTGTGCAGATTGGAAAAATTCATTTGTCTATGCAGGATGGGAAAAAGAAATACCTATCCGATGTATTTCATGTCTCGAATATCACCAAGAATCTGGTTTCTGTTGGTCAAATGGTTGAGCAGGGCTTGCAGGTCAGATTTAATCCTCATGGATGCTTTGTTGAGGATATGAAAAATAAAGGTCGCTTGATAGCAAAAGGAAAGAAGAAGGGCAGAATGTTTACGTTGAATGCAGACATGCCTGAATTGAGTGCAGCAATGTTTGCACATGGGACCGGTGTAGTTGCAGATATTGATATCTGGCATAAACACATTGGTCATGTTAATGTACAGCGACTTAAATCAATGCAGGCCCAAAATATTGTTGCAGGATTGCCTAAATTCAAGGTTGCAGAAATGCATAAGGTATGTGAAGCCTGTCAATTTGGAAAATAGGCAAGGAAACCATTTCCTAGACATGTTCAAGAGAGTAAGAAGCCATTGGAATTAATCCACTCTGATGTGTGGACTACTAAAGCTGCATATTTTGGAGGCTGTCATTATTTTATCACTTTTATTGATGACTATAGCAGAAAAGTCTGGGTGTATTTCATGAAAAAGAAAAGTGAAGTTTTTGGGCATTTCAAAACTCTTAAAGCTATGGTTGAAAAAGAAACAGGCTTGCAAATAAAATGTCTAAGGTCAGATGGAGGGGGAGAGTACCTCTCAAATGAGTTTGCAAGGTTCCTGCAGGAGCATGGCATAAAGCAACAATATTCATGCAGTCATACCCCACAACAAAATGGAATTGCAGAAAGGAAAAATAGGCATATTGGAGAGGTATCTCGTGCCATGCTCAATGAAAAAAACTTGCCAGCTGAAGTAGTTGCTACAGTAGTCTACATAATGAACAGGACTCCCACTACAGCAATACATGGCATGACTCCAGAGGAGAGGTATACTGGTAGGAAACTAGATATTTCTCATTTGAAAATTTTTAGTTGCATTGCCTATGTTCATGTGCCAGATGAGTTGAGATCCAAGTTGGATCCAAAAGCTGAGAAGTGCATCTTTATTGGTTACTCTCTGCAGCAAAAAGGGTATAGATGCTATAACCCTTCTACTCATAAGTTTACAATGAGCAGAGATGTTGTTTTTGATGAGATGAGTAGTTGGTATAAACCAGTAAATGTGATTGATAATGTAGATGCACAAAATGGTAATGCTGCACAGAATTCACATAAGCAGTCACAAGATATTAGTGGACCTGGAGCGTCCTCTAGCAGTGGTTCACATTCTTCGCCATGGATAGGCAGATTGAGATCAGGAGAATCTTCTCAAAGCAATGCAGATAGTGGTATGTAGGTATCACGAAAAGGAAAAGAGAAGGTAGATCAGCCCATGTTTGATGTGAATGCAGGTCACTCTTATGTGGATGGTGAATCCAATGGCTCAGAACAGAGCATTGATGATGAGTTGGGTATTCCTTCTATTGTTATACCTGGAGTAAGGAAGACCAAGGATGTTTTGAGAGCACCTGGGAGTGAACCTACTTTGCGCAGGTCTACCAGAGTTAGGTATCTTGTGGATAGGCTGAAATATGATGGATTTACAGCCATTCACTATGCCTATATGGTCAAAGTGATACATGAACCAGAACCCACTTCTTTTGAGCAAGCCATGGGAAAAGAAAAATGGGAGAAAGCCATGGATGAAGAAATGGATGCCTTGGAAGCAAATGCTACATGGGAGTTGGTACCTTTGCCTAAAGATAAGAATGCAATTAGCTGTAAGTGGGTTTATAAGGTGAAGCACAACACAGATGGTTCTGTGAACAGATACAAGGCAAGATTAGTAGTCAAGGGCTATGCACAAACATATGGCATTGACAATGAAGAAACATTCAGTCCGGTTGCAAGGATGGCAATCGTAAGAGCAGTCATTGCTATGGTTGCATCAAAGGGATAGTCTTTATATCAGATGGATGTAAAGAATGCCTTCTTGCATGGTGATTTGCAAGAAGAGGTCTATATGGAGCAGCCACTAGGTTATGTGTATGCTGTTCATCCTGAGTTTGTTTGCAGGTTGAAGAAAGCATTGTATGGCTTGAAGCAAGCACCTAGAGCATGGTCTGACAAGATAGGACAGTATCTTGTCACTATTGGCTTTCAGATTTTCAAGGCAGATTTCTCACTTTATGTGAGAAAAACAGAGAAAGATATTATGCTACTTGTCATTTATGTTGATGATTTGATTATGACAGGTGACAGTGATGAAGATATCCTTCATGTGAAAATGCTATTGAAGCAGAAGTTTGAGATGAAGGATTTGGGAGAGCTGCATTATTTCTTGGGCATTGAGGTGATTAGATCACCAAGTGGGATACGGCTCTTGCAGAGGCAATATGGATTGGACATGCTGTCCAAATATGGGATGACAGGTTGTAAGCCTATTTCACTTCCTTTGGAGCAGAATGTGAAGTTGAGCACAGATGCAAGTGATCTTCTCGAAGACCCTACTATGTACAGACGCATAGTAGGAAGTTTGATTTATATGACTATTACCAGGCCAGATTTGAGCTATGCTGTTGGATTGGTAAGTCAGTTTATGCAGGCTCCAAGGAAACCACATTTGGATGCGGTTAGACGCATACTCAGATATGTGAAGTCCACATTGCAGTATGGACTATTTTATGAGACTGGGGTTCAGATACAGTTGCATGGATACACTGATGCTGATTGGGCTAGTAGTATTTCTGATAGACGATCTACCAGTGGATATGTGTTCTCTTTTGGGAGTACTGCAGTCACTTGGAGCAGCAAGAAACAGCCTACAATTGCCTTGTCGAGCACAGAGGCTGAGTATAGGGGTACAGCAATGGCTGCATGTGAGGTAGCTTGGTTGCATAAGCTACTTTATGATATGCATCAGCCTACAGATGGGCCAGTTGTCATTTATTGTGACAACATGAGTAGTATACACTTGGCAAATAACCCAGTCTATCATGCTAGAACAAAGCACATTGAGGTGCATTATCACTATGTGCGGGAGAGGGTTTTACTAGGTCTTATTGATCTAGTTTATGTCAACACAGAGGATCAGGTAGCTGACATATTTACGAAGGCATTGGGCGCAGAGAAGCTGCGCAAGTTCAGAGACCTACTTGGTGTGCAGGAATTGGGATTGAGCTCGAGGGGGAGTGTTGAGATATCGAGCTCCACTCGTGATATGCCAGGGTGACCGTTGTGCATTTATGTCACCGACTTGTTAGTTGCAAATGCGGTTGGTACACCGCCCATGAATAATAGCTAGATGACAGCTATCCTTATCTACTCTAGTTCGTGGCTCAGTTAGTATGCCACCTTAGTTAGTTGAGTTTGGTTTGAGACCCATATATAGGGTTCTTCTATTTCTATGTACTAGAGTTCTTTTGGCTTACACAACTAAGAAGAGGAAAACTGTTTTCAGCCTCCACCCTTGTGTGTATTCCCCCATTATGCAAGCAAGAAAGCTACAAGTGAGACTCCTTCCTTCTCTCCCACAATCTTGACAACAAATCTAGGTTGGTTGCAAAAGGCTATGCCTAGACATATGGCATAGATTATGAAGAAACCTTCAGTCCAGTTGCTAGGATGGAAATTGTCAGATGTGTGATTGCTTTGGCAGCAACCAAAGGTTGGAGGTTGTAGCAAATGGATGTGAAGAATGACTTCTTCCATGGTGATTTGCAGGAAGAAGTGTATATGGATAAGCCAGCAGGTTATGAAGATTTAGAGCATCCCACGTATGTGTGCAGGTTGAAGAAGGCACTCTATGGGCTCAAGCAAGCACCTAGAGCATGGTTTGACAAGATCAGAGAATATCTTGTCAATATTGGCTTTTATGTTTCTGATGCTGATCACTCACTTTATGTGAGAAAGGGAGATGCAGGTTTGGTCATCATAGTCATCTATGTGGATGAATTGATTATTACAGGTGATAGTGATAGTGGGACTGCTGAAGTCAAGGATTTTTTGAAGAAGAAGTTTGAGATGAAGGATTTAGGTGAGCTAAGGTACTTCCTTGGCATTGAGGTGATAAGAAGTGATGATGGTATATGGCTGTCCCAAAGACAATATGGCTTGGATATATTGTCTAAGTATGGTATGACAGCATGCAAACCACTTTCAGTCCCATTGGAGCAGAATGTAAAGTTGAGTGCTGATGTTGGGGATGAGATAGAAGACCCTACTATGTTTAGGAGGATAGTGGGGAGTTTGATCTACATGACCATTACAAGGCCAGACTTGAGCTACACTATTGATCTTGTGAGTCAGTTTATGCAAGTACCTAGAAAGCCACATTTGGATGCAGTTAGATGCATATTGAGATATGTGAAGTCCACATTACATTATGGACTTTTCTATGAGGCAGGTACAGATGTACAGGTGTTTGTTTGGATACACAGATGCAGATTGGGCTGGTAGTATGTCTGATACAAGATCTACCAGCGGATACATGTTCTCTCTTGGTAGTGCAGCAGTTACTTGGAGCAGCAAAAAACAATCTACAGTTGCTTTGTCGAGTACAGAGGCTGAGTATAAAGGTGCTGCTATTGCAGCATGTGAGGTAGTATGGCTGCAAAAGTAATTGGCTGATTTAGATGTGCAGGTGGAAGGTCTAGTTGTCATTTATTGTGACAACATGTGCAGTATATAGTTGGCTAGGAACCCTGTGTTTCATGCCAAGACAAAACATATTGAGGTACACTACCACTTTGTGAGAGAGAAGGTACTAGCAGGTGAGATTGACTTGGTGTATGTCAGCACATAGGATCAGATAGCTGACATCTTCACGAAGGCATTGGGTACAAAGAAGCTTTAAAAGTTTCGAAGCTTACTTGGAGTTGCAGAGATGCAGTTGAGCTTGAGGGGGAGTGTTGAGATGACAAGCTCAACACATGCGGATACTGATGATGGACCGCCTGGTTAGATGGGTCCACATGTCTACACTTAGCACGTCGGTGGTGATTATGACTCTCACATGGCCACTGACTCATTACTTATTATATTCAGGTTGTTACACCTATTTACAACTGGCATAGTTATAGCGCCAGTCGACTAGTGTAGTTGGTTATGCATTGTTTGACTTAGTAGGCTACTTTCCTTTATGCTGTATCTTATCTATACTTTATGTACATTGTAAAGTGTGTGGAAGAAGAAGAAGAAACCAGCAAGAAAACGTTTTGGCCTCCATCTCTCTTCTTGTCTCTTGAGTGAGCTTCTTCTTGTGCATTCTGTGTGTGTTCAGCGCAACATCTTGAGCAAGTCCCCCCACCACACGATTCTTGACAATTTTTCCACATAACATGTTGCCATACATCTTATCCATACATTTGCCAAATACATCATGGAGTCATTTGCCATGTACAACATGTTGTAGGCCAAAGTATATCACTCTTTATGTTGGTACTTGCACCTAAATTGAAAAATGTGTGGGATCCATGACTTAAGGGGTTCAAAAATTTCCCTCTCAAGCCAATTTTAGTAGGGGAGGATCACCTCACTATTATCCTACCAACTCACCTGGCATCCATTTTTCCTTGTGGGAAATGACATGGTAGATCAATACTAGGCTAATAAAACAACATGAAAAGCATTAATTGAAAGAAAATTGGTATCCATTTCATGATATGCATGAACTAAGTGAAGTGGGTTGAGAAATAAAATGGAAGTAGCTAGGAAGTACCTTCAGCAGTAGTGGCTCACTACATTACAATTTTTTTCCACTTACCATTGGGCACAAATTTTTCTCATGACATTTGAGACAACAATCAAACAAGGAAATGTCAAGGTTAGGGAAAAATAGATGAGAAATTGAAAGCTTAGAGTATGATTATGGCAACGAAATTAGAGTGGTTTGGTAATCATTACCGTCTATGAAAGCTCTAGGGAATGATCATGTTATGACTTTAGAAATATGGATGAATTTCTTATCAATTTAACCTTTATCAATTGGATAAGCTTAGCAATAGGATATTCAAGAGAGATTAAAAGATGATTGAGAATACCTGTTATACTTGGTTGAAGTATATTGTTGATGAAGAACCCTTTGACAAGAATGGCTTCAATTCAGTCTCAAATAGACCAAGATTCTTCATTATAAGCTTGCTCCATGTTGGATTTTAGCCCTTGCAACATGCTCTTCTCCTTCAAGCTCCATAGGTACTCCATTGAGCCAAGATTGGTTGAATGTAGCCAAAATTCCCTTCCATTTTGATGAAATGCCTTGTAGAATGGTAATAGGTAATTTGAGAATGTTTGAAGACTCCAAAATTGAAGAAAAGTCCAATTATTTCAAGAACATTTGAAGCCTATGCTGTGGAAAGCTTGAAGAGAGAGAGAAGAAACCCTGTTCTCCAAAAGCAACTCAAGTTTGGTTAGAGATCGATAGTCTTGATTGTCGGTTCAAGATAGTGCATAATTCACTCATGTTCACAACACAAAATTTTGTCAGGTTCTTCTTGCCTTTGTGGTTGCTTATGTGATCAAGATGTTACTCAATCCACTCTTGGTAAGCAAGAATCCAAGCAAATACTATCACAGACATGCTAAATAGCTTGTGTGAAGCTTAAGTAACCTTGCTTAGAGCTTCATTAAGCTCTCTAGACCAAGTTTAAACACAATTTGCTATAGCAAAGAAATTTGCTAAAAAACTTGTATGAAGCTTAAGTAACCTTGCTTAGAGCTTCATTAAGCTCTCCAGACACCACGTTCAAACATAATTTGCTGCAGTAAAGAAATCTGTACATTCAACACCAACATCAAATCTGAATATGAGACCTTTGGAGAAGAAGACAGAGCTTTAGAAGACTTCAGACAGCGGACTTAGACTATTGTCCTTGTAATTACAACCCTATCTTTGTTATGAATCCTTCAAGGAGCTCAAAATGGAAGGGAAGCCTTAAGGATAGTGTAGGGATACTCATGATAAGATTGAATAGGCCTTTCTTAGAGCTTCCTTAAGCTCTCCACTTGTTGCATGCTTAGTAAGGCAATTCTAGATCTAGATTTAAGGGTAGTACAAGATGTGCTAACTCAAAGAAAATTCAATGTTTACCAAATGATTAAGAAGCCATAGCTCCATCCCTTTGTTATCCACATAATGAAGATCATCAAGAACAACGATGCAAATTTCGGGATGGATCAATGTGAAATCCAGGCTAAATGCAAGCCAATAGGGTTGCTACTAGGCTCCTCTTGATGGAAGGATTCAAAATATGGAAGCCTTTTAGGTGATAGAAGCCATGGGAGAGAGAGTCTTTGATGGTGCTCTAGTTTTCCACAATCAAAGCCAGGACATAATCAAGCTTGTTTTGAGTTTCCTCCAAGAGTCCATATCTAAATATACTCTGAAGCAAGGCCTCTCCTTCAAAGATGCGGGGAGGGTTCTTCTCATTTAGGGATAACAACATAGGAGCATTATTGTGAATACGGATCAGGGCATAATATATGATACTCAGTCTCCTCAGCCTCATTGTTTGCCGATCTTCTCTTCTGCCTGCCATTCTCCTCCATCCCATCATCTTCAAGGTAGTGCTTTCCAAATGAGCCATAATAGGCACCAACGTAGTAGGCTATACTATCCATTATGAATTGACCTAAGAAAGGCTATGCAACCAAATAATAATAAGCTTGTAGTTTGTACCTCTTTAGTCATCTTATCACAAAGCTACCTATGAAGGAAAGACAAGTAGGTTGTCCTATTCAACCATATCATGCAACAAATGTAAGGAAAACCCTAACTATATTAATGCCTCTTTGTTGCGAACTTCAAGAGTTTGGCCTCCATCTTGCTTGCTCTCTCCCATTTCAACTTCCATGATCATGCTCTTCATCGAGTTTTCAGCACAGCCATGGATTAGGTTTCCTTAGCTCGGCTGATGATGGCTTTGATCGACCAGACTTCCTCTTCTCCAAACTAGGCTTTTCTTCCGCCACCCCACATGTGTGTTCAAGCCAATGGCCCCTCATCAGGGAGTTTGGATGCTCGAGCTTCATCACACAGCCCTTTGAGTGCATCTGTAGACACTAGCTCCATAGGTGAGCTTCTCTTGGAAAACCCTAGCAGTGATGATGCAGGCCTTCTACAAGGTAGCGGACATGATGCGCATGATATGAAAATGGCAGATAGTCCCTTTGGATCTTTTGATAGCACATCCATTGTTCATTTTGATCTAATCTTGTTGACCACATTTTGAATCAAACCCTCTAAGAATGGTTATGACCATACTCCATGTGTCAAGTAGAATGAGGCTTTGACAAGCATTCAAGTCATTGATGTAAAAGAAAGAAGATATACAAGGAAATCCATCATTGAACCTTAGAGAAAAGCTTGAGAGAGATGAGGAAGAAGAAGATGAACCCTACTTTCAAAAAGTAGAGGTAACTTTAGTCCCCTCTAGTCTCCCATAGCTCTCCTTTTAACAAATGTCCTTCAAAATAAGCCAAAAATTAATGACAACCTGCTAAAATAGCTGGAGCCTGCCATTATCCACAGGGTCATGCCAAGAGCCCCATCTTGGTCATAGTTTGTGACAGATCTCCATGTCTAACCATGGTATATGTGGTGTGATAGACACCTTATATTAGGTAGATGCTACCTTTGGGAACATAGATGACATAAGATTGACCTATTCATGATATGTAGCAAAGAATCAATACTTTCAACAATTATTCTTTATTTTTTAACACAAATTTCTTTGACACACTATGAACAACATTGAGACTATTTTTGTGCTATCAAATTTCCTTATTTCACACAAAAATGCTTACTTTTATGATATTTAAATTCATATTTGAAATATAATTGTATTTTCTAGTATTTTTATTCATTTATAGTATTTTTATATTTATAGATATTTTTCTATTATTTTTATTTTTTAAAAATTAGACATTTATTTAATAAAAATTTAAGAAAATAAAAAATATAAAGTATTGAAAATTAACTATTCATGCCCCTTTTTCTCCCTCTAAAATTGTTTTTCAATGCCATTTCATTTACTATGAAAATTAATAAACTTACTCAAAAACCACTTATATATCGTGACATGCTTGTCGCCTCGTGTACATACCAATGCCATTGACATCTCCAATGTGTTGAGATTCAAGCTCATAGTCTTTGGTCAGTGTTCTACCCTAGTTGAATAAGGTTAAGTCATACTGACCATGGTCACATCTAGGTTACGTGTCTTTTGAATGAGTGTGTTGTACACAGCTGACTTCTCAATGTTGAAGATAATGGGATGAACAGGGAGCATGTATGCTACCCTTCATGCCTCATCTATCTCCCTCTCTCATTTGTCATATGGTATCAGAGCAAGTTCATTTGCAAGACTATTACTGATCCGAGAAGCCACCCACACCTCTTTTTGACACCATCAACTACCCATTGCACATGAAGAATTTGAGCTTAGGCCTTTGGACTATAGACTGTTTGTGGGTTGTCGGAGGGGATTCGCCGTCTAGTCCACCCTTGACGCGCAGAGAGGACTGACTGTGCAGGACTGTGGTGCTCTTGGATTGACTGTGGATCAGGAAACGAAGGCTTGCAGAGCTACAAGATGACGACGATGATAACAGGGAGTAATGCAGGGCAGGCCGTGGCAAGGTCACAAAGGAGGCCAGATTGGCAACCATAGCTGTGTTTCCTACTACCGGTCGATGAAGAAGAATCCTGGTGTGATGGATAGGCAGCTATCTAGTTGGATTGTAGATCCAATCGATGCACAAGGTGGTACTGAATAAAGTGGTGGAGCCGCAGGGCTTTATGTGCTGGGCGTCGGACAAGACTGATGCAGTTGACGAGAAGGGAGATGAGATAGTTGCTGAAGAACCATAGCTGTGTTTCCTACTACCGGTCGATGAAGAAGAAGCTTGCTGTGATGGAGAGGCAGCCGTCCAGTTGGATTGTAGATCCAATCGGTGCACAAGGTGGTACTGAATAAAGCGGTGGAGCCGCAGGGCTTTACGTGCTGGGGACTGATGCAGTTGACGAGAAGGGAGATGAGATAGTTGCTGAAGAACCTGAAGTTTTCTAGTTGCTGCTGCCGATTGAAGGCATGCAATCGCTTGGCATGGTAGAGCTCTTAAACAAGAGTTGAACGCTTGCTGATCAACTTAAACTCCCAGCGCGAATGCGTGCCAATTCGCTTACTGCTCACCCACTGAGACATGTCACTTTGTGCTGTAATTGCATTTTGGCCACTTGAGAAAGCCATGCCTCTTTCAGTCAAACATAGATATTCAGCTGCTGTTGATGAGGCTGTGAAGGAGTTCGAGAACTCAATGTTCAAATGCAAGGCTTTCTTCATGTGTGATGATCTCTGATGGAAGCAACCATGGTTATGGTAATGATGTGCTTTAGGAAAAAGGGCTGCACTGCTTGAGAAAATTGAAGTCAGACAAAAAGGAAATCTCTGAATTTGAGTCTGGTGTTTGTTGCTTGTAAAAACTATCTCTGCAATAGTTTTTTAATCAGCAGGTGGATGCATGGTGAAATCAGCAATTTGGAGTAAAGCACTCATGGTCATGTTGATAATTCTGTGACAGAATATCATTGTGTCTCAGTGAGTAGCTGAAGGATTTTTGAGGGTCTATTTCTTGTATGTATTGGACTTTGCATAGTCAAATAAGCCAGAATCTTTACAATTCCAGGATTGAATGTCTTTGTGGAGATCACGTTGCTAATTATTGATGTTGGCATATTACTAAATGGTCAATGATAGACCCATGCAGATTCAAGAGCATTGTATGCTCAAGCTTATGAGGCTGATTTGGAAGACTGCTGACTATTTATAGTCTTATTGGAGTGGAGGTTGGAAAATGTATGAGCAGTGATACTTATATACATATGTATTGAGGCTCAATGAAGGTGATATATGTCCATGATATCATTAAGATTATTGGGCTATGTCATAGATTGCTTGTGCTGGACAGCTTGGTTGCAAAATAACTATGCAGAAGATAATGTCTACAAGGGTATGATATCATTCATGGGTGTTATGCCAGATGTTTACTGATGCAAAGTAGGGCATTAAGCTGACATACTACTAGTATATTAGTAGAGATACTAGTGCAGTTACTCAGAACCAGAACTATCTTAGTTGAGAAAAAGCATACTTATGTTATGCAATTGGGATTCTGAAATGTCCTTCATGTATTGATAATTGCTAGATGTCTGAAATGAGCTAAACTGGAATAAGTTCAGAATGTATGAGTATTGCTTGAATATATGTAAGTTGTGACTCATTAAAAAGACTATTGGTTATGTGCAAGGAGTCGGGCATTAACACCTAGAAGAATGAACCGAGTTATTTCGGTTGCAGACATGGCAAACACAGGAGAGAAGGACACTATCACTCAGATAGTTGGTGAGAAGCTGGATTACAACAATTTTGTTCTATGGAAATTGAGGATGTCTAATTTCTTAATTGGAAAAGGCTATTGGAACCTAATCACAGGTCTTGAAGATGAGCCCAAGCTACAGGAGGATAGACCTCCAACACAGGATCAGTTAAAGGCACACATGACTTGGTTGGAAAAGGCTAGCAAGGTCTTGCGTTGGCTCTCCTTATGTGTGTCAAACACAAAAGCTATGCAAATTGCAAATTGTACTTCACCAAAAGTTGCTTGGGACTTATTGACGAAGAATTATGGGCACTCATGTGAGAAAAACACAACTGAAGAAAAAATTCACCCACATATCTAGGAATGGAAGGTCTATTGAAGTCTATGTCAGTGAGATAAGAACCATTGCGGAACAACTAGGCTCAATTGGAGCTAAAGTTGAGGATGATGATTTGGTGGCCGCTACCCTCCATGGTCTTGGAGTAGAATATAAGCAGTTTGACACTTCCATTTCAATGCGTCAGGAGCAGCATGACTTTGATGAACTTGTGGCACTTCTATTGCATGAAAAAGTGAAACTTGGACTCAATACAAGTTCCAATGGGTCTAAAAACAACATGGACAGTGTCTTCAACTCAAATCAAAGGGATAGAGGTGGAAGAGGAAGATCAAATTTTAGAGGAAGAGGTGGTGGAAATGCATTTGCAGCCCATGGACAACAAGCTACTGGATGGCAAAATAGGCAGCCTCAAGCAAATAGAGGTGCCTCAAATGCTTGTGGAAGAGGGGGTTATTCAGCTAGAGGAAGAGGCACTTGGTAGCAGTCTCAAATGAGTCATGGACAACAATCAAATGCAAATAAGGATTGTCATTATTGTGGCAAATACGAGCATATAGCTAAGGATTGCTACAATAAGCAAAATGATTAGAGAGCAAGAGGAGGCAACATGGTAATTATGCTTCTTCTAATGGTATGTAGGAGGATGATAGGTTGTTTGCTATGCAACATGTGAAGAAAGGGTTGCCTACACAAGGTGAAGCAGATGATGTATGATATATAGACTCAAGGGCATCTAACCACATGACTCCTCATGGAGAGTGGTTTGACACATTGGTAGAAGGTGCTCATGGATATGTTTGCATAGGGGATGACACACAGCATGACACTATGCATACATTTACTGTTGCCTTGATGATGCATGGTGATAGGAAAAAGAGTCTCTATGATGTGTTACATGTACTCTCCATAACCAAAAACTTACTTTCAATGGGACAAATGACTGAACAGAATCTACAAGTTAGATTCAATAGCATAGATGATTTTAGTGGCTATATGTCGCAAAATAGCTATAGTTTTATTTTTTGGATTTTTTTTTCGAAACACGAGTAGGTTGAGTTATAACTCCAAAAATCTTTATTCGCCAATATTTCTAAGATATATTGAAATTTTGAAGGCTCTTTCGCCATTCATGGGAAACAAATATTGAAAAAAATATATTAAATTTGTCACAATATTTATAAGTTATAGGATATATATAGAAACATTCGACACATGTACATATGTACTCATACATATAGTACATACATAGACACATGTTACATACTACTTATCCTTGCTCCTTCTTTACATACTCATACACATGACTCACACACACCCCTCTAGAGTCCACACACACACATTACTCATCATTACATCTACTCTTGTATTCATATATACATATATACAATTCTTAGAACCAAAAGGTTTGAGATACTCATGGTTCAATAACTTGAGCTAGTCAGATCTTTGAAGCATGCATCTTGAAAGTTGCAAAGCAAGAGAGAGCTCTACCTAAAACCCATAAATGCTAAGGGACTTCCCCTCTTCATAGACTTGAGCAAAAAATAATGCCTCCCCTTCAATGAATGGTTTACCCAAGAGCAAGCTAATTTCAGCAAGGTGCCAAAGACTCTCTCCATGTCCACATCCAAGATTTCAGCAACACACTAGGACCAATCAACAACACTCTTGGGTTGAAGCACTGAGAGATTCTTGTGGAAAATAGTAGCATATCCTAGTTAGTAGTCATCAATAAAGGTGCATTTATTTTTATCCTAAATAAATGTGATAGTCTCTCTTTGATGCTTAGATTTGAGATAGTTGAAGTAAAATTGATATGGAGCATCTCTCAGGAGGTCCCACCTAACTTAACAAGAGGATCCAAAATTCAAATAGAATGTTTGAGATATTAACATACAATGATAAGTAACAATGTCAATCAAGAGGTCGGGACCCTCAAGTGGTTAGCTATGTGAAACTCCTTCTCGAGTAGGGTTTTATACAAGAGGGGGTGATGCTCTAATTTTGGATGTAGACCAGGTTACATTAGAGAATGATGGAGAGAATAGAGATGTTGTTGCAGTGAGTTGGATTCGATTGAATTGTTTTGGTGGTACATTGCTACTCTACATTGCTCATGATTTGACAATCCCTACAAGCACTGTCAACTCAATGCATATACGATTTCTTCTAAAACACGCATTGAGAGTTGCATTTTTATTTGATTTCGTTGACTTGGGATTGAACCTAAATTTCTGTGGCAAGTGCACAACTAGGGATAAGCCTAAGTGCTCTAGCATTCTTCTTGGGCAACATATTTAGTATGACTCATCATGACTAGTAGTTGCATGGGGCATCCTTCAATATGTAAAGGCATGTGGTTCACAAGCAAGCGCATGAGGACGATTTTTAGGAAGGATGTCCATCATTTGTTCCACATTGGCCATTTGGATTGAGACAAACTTTTGTGGAGTACTAGGGAACAACCTTCTTATGCACATATTTCAAGCTAAGTTGAGTAACACCTTAGTAGGATCAAGATTCATGCTCTATGCTAGGGTGATAGTTGTGTGAACACAAGCATTTGTAGTACATGGTGCAAGTGAAACTCACGAGTCACTACATGGTCTAGGGACCAAAATAGATGTAGCTAGTTTTCCAAGTAGCTCAACAAGATAGAGGTACTCCGGTATTACTTTTTCAATGACATTTGTATACGTGGTGGTATTACTTTTTGATTATAAGTCACTTGTGGATGAGGGAAGGAGAAATTTGACACAAAAGAAAAAGGCTTGTAGGTGATAAGTCTAGCAAGAGATGTTGAAGACTTTTAGAGCTAGCAATGTAGACCGAGGGCTAGAAGTTGTACTTTAGGTGTGAAGCACCGACCTGGGTGCATAGAGCTGAGTAAAAGCATTTACAAGTTTAATCTTTATGTGAAAAAACCTTGCATGACTATTGATTCATCGGTGTGTGAAACCATAATTTTCTCCTAATGATAGTAAATCCATGGCTTCTTTGCGATCAAAGGCAGAAATATCTTCTACATATGCTTCCTATTGGCCTTGGAGTGTAGGAGCTCATTCCAAGTGAGTAATACTTATACATGGCAAAAGAAATGATCATGTTGATGCCATTTACTGATCATCTTGAAATGCGGTGTACTCTCTCAAGTGCCTTTTGTTGGATATAAGGAATGACAACAATAGCAAAAATGGCATTGGAAATGTTTTGTAGTTACTCCAAAGAAACATTGCACCTCATTTTCCAAAGAGTAATGTTTATGTAGATTTTGATTATACAAATGGAAATGATGATAGGCAAGAGAATGTGGGTGAGTTCAAAGCTTCACAAGAGACAAAGTAAGTATTTCATGAGCTAGATTGCTATTTCTAGATTATGCCAACACAATTTTTGATGCATTTCTCCTGAGATAATGAATATTCCCATGTAGTGTTGCCACTGTACTTTTATTTAAGTGTGAGTTGATAAGGTTTGATGTGGATATGAGATAAGGGTGTTACAATCTAAGGTTCATAGGTTGGGGCTAATAGAAAAATGGTGATTTTGTGCTAGGCATTGCATTAGGGGGCATGTATGCTAAGTGTGCTACGCTTGTAAAAGTGCAAGAAGTGTTGAAAAAAAGCTTACAGCACCACATGTAGTCTCTTGGATTGTCCTAATTGCTCGATATCTGGACATGGACATCATGATAAAGCTTTGAAATGCTATGGGCACATCCAAGATGAAGGTCTTTTTCTAAAATTTAAATGCTCTTGTGTAGGTTTACACACTTACAGGTGTATAGGTCTATGAGTCAACAAACATAAACACACATTGTCTAAATTAGTGCTCAAACGTGGGAAATGCAAGGGGAGAGAGATAGATATGAGAGATAAGTCTTTGAATGAACAAATATAAACACACATTGTCTAAATTAATGTTCAAGTAGCATGGGAAATGTAAGGGAAGATAGAGGAAGAGAAAGATAGATCTAGAAAAGTGTGTTTATTGAACTTTCCTTTGTGTGTGTGTGTGTGTGTGTGCGGGCACACACACACACACACACACATGGAGAAGTGAGCTACCCATTCTTGCAAGTTGCAATGGTGGCCCTAAGGCTATTGAGTATGAAAAACCAAGATAGTGTGCAACATGAAAATTAGGTGCTCCTCTGCACTTCTCCAATCTTTGGAAGAATCTTGACAAAGATTCATCGATTAGCTGCCACCCAATGATAAGCTCCAACAACACCATCCCAAAGCTAACAACATCGAGTTCAAAGATCCCTTGCAACAGTGGGACAATCACAACATCAAGGTTAGTTTGCCCCAATATATTTTATTATGATTCATGACGTATTCCACATCTACAAAACATGAAATCTTGTGAGCTCTCATAGGGACATGGCTTTTACTTTTTCCCCTCTTTAACCACCGGCCAATGCAAGGTCTCCAGTTTTCAAGCACAAAGTGATAGTAGATGCCTTGTGGTTGGATTTCCGATACAATCCAACCCAGGTTTTTGAAGAGGTCAAAAATTTGAATCAATGTCTACACTTAAATTGAGCGAAGGGGAGCCTCAAGAGGAAAAGGAGTTGTCTTTCCAAAGGAGACTACTCATGTTGTGGGACTGATGAAGGCTTCTGTAAAGCAAAAGGATCTCTTCATGGGCACAATGCTACATGAGGACATTTGCAAAGGAGGGTTTCTTGAAAGAAGACCCTATGTTGCAAGCACTTTAATAACTATCATCTATGTATGCTAAATGTGGTGCTCTTGCAAAAGCATAACAAGTTCTTGACAAATATATTGTTCATGATGGATTCTCTTGGACTGCACTGATTGTTGAAAGAAATGCACAAAATGGTCATAGGTGATGAAGCTCTAAAATGCTCGGATAAGATGCGGCATTACCTTTCTCCATCTCAGAGCCAACATGGGCCTGTAACTAGCATGATCGGCACACATAGGGGGATTTGGGATCCATGCGTGTATTTATCCACAACCCACTACATGGGTGCCATAATATCATCTTGCTTCATCATGATTCATAGCAAATAACCCCCTCTCTCTATACGATAATCAACCCATACACTCCCTCTCTCAAAATTAAAGAACATGAATTAAAAGCTCTCTCTCTCTCTCTTTCACAAACATATACAAACACACACACCCCTCTCTTCTTCCTTTTTTCTTCTTTTTTCATAAAGTCAAAACCTTAATGGCTTATGAAAGCCATTTATATAGCCTTCTGTGTGTGTGTGTGAATCCATGGAATGGGGATGGAATGATCAAAACCTTAATGACTTATGAAAGCCATTTATATCACCTTCTCAAGGTTGTTTTCTAGCTCTTTCTTCCCATTCTTCTCAACCTCCTCTTCAATATCTAGTGCTCCCTCTTTCCCAATTTATGATGCTTGCTTCAGTTTGATCACCTCATCCTCTCTTTCTATTGATGGTTGTTGACCTTGTTCTCTCCTCATGGTGGTGCTTGATGTTGATGATGGTGGGGATAAAAGAAATAAATAAAATTTTATTATTTTTCTTCATTCCTAAGGTTTTACTCCTCTTTTCACTAGCCCCACTTTCACACCCATTATGCTTCTTTGTACACCCGCACTTGTACTTTACTCACTTTGGCCTTTTAGCTTTTCAAGAAAGAGTCCTTGCATGATTCAAGAATATGGTATTGTGACCAAACATTAATCAAATCCTTGAAAAAATATATTTTGATTGCCCAACTCCATATAACATTACAAAACAACAATCCTTTCCAAACAACATATAGCCCTTATCCTTTTGAAAAAACTTTATGTAACCATATCTTAACCTATCCAAGTGTTTTATTACCTTGCAATGATGTTAGTCTCTTCCCCTTGAGAGGGATTAGGTCTAAGAAATCTAAGGGTCTTACTAGTCAAGGGTTGCTTTAGAGCTTGTTACTCTAAATCTTCAAGCCCTCTAGTTCCTATTATGGATGTTTAGTCTCTAAGAAAGTATCTTTTTTCTCAAGTTAGTATTTTGGAGGTATTTTGAAAATTTAATGATTTTAGGGTCCTAATTCCCCCTAGTATGCAAGGTTTTATAATTGGAAAATCAAATAAGCTCTCGAGTTATTGTTCACTTTCATTCTCCTTTTAGTGAAGGCTTGAGAGTTACTGGGAGATTGGTAGATTGGTAGTAAAGACTTATGAAAATACAAGAAACAAATAACTGTGAGGTAGGTTTAGGTTTTCTATCTATGGTAGGTTTGCATTGGATCTAGGCACACCTTGTAATAATATGATTTATCAATGAGTTTTGAATTAATTTCATGGGTGGAAGTTTGCTTGCTGGAGTTTCCTCCTTAGTTGGAAGGCTGTTAAGCGATAGTTGTACCTTCAACAATGGAGGGAATAACTATTTTAAAATGTTTAAAAATTGGGTATATGCTCTTGATGTGTTTTAAACTAAAATCAAGAACGTAACATTGTTATTTGGAGCTTAATACACATAGTTAACATTGAACCCTATGGTACTATAGAGAAAGCAATAAGTATTAGCTGTATATCAAGAAGTATAACTTGGCCGGTTGGATGTTGTATTTTAGATTGTGTGGTTTGTTTGGTTTAATTTAGTTTTTAAAGGAAAAAAATGGTCTCAACTATAATTGGATATCAATGTAATATTCAACAAACATACAAAAGGTTTAAGCATGCTTGCAATGGGGTAAACTTGATTGGAAATTGAACTTGAACCTCCCCCCATTACAATTCAATCAATGCCAATATGTTTCAAGGACCTTGACTTCCACAAGAACCTAATGGATTTTGAAACAAGAGCCTTGACTAAACATTCCTTGTCTACCCTCAAAATAGCCTTGACTAAACATTCCTTGTCTACCCTCAAAATAGCCTTAGTAAATGACTAGATTGCTCTATTAGTAAAAGCATGCAAGGAACCCAACACAATTGTTGATCAACTTACAAAATTATTAGTTTCACTTCCAAAAATAAACTTTGAAGATGCTTGTGACTACTTAGAATTTTATGTCTCCTTAGTCCTTGTCATAGTTATAAGTTGAATTAGGTTAATGGTCTTCCATTAATCCCACTACCTTTTAATGTTATTGAGTCTCAAAACTTCTCTCTCATAGTCCTTGATCTTCTTGACCTAGAAGAATAAATATTTCATCTCTCACCAAAAAGGCAGTTCAAAAAGATACAAATAGAATTATTCCCTTGCCTTGGTTTGAGTGGTACCACCCCTCCTTCCTCCTACACAATTAGAATTGGATTCTATTAGCTTGAGCACAAGTTGTGGGATTTTAAAGTAATCAATCAATGTATTCCTTTTGCAAGCCAATCCTTGGCCTTAATCTGTAGCATATCACAAGACACTATTGATCAATGTAGATCCTTAGCCATGCAACCTAGTCAATTTACTCTTGCTTAGAATGGAAGTGGAACCCTCATGAGCCCAATACATAGGGGTATCAAATGACCAAATTCTAATGGTAAAGAATATGGCAGATTTTTCTGTTAATAAAAACTTTGTGCTTGCCAACTTTGAACATTAGATTAGATCCATGGGTAGGGAAAATGGAGAAGCCACATATGTTACAAGTAGATTCAAATTTTCCTCTTGATTAGTCACTAATCAACTAGTAAAGGTTCCTCTTGAGTTTATTTACTCAAGATCTAGACCATTACATGATGTATTAGGATGAAAGTGACAAAAAGCTAATAATAATTTTGTGTTTTAGTCAAGATTTTAATATTTTACCCATTGATTTTGATTATTTCATTGATTTGATTTAAATATGGAATCCAAGCACAATCTACAACCAATAGTGCCATTAAACTCTAGGAAATCAATTCCTCAAACCAATAGACTTTGATGAAGAAGGAACTGATGTAGAAAAAAACACTCAATTTTAGATCAAGATGATGGAGGATTTCTTACATATTATTCGTACTACTGATGCTAACTAATGCATGATTACATGCCTATGTCTCTACACACACACACACACACACACACACACACACACTCTCTCTCTCTCTCTCTCTCTCTCTCTCTCTCTCTCTCTCTCTCTCTCTCTCTCTCTCTCTCTCTAAGAGTATATGTGCACATTTTTGAAAAGTCAAGAATATAAGAAAGTCCTGCACATATATATTTTGTGCTATGTGTATGAGAGCATGCACATGCTTGCAAACCTAATCTTATTTACTACTAGTACTTATTTAGAGAGAGAGAGAGAGAGAGAGAGAGAGAGAGAGAGAGAGAGAGAGAGAGAGAGAGAGAGAGAGAGAGAGAGAGAGAGAGAGAGAGAGAGAGAGAGAGAGAGAGAGAGAGAGAGAGAGAGAGAGAGAGAGAGATTCAAGGACCATCCCAATATAGACAAGATGTGCACTAGTTGATCTTCTCTTATGTATTTTGGGATGTAGCCATAGTAAAATTAATATTATTTCACTCATATTGAGGCCTTACCACCCATTAATTTAATATGTGCCCACAGACGAAACAATGCTATTCACCTCCCTAGGGTTGGTTGGTGGCTCATGGAAACAATGACAACTAGCTTTTCAAGGTCAGTAGTTATTCTTGCTACACTCACCAAATGACCCAACAACAAACCATAAGGAGCCCCAAATACACACTTTCAAGGATTTAATGCTATATAATACTTGTGGCAGTGCTCAGACCACTTAATTAGAACAATGAGCTTTCTATTTCGGATCATGGTAGCCCCTAAATCATCTATAAAAACCTTAAGCTCTTTAGGGGAGATATTAGTAAACGTCTTGTCAGTCGTCCTTTCCCAAGACCTAAGAGCATTATATAAACCAAAATTTGTGACATAGTACATGAAAGTACCAAAGACTGTAATAAATGCTGTTTTTAGCTTATCCTCTTTGGCTATGGCCATTTGGTTATAACCTGCAAAATATTCCATGAAGGAATACATCTCTTGCCTTGACACCTGATCTAAAATTTGATCGATAAAGGGGAGAGGGTAGTAGTCCTTCACCATTTTCTTATTCAGATCCTTAATTAAGATCCACACAAATGAAATTTGACTATCATTCTTATTTTTTTATCACAATTAATGAGCACCATTTAGTGCGTTTAATGGGAAAGATCAATCCTACCATTCTTAGATGCATCAACTCCTAAAAAAGAAGCTCCCTCAACTCAAAAGGCATTCATTTGAGCTTTTTCCTTATAAGCTTATTGCCCTCTTTCAAGGGATCATATGCACAGCAACAATAGGGTGAATCCCCTTCAATTTATCATATCTCCATAAAAATACATCCCTAAACTCTTATAGAAGTTCCAGATAATCCTTACGCTTATTATCAGATAGTATAGTGCCTAATTTAGTCAAGCAAGGATCATTAAGAGTCCCAAGGTCTAACTCTGTGACATTAGCATAAAAAATCTAATCTTTCACCCCTATTGGCTCATTCAATTACACCCCATGGTGGAACCCTTGTTGGGACCCACTACATCTTGAGGTTCAAGTTGTAGAGGTTTCCTCAAACAACTCCCATTTAGTAGTGGGAGATAATGCCCTTTCATTCAATAGGCATTCTAGCTAAGCATCCAAACTTATCCTTTTTATCCCATGCTCAAAGATTAACAGACCAACTGGGATGTCCACCAATCAATCAAAGTGTAAGATCCACTCCCATCTAAGCAACAACTAATAGCTCGGCCTTGCAAAAAAATGGATGACACAAAAGTCAAGAATGCACTCGATGTGAGCTATTGTCACATGTACCTAAGATACCATTCCTTCTTGTTGTCTTAGATATCATGATACATTTTTAGAATAGATCTAATATCCTTTTGAATAGGCAAACCTAGCTCTCTAATAAATCCATGCTCATAATGTTTATAGATGAGATAGGGTACCAATGCACTTTCAATCAAAATGCCATCCAAATAAGCTTGCACCTAGGGCAGTCTTTCTCCACATGCTCCCACCATTTGCTGTTCACAAAATTCACACCAATAGGCTCTACAACATAACTTATTCATAGGATTTTCTTGAACTCCTTATGAACATTTGGCTACAGCCAAATTAATTGTAGCAAATTCACATCTAGATTGACTTCACAGAGAGCATTTGCTAAATCAAACTCTTGAAAGTTTGCTACTGCTTTCTTTTCTTTTCATACCATCCTCTCTTTTGGTTTTCTAATAGCCTTAACTACCTCCTTGGTTTTTGATTTGTGTTTGCTCTTAACCACAAGCTCCTCTAAAGATCCATTGTGTTTAAGAGTACCCCCATGGGTATTGGCATCCATGACCTTCATGTTAACCACACTAGGATTAGGGTTAGCTTTGTGTGTACTAGTGTCATCCTTCAGATACTCTTTCATTTTCTGACCCTAGTAACCACTCTAAGATTGTTAGATGTTGCATTCTCAAGAATTGGAAGCATCTCTACCAAGCTGATCCCATTAGGCATTTTCTCTAGGGTGTCTTCTTCCCTTTGCAAAATCTGCTTAGGACCCTCCCTCAAGTATTCCCATCATTTGTACAATGATTCATCAGCCTAGATTACTGACTACCTTGTTGAGGTGAATTGATTCTACTCTAGCATGTGTTGGGTATATGTCCTCACTTCCCACATATATTGCGCTCCACATGAGGACAATTTCATGGGAGGTGCCGACCACCACACCACTTGCAACTAAACCTTGATGGACCTGCATCATCAGCCTTCCTAGTGCCCATCAGATTTAAGAAATTGACATCTAGTGCTATGCATTGATGTGTGCAGTTTATGCTTGAATGCAAAGTATGGATGAATATATATAACCATATTTAATGAGAAAAAATGATGTGTATGTGCAACAACCATCCCTTTATATCTTTCATAAAATTTCAATGCATCAAAATTTACCTACTTTTCATGCAACTATTTATCCAAACTATCACGTTTCTTTTGCTAAGTACAAAGTTGATCTTGCAACTATTTTACCATAGCTATTGTCCAAATACTATCCCGACCATGTTGCTATAAATAACTCATCACTTTCTACATTACATCCACTGCATCAATGATATTAGCAATTGTCAAACCATCCATCCAAGAATGCATAAAATTAGATGGAGCATGAACTCCTTGAGTATCCACATGCTCATCAACCAATGAATCCTTAACATGAACTTGAGAATCAAGGGGAACACCCTGATGGTTCTCTTTCGACATAGGCATACTCTGTAGATAAATTTGACCAATTTTATACTTCTTCTTTGCATATATGTGACCTTCAATTCTAGATGTATCCACATTACCCTATTTTCTTGCATTTATTGCATCATCAAGACAAGAATTTTTATTATCCCGTTTCACAAACTCTAAAAAAATATGTTTTGCATAGGCCTCTATATAGCCACCTTGTATCATATTCGTGTAAATGACCTGCTTATATTTATCCCCATCAAACATGTCATCAAGATCATTATCATGCCAAGTTTGCTCAAAACCATAAACTTCAACATCTGCATATACTACATCATTTGACAAAGTAGTTGGATCCAATTTCAATAAATACTCTATAGTTAACTCCGGATACCTACTCCTTGCATGCTCATATAATGCAACTAAGAAACACCCCATCCTGGATTCATGGAACACCTTCTTTGATTTGGACACCTTGATCTCAGTCATTAGCTTAGGGATGATAAGGAATAGACTTCTTATGTAGAATCATGTGTGTAGCTATCAAATCCTAAATAACCTGATTCCAGAAGTGCTTACTCCTATCACTAACCAACTCTATAGGGCATCTAAGCATGTTCATGATGTTAGAATATACAAAAACTTGTCTACATTGGATTCCTTGTTATCTTTTAAAACATGAGCTTCTACCCACTTTTTAGAATAGTCAATGAAAATCAAAATATATTGATTACCCATCTTCTTAGTAGTTGGCTTGATGGGTCCCAACCAAATCTATCCCCCATTTTTGGAATGGTTCAAGCGGTAATACAAGATGGTCCTACATCCTATCCCTTTGTCAAGAGGTTGACCCTCCTTCAAACATTGCAAGCACTCTTTAGCATACTAATGATCATCCCTCAAAATGGTAGACCACCATAATCCTTCTTGCCAAATTTTCATGCTTGTAATCTTCCGAGAAAAATGACCTCCTGACAATATGAAATGGGCTTCATGAAGGAGTGTTAGCTGCTCATACTTAGGCACACACCTTCTTAATATATCATCTGGCATAGAAGTTGGTCCAATAACCTAAAAGGATCTACTCTTCAATGCCAACTTCCTTCTTTGGGATCAGCTGTAAGGTGTATCTGCATAACCCCTTTTTGTAGGAATGTAACAACTAGTCATAATACGAATCAAGGTCTACAACTTAAACTTCAAAGAGTTCAACATGAGGAAGTTGATCAAGAACTTTTTCTTCTACATCATCATTCTCCAATCGACTGAGATAATCAGCCATACCATGCTCTTTCCCTAGAGTATGAATATCTTGAAGTTAAACTCTTGTAGCAACAACATCCATCTAGCCAATTTGCCTATCAAAAGTGAGGTTTATTGATCAAGAGTAATAGGGCTTGATGGTTGACATGGAAAACCACTTGATTACCTAGAAAATAATGCCAAAATTTCTACCTAGAATAAACCATGCCAAGTGCCTCTCTCTCTCTCTCTCTCTCTCTCTCTATGTGATTGAATAATCCTTTTAGCACCACTTAGCCTCCTACTTGCATAATAGATCGATCTATACCAAGCAGATACTTTATCCTGCATAAGAATAGCTCCCACAAGTAAGCCCATGCAAGGAGTTGTAAGATTGGAGCCACCACTAACATCTTCCTAAGAACACTGAAAGCCTTTTCTTGAGCTTCCCTCTAGACAAACTGCATGCCATTTCTAGTTAACATGGTAAGAGGTGAACAAATATGAGATAAATACCTCAAATATCTACTATGCCACTTCACCTATCCCACAAATCTCATAATCTCTTGCACATTAGATGGAGCTTTAGCCTTCTAGACTGCTACTATCCTCCTAGGATCTATTGCCATACCTTCCTCAGACAAGATGTGGACCATCAGCAGTACTCCCCTTTTTGCTGCAAATACTGAATTGAAAGGATTTAATGACACCAAATTCCCTATACTGCTCAAAGAAAAACCTAAGATGCTTCACATTCTCTTGCCTCTTGCTGAAGACATAAAAATCATCAATGAAGACTCACATAAAAGATGTCAAGTATGGACCAAATGTCTTATATGTAGCTCCCTAAAATTTTGGGTGTCTATTCTTGAGGCCAAAATTCATTATGGTACTGACAAAGGCTCCCTATTCTATAATAAAAGTAGTCTTATCCATGTCATACAAATGCATCTTGAATTAATTTAAACTCCTCGTTCCTTGTCATTTCTTGAAAGTTAGGTTGCTCGTGATCTTCAAGAAGGCTCTATCTTGACTGGTTTCAACCTGCAAAATGAAGAGCTTGTTGTTCCAAAATTGCATTTGCATCACTTGTGGGAGAATCTTGATACTCTTGGATAATATTATCAACATCTATCTCAAACACTAGAACTACAAAAGGATTTGCACGTAGGAATAATTCTTCCTCATCATCTTCCACTTCATCTACAAGGTTGATAGTTTGAGCTACCACAAGTCTATAAAAAAAACTCTTCAATATTACCATATTTGACTATTGATATTTTGATCTTCTTGAGTTCTCTAGGAATACATACATAATCATTCCCCAAGTCCTAATTCAATTTGGCCAATTTACGTCTATTAGCATTTTATAAGAATCCCCAATTTCTAACACTTAGGACAACAAAACTTACCCTAAACTTCATGCCTGTCACTTTGATTTGTTGGTTTTTAAGAATACCCAATGGTTGTAACCTCCTTTGGTCTACCATCCTAACCTAAAATGGGGCAGTAGAAGTTCCTCATGCTTGGTGGCCAAATATGTATGTTCAAGAAGTATGTTGACTCCGGATCCCCCATCCAGCCACTTGTACTTTTGCCTTCTTATTAGTCTTGGCTGAGAACCTGATTTCTTCTTTTTCTTCTTGTGATTCTTCTTGCTAGACTCCTCATCATCTAAGTCACTGAAATCATCCTCTGATTTTGAAATGTACTCACTATCCTCATTCTCACTATCACTTTCTGATCGTGAATCTGAAAGTGCATTAGAATCTAAATCGAAGGAATCATCATCCTTATCGACTTTTGATCGAGAGGTACCAAGCCTCCTTTCCACCCTCATAGTAGCCATGATCATGGTATCTAATGTACTATTCTGACCCAGCTCCACATTAGAAATTGGGTTCCTGATTTTACATCTCAAACCCTTAATGGAATAAGGGATTTGCATCTCCAGAGATGGTGCATCAGGCAACATGAGTCAACCTATTAAGCAGGCTCTTGAACTTCAGGGTATAATCTTCAAATAGCATGTTCTTTTGCTTTATCTTCTTGACCTTCCTCAGTATATCTCTAGGAGTTTTATCCTTCCTAAGCCTACCTAAAAATGCAGTCCTTAACTCATCATATGTATTAAATGTAAAATATTACACGGCGCAGCGAACAGAATCTGAGAAAGAGATAGAGAGTACACAACAGATAAGAGGAGAATCAGTAAAATTCTTTAACTCCAAACAACTGATACAAAGATGGCTCTGTCCACCCGTGCGCTTCCAATGAATGAAGCTTAGATGGCGATCTAGACAGAAGATAGGTGAAGAGCTTAAGGCTAGCTGGAACAACAACTCTGACTGGGTGAAAGATGAGTGTAAGATGGCTGCGAAGGGGTTTAGCTTTTATAGCCCGCGAAGGTCGTTAGGTCGGCCTGCTGACCGACCTACCATATGAGCCTCCACTAGTCGGCCAGGGAATATTCCAGGGAATATTCCCTTTACCATCGGGCCGGGGGCGCTGCCCCCGGACCCCCGCCAGGGGGGCCGCTGGCCCCCCTGGGACCCCCCAGCCAGGGGCCGCTTCCGCGGCCCCCGGACCCCACAATAGGGGCCCCTTTTAACTCCCTTACCACGCAACTCAATGCAATGTGCCTCGAGTTGCTACCAGCTTAACCACTCCGTCTAACCCAAAGATTAGACCCACAACAGTCACCTTTTTGCCATCCGGTCACATAGACCTCATCTGATATACAAGTCAGGACTCAACCAATGTCCGGGCTCACATTTGGCTTCTCCTCATAATGGGGGCCTTACAACTTTGAGCACCATGGATCATTGGTAGCACCTAATGAGGGTGGGGCATTGATCATATCTAACACCCCCCCTCAATGTCCACCCATAGGTGAACTATCTCCTCGGCCCAATGCCGAGTCTCTGAAGATGAACTTGAAGCAGATCCTTCGTAAGTGCTTTGGTGAAGATATCTGCTCCATTCTCCTCTGTTGGACAGTAGACCAATTCCACTATCCCATCCTCCATCAAATCACGCACATAGTGATACTGGATCTCTATATGTTTGGTGCGTGCATGAAACACTGGATTTTTGGCAATGGCGATGCAACTCTGATTGTCACATCTCAGCACAGTTGGTTCTTCATCCTGCACTCCCATATGCCATAGAATCCTTCTCAACCATACGGCCTCACATGCAGCAAAACAAGCTGCCTTGTACTCTGCTTCGGTAGAAGACAATGCCACTGTTGGTTGCTTCTTACTAATCCAAGAGAAAATTCCTGAACCCAAAGAGAAACAATAACCAGAAACTGACTTCCTGGAATCAATGTCTCCTGCCCAATCTGAGTCACAGTTCCCCACAAGATAAGTTCCGAAACTGTATGTGATACCATAGTCAAGAGTTTTCTTCAAGTATCTAAGCACCCGCATCCCAGCCTTCCAATGACTCTCATGAGGTTTGTTTGAGAACCTGCTCAAAACACCAACAGCAAAACTGATATCTGGTCTGGTGTTACACAAGTAGATTAGACTGCCGACCAACCTCCTATACCTCCCAATGTCTGCTAGTGCTGATGTATCCTCAACGGATAACTTTACATTCACCTCCATAGGTGTAGCTATCTCCTTGCACTCGGTCATGCCAAATGCCTTCAAGATCTCCCATGCATACTTCTTCTGAGAGATGAAGATCTTTCCTGGCTCTTGCCAGACTTCAATCCCCAAACAATAGTGCAGCAAGCCCAAGTCTGTCATTTCAAACTCAAAACTCAAAGCCTTTCGAGTTTGGTTGATCATATCTTCATAGTCACCTGTAATAAGAAGGTCGTCCACATATAGGACAATCACTACAGACTTTTTACCATCCCTGTAAACATACAAGTTAGCATCTGAGGCACATCTTTTGAAGTTTAGGTTTAAAAAGAACCTATCTATCCGCTGGTACCATGCTCTGGGGGCTTGTTTCAGCCCATACAATGCCTTCTTCAGTTTACACACTTTGTTCTCAGAATGGGGGGCCTCAAACCCTGGTGGCTGAGCCACGTACACCTCCTCCTTGAGGTCACCATTTAAGAACGCTGACTTAACATCCATTTGGTACACTGGCCACTTCTTGTGGGCAGCCACTGCAAGTACCGTGCGAATAGTGGTCATTCTGGCAGTTGGGGCAAATGACTCTTGAAAATCAAACCCTTCAACTTGTGAAAATCCTTGGGCAACCAGTCTAGCTTTGTACTTTTCTAAGGTACCATCAGCCTATGACTCTTGAAAATCAAACCCTTCAACTTGTGAAAATCCTTGGGCAACCAGTCTAGCTTTGTACTTTTCTAAGGTACCATCAGCCTTGTACTTTACCTTCCAGATCCACTTGGTGCCAATAATCTTCCGCTTTGCTGGCCGATCCACTAGCTCCCAAGTGTCATTCTTCATTATGCTGTCATACTCCGCCTGCATAGCAGCCTTCCATGATGGATCTGCAAGTGCTTCTTCTAAGTCAGTTGGCTCCTTTACTTCTCTCATAATCTCAACCATCAAGGCCATGTTGACTATGTGAGCAGAAGCCCTCCTTTGCTCCTCTATTCTCTGAGACCTCCTTGGTCCGTCTGCCTTCTCCTCAACAGATGCAGGCATAGGATTATTGTGGTCATAGAGCTGCTTCACCCAGCGCGGCAATGGCTTTTCCGGTGGGGTGATGTCAGGTTGGTGAACTTTTTCCTCATCATCTGAAGATGATGCTTCCTCCTCCTTAAGGATAGGGATAGCTCTCGGGACAGGTTCATAGTGGACTACTTCTTCGCTTGATGATAAAGTGGAAGACCTTGCCTTCTCCTCCTCCACTGTATGCGGCTCCTCCTTGAACACCACATCACGGCTCGCGATGATCTTCTTTGCCTCTTGGTCATATAACTTGTAAGCCTTCTGCTCATCACTATAACCCAAGAAGATACATTTTCTGCTTTTTGGTTGTAACTTGTTTCTCTTCTCATCTGGAACATGTGCATAACATTCACATCCAAAAATTCTGAAATGTGAGACAGATGGTTTCTTACCAGTGTAAGCCTCATGAGGTGTTTTTCCCTTGAGAGCCTTTGTATAGCTCCGATTTAGAATGTAGACTGCAGTATTAACAGCTTCAGCCCAAAAATGGTTAGGTAATCCCTTGCCCTTTAGCATGCATCTTGCCATCTCCACAATGGTGCGATTCCTGCGTTCCACAACACCGTTCTGCTGAGGTGTGTGAGGCGTTGTCAATTGACGCTTGATACCTTTGCTCTTGCAAAAGCCTTCAAACTCCTTTGAGTTGAACTCACCACCACCATCTGTTCTAAATTTCTTCACACTTTTCCCTGTTTCATTCTCAACAAGTATTAGCCATTCTTTAAACTTACCAAAAGCTTGAGCCTTATCACGAAGGAAGTACACCCACATCTTCCTACTGTAGTCGTCGACAATCAGCATAAAATAAGAAGATCCCCCCAAGGCCTGTGTAGGCATCTTACCACACAAGTCAGCATGCACCAACTCTAGAGGAGCATGTGCTCTATTCTTGCTTTCTTGTGGAAATGCCTTTCTCTGTTGCTTGCCCATCATACAAGCTTCACATGGTTCCTTCAATTCAGTTATTGTAGGTAGGTGAGCAACCATACCTTGCTTTTGCATCTCCTTCAATACTGCAAATCCGATGTGTCCAAACCTTTCATGCCAAAGCTTACTTGTGCCCACTCCAGCGGTGGCTGTAAGAGCACTTAGCTCATACAGGTTGTTCCTTCTTTCTCCTTTGCCAACAATTGTGCCAGCACTATCAATAATTTCTGCACCTGTCTTCTTGAACCTCACTTCATGACCAAGATCAGTTATGGCAGCAACTGATAAGAGATTTCTCCTGATTTCGGGAACATACAACACATTTGAAAGCTTTTTGACTTCACCATTTGCAGCAACAAAAGAAATAGTACCTGTGCCCGCAGCAGGGCATTTAGCATCATTTCCAACCGTCACAGTGATGGATTCTTGTAGAGGCTGCATAGAACTGTATAGACCTTTCTTGTTGGTCATGTGACGGGAGGCCCCACTATCCAACACCCAAGAGTCAGTGGTAGATTCTTCTTGCGCCGAGGAGCACACTTCCTCAATGGTCGCCATGAATAATTCCAACTCTGCTTCAGCCGTATTGGCTGTCTCTTTCCCTTTAGTTTTAAGGGTACCATTCTTTTCATCTGCCTTCTTGACACGACAATCTGCAATTGCATGTCCTTTCTTCTTACAGTAGAAGCACTCTCCTTGAAACTTCTTCTTGCCGCCCTTTTTCTTTTTGTCACCATCATTTTTGGTGGAGGAAACACCTTTGCCTTTTGCATTGGCAGAGAATGCAGCATCTCCATTGTTGCTTCCTTCTCGGGCTTTCAGCCTCAACTCCTCCTCCATTAATAATGCACAAAACTCCTCAAAAGTCAAAGCTTGAGGTCTCACCTGAGTATTAAGGGCAGTTACTAGTCCATCAAACTTTTGTGGACAAATCCGAAGACACCTCCGAGCTAGCTCTTCGCTAGTCTTTTGTATCCCAGCGCCAGCCATCTGGTCGCGCAGATTCTTAATCCGAGTGATGAATGCTTCAACCGTCTCTCCTTCAGCAAACTTCTCCGCTGCTAGTTGATTCTCCAAGTTTTGAATCCTTGTTTGGTTTCGTGTTTCATACTGACTCCTTAGTACATTCCAAGCCTCTGACGCTTTGGTTGTATGCTGAATCAGAGTCAAAACACTGTCAGAACAGCTTGTAACTAAGGCACACAATGCATCTGCATTCCTTCGTTTCCAAGCTCGTAGAAGATCTGCATTCGGAGGAATCATCACACTAGGATTTGATGGGTCGGGGGTAGGCTGTGGTTCTGCGTCAGTCCCCAGCACAGTCTCCAGAAGCTCATAAGAATCAAGGATAGTTGTAATTTTGAACTTCCACAAGGTGTAGTTTGTACCATCTAACTTGCCTTCGCTGAAGGTTGGTGGACGAATCCTCAGTGTTTGAATAGCCGGTACAGCAGCACCACCTCCTGCACCGCTTCCTGATGCGCCAGAACTGCTTCCCGGAGTCGACATCGTTTCTCTTTGCTGTTGAAGCCTTTGCCTCTTGCACGCTCTCCGATCTCTAGAGCCCCCTGGGCTCTGATACCATGTAAAATATTACACGGCGCAGCGAACAGAATCTGAGAAAGAGATAGAGAGTACACAACAGATAAGAGGAGAATCAGTAAAATTCTTTAACTCCAAACAACTGATACAAAGATGGCTCTGTCCACCCGTGCGCTTCCAATGAATGAAGCTTAGATGGCGATCTAGACAGAAGATAGGTGAAGAGCTTAAGGCTAGCTGGAACAACAACTCTGACTGGGTGAAAGATGAGTGTAAGATGGCTGCGAAGGGGTTTAGCTTTTATAGCCCGCGAAGGTCGTTAGGTCGGCCTGCTGACCGACCTACCATATGAGCCTCCACTAGTCGGCCAGGGAATATTCCAGGGAATATTCCCTTTACCATCGGGCCGGGGGCGCTGCCCCCGGACCCCCGCCAGGGGGGCCGCTGGCCCCCCTGGGACCCCCCAGCCAGGGGCCGCTTCCGCGGCCCCCGGACCCCACAATAGGGGCCCCTTTTAACTCCCTTACCACGCAACTCAATGCAATGTGCCTCGAGTTGCTACCAGCTTAACCACTCCGTCTAACCCAAAGATTAGACCCACAACAGTCACCTTTTTGCCATCCGGTCACATAGACCTCATCTGATATACAAGTCAGGACTCAACCAATGTCCGGGCTCACATTTGGCTTCTCCTCATAATGGGGGCCTTACAACTTTGAGCACCATGGATCATTGGTAGCACCTAATGAGGGTGGGGCATTGATCATATCTAACATTAAATGTTGCCATGCCATAACTACTAAAACACTCCATGCCTTTCCCCTGCAAGGTGGTTGCAAACTACTGCTTCTTGACTTCATCTCCATACATTTGATTAAATCCACTTACTATCCATCTTGTTTCAAAATGAGCCACATGGTAGTTAGGGTCTTCCTTCTTCTTATATGAAAACTTAGAAGCTCTCACCTTTGAGTTGACCAACTGATTTGGATTCATTGTATTTTGTTGCTTTTTGGGCTTCTTCAAGGGTCAGTTAAACTTCAAAGATTTATTTGTTGGAACTCTAGTACTCCACAACAAGATTGTCCTTTCCAATACTAAAGATTGCAATCTTTCAAGTGCCTATCTAGGAGGAATATCTTGATCCTTTGGGAACAATGGTGTTTCCTCATCATCTGAGAGGCTTGGTATGCTTGAAGGAGTTGGAGGATATTTTATTGAAGTGGAAAGGGAATGGTATATTGTTACGGTACCCATAGAGGCACCCACATCCTGAAAGTCTTGACCATCATTTGTGAGCTATTCTTCATCTAGCTTGCCTAATCCTCTTACTTCACCTATATTATTCAACAATGCTTCATGTTGCTGTCTACACCAAATGTTTCTCCAAGAAATAAATGACATGCTACAAATTTGCTACCTAGAATGTAATAGGCACAATGTTATATAGTACATGTAGACTACAACATACTTGACACAAAACATAGGAAGAAAAGATAATAGGAATGGTTTGAATTAGCGTGTGAGTCATCAAGTATGTACATATGTATATATGTATGTATGTATGTATGTATGTATTTATGTATGTATGTATGTATGTATGTATGTATGTATGTACGCATGTACGTAGAATCAATTGTAATAGAAGGTGATAGCACATGAGAGAGAGGAAGAGCACTTGCTCTGTTGGTATTGATTGTGGAAGGGAATGTCGAGAGAGAGAGAGAGAGAGAGAGAGAGAGAGAGAGAGAGAGAGAGAGAGAGAGAGAGAGAGAGAGAGAGAGAGAGAGAGAGAGAATGTAAGAAAATCATCATGGGGAGGTAGAAAATAAGCTATTACAACCATTTTTTAAAATTAAGGAAAAAGAGATCCCACATAACACCTAACAAGAAACTAATTTTGAGGTGTACTATACCAAAAATAGGTAATATCCTAATAGTCCATAATGTACTCATATTGTACCACAAAACCATCCTTTCACCCCATAGCTTTTCCATTGCTTTAGCTATAGAGATGATATTCCTTTTCATATTGCCTCTCTATCCAAGTAGATCGATATTGATCTTTTTTTATTTAAAAAAAACCAAAAGGGAAAAGATAATCAATTCTAGATTTGATTGTTATGCATGCTACACATTTACACAAAAACTCACAACAATAGTTGAGTAAGCTACTAGAGGTGTATACTAGGCTACTTATGGTGATTGGCAAGAGTTTTTGCACATCAACTCAAGAAGCTTAAGAGGTACAATTCTTACTTCCATTTTGGTAGATTTCTCTACTTTTCCTCAAACTTTTTGCTCTTGCTCAACTTGAAATCATGTTGAGCTTCTTCGAAAATACATTGCTACTAGTAATCATGAATACTTCATGAAGCTCATACAATTGCCATGGATGCTTCTCAAAGTTGCTAAATTATTATATAAAAAACATTTTGATATTTTTTTTAGTAGCTATCCTAAATGCTCCTAAAAGTACACATATTTTAGTTATATGGCTTGGCCATTTGAAGCTATTTTAAGGTTGCTATACTCAAAACACTTCTCAATATTTTATTCTCTATTCCAATGAAGAGTACCCTACTTCTCTCCAATGTTTTGCCCCATTATGTCTACATTTTCTTCATTGAGTAGTTGTTTTACAATCATCCATGTTGGGATTTCAACAATATTTTTGCCCCTTTAAGACAAGTTAATCTTATTCTTGAGCAAGTATGTCTTCCAATGGATAAGAAAAAACCACCAAATTCAAAGGATATGCATTCTACACTTGAAAAACAAAGATCAAGCTGATCCTACCTTATGAATAAAGTATTATGGATTGTTGCCAATGGAAAAGAGAAGAAGCCACAAGAAGCAACTAAAATAGTTGCATGGGAAGTTAAAAATGACAAATCTCAAGCCATCATCGAACTAGAGTTGGGACAATACATATATCCATGATGTAGATATATGTGAGACTACAAAGGGTACATGGGACCTGCTCAAGATAGTGATTATATCTCAATCCAAAAGCTCCAAGTTTGAGTTTCTCATTGAAATTTTCAAATTAAAAGTGAAACTCTAATCACCTCTTGTATTTTATTTAAATCATATGAAAGGATTGCTAATTTGACTTGTTGAATTCAAAATGAAAGAAGATATTGTTATATTGATGTCTTATTCATATCCCTACTTAACGAGTATAACCATGTGGCCACTACTCTTATCAACATGCCCTCTCTTGGGTTGAAGTTAAAGCCTCTTTGCTTGAAGAAGAGAAAATACTAAAGTTCAATTTAGAAGTCAATGCATCACCTAAGCATGAGGCCCTCTATACCAAATCCAAATTTAGGGCAAAGAATGAGCCCATCCACAATGAACCAATTATATGTGACTCTTGTCACAAACTTAGCCACAAGGAGAAAGATTACTTCCATAGGAAGAGAGCGCAAAAAATATTCCTCATGAAGATAGTTCAAGAGAGTGATGAGGAGGACAACAATAAAATGAAGCAGAATTAAAAGAAGTAAAGAATCATTAAGTTTTTACCATGACTATCAAGAAGAAGGGAGCTAAAAGGGCTGCTAATGATGTTCAAATCTATTAAAGACTACTCCAAAGTATATATATATATATATATATATATATATATATATATTGCAATTTTTGTCAAAACATATTGTAAACCCTTGTAACTCCACTTATATAAGCCTTGTCTAAAATCATCTTAAAGACTCAACCCCCCTAGACCATCCAAACCTCTAAACCACAATAGAGAACACCTTTGAATCATCTTGAGTAGATAAGACAATGGTTCTCTAAGCTATTTAAGGATAGAGAAGTCATTAAGTTATGAGGTGACCAAGAAAATGCAAAAGATAGGCATGCCTAAAGTTTTGTACATTATGAGTTCAAAGGGTGGTTTTGGTTTTAAAATATCAAACCCATGATATACATTGAGGGAATGTACAAGAGGCACATTAGATAATATTACTCATTTTACCTTATGTTTATTCCAATATGTAAAGCGAGATTCTCTCTACATACACTGCACCATAGGAATCCACCTTTTTGTTGGGATAAAGGCCAATGGCCAACAGCTTGGGCAAGCACCCCTTGAATAAGTACATGACTATCACTATAAGAGAAAGGCCCTATAGATGCGCACTATACACGCGAAATAGCGGGCGTGTTTGTAAGCGCGTCTATTGGTGCTAGTATATAGACGTGAAAAACGCATCTATATACCCGCGTTTTTAAACGCGCTTATAGATGCGAAAATAAACGCACATATTTTTCATTTCTCATAAAGTCCCTAAATATGACCAAACATCTTAACAGCTAGTATTTTTTAGAATACATTACCAACTTTACTTCTTTATGAGTATTACAAATATACATCCAATCATTCAAAGCTAATTATATGCTACAATGAATGATCAATCTCATCTTCAATGAGATCGGCCCTTGCTAGACTATCTACCTCTAGGTCTATGTTACCAATAGGCAATGAAACAAATAAGTCTATCCCACTGTCAGATGTATTGGTATGCTCAATTTCTTCATCATCATTTGCAACCATATTGTTATCCTCTTCTGCGCTTCCTTGAACATCCTCGCGGGGATCATCTTGCACTGCATCATGTATATCATCGATTATGTCATCATCATGTGCATCATCATTTATTGTTGGATTGTCATCAACTATCTCTATGTTGGTAGCATTGCTATATATTGGTTTTGAACGATTAGATATGGGGATGACGTGCCACCATCGGTTATTGTTTACCATTGGGTGATACACAACCTGCATTTAAAAAACAAAAAGTAAGCAACTTAGATATTTATTGTATTTTGAGAATGTATCAAGAAGTAATATATATGAAAATAAATAGCTTCTAATATACTTGCTTGCATTGTTGAGGTAGTACGAATGTGTCATTCTTGCCTTGGTGAAATTTTGTAGAGTCAATCACTACAAAACCACTTGGATGACGTCTAATTGTGCAATGCTCACCCGTTGTTACTACTTCTTTAAACCACTTCACATCTAGTACATATATAAAAAATCGCCTAAAATCAAGCTTCAAAATATCTTGGATCAAGCCACAATAACCTTCCATGGTGCCATTGGTATCTTGGAAGTTTGCAAGGATACCACAATCCTGGGTATTTCTCTTATCATCTATACGTTGAGTTTGAAAATGTTTGCCTTCACACGAAATAGCATTGGACAATATGCACTAGTAGTACATTGTTGAGATCATATTAATGATTTAGTTAAAGATGAAACATGTGAAATTATTATATCATATATAACTAAAGATAATTTAATTATAAGTATGTCTCACCTTTGATAAGCAACCTCGTGCGTATTCCCACTCCTCTTGTGATATATCCATTGCCTCCTCTTTTTCCATCTTCTCCATTTCTTCATGTAGCCAATCTATATCAATATGACGTGGAAGCGCACTTAAATGTTCTGGATATGGGACATTACATCCATGTCTAGCACGAAATGCTTGCCTTTCGCTTACTCTTCTTGCCCTTGCTTCTTTATATAGTGTCCCCCATTTGCTAATTACTTCGCTGTTAAGCACACAAAATACATTTAACTTACGAAGTTCCTCTTTCATTATCACTTTGCTCCTTCCTTTTCCTTGAGGTATTATAGAGGTCATCCTCAAATCTTCATCATCTTTCCATAGTCGTGGTAAAGAGGGGTCCACTTTAGTAAGATATTTAGAGATTTGTACAAGGGATGATTGCACTAACCAACCCTCAACCATGCTTCCCTCGGACCATGCATTTTGCCTTACAAAATCTTTTAGGGTTTTCATAAAGCACTCTAGAAAAAACATCCACCTTGCATGAACTACCCCACAAATTGCGATCTCATCAATCAGATGTACGAGTAAGTGTACTTGAGTAGTCAAAATGGAGAGAGGAAAAGTTTCCTCCACCAAACAAACCACCTCAATGGACAATACTCGAGCCTTTTGCAACGTATTTGGATCAATTTCCTTCAAACTCACAAATCTACCAACATGCAATTGAGAATGATGATTAGTTTTGTCCATAAATTCAAGTGGATTTACTATGTGATGTACGTAATATGTAAACTAAAAATTAAGTATAATGTATACATACCTCCCGAGCTCACCCATCTTGTAAATGATATCACACACATCTTTTGAAACACAATGGGATATGCTAGTAGGAAGGATGAATTGTATGTAAATATTCATACATTGTTAATTAGTCTACATAGTTACTCTATTAATTAATATATTTATGGCTATGAAAATCCTTACCTGAATCATTTTGTGCCAATCGTGAGACTTCAAACCAGATAGTTGCTCCACACCTCTTTTCTTTTTCTTTATGAAGGCTCCCTTGAGGCATCTCATATATCCTGTGGGAGTTTGAAATCTACATATCTGCTGCTTCACCATCTTTTCTTCAGTCTTCAACAACATCCAAGGTGCACACGGTAACTCAATCTTTCCTCTGGGTCTGATGCATGGCCAAGCTCGTCTCATACGTCCAATGCTACGTAAATCCTCCCTTACATTGACAAAATCACGAGCCCCAATTAGGTGATCCCATAATGTAGAGGCAACATTCTTGAATATATGAATGGGGTCCAACAGGTGATTGATCTTGAGTTCAGTCCAATATGGGAGAATCATGAGCCCCGATTAGGTGATCCCATAATGTAGAGGCAACATTCTTGAATATATGCATGGGGTCCAACAAGTGATTGATCTTGAGTTTAGTCCAATATGGAAGATGAAAAAATATAGAGAATCTAAGGCACAAACAATATATTATTTCTCGTTCTCATAATGGAGTGTACTTTAAAGATAAAAAAAAGAAGTAAACTAGTTAACCGACTCATGCCGAGTGGAGGATGATCATTGGCGTGTGTCCAAGTGTCCTTCCAATCTTGAATGGTTAGAGATTGTGGAGTTCTTCCATTAGTGGGGGGTGCATATTTGGGGTGCTCAATAGGAAGAAAACGATGATGATTATCATAGATAACCTTCTTCAAGCGTGTCGGTCTAGAATAAATCAGAGAGGGACCGCAAATTGGACATGCATGATATCCTGATGTAGTTAAACCTGTAAAAACAAGTGGATTAATGATGACATATATTTGATTAAGGGTAAGAATGAATAAAATAGAGTACGCAACTACCTGAACACTCTCCATAGCTTGGAAAGTCATGCATGGTCCACAAAAACATGCCCTTTAAAGTGAAATCTCTAGAGGACAATGATGCACTCACATCTTGCACCTCAATACCTCTCCATAGCATTTCTAGCTCCTCGATCAAAGGCTCTAAGTAAACGTCCATGTTTTTTACTTTGTGTTTTCCAGGAATCAAAAGGGACAACATTACATGTCCTTTTTTTTATTGCAATGGACGAATAGATATTATAGTTCACCAATAGCACTGGCCATACACTCAAAATAGGCCACAAATTGTCTACGTGTTTCCATCACTTGAATGGTGAGTAGCATGCCATGATGTAATATTTCTGCTAGGAAATATTCAAGAGCCTAAATCTCGTGCAAAAGCAATTCAAAGTAATCTCCCGCAACGGAAAGACTTTGGGCTAAGTGCTCCACCCTCGTGCATCAATAAACTCTAGCCCACTTTGTGCATAAGAGGCCGTAGCTAAAAAAACCATAGCCCACGCGGGAACACCCCTTCAAGGGGGAAAATAGATAATGAATTTATTGCAAATTTTTTTAATTAAACCCCCTCCCCTTCAGCCGTTGCATGGCGGGGAGAGGGAGTATGTGTGGAGTAGGGAGGAGCATGGGAAGGGAAACATGCTGCCAACAACCACTTGTGTGGCTACCCCCCTCCCCCCCTTCACACTCTATATGAACCCCCCCTCCCCAAGCTTGAGGGGGGAGAGGAGGAAAGAGGATCGTGCTGTGCCGCTGCCCTATGGGAGTTGCCCACTGTCACCGCCCAGCTGCCATCGTACCGCCAAGCTGCTGCCGCCTCCGCCTCCATCATCATCATCAACATCATCATCAGCATCGTCATCATCGTCTTCATCTCCCTCATCGTCATCTTCATCATCATCCCAATCACTCTCTCTCCACGTCATTTGCCTGTAAATAGAGGCTTGGAAGCTTCTATTAAATCTTCCATAAGCCTTATTTACCCGTGCCTTTCCCGGTTTTTAAAAACCGTGACTGCAAGGCCCCATTTCTTATGCGGAAGAAGAGAAACCCGGGCAGAGAGACTTCAAAATGCGTAAGAAAGCCGAGGGGAAGTTTGCTAAGTCAAAAGCTACTACGTCAATGGCTCTGAAGCAAAAGTCGAGAGGAGCACACGCGGGAGCTTCCACCCCGAGTACGCGAGTGGACATCGCCCTGATTCTTAATGCCCAGGTTCCGATAATAGTCCCGCATGAAAAAGAGGCATTAAGCATGTTTTAATTTCTCGTCGGGAAGTTTAAATGCATTAGGAAATTTATTTACTCATTCAATCTCATTCGATCTACAAGTTAGTTGCATGTCGTATATTTGCAATTGCTTGCACTTCCATGGTCAAGAGTAACTGAAATTTCTAAACGTATGATGTATAAGTTAGAAGACGAATTTGTGCGTCTCCCAAAGGAAAAGATTTATGAACTTGATATTATGCAATTCACATGCAATGTTAGTTACAATTTAGGTTGCGATAAGCGGTAGAAGAAGGATTAAATAATCCATGTATTCATTGGCATCTCGTCACGAAAGAATGATGCATCCATGCATAGAAGTTCTTTTATCAAAGTTCGAAATTGGGAAAGGATGCATTTTAATTAAAAGACTAAAGCCTTGAATTTGATGCATATATGTGGGATTTACAAGAATTAGTTCTGAATGTCAACTAATATCGTTTAGGGCAAGGCAAAGAAAGATCATTGTAGATCTTATAGCTGCATTGAAGGAAAAGGTCTATGGTCTTGAAATCACATATTTGCATGGAATGATACATTGCATACATTTTGCAGTTACTTACATCTTTTAGGGGAAAGTACTTGCTAATTTAGAAGAAAGTATTTGCATCTTTAAAGCGAAGATCATCTTTACTCGCGGGTTGGTTAGATCAACTAAGTAATCCGCATATAATTGAGTAGCTTACATGAAAATCATAAAGGTACGATTAGATTGCATATGACGATCACCTCAAAGTGCTAGGTAGGGTTAAGCTATGATAAAATTCTGCCTAGTATCGCACTTGGGTTGCTGACTTAACACTTCCGAACTCAAAGGTCCTACCCATATTTACGAAATGTTACGATTATCTAATCGCCGTGCAAGAATAATCTAGGGTTCTCACCCTAAGGATCAGTTGACCAAATGCTAGACTTCCGCAAGGAATCTAGGAACCCTAGGGCCAAAACGTTTATCGGCCTAGTAGGGTTAGGTTTTGGATTAGGTCAATAGGACTCTCAAACCCTACAACTTGATCAAAGGTATTCTTGACCAAGGAATACTATGTGGTGAGAAAAATAATCCCACAAGTTAGGTGCTGACACCTATCTCGTGCAACAAGTTGCAATGTCGCATGGTTTTGTGTCTAAATCACAAAGTAGTATTGCCACTCCTTAGAACAAGTTTGGCAAGTTCTCAGTACAAGTCTAATTTTCTAGAGGATGAGTAGTCATCCTGCTACATCACCCTTCCTTGGGTCTGATTTGCCAAATTAGGGGAGTTACGAATTGCCAAGAAAGAAGTTGACTAACTGAGTTAGGGCGACAAGGTTGTCCAGGATTTATTGACCTTAATATAAGGAAACCTAAGGTATTGACAATTTGGGTCAACAGGGTATAGACCCTAACCCAAGGAAAGAGGGTAAACATGCAACTCTGCTTACGAAACCCTTGGGATCTTGCCAAGCCGCGATTGATCCATGATCGAATGCTGGAAGCATTCGAGGAGAAGGAATCACACCTTAGCAGTTGGTCGTATAAACGACCATTGGAGTGCTTGTGTTTGTACACTTAGGAGTACCATTTGTACTTCTTTGATCAAGGAACTAATGCCGAAAAAATAACTAATCCTTTAGGTTGAAAGCCTGGAGGGAGAGGCAGTATCAGTTACCTCCGACTATTTGCCTAACCCTATCCAAGGGGGTTGTTAGCCGCGCCGGGTATGTGGACCAAACCCGCCGTGAGAGGTCTCTCCGTGGGGGTGCTACTTGGAGTAGGAGGACACTTGGGTGCCAGGGGAGGCTCTGGCCGTAAATCCCTTGCCTCTGCATTCTGCACAAGAGGCCAACGTGACTCGAGATGGGATCTTGAGGCCTGCATACTAGTCAACAGGCGGAACTTGGAATAGTGATCCTTGAGGATTGCTGGATTAGCCTTTGGACGGATTATATGATGTATTCCAAAGACTGATAAATAAAGATCAAATGTTGAAAAGGAACTTGCTTGACATTGTTTTTCTATGTCAGTGCCTAAGTTACGTGAAGGAACCAGTGATTAATTGGTTAATTAAGGAAGCTATTTTTCTTGTCAAACTAAATGTGGTAGGTAATTAGATAAATAAAGCAACCTGAGGGAAGTGCGATGGATGTGACCCTAGGTCCGTCCTACGGAAGGGTGGTCCTGATTGGCCGGGAACTTTTCTCAAAGGATTTGACATCGAGGTAACAATGACCTCTAGAATCTAGAAAGCTAGAATCCCGATTTATATTGTTTTAGGGAAACGGAATGGGACTATGCCTTATGGGCAGAGAGGTAGAGCTTTGTATCCCTCTCGTTTCCCATTCTCCTTGAACCAAGTGTAGTATAAATCCGCTTCGACCTTGATGTTTCTGCGTAAAGTACTTCATCTGGGGCTCGACGCTAGCTACCATTCTAGGAACTTGACCATTAGGAAAATCTTGATTCAGGTTGGTCCTAAGTGGGAACGGCCAGAATGCTTTCTCTTCGTGGCAGACTTGGGAAGACCTAGATCACAAATCCCGTGACATTCCTTGGGAGTGCCAGGCAGCGCTTTCTAGACTCCCTCCTCGATGGGCTGCTAAGACATGTCCTACAAGTAGACAGGGGGACACGTTACACATGACATGAGTCTCACAATAGATGGAATAATAGGAAAATGTCGCAAAATCTTACGAGGCACATCCATTGATTTCATCTCCTGGTTATACCTTGGTTCACCACAAATAGGACACTGTCGTGCAGATGCACGATCCCCACGAAACAAGATGCAATCATTGACACATGCATGGATTTTAACATAATCGAGACCTCCAAGAGATGTCAAGAAACGCCTTGCTCGCTCCCTTCTAATTGGTAATTTATTTCCATTTGGAAGCATTTGTGACAATAATGTGTATATATTGTGCAAACAGAGTTAACAAACCGCGAATATTGTCTAGAAGCATTTATGAATTAATATCAAATGATACATACTTTAATAATGCATTCAAGCTAGCATTACTCCATCCATAAATGGTTTGTAAGTTCAGTATCTCGAGAGATGCACGTAAAACGGAGTATGTGCAACCTTCGTATAATGGAGTTTTCGACGCTATGTGTAGCGGGTCATCTGTCTCTCTAGTGGTGCCCTCCCCCCGAACCTCATGGAAAAATAAATTGTGCACCATGTTGTCCAAAATCTCTTCCTCCAAAACTTGATGGGGCATTTGAAGAGGGCTGCTATCGTTGTCATCAGTCTCTACTCTTCTTGAGGACTCTGCCTCCTCGCATCGACGCTTTGCAGCCTCTCGACACCCTGGAGGGACCATTTGAGGATGTGGTATCGCATCTTGCTCAATTAAAAAAAGGAGGTTTTATTTAATGGTGAAGACGCAATATAGAACAATAATATTTGTGCAAATAAAGCAGTAAAAATTACTGGGTTTTTTTCTTGGTCCCACTCTCTGTACATGCTGAGGTGTGACATTATGATTTGACGTGCTTGAAAAAAACATCCTCGACAATGATCACACATATATTTGATTTTTCGTCGTAGCCAAGCGTCTCGATTGTGAAGACGCATGTCTCGTTCTCACTGGAGGATGACTGTTTGTTGACTCAGCATGTCCCATACTAGTAGAAGATGAGGATATAATTACACTTGAATCATAAGGAGATATATTATTTCATTTGGTATATATGTCATATTTCCTAAATATTTTGATACTTACAACATGGAAAAAAACATTTTGATATTGAAAGACTAGGAAAGTCATGTTGATCCAAAAACAACCATAAGCTAGCATTTAATAAGTTTAACTGTGCTTGCACGTCTATTAGCGCGTATAATATGTTTTATTTGTGCATATAGATGCGCAATTACACGTGCTTACAGATGCGCCACGCGAATATAATTTTTTTTAAAAAAAGTTGTGGCTTTTTTTCAAACCAGTGCTTTCCTACGTTTTTTGCGCGTTTTCTGCAATTCGAGCTCGATATCACTAATCATGTCTATCTATCACTTCATGAAGACAATGAGGGAAGGAAATAAGAGTAAAAAGAGGACATGAGAAAGGAAGAGCTTTCTAGATTCTAGAGGTCATTGTTACCTCGCTGTAAAGAACAAGAGCCAAACAACAAGGAAGAGAAGAAGAATCAAGCAACCTACCAAGGGAAGGGAGAAGGAGGACAAAGAGCTTGCAACCTAGCCGCCACCTGTCGGAACAAGCAAAGAAGGTGAGTTCTTCTTCTCTCTCTCAATCTTGTTTGCTTTCTCTTTGTCTGTTTGTCTCTCTCTCTCTCTCTCTCTCTCTCTCTCTCTTTACATGCTTTAGACTGTCATCTATGGAGGTTTTTTGCACGTTTTTTATAACATTTTGCAAAATATGATCCGAATTTGCACGTCTGTAGGCGCATCTAGATGACAGTCTAGACGCGTGTTTAGACGCGGGTATAGACATGCTGACAGACACGGATATGCAGGTATAGACGCAACGTGTAATATGTTTTATCTGCACAGGGTAGTAATGGATTTTTGCTTGTGTAGATGTGGAATCATGGATCTTCCAGCACTGATCCTGAGTTGCTTGTGTAGATGTGGAATCCTGGATCTTCCAACACTGATCCTGAGTTGCTTGTGTAGATGTGAAATCCTAGATCTTCTAGCACTGATCCTGAGTTGGAACGCATGAATAACACCTTAGCAGAGTTTTCTAGAGGTGTTAGTAGTTTTTTTGGAGGTTTTCTGAACAAGGAGCAATTCATGGGGGAGATGACCAGTTATCTTGGTTGCCCTCCCACTGCAGAGGAGGTTTTTAGTGTTATGTCTAGGACACCTATCACATCTTTGCCTAGCACTGCTGCACAAACACCAAACCTTGGCACACCAAACCTTGGTACACCTCTACTAACAGTTACTCCACGCACTATGCATATACACGGATCAACTGATGCACATAGATCAGCTGAAGTACATGGATTAGCCGAAGCACGTGCATCTGCAGAAGCAGTGCATCGAGTGAGGTAGAGGGTAGTGTCCATCGAGGGAGGAGGGAGAGTCATGTGGGAGGACGAGGAGGTCGAGGGCTTTGTGGGGGTTGCCTAGGAGGTGGCTCTCGATCACTGTCACCGGGAAATGAGAGAGGTGAGCCTCCACAAATGTACTACTCTGTCATAGATGTTGGTGGTATCTTGCATAACCCTCAGGGGAGGGAAGTGATAGCCTACTTGAGGAGCGTCGTGCATGCCACATACAAAGATTGTATGATTCCCTTCAAGCACCAAAAAAATGGTTTGTGGCAAGAGGCGCTGCGGGCAGTACATAGAAGGTACCCTATTCTCGAGAATTCACAATTCTCAGATGATTGGGGACGGTCAAAGGTGAGAGACGCACTTCATAGCAAGAGGTCTCACCTTATGACACGCGCCAAGGAGTCATTGCGGAGACAAGAGCAGGGGCGCCTTGGATATGGCCAACCACCCAATTGCCACCATAGGGAGTGGAAAGAGACTAAGAAGAGAGCAGTAGAGAAAATGACAAGTCATCAGCATGCAGAGGCGCAACGTATCCAGATGGAAACGACGTTGTATGTTAAAATTATTTTGTAATATCATATCGTTGGTAGGATGTGTACTCCTAGAGAGGTAGGCTACCATCGAGGTCATAACCGAACATCCACTTGGCAGCATCTCTAGAGGAGGGACTGATCAGGAAGGAGCAATATAATCGTGCCATGAGGATTCCACAGCCAGAAGAGGTATGTTTTATTTTTTACATGAAAAGTATAGGTAACTCTAATTTATTGTTTGTAATGGTATTTATATACTTTAATCCTTTGTGTAGGCAAACCCTGATGCAGTTGAGGATATTGAAGGGGGGACTAGCAGTAGCGGTGGCGGCAGCGGCACCGGTACCGACAGCGGTGGTGGTAGCAACGATGATGTCTCTTCTGAGGAGATGTAGAGGAGCCCCATGTATGCATGTCTCCCCTTGGCTTGTAGTTTTCATTTTTGATATGTATTACTTTCAGCTAGTGCTTGCGACCATGACCATGCTTGAGGTCACAAGTACTAGAACTCGTCATGTAAAAATGTTTCATATATATATATATATATATATATATATATATATATATATATATATATATATATATATATATATATATATATATATATATGAAATTTCGTGTTCTATATACATTGTTTTGTTTTCAGTACAAAAATCTTCGAAATCTATACAAATGTTTCATCATAGTACGCTCATCATGTGTTATTATCAATATATGGACTTTGGCTCTCCACATTCTTTTGCTTTCAGTATAATAATCTTTCTCTGTTTTTCCTAAGCATACAATTTGATGTTGATGGGGGGAAAGAAAACCAGAGAGCATGTGGCTTTTTTTTTTCATACCTCTGTTTTGCGCATCTATCCGCGCGTCTAAATTGCAGGAAAAATGCGCGTCTATTATTGTCAAAAAATTATAGAGTACATATCTTTTAGACGCGCAGTTACATGCATGTATAGATGCAGAATATGAATATATCTACTTATTTATAAATATGATTATATATTTACGGAGTGTGTCAATATGCACGTCAATAAGCGCGTCTATATGCGCGTGTAGTTTTCACTATAAGCGCGCTTGTAGACGCGAAATTTTAGACGCGCCAGTAGACACTATAATAAATGCACCCGACATTTTTAAACACAATTCAAATATTGAATCTACAAGCGCGTCTATGAAGCCTTTTTGTTGTAGTGTACAAGCATGTGCAACTGAAGTTAATAAAGAACAAGGTTACCATTTATTGTACTGACTAAAATCTTGTGTACTTCTCTCTCTCTCTCTATCATCTTTTACTCAGTAGCTTCTACCTAGTATCCCACCATTGCTTCCCTCTCAACTACTATTAGAGCCATGCCTATGGGAGCTCATTCTTGGAGTGAGGGTGTGAGGAGTAAAGTTTTATCACAAAGATTGGAGATTCAAATTTCCTCTACGATATTTTTGCTTACTATTTGGATCTTGATAGAGTTGCATAGGCATATCCTTTAAAAAGTCCCAAGTTCAAAGTGTTCTTTGTGCTTTAAATAATATTTATGTAGAACTAAAGAGTTGTTGCGATCTAAACTAGGCACTCTTCAATTTGATCAAGGGGAGATTATATGTCCTAATAAATGTAGAGGGGTATAAAACACCAATCTATGGCTAAGAGTTAGTTAGGATCATTAGGAAAAATATCAATGTATATTGTTGTATACACCTTAAGAAAATGGTGTCACTAAGGGAAATAACAGATCTCCAATGTTGCAAATGGCATGATGTATGATCAAAAGTTTTGCCTTGCTACATGAAAGTGAAGGCTACACAACATCTTCCACAAAGATGACATCATGGTTGAAAAAGTTATGATTAATTTGTGAATCGCATCACATGTAGCATTTGCTTTTGGAAATCCAATGAAAATAGTTATATTTCCTAACTAGCTTTTCATTAAAATTTTGTTGATGCTATAGGCACTAACACATAAGTTAGACAACAAAAAATCTACAAGTTAGTCAAATGAACAAAGATATAGGTGAATTTTAGGGAATATTATTAGGGGGAAAAATACAACATTCCTTGATGAGACTCAAGAATGATGTTAAATGAGAGCAGTTGCTCAAATGATAAAGAAAGTATGTTGGTATAGGAACTGAAAAACTATGATAATTTGGCAAGATCTAAGAAACTAATTGATATTATTGTGGTGCTTAATAATAATAATATATTTCTCTGAGTATAATTGGCATGTAGGGGAGACTTGGAGAGTAAGGAGGTTTGATAAAATATATACCAATCATGGGGGGTTGGTGGATAATCCCAGATTGCAAATGCATGAAGTTGTTAAGGGTCACATCATGGGATGATGAAATTTGTGTTTTTCTCCCTCTAGATTGAAGTTGGGTGAGCAACAAGTCAAAGATCCACCGCTATTCTAATGTAGCACTTCATTCCTAGAAGAGGAGTTCAAGAATCACATGAAAGTTGAGAGCAAGAACACATATTATTCCTCTTTTGGCACTATAAGGAAGCCGAAGCTCTATGGAAGCAAGCACAAGCTTGGTCCAATAGAGTAGAGTTTGATCAAAATATCAATGCTAAGCTTATGCTATTATGAGAGAAAGTATCTATGAATGAAGAATCAATTGGGGATATTGGATGCTACAAAAGCATTTTTGATATCATGGTTATGGAGGCAAAGAAGTGATGGGCAGTTTGGATTGTCTATGCACTCTTTGACACTCGAGGAACACTGGTTAATGAAGACGTCATTACAATTTGAAGGGGGGTTAGTGCTAGCTCTAAAACCTTTTAATTTACCATTGTCCATGAGAAACTCAAGAAGTACTAGAGATGGTAGCGCTGAGCCATGAAATGCGCCTTTTAAGGTACCGTAAGCATTCCTTATTCATACTAATAGGAGCAGCTGTGTACAAAAATCGAACTAGGAAATGGTTGGATCATTCAAGAAAGGTTACAAAATCATAAAATCTGTGTTCATAAAGGAGTATTTTTTACCGTCATATAAAGCGTGGGTGGAATCGCAGTCTCGACTGTGATTGCTCGACTCTTTCTGATGAGTTGTCACACTTCAGATGAACTTGTACCAGGGCTGAGAACACGCAGTTGAATTCGCGAGGAGGCACAACCAGCGCCTGCCAAGTGGCACCCACCACCCCCTCTCAATGTACCTGCCAAGTAAACGTGTCACGCAGCAGAGATTGGTTGCTATGCTGAAGGACACGTATAATATTGGAGCACCCACCACCCCCCAAAACACAGACCCCGCGCGGGCCTATAAGAGAGCCAATGTATCTCTCTATATATATACACACACACATGACAACAGCTTATCTGAGATAATTATCGAAGCTGATTACTGATCATCTGCAAATATACAAGACAAGAAGCACAGCCAGCATCCGCAGTACTTCAACCCTCCTCAAATTAACGCTCTTTGTAAAGCGAACCAAGAAATTAGCTTATAGAATTAGTGCGATGGCTGATCATCAGCAGCAGGCGAGCGACGCGGCAGCTCACAAGGCGGAGCTGGAGACGAAGCAATTCGGGCAGGAGAATGCGCCGGGCCGCGAGGGGCAGCACAACGCCCAGGTAGTACAAGCTTATATAATATTAAGCAATTGCAGCTACTTTGGGACGATCCGCTGATAGCGTTAATCAATTCGATACCTCCTGTTTTTAATTACTTGCTACGTTAATACTAACGTTACTGTGTATTGTGTGGTGGCTGTGGCTGGGGCTGGGGCTGCGGCGCTTATAACACCGGGGGATGGGCCAGACCATGAAGGAGAAGGCTGGCGCGGCAGCGCAGGCCGCCCAGAAGAAGGTCATGGAGGGTAAAGACCGTGCTGGCAACGCCCTCCACCAGGTATACATGAATCGCTATATTCAAGATTAAAACGCTCCACTCACCCTCATCACTCGTGAATCTGCAATATCCCCTTCATCTCTTTCTTTTTCTTGTTATAATTTGACGTACAACCCGTCCGAGCTCGTCTGATCAAAACTCAGAGCTATGTAAGCCACTAGCTTGCTTTCCTGTTAAGCTGGGCAGTGTCGTTATAAAATGTTCGATCCCTTACTCGCAGGCCGGCGATGCAGTGAAAAATACTGTGCACAAAGTCACAGGAGGAGGAGGCGGAGACCCAGCCCATCGCCCGTAGGATTCAACGAATCGCCTCATCTTGAACACGGACCAGCTTTCGGATTATGTGCCCTGGATCTGCATGTCGAGAATTATGTAACTATTCTACGTCTATAATGGCTTCCCAATCGTGTATAATGATATGAAAAACCATGATACTACTGGCTTTCCAATCATGATATGAAAAATCATCGTGTATAATGCAATCAAAAATCTATTTCAAGATCATCCAGCGACTCCCTCTCTCTCTCTCTCTCTCTCTCTCTCTCTCTCTCTCTCTCTCTCAAATGCTTCGAGGTGCCTACGATTATACGAATTGACCTTGAAATTAACACACCCACGAAAGTTATATTCTTCAAGCGATTGCATCTCTATTTTCACAATTATTAGAAACTTATATATAGCCTTGATTTGATGGATTTCCATTCGTAGCCAAGGATGGTCCTGTGACATCCAAACATCTCTCTCTGGGACCACTGTCATGAGAATTCCTTTCATTCAAGGATTGGGTGATGATCCACAAAGGATTGGCTCATGATGAATGTCTTTGAAGTAGGTGATGATGATGACAACACGAGTAGAAAAAATCTCTTAACTTGTTCTTCCTAATAGATCTTTCCTTCTCTATACATGTGTGTGTGTTTAATTTTACTGTTTGTCCTTTTCTTCTTCTATCTTTTTCTATCAATTTTACTCTTTTTCTAACCTTCCCTTATTGTCTTTTGCTGCTCTCTATAAATGTGCATGTTCAATATAAAATTCCCTTAACAGAAGAACCATATATATTTAACAAAATAGTAAGATTACAAAAAAAAAACAAAGAAAATGATTATAAAATTACTTTAATCAAAGAATTTGGAAATTTTCATATACTTTGAAAACCCCCAATACCTTTATTACTTGATCATATTTTCAAATCTTATTAAGATTATTTAAAAAAAACTTTCAAAGAAAATGATTATAAAAATACTTTATCAAAGAATTTGGAAATTTTCATGGACTTTGGAAATCCCCAATACCTTTATTATTTGATCACATGGTCAAATCTTATTGTTGTACTTAGAGGTGGAGTTTATTATAAATGTTATATAGTTTATATTTTCAAATCTCACTTTCAAGTATAAATTAAGATTTACACATGTAGATCAAATATTTATCACTTATTTAAAATTAAAATTTGAATTTAAAAAAATATGTATTATGATTTTTAGATATAAAATTGGAAAAAAATGACTTAATAGATGTAAAAGAGTTTTCTCAAATTCCGAGTGTTCACAAATAAAAACCGTTTTTCATTTTCTTTTAATATTCTGTCAAAGAACATTGGTTGGTACAATAAACTTATACTACTGATATCACACATTTAAAGTTTATACTTGCATCCATCCACAAAAATTGTCAAATAAGAACCTGGTCCAACATTGTGGGACTATAGGTGTCAACAACTTTAGACACTTGTTATTGATGTCCACGATAACACTAATTATAACTCCTAGGAAACCCTAACAAAATTTGAGGTGGTTCTAAAATAACAATCAACTTTAAGTATTACAACATGAAGTCTTTGAATTGACGAACTTTACAAATAAAAATCTAAAGTGGTTGTAAAATAATTATCAACTATAAATATTACAAACATAAAGCGATTGTAAATTACCTATTAGTTCTAATTATTAAAACATAAAGTGTTTGAATCAAACTTTCTAAAAATACTCTATAATTTTTTTACACCAATCAAAATTTGTAACTTGGTACTTAAATAGGATATTCCCAGTACCCACTACAATTAGCAATATTTACTACATTTTTAAATGTACTCCTTAGTCTTTACCATGTAAGAAAGCATAATATGAAAATCCAAAATTTGTTAACTAACCAGTTTTGTGCTCCCCTAGGTTGGTAAGACCAAGGAGTTGATTGACTTAAGATGTGTTATCATGCATGGGTGGATTCACCAATCACATATGCACAATTCTATTCATGGCTCCAAATGTGCACCAAGCTGTCATGAGCTTTATATCTCACTTGTAAGCATGCACGAGACTTTGAAAATGTATTCTAAAACATCTTAAACTTGTGTGATGAGAAGGGGATTAAAAATCCAAACAAAAAATCGAGATTTTAAGAATGATTATTTAAGATACATGGAAAAATGTCTACAATCTGAAATCCATTTAAAAACATTAGGAAAAAGTTTACTTTTTTAACATTAACATAATATCAAAAGTTCTCAAATACATCGAGTCGTCTCTTCAAAATAAGAACTTATAGAGATGAATTTTCGAACTTACTTTGTACCTTACCCATCAACCAACTCCTAGATACAGGAGTTGATTCCCCCACTCAATGAAAAATGGGTTCCTTTTTGTAATAATAGACTATATTCCTTGAATTTTCACAGCCATACACAATAGACGACTATGTAATAGTAGGAAGGAATCGTCGGAAAATCGTTCGTCTAAAAGGGAAAAGACTTAATTAAGTACTAATCATCAAATTATGCACAAAGAAACTATGTATGTTTCTACAAAAGAATATTTATGGGGAGATGGACTTGAAAAAGTTTTACTTAAACCCTAGTATTCTCATTATTTGATGCCAAGAGGCATATTTCACGGTGGATTCCGTGCCACGGTGGATTCCGTGAGGTTTTACGGTGGATTCCGTAAACTTTGATGATCGGGGCTCATACACAAAGTGGATTCTTTGTGCGAGAAGTTGATGGGGACGCTTGTCCTTTTCGGGCGTTTTATTAATTTAGTGTGTACATGGGGTGATTCCATAGCGGGTGATTTCGCAACATGCATATTATATTAATAAAAATTTATGAGTTTAGAGTGCGCACTCATAATAAATTAAGGTTAGGATTAATTTCTAGCCAGTCAATTTATTTATGTAGCTGAAGACTGCTAGGTATTCACTTTTGTCGATTTAATTGTATTGTTTTACTAACGATTGTGAATGCTTCAGTTGATGTGTAGAGATAGCAGTAGTGGCGGAGGAAAGCATTGGAGGATAGCGAGTATTCGATTTATCATTTATATTTTGATGGGCGCATACCTTAGGCATGGCGCCTATATTTTGTCACGCCTATTTATTGAGGCGTTGGATATTTATTATTATTTTGTATGCGCATGGGTGCACGATTATGTTATTTGTACTTGGACATTGTATTGGGCATGCCAGACTCTTTGGGCACCGCCCATTAGCTTTATTCCTATTTTGTGCTAAAGCAAACTCAAAAGCTAAAAGCTTGCTATTTTGTAATTTGGGCTATTATTTGAGCTTGAAGATGATTAATACAAAAAAAATACATGCTTTGTGGAGCACTCACACAGGGCATGGGGGGAGATTGCACCCAATTGGTCTCTTGTTCATGTCGTTCATGCTTTTTACATTGAATTTTGTGCAAAAAGTAGAGTTCTATTGTTCTTGGGGACCTTTTGGCATTCACTACGCGAGCATACAGCATTCGATCTGCACATCAGTGGTATCAGAGCGAAGCTGAGATCAAGAGCTTCCAATCGCTACCCATCTTGTGCGAAGGCGGAGCTCTTGGAACGATCGGGCTCTACGGTCAATCTCATCGCGAACGGTCGATACGGGTGGATTCCTGGCGATCAAGAACCCCTGTTTCCATCATCAAACTGCGAAGGACCGGCCTGTAGAGACGGAGGATCACTCCTACATTCTCTTCTTCAAGTCGTCAAGAACAAACATAAGCCATATTCTTTACCAAGCTTTAAAGCTTCAATCTTTAAGTTACAAAGCTTAGTATTCTAAATCTCATCTTGGGCGGCATCCGTATGTATTCGCCGTGATCAAACGCGACAACAGCATGCCGCGATACCTCAAAATCGAATTGGGCTTATTAAGCCTTAAGCTACACTACTAAGCTAAGTCATTTAAGCCACAGGTCACACCAGAGCAATCAAGTTCTGCAAGTATTCTAAGTCGAAGTTCTGCAAGTTACATAAAGCAACCAAGTTCTGCAAGTCACATAAGTCTGCAACTCTGCAAGTCAGACAAGTCATCTGAAGTCAAAACTGACTTCTATTCAAAACTCATAGGACTGTTCCTGCGCAGAAACTCCGAACTGCAAAGTTATTCATTGGAAGGTACTCTACACATACGCAGGTTTGCTGAAGCATTTTCAACACACGCAGAAGGATAAAACACAGATTTTTCAAAGATTACAAATCCCGCAATAGTCGAAGACGAAGATTGTAAAGCCACACCCAAAAATATATAAGCCTTGTATTCCCGAACTTGAGCTACGCTCATCCCGCTAACTTGATTTTGAGAGTGAGAGGTCTTTTGAGTTTTACAGGATGAAGGAACCACATATGGATGATTTAATGGCTGAAGACGACCTACCTGACCTACGATGGAGCAAAAGTTGGACTTAATTATGATGCAGTTGGATGAAGAACGACGAGCTAGGCAAGCATTGCAAGTTCAATTGGCTAATTTACAAAGATCGACTATCGACAAAGAGGAACCTCAATCTGAAGATCTTATTCGATGTACCATTGACGCAACTCTCGAAGCTCAAACCATCCGTAAGGAATCAAAGATAAGTAAAAGAAATTTCAAATTCCGTACTTTCAATGGCACTCGAGAGGGAAAAACTGTTCTTACATTCATTAGTCAGTTTGACGACTACTTTGCAAGAGTATAGATTGTCCCACTACCTAGGAGAATTTTGAGAAGAAGTTTATGCAGAATTTCCTTCCTCCACAATTCCATGAAAAAGCTATAAAGCAATGGGATCTTCTTCAGCAACGGGATCGTGAGCCTATTCCTCAGTACACAGAGCGTTTTTGGAATGCACTACTCCAGTTACGCATGCTTGAAGACGTACCTAAAACGACACATAAGTGCAAGTATATGTCTGGACTCCTTGGGCATTACTACGTTGAAGTTAACATGTTCAAGCCTGCTACTCTTGAAGACGCAATTTCATTAGCTCATGACACTGAAGACAAGCTGCGAGGTAGAGACAGACGTCCACAACAATTCCAAGCCAATGGTAACTATGGATCTAAGCAATTCAACTCAAATTTTAGAAGATTTAATCAAGGTCGTTTCACTTCATCATCTTTTCGTAAAAATTGGGCAAAACCACCTACTTTACCATCCAATATCAACCAAAACCCCAAGCCTATTCCACAGCCAAATCCTAATGTCCCTAGACTTCTCGCCATTGCAAACAATGTAACCAAAGCCAAACCTATAGTATGTCATAAATGCCACCAGCCTGGACATCTAGCAGCAAATTGCCATTCGAAGAAGCCACCTGTCCATATCAACTACCTTGGAGCAATGGAAGATGACGAACATGAAGATATGCCTGATTTCATGGAAGATGAGGACGACACTACTACTCCTTCAGATACTTTACCAGGTATGCCAACTCCACATTCTTTATTGACTATGAAATGTTTAGTGCATGGAAAAGAAAAGATTATTTTGCATGATGATGGTAGTACTCATGATTTTATTTCAGCAAAGCTAGTAAAGGAATTGAAATTACAAACTATACCTACGCATTATCACATTAAAGCAGCATTCTTAGGTACTAGGTATAATGGTACACAGGAAGTGCATGACTTAGAAATTCAAATTGGTGAATACATTGAAAGAAAGTTTCTAGTTGTCCCATTACAGTCAAGTGACATTATTTTAGGTATGCCTTGGCGTCATCAGCATAACCAAGATATAGATTATTCCACACATTCAATTAATATTCAATTTCAAGGAAAACATATTACATTGTATGGTATGCATGCATCTAATGCTTTTCCACTGCTTTCGCATACTCAAGCTAAACGTGTATTACGCAAAAGTAGTAAATCCTATCTCATTTGGGTGAATGAACTGCAAGTTAAAGAAAATCATATGCACCCTAGGCATAAAGAATTTCTTGCATATTTTAAAGACTGTTTTGTCGAAGATCTACCACCTGGTTTACCTCCTTCACGTCCAGAAGACCATAAAATAGATTTGATTCTTGGTTCCCAACCACCTTGCAAAGCACCATATAGGCATAACCAGATAGAACAAAAAGAAATTCAAAGTCAAGTTGAGGAATTACTAAATAGAGGATTGATTAGACCTAGTAGTTCTCCATTTGGTGCACATGTTCTGTTAGTAAAGAAAAAGAATAATACCTATCGTATGTGCATTGACTATCGAACTTTAAATAAGATCACTGTAAAGAATAGGTATCCAATTCCTAGAGTCGATGACCTTATGGATAAACTGCAAGGATGTGCTATATTTAGTAAAATAGACCTTAAATTTTGTTATCATCAGGTGAGACTAGATAAGTCAGACATATTTAAGACTGCATTTAGGACACAGTTTGGTCATTATGAATTTTTAGTGATGCCTTTCGGATTGACTAATGCACCTGCTACATTTAGTAAAATGATGAATTGTATATTTTTGAAATATCAGTATTGTGTAATTGTCTTCTTTGATGATATTTTGGTGTTTAGTCAAAATGAGAAAGAACATTATGAGCATTTGTCATTGGTTTTCCAGTTATTAAAAGATAATCAACTGTATGCAAATCCGAAAAAGAGTGAATTCTTTAAAACAGAAATTGAGTATCTAGGTCATACTTATTGAAGTGGCTAGTATCCCATTCCTAGTTTCTTTGGTTGTTGAGCAGTGGATTTTTCTCGAAAAAAATGCTCAAAATTAGCCAAAAAATCCAAATTTCAAGGGAAAAATAGACTTCGTCAAAGGTGGCATAGGCAATAGAGTCGATTTTAAGCAGCAAGCAACTAACGGGTTCTAAATGTGATTTAAAGACCCACCAAGTGATGGTTGGGGAATTTTCATAATTTCCCAGGATGTCATATGAGACTTCAGGAAATGCCCAGCAGTGCAGAACCTCAAGATGGATGTGCCAGATTTTTCAGACCTCGAATTGGAGGACAAACGCGAGAACGAGAGTGCCTGAGGCCGAGACCAAAAGAGAGGAATTCTAAAAAGACTTTAGGGGTAAGGGGGGTGACCCTTAGGCTCTCCCATCCCCCAATTTTCATGTGATGGGGGGAGAGGGGGTGTTTTTTTTGTGAAAAAAAGAAGATGGAGGTGACGTCTGCAGGCGTCGATTTTTTAGGGAGAAGGGGGGGGCTTATGGCACCTCCATATACCCATACCAACTAATCATAGCAACAACCTAATGCTTGCTTGTTTTGCTCTCCATCGCTGCCTTTGGTTGACTGCCTGGACATGGAGGTCAGAAACTAGTATTTCTCTCTCCTCCCTCTGTCTCCCCTCTATGGGTTGTTCATGCGCACTATCTTGAAGGAGGAATCGAGAAGGAGATTGAAGCAAATGATGATGGAGATTAATGGAGATGATGAAGCTTGATGTGCAACATGGAATTGAGAGCAATGAAGGCTTCGTTCGCTGGTCACGCAGTTATTTAATGTGTCTCAGGTTTCGTAGTAACACGGTATGACTATTTTTTATGAAGGAAACGAAGTTTTTCTCACATTTTATGATGGAAATGGTGTTCTTATGCGATGAAAAATTGTTTAAGTGCTGGTTGCATCATTTTTAATTGCTTTCTATGAAAAAAATTCTGATTTCATAATGATTTGCATGCGCTATTTAAATCCTGCAAAATCCGAAATGCAGTTTTCAAGGGTAAAATGATGGTTTTGTCATTTCGAGTGGGTGAAATGTGTTCCTATGGGGAAAAATGGAAAATAAAATTCAATTGTAGTATGTTGAAATGATTGCTATAAGGAAAATAAAAAAATGATAGTGATTATTGATCAATAAATGCATAAAAATAAGAAAAAATAGAAAAAAATAGAAATACGCTTCATAAAATTAAGAAAAAATATAGTGAGTGTTTGTGAATATATGGTAGTGGTGGAGCATGAGGTTTAGCCTCAGTTTTCCCTATCTTTTTGTTCAAAATGTAGTAGTATGGTGAATCCAAGATGAAGGACACTGAATGATATTCTGAAATATTACATTAAAAGGGAGGGTAGCAGTATGGTATCACAGTCTAGAGGCCAGAACCATAACTAGCATTGACCAATTCTTCACAACCTTCTGTAGAGAGTTTGATCCTGAGGGGGGTTGACAATATTGGTTGTGTGTCTTGAATGTAACACACCCCGCCAAATGAGAATGTCCAAGCCTATGCCAAGAAACTAAAACAAGTTCTTTGCAAACTTAATACTTATATCCCCATTCCATCGGCTGCACAGTTGCAATATTTCCTACATGGATTAGATTTCAATATCTAGCTACCGCTTAGTAGTGTTTCTTTGGCTAACATTGACATTGCTATTACCCAAGTAGAAGGAGTAGAGTCGCACTTGCAAGCGACTTACACAGCAATGATAAGTTGGAATGGTAATAATTTGGCACTGATCAACAGGAGTCAAGTGGACCCCATGTTAAATGCAAATGGCAGAGGGAGTATCATGCCAAATTTGCATATGTTACTAGCTCCTCCCAGCATGACTATGCCTATGGCAGGTCAGATGGGTCCACTAAATGGTGGAGGCCAAACAACAAACCGGAATGTTGTCCTAGTAGGTCAGTGGGGCCAATTCCTAATTAAGTGGTTAGGCCGATGGGACGATAGAAAGACGATCATGGCTATGAGTCAAGTGCCTCTAATGTCCTTGGCAAAGTTAAGGACATGATGAAGCACTACACCGATATGATTTCTGAGCAATATAGACAAATAGCTATGGATGTCAATTTCCTTAAGAAGCAGCAGAATTTGATAGGGATTCGACGCCTTGAAGAGGGTGCCCCCCTCAAGATTCATCTCTAAGTGTTGTGGAGACCAACATTTCCCTAGGAATTGTTCGAATGCCAAATGTGATATTTGCGAGAAGTCTAGCCACTTAGCTGCTACCTGTTGGAGTAAGATTAGTTCTCTCCAATAAGGGAGTAAACAACCAGGTTCAGTTAATCATCTCGCACAAGGGAATAATCTCCAGCAAGATGATGGACCAAGACAAATACTGCAACGAGGAAAGGCTATTGTAGAGGAGTTGCCTCATGGCAGTGGAGTCATTCTTATTGAGATTGTATATGTCAATGATGCTAAAACTTCTCATCTATGAGCTGTAACAAGAGGCCAAAAAACTAGAGAGGGGGACAAAGGAAATGTAGAACTTGTCGAGGGACACCCTAAGTAAGATGCTAGGGGAAAGCAAGTCCTGAATCTTGATATGGAAGTTGGAACTCTAAGGTATATTGAGAGTAAAGTGGATCCTGAGAAGGATAAAGGATTGCCAAGAAAGAAGGCAAAAGTTAAAAAGAAGGCACCAAAGCCGGGGTCCAAAGACCAAATGAGAGAATGGTTTGGCGAGAGAAGAGAACTTTGGCTAACTACCACAAATGAGAGAATGGTTTGGCAAGAGAAGAGAACTTTGGCTAACTACCACAAATTTGATTTAGCAAGTTCTCTTTGCAAAGTTAAACTAGATGTGAATCTCCTGCAATTGATTAAACTGTCTCTAGGAATACGCAAGGAATTTAAAAAAAAACTATGTATTGGGTACATTGTAGAACCTTTGGGTATATCATGAGTGGGAGAAGATTGGTTCGATCATGTTGAAAAGCATTGTCCCAAGGTTCCAGCATACGTAGATGGAATATTAGTGGAGCACACTATCATGGACACTGGATTCTCTGTCAATATCATGAGTTCAGACTTGATGGAGAGGCTAGGTCTAGAAACTCAAAAGGATGGCTCCAGACTTCTTAGGATGGCTTATAACAGTTTAAGGCAACTAGCAGGTTGCATCACTAAAGTCCACATTACCATTGCAAGCGTGGAATGCTATCTAGACTTTAGGGTTACACGGTTTGCAAGGTGTCCTAGCTATTGAGTTTTGCTAGGCAGGCCATGGATTTTATGAACAAACTGTCAAGTCAATATACCCGTTGGTCGAGGGATTCTAGGTAGAGGTGCCAATTGTGTAATAGTGGATGCTTACCTTGAGTCTCCTCAAAGTGAGAGAGCTTATTTATCCTCTACTGAACTAGAAACAATAGATGATCCATATGATAGTGAGATGTCATTGAGCGATGAATCTAAAGAAAGGTCCACTACAGAAGACATCTATCAGATAACATTGAATGAGCCAATAGAGCCTCAAGATTGAATAAGAGACATGGCCGTTATTGAGTTGGAACTTGGTACGCCTAATGATTCACGATCAATTAAATTGTGTTCCACGCTCAGTTTGGAAGAGAGAGAGGACTATTTGTCCCTGATTTAGGAGTTTTGTGACATCTTCGCTTGGAAAACTTAGAGGCATTCCTCCTAGCTTGGCTATGCATACTATTCCTGTAAAGAAAGGTACTTGACTTGTACATCTGAAAGTAAGGTGTATGCCTTTTGAACTAAGGGACGGGTTGTTTAAGGAGCTTTAGAAGTTACAAAAAGCGGGTTTGATCTTCCCTATTCAGCATATTGAATGGTGTCACCAGTTGTGATTAGGAAGAAGAAAAATGATCAAATCTGGCTTTGTGTAGACTTTAGAGAGTTAAATAAGCAAACAGTCAAAGACTACTACCCATTGCCATTTATTGACCAAATTTTGGATCAACTAGTGGGTAGGGAAATATATTTGATTATGGATTGTTTTGCAAGGTATAACCAAATGGCAATTGGTGAGCAGAAAACGACATTTATTACTGTCTTCGGTACCCTTGCGTACCATGTGATGGCATTTGGTTTATGTAATGCACCTGGTTTGTGGCAAAGAATAGCCAATAAGACCTTTGGTGACATTTTCCCCAAGGAGTTGAAGGTATTTATCGATGATCTGGGGGCAGCCACCGTAAGGGATAGACAATTGATCATCTTACGGAAGTGTTTTGAGCATTGTTGACAATTTTGTACAGCTCTTAACCCGTGGAAGTGGGTCTTTGGAGTGCCATATTGGTTGTTGCTAGGCTATGTGGTTAGTTCCGTGGGGATCGCAAAATTGACCCCGAAAAGATCAAGGTCATAATTGCCATGCGTTTGCCACGTACTCCAAAGGAGGTGGATAGCTTTCTGTCATCGATAGGGTATTATTAGAGGTTTATCAATGCCATGGTAGAAAGAACATTGCCATTGACGAACCTATTGTCCTTTAACTGTCAGGTTGCATGGAGTGATACTTGCAAGATATCTTTTGATGATGTGAAGCAGGAGCTTTCCAAAGCACCTGTTTTAAAAGCACCTAAAAGGGGCGAAATTTTCTATATATTTTCATCAGCCACCATGTATAATATAAGCTACTGCTTATCCCAAATTTGGGAGGAAAAGTTGTACCATCCGATAGCTTTTGCAAGTTGGAAGTTGGAAATATCGGAAATTAACTACACCTATATGGAGAAGTTCTGCCTTGCGATGGTATTTGCGACCAAAAATTTTAGGCACTACATTATTTATGAGAAAGTGGTTTTTTTATACGAAGGTGAAAGGGCTTTGATTGTTGATGAACAAGTTACAATCGCTTGATCATTTAGCAAAGTGATTAATCACTTTGCAAGAGTTTGATTATGAGATCAAGAGCAAGCCACCAAAGCTACAGGGCATTGTAGAATGTATTGTGGATTTTGGAGAGCCAAAAGAGGTCTTGGCACTACATGGAAACATTGTTTAAGATTGATACAGCATCTATTCCCTCCTGGTATGGTGCTATAATGCATTATCTATCTACAAGAGGGACTGGAGCTATTTTATCCAAATCTGAGAAGAGGAAAATTAAACAGCAAGAATTGAAATTTTCCTTGATTGCATGAACACTATATTGGCAGGGTGTTGATGATGTATATTGTTGATGTGTGATGCCTGACAAGATTCCATTTATCTTGGAAGAGTACCATGACTCCACTTGTGGGGGGCACTTTGCTAGGCGGTTGATGGCACAAAAGGCTTTAAGAGCTGGATATTGGTGGCCGTCCATTTTCCATGATTCATTTTAGTATGTTAAGAGATGCGACACATGTCAAAGACATGATAGTAGAGAGAATATGAAGCGCCCACTTACTCTGATTATGGCCATCCTTCCATTTGAGAAGTGAGGCATCAACTTTGTGGGTCCTATTACCCCATCGTCTACTACTCAGAAGAGATACATTATAGTAGCCACTGATTACTTCACAAAGTGGCCAGAAGCACGAGCAATGAGGCAAGACAATGCAAAAGAGATTGCTAGTTTTCTACTCGAACAAATCATATGTCATTTTGGTCCACCAAAGGAAATAGGATCAGACCGTGCAACTCACTTCCTAAACAAGGTGATTAAAAGTCTAACTGAAGCATGGAAAATTAAGTATAACAAGATGATTCCCTATAACCCACAAGAAAATGGGCAAGTTGAAAGTACCAATAAACAACTTGTGGGTATCCTGTCAAAGATAGTCTCCAAAAAGAAACGGAACTGGGATACAAAATTGTATGTGGCGGTGTAGGCATATAGTACGATGTTTAAATGAGTCATTGGCCATAGCCCATTCAAATTAGTTTATGGGGAGGAGTGTGTCTTGCCCTTAGAAATTGAGTTTCCGACCATAAGATTCGCAATTAATCATTCTTTGGGTGATGAAGATGCCCTATTCGAGCGTTTTACGACCATAGCCCACTTAGATGAGCTTAAATTGCATAATCTATTGCTCCAAGAAGTGGCTAAGCATTGAATGAAGTGGCTGCATGATCAAATCGAAGAAATATACCTTTAAAAAAGGACAAGTAGTTCTATATTACGATGTGCGTAGGGAGCTATTTCCAAGGAAGTTGGAACCTAGATGGGATGGCCCTTACAAGGTAGTTAGGATAGGTAAAAATAAGTCCACGGCTTTACTAACTGATCTACAGGGAGTGGAATTTAAAAATAAGGTTAATCTTAATAAGATTAAACCTTATTATTTTTTAGTATGCTCATATGCTAAATGCATTGCAAGTCCATGCTAGGGCTGATTTGAGACCTGCAGGAGAGCTTAAACTAGTTGATGGGGTGGTTAATCCCTTATTTGGAGCACCCACATCTAGAGCAAAGATATCATTAGGGGAAGCTTATCTAGTGGAGCAAAGGATACAAAGTGACTGAGCAAGAAGATGGTACCTTTGTATGGGAAATTAAAGTTTTCTGCCATCACTATTTACAAATTCTGACAAGCATCCCTATTGAGTTTAATGACAAAGGTGGGATGGAGCCATCAGTTCATCCTTTAAATATGTTGAATTTTGATTATCATAATTACGAATAGAGGAGTCCTTGATTGTTAGTTGTGTAAACCCATTATGGATGCACATATTATACTTTGATGGAGCATCCAGGGGCCCTAATAAAAATGGGAGTGTTGGAGTAGTTATCCGAGATCCCTGATGTAGAGTTACAACGAAATTAGCTGTTTGTCTCGGGGTAGGATTCACTAACAATATGGCAGAGTATGAAGCCCTGATTATGGGACTAAATATCAAGAAAGGTGGTATTCGATGGTTGTTAGTGAAAGGGGATTCCCATCTGATCTTAAATCAACTCAATGAGACATACACAGTTTGAAATCCCATCCTTTGCATGTATTATCGAGCTGCTATGACTCTACTTGATGAATTTGAGAGTGTCTCTCTTCAGTTGATTCCACATTCTTGGAATCAGTTTGCAGATTCATTAGCCAATTTTGCTTATGAAGAGGACCTCTTCTTCAACTGTGATCCTAGTTTGGATGTTGCTATTGATAATGAGACAGGACCTGGTTGGTTGTGGGAAATTTTATCAAACCACGCATTATATGGTAGGCGATGGTTGGTATGGGTAATGCAAAGAGTGGCTGAGACCCATCTACCACTATTATCTTGGATCCATAGGTTGGTTAGATGGCATATTATGCGTACCCCTCTTGCTATATATGCCAGAGGCCGGATAGGTCACAACTTGATGTATTTAGTTTAGGGCAGGAGCCCTATTTTTCCCCTTGGAATTGAGCATATTTTTCCATATCTACATGTTTCCAAGGAGGGATATATATGTGCTGGTTTGCTTGATTTGTTTAGGCCTAAAGGGCAAGTTGCTTTAAGGTTTTAATTTTTGCTTTTATTAGGTCAAGAGGGTCAGTCAGTTTTGCAATGACATGATCTATTTCTTTAGGCTAAGAGGGCCATATGTCTGTTTGGTGCAGGTATGCTTAATGGCTTTTTGTTTAGTGATTGCATCATACAGGATGACAAAGTCACTGGAGGGAGCCTTTGATGTGGAGGAGCTTCTTGTGACCATTCTAGGTGATTTTGTCCCCTTAACAAGTCTTTTCCCTTAAGAAATTAATGATATATGTGCACGTAAGGGGCATTCTCTTTTTGTTTGTTGGGGAAGGACAATCAAGGCATGAAGTCCTAGGTTTAGGTTAGGTATGTCTATGGAAGGTCTGAGTAGTCATTATCTCCTGCAAAGGCATTGTCAAGCACTGAAAGACCTGTTTTCGAAGGGAGTTCTAGTGACCCTATTCTATTGACCTGCTAGGCGTCCGTTCTAGGAGTTCGTATTAGTGTGAGAGGCAGTTAGAAAAGCCTACTAGATAAAATGATGATTCAAAGAAGAAAAACCCTAAATATCTAAAAGAATATATATGACTATACAGAGGTGTGTAAAAAGGGGTTCTAACCCCTAAAAAAATAGAAAAGAAAAGAAAGACAAATCCTTAAGCAGTTGCTTATTGCCTTGCAAGGGCCTAGTAGGTTCCTAGGGGACGAGTCAGACCCGAGGTCGATGCCTTGTCTTCCTAGGGGTGGCATCTAATTAAAAAGCAAATAAAAATAAGGTAGATTGGAGCAAAAATAAAAGTGAGCGTTAGAAAAGGATTAAGTGTCGCCTTGCAAGGGCTTGGTAGGTTCTTAGGTACCAAGACAGGACCTGAGACCGATGCCCTATTTTCCTTGGGACACTACACTCAAATCCCTCATTTTTACATGCCCGAGTATGGAAAATAATGACTTAACAGGAAAAATGTGCTACAAGCGAATATTTATTAATCAGGCTATAGGAGTCCTCATCTAGTCGCGGCGGAGCTCCTAGTTGAGTTGTCCTTAGTTAGGTAGGTAGTTCAGAACACCACTTAGGATGACCTCTCTGGTAGTTCTTTTTATCTTGGCCATGTTGCAACAGTTGGTTAGTGGCTAGCTCTCAGCTTTCTTACAGATTATGCTAGGACTACTCCTCGTGGATTTTATGCCTTGGTTTTGACAAGGGGTAGGGTGTGTAAAAATTACACGGCGCAACGAACAGAATTTGAGAAAGAGATAGAGTCTATAGAGAGTACACAACAGATAACAAGAGAATTAGAAAATTTATTTAGCTCCAAACAACTAATACAGAGATGGCTTTGTCCACCCGTGCGCTTCCACAGTGAAGCTTAGATGGCGATCTAGACAAAAGATAGGTGAAGAGTTTAAGGCTAGCTGAAAAAACTCTAACTGGGTGAAAGATAGATGATCAATGGCTGTGAAGGGGTTTAGCTTTTATATCCCGTGAAGGCGGTTAGGTCAGCATGACCGACCTACCATATGAGCCTCCACTAGTCGGCCAGGGAATATTCCCTTTACTGTTGGGTAGCAGCTTAACTACTTAGTCCAACCCAAATGTTAGACCCACAATGGTCACCTTTTTGTCATCCGATCACATAGATCTCATCTAATATACAAGTCAGGACTCACCCAATGTCTGGGCCCACATTTGGCTTCTCCTCATAATGGGGGCCTTACAACTTTGAGCACCATGGATCATTGGTGGCACCTTGTGAGGGTGGGGCATTGAGCATATCTAATAGGGTGGCAATTGTGATGTGTTTTGTTGAGTATATCTTATATCAGCTTGATGCTCTTTGTGGTTGTGTTTATGTGTAAATTTGTTTGTGGGATTTGACGGGCTGAGTTGCCCTATCCCGTGGTTCCAATGAGCGGTGGATTTTGCCTAGGAAACATGCTCAAAATTAGCCAAAAAATATGAATTTCAAGGGAAAAATAGACTTCGTCGAAGGTAGCATAGGTAATCGAGTCGATTTTAAGCAGCAAGCAATCGACAAGTGTTAAAAGTGCTTTAAGGACACACTGAGAGAAAGTTGAGGAATTTTCATAATTTCCCAGGATGTTGGATGAGACTTTAGGAGATGTCAAGCAATGCGGGACCTCAAGACGGATGTGCCGGATTTTTCAGACCTCAAATCGGAGGACAGACGCGAGAATGGGAGTGCTCAAGGACAAGACCAAAAGAGAGGAAGTCTAAAAAGACTTAAGGGGTAAGGGGGGTGACCCTTGGGCTCTCCCACCCCCCAGTTTTTACGTGATGGGGGGGCGGGACTATTTATTTTTGTAAAAAAGAAGAAGATGGAAGCGACGTCTACAGGTATCGATTTTCAAGGGAGAAGGGGGCTATGGCACCTTCATATAGCCATACCAACTAATCATAGCAGCCTGATGCTTGCTTCCTTCACTCTCCATTGCCACCTTTGGCCCGTCCAATGGATGTCTGGACATGGAGATTAGAAACTAGTCTTTCTCTCTCCTCCCTCTCTCTCCCCTCTATGGGTTGTTCATGCGCACTATCTTGAAGGAGGAATTAGGAAGGAGATTGAAGCAAATGATGATGGAGATTAATGGAGATGTTGAAGCTTGATATGTAGCATGGAATTGAGAGTAATGGAGGCTCCTTCTGCTGGTCACGCAGTCATTTAATGCATTTTGGGTTTCGTAAAAACATGGTATGACTATTTTTTATGAAGGAAATGAAGTTTTTTAAACATTTTATGATGGAAATTGTGTTCTTATGCGATGAAAAAAAATTTGACTACTGATTGCATCATGTTTAATTGCTTTCGATTAAAAAAATTCTGATTTCATAATGATTTACATGGACTATTTAAATCCTGCAAAATTCGAAATGCGGTTTTCAAGGGTAAAATGATGGTTTTGTCGTTTCAGGTGGGTGAAATGTATTCCTATGGGGAAAAATGGTATATAAAATTGAACTGTAGTATGGTAAAATGATTTGTATAAGGAAAATTAAAAAATAATGGTGATTATTGATAAATAAATGCATAAAAATAAGAGAAAATAGGGAAAAAATAGAAACATGCTTCATAAAAATAAGGAAAAATATAATGAGTGTTTGTGAATGTATGGTAGTGGCGGAGCATGAGATTTAGCCTCAGTTTGCCCTATATTTTTGTCAAATTCTGTTATTTATTGCTTTTCATACATCAAAACATGACAAAATGAACCCCTACACCTATGCAACGGAAGCACTACCTAAACGTAGGGGGTGGGTGTTGGTGCATAGTATTTTAATTAAGGGGATAGTAGCATGAGAGTTGTCTCGATGCTATCCTTACATCACCACAACGAGTTAGTAAAGGAGCATTGGAAAGCGTGGTTGTGCATGACACGTTTCTAATTGAAAATTATGTGTGAGCACATTAGGATCATCCACTTTTGCATGTGCATATCAACCATGGTATCAGAATATGAAGAATTGGATGCATAGCACTTTTTTTCTGTTACAATGACCTATGCTTAAGTGTGTGAGACAACCTAATCTATAGGCTAGTCGATCGTTTTTTTGGGAATTTTTCGGTAAAGAAATATGGTATCTCCTGGAATACGTTCAAAATGAAAGAGTAGAGCTTGTATCGTGTGTACTTTATGTGGGAGCGACGCATCCTAGGGCCAAACCCCCTGAGGTGTAGGAGAGTTGCAGTGGAGCCACGGCAATCAATCAAGAGGTGCTTCCTTATGTTCGTGCTATGAGGTATTCTGCCTATATGTTATGGGATCTCCCTCTAAGGAGAAGGGATGGTAAACGTTGGACTATGACCTAATACAAACGCAGAATCGTCATTAGTATTTAGTGTAGACTGAGTCTCAAACACTCCTAGCCTGTGAGGCCATGTGGCGGGGTTGTCTATTGTGTGCATGGTGTGTATGAGGTCCGGCTAGTGCCATAGCTAGTGCCGGCCTATTTTAGGTCCCATCAATTGTATTGGATATGAAGCAATCTAAAGAAGATTATTGCCTACTACTCAAACAACCTTAGCTAGGGCAACCATAATTGTGATAGGGATTTGCTAATTATCCCACAAGGCCATAACAAGGTCAAATTTTCACTTATCAAAATTACTCCCCCACCCTAGCTTTCTGATCAATTGTAGTGGAAATAGTGAATATGGTGAAGTTGATTCTTAGTGGCTAATGCAGATTCGTAGCCTATCTACCTAGTGGATGTTCTTTGAATTAGCCAACAATATCTTACTCTAGAAATGTTGGGTCACATTTTCTCCTTCTGAGATAGAATATAGGTCCTTCATTTAGAAATGATACTCAATGAAATCCTGGTGCCCACTTTCAAAGAAGTCCTCAAATCCACTCTGGAGGAGAATCCGGACAGTGAACTCGATGATGAGGAAAAACCTACAATTGCAGGATTAGTCTGTATCTTAGGCTAGGTGAGCTTTTAACACAATATTAGTGAGTTTGGGAATCTCCCAATTCCCATTTTTTGGATACTAAAAAGGTGGCACCCGGATAACATGCCCAGAAGTTTCTCAAAAGCATATGATGCGGACATGTCATTGGAAAGTTCTTGAAAAATGGAATCTATTGAGCTATAGAGTGCTTGATTTGGAGTTATAGTGTTCAAGTTATGACAAATCCAAAGATTTGACCACGTGTCCCAAACTTATGGAAAATTCCCATATTCCCCAATATGGTGTTTTTGGAAGAAGTTCAAAGATTTCTTTACTTGGGAGTACTCGAATATGAAGGGCCTTGATCCTTGATTCTATTAGTATCACCTTTTGCTTAAGCCATATGGTATACCTATTCGGATTCAATGGTACTAATTGATTTCGCATAGGATCTCCTCCTCAAGGTTGGATTCATTGGCCTAGTAGATCAAGAAAAGTGGATAACCCTTGATCATGTGATTGTGTCCAAGAAGAATAAGAAGCTCTAGATTTGTGTGGATTACTGGAAGGTTACTGAGGCTACCATCCCTGATTCCTTTCCCTTGTCTTACCTGGATAGCACATTGGATGAAGTGGCAGGGCATGAGATGTATTCCTTTCTAAATGGATTTAGTGGATACAACTAAGTTTGATTAGTACCAAAAGATCAAGCAAAGATAGCTTTAATTATTGCATGGACAATGTTTGTTTGCACCGTAATGACCTTAAGAATGCTCTAGCCTCCTTCCAATGTGATATGTTAGAGATTTTTGGCCCCTACTTGATTGATTTCATGAGGGTTTTTCTAAATGATTTCAACATCCTCAAAATGGTATTTCTTCATCTGTTACATCTTTGATTATGTTTCACGCGATGCCAAGAGGTTTGCGTGAGTCTTAATCTATTGAAAAGTGCATTTGCATCAAAGGGGGAACGCTACTAGGACATGCTATTTTGAGGTATGGCATTTTTGTTGACCCTCAAAATGTAACAACAATTATACATGCCTACCAACCTACCCCTTTGTTATATCATGGTTTCTAGATCAAGTTCATTGGCATAGTTTGCATATGTCTTTTGGCCCATGTGGCCATTCCTGCGAATTAGCTGACCCATGTATTGAAGCATGCCTTCAACTAGGATGTGGAGGTAGATTTAGCCTTGAGATGTCTTTGGCTAATGTTGTCAAAAGCCCCAATCTTGATTCCTCCATACTAGAAAAATCCTTTTCATGTATTTGTTGATTCTTTCCGTAGTGCAATTCAAAGTGTTTTAATGGAGGAGGATGCAAAAAATTTATTATTGCCAGTTGACACTTCTCATCATCACTGAACAGGAATGTCTGAGAATGGAATCCTTTTCTCTTTCATATTAACCATTCAGCTTTGATCTATTTGTTGAAACAACAAAATTCCGCTTGCTACTTGGCTCATCGGATACTTTTACTTCAATAGTTTAATCTCAAGGTGGTTCATAGGGCTAGGGTGTAGCATGTTGTCATGGATTTCTTGTCCCGACTAGATTTGCGAGAGATTCTATTTGGTATTGAGAATCACTTTTTGTATGCTCATCTCTTTGTGCCAGTGGCTACTTTAGATTCCACTCTAGCCAACCCACCCTAGACCTAGTATGATGAGATGTTAGTCTTTCTAACTACTAGAGATGCATTGGATCATCTACCTATGCATTAATGCAAGTGTTTGGCACTGCAAAATAGGCTTTTCAAGTGCATTCAAAGCCACATCTATTATCAAACTCTAGCAAAAGTTCTGCAACATGTCGTTCTCTGTATGGAATAAGCTACAATCATGGAAGAAGCCCACTAAGGGGTGGCAAGTGGACACTTCTCTTTGAACGTTACCATCCAAAAGATTCAACAAGAAGCCTATGGTATTGATCGATAATGCATGGTGATGTGCAAAAATGGGTTTCGTAGTGTGATTCCTACCAATGCCTATGACAACCCTTGGCTCCATATCAAGGCTCCTTTTACATCCAATTTTGCCATTGGTGCCTTTTCAATGTTTTTTCTTATTATTCATAAGAAGTCCCTTCCCTTTTACCCCCAAGCTAATGGAATCGTTGAATCCACCAACAAGACTTAGTGTAAAATTCTAACCAAGTTGGTGGAACATCATTAGAAGGATTGGGATACTAAACTCCTAGCAGCCCTTTGGGCCTACTAAAGTTGGCTACTAGTCTTGCTCCCTAGAAATTAGCTTTTGGCTTAGAAGTAGTCACTCCTCTAGAATTCATTCTTCCAAGCATGCAAATTTTGGTATCCAATTATCTCATTCCCAAGGATGTTCTAGCTTGCAGTAGTGGCCACGCTAGATGAGGAGTGCATCTAGAGTGTGTATCTACTAGCCAAACTCTAGATGTGGCAAAAGTACCAAACAGACTATTTCTCCAAGAAGCAGCTTTTTAAATGAGGCCAAGCTATCCTGGTCTTTAGGACCAAGATGGGCAAGCTACCATGAAGCTAAAATTTTGATGGAGTAGCCCTTTTTTGGATGTTTTGCTTGACTCATTCCAATGAATTTTATCTCACTAATTTACAAGGAAATCTACTCACACACAATTAATGGGTTTTATATTCCAAATTACCATGCCGTTGGGATACTATACCCTTTTCTACCTGAGAAGGCAGTTGATTCAAATGTGACTACTTTTGAGTTCATATGGTGTCAACTTTGGATAGCCTTGCCATCCCGATGGTCACTGGCATCCAAGTTATCCATGACACTTCTATTATAGGTTTAGCTAACAAGGCATGTTTTAAATGTGCCCACTCATAGGGCCTCTCATTGACATCGATGACCATCAGTATGAGCTTGTCACATAGCATATCTCGGAGCAGCTACTATTGGTACATGGTAGTGGTGACTCTAGCCACCATTGGCCCTCACTTTTCCCTAAATGGAGGAACTTTTTGGCACCCCAATGACTAGAGAGTATCGACTATGCAACCTACAAGAGACCCATCAATCAAAGCTCGACATCCTCAAGTTTCTTGTGGAGATACTCTACCCCTAGGCTAGGACCTTCAACATCTCCCATTGGGTTGTCTCCCTATTTTTCCTACTAGAGTTCCTCTAGATCAATTGGGCCAATCTATCACATGAGGGGTTGTCAATGACGACAAGTGGGTGGCTACCTATGGTGGAGATATTTGTTTCATTTTACCTTCTTGTTCCTAGCTCCTAGTTTTGAATATCCTCAATAGAGTCTAGACCATGTTGGCCCCCCTAGCCCCTACATCTTCCCATGTGGAAGGTGCCATTAAGTTGCAAGACCAGCCAATTCCAAAAATTTTGGACACTGAGGAGGCCCCATAGCAATAGTAGGAAGCCCAAGAGTAGTAGAAACTAGTAGCATAAGAGCAGTAGCAATAGCCTTTGTCAAAGCTTGAGATTTAGGAGCCACTGGAACTACTCTAAGTGTGACTCTAGAACTACTCTAGAACCCATAGGCTCAAGATTAGCAGCAAATTGGATTTCAAGTCTCAACTTGTCTTGCTCAAAGGTACTACTTGTGGTTAGAAGCCCTTGGAATTCACCATATGTATACCCTCTATATCATGTGTGTTCAATGCCTATTTATAAATATCCTTACCTATGAATTTTCCCTTGATAAAATATAACCCATTTCTATTCAATCTATAAGTGACCCATTTATATGTGACACTTACATATGTAAAAAATGTGTAAAAATTGTGTTTTAAAAATCCCTTATATTAAACCCACATGATACATACATATATTTATGACTAACCTCCCCGAGTTTAGAAGCAAACTTGAGTTGACATGGAATCTCAGGAAGATAGCCATGGTGCAAGTGCACCCTCTAATGATGCAACCACTATGGCCGTCACCATAGATGTGTTTGGATGCCTTCATTGTCTATGTATTCGAAATAGTTTTCCTTTAAGTTCAATCCAAACTTTTCTCAACATTTCTTAGAGTATGTCGTGATAGGGTTAGGCCTCCAAACTCAAACTTAGCATGTAGATACTCAGTCATCACTAGCTTATCTTTTGTTGTCTACTTTGGGACTGATTTTGGCTCCTACCTATATTGTGGTGGCCCCAATTCCTTCAAAAATTTCCCATTCTCACTCTACAACAAGCTCCATAGCTCAAGCACACAACATACCACTACCTCTAGACTCCTATCTAGTTCATCTCAGCTCCAACAATTAGCCTCACCCAATCAGACCCTACACCCAACCAACTTGTTCCAAATAAAAGTAAAGGTAAAGTGTTGGAGGAGCCACTTTCTCTCAATGATAGGGAAAAGCAACCAACTACTAGCATTATCCTCAATTTCTTTGAATTTTTTTATGGGTAGTAGTGTAGATGATCCAAAGTGGCAATTGTTGCTAGAACACTGCAAAGTGGTGGAAGTGCAAAAGGTTGAGCTAGAGGAGCATGTTCAAGTTCTTTAGATCGATCACCAATAGTTTTTGGCAGATATGGATACTAAAGTTTAGTATTTGCTCGAACATATCCCACCAGCTGTCCACAAGGTGCTCAATCAATAGATGCAATGTGCTTATCTTGCTTCTCCTTTTTAAGATTCTTCTAACTTGACTTTGGCACCCCTTGCACACAAAGGCTCAAGGACTAAGTCTCCCACTAAAGGAACTAGTTGTGCAAAGGCAGATGAGTCTACTAGTCCCATGTAGCTTACCACCCGGTAGAAGCATTTGCCTAATGAGGAGCCAAAATTAGGTTTGAACATCAAATTTCACTCCAAATTCATGCAACTTCAAGCTCAACTTATATATCTAGAAGTAGTCTCCAATAAGCATTTGTTGAATATCTACAACCTAAAGAAAGCAAAAACATTCAAAAGAACCATGTGGAACATTTGGAGCAACATATTTCCATGGTTTTAGTGGAGAAAAATCATTTGCTTCATGATGTTTGGCTTGGATCTTGGTTGAATCCGTTGTTGAGGATACGGTTCTTTGTGTGCAATTGACTCCCACTTTCAAGCAAACGGTGGAGGTTGATGGTTTAGAAGCATTCTTGTGCTCCATTATGATGAAGTCAACGTACTCATGATGGTGCTATACTAATTGTCACACCTTGTTGTTTTCTACTAGAGAGGAGCACATTCATGAGTACAACAGAGGGTTTACATTCGATATCATTTTGATTCTATTTGCACTCCCTTTTCTTAGAGCATGTCTACACATCAAATGGTTATACAATGGCTCGTGGAGTCATGGTCTTTGTGGATTTTCCAATGAGTTGTTGAGAAACATGGATCTTGAACATAGTTTAGCTATGGAGGCTTGAACTCATAAGCAAGAGACATGAAGACTTATGACTAGACACAGACTTTCACTCAAGTGAATTAGGTTCCAAGATAGATTATCTTGGACTCATAAACACAATCTTGAGTGGATAGAATTACAAAATCTTAGTATAAAGAATAGCATTGCATCGAAAAGTGAAACAAGTACGTGTCTTTATAGCTTTTCAGCTTCTCCACTCTCCTCACTGTGCATACATTGGGATTTAGGACATCTCTTCTTGGAGCATACATCTTTTGTTATTTCTTATACAAAGCCACTTTATGGGCCAGCCTTTTTTTAGGCATACATTCAGCCTCTATGGGCATATATCATTTGATTTATCAACACCCCCCTCAAATGATGAGTTCCTACACCTGTTGGCATTTGCCCCCCCTACACGCAAATGTGGACTAAGAGACTAGCTCTTTGGCAGTCTTAGTTAGATCAAGCTTGAAACTTTACATTTTAGGTAAGGTTTGTTACATCCACTATGGAAAGAAATTCCTTCGAACAATCTATCAGAGTTGTTGATGGTAGCGGAAGCATCTTCTTCTTCATTCATGAATTTCCTTTGGTGGTGGTCATTCTGCATCTATTGTGCTCCTTTCTTGTGAAAACATTCACTAGCTATATGTCCAGTCTTACCACAATAGTGACATGTCATCCAAATTTTGTTGTCGGTGTTGAATCCTTGACCTCTTCCTTTTTGGATCTAGCAGCTCTTTTGGTGTATAAGAGATTTTCCCTTGATGATGGGATACCATCTTTTGCATTCTTGTTCTTTTGTTGTTCTCTTCATCAAGAAGAGAGTGCTCAATATCTTAAAGTGAGAGACTGAGAACATTACTTAGTGTTGAAATAAGGTTCTCATATAGTTCGTGATTAACATTCGCAAGTAGCACTGTTATTGCCTCATCCTCATCAATGTTCTTTTTAAGAGTCGCTAGCTGAGTTTTAAGGCTCTTGAACTTATTGATGTGTATAGTCATAGATGAACTGTCTTTAACATCCAACTTATAAAACTGCATGAGTAATTTCACTTTTGAGTTATTTCCTTATGTACCAAAGATCCTGTCAAGTTCTTCCCATGCCTTCTTTGCATCCTTGATGCCAGAAATATGATGTAATGCATCATCGGATAGACCCTAGGCAATATTACATAGAGCTTTGTTGTTCATCTTCTTCCATTCCTTTGTCTTAGACTGGTCTTCTGTAGCATTTTCCTCAAAGAGATCCCAGAGGTCTTTCCTCATGAGATGGTACATGGTTTTCTCCTCCCAGGCATGAAAGCCTTCACCATTAAAGTTTGCTATCTGTTCCAGTTCAGTCATTTTATAAGGAGGTCTTACCACTAGAATTCTCTAGTGTCTATCCTTTTACAAGAAGATTGAGATTTACAAGGGATTTGATCAATGTGACTTTAAATCATTACACAACCTGAGAATATTCTTCAAAATAGGAATAAGAAGGTGAGCCACTTTTGAGAAAGCTAAAAAGCTCAAGTTCCAAGTAGCACTATTTGAGTATCAATAGATACTATGTCTTGAAGATCTTGATATTTGGCTCAAAGTTGCTAGATAATCTTTGAACTTCCTTGGACACTTCCAGATCTGCAATAGGCTTTAGAGATAATGTCAGAGTGATCAAGGTCACTATTGATGATGGTAGTGAGAAAAGACAAGGTTGCCAAGCTTTTTTAAGTTCCTGGCTATGGCTTCCATTTTTTAGGGTTTTAGACAGCCCTTATTTTTTTATTGCAGTAGGAGCCATGCGCAGCCATTCGGGCCAAGAATTGGATAGAGGATAGCCTACAGTATAGGCTTTGAATGCCCCATATAGGCAGAATGAATCGCAGCCTCCACATGTCACGTAGACAATCCGACCATCACAGGGCGCAACCTCGACAGCGATGTTGAATTTTTGTAGTGCTAGGCTCCACAGTGGACAATGTAACACTTCAATGTGATAGGAAGCTACGTTGGGAACAAAGGAAGATCTTCTCAGAAACCTCAAGCTGAAATTATCTGTATGATGAGATCTAAGTGCTCCACTGAAGGTAGGTGTAGTCTGGCTATAGTGGCCAAGAAGAAGTGTGTGAAAATGTAGGAGATGAACTCAACCACTTGTCCTGAGCTGGAGCTAAGCTATGAGAAGCTGGAGAAGTAGGGGGAAGAGATAAACTGAGCTCACCATGGCTCTGATACCATGTTGAGAAACATGGATCTTGAACACAGTTTAGCTATGGAGGCTTGAACTCATAAGAAAGAGACATGAAGACTAATGACTAGACACAAACTTTCACTCAAGTGAATTAGGTTCCAAGATAGATTAGCTTGGACTCATAAACAAAATCTTGAGTGGATATAGTTATAGACTCTTAGTACAAAGTATAATAGCATTGCATTGAAAAGTGAACCAAGTGCATGTCTTTATAGCTTTTGAGCTTCTCCACTCTCCTCTTTGTGCATATGAGATTCAGGACATCTCTTCCTAGAGCATACATCTTTTGTTATTTCTCGTAGATAGCCACTTATGGGCTAGCCTCTTTTTTGGGCATACATTTAGCCTCTATGGGCATATATCATTTGATTTCTCAACATGAGCATTGTGGAGACCTTTGGGAGCCAAATTCATTGATTACCTTTGTAGTACCCCTATGAATGCAATAATTTTTTTGAAACCCATTGTTGGTTTGTATATTTTCATTTACCAGGGTGCTAATTCTTATGTTTGGGTCTATAGTTAGAGGTTAGAGATCTATATTTTTCTATAGATTGAGTTTCTAAGGTGCTAGGCTTATCCTTAGGGGCCCATTTGGCTTGTTGCAATCTAATTTAGGTCAACTTACTCACTGGTTCTAGTAGGCTTTTACCCCCTCATTAGAGTTGGCACATGATGTGGACATTAGTGGCACCATAGGTTTTGTAGAAGCTAGGGTGCCCTTGTTAAAAGCTATTATGATTCTCACATTTGATAGGGCAAGGTGAATGCATTGTTAGTCATAATCAACATTATAGTGGGTCTATTTCTTGAAGGTCCTTCCTAGCAATGTTTCCTTTCCCACCACCTCAGTATTTGGTAATGCATAGAAAATCATTAGAAGGCACTCGATCTTGATGCTTATGATAACTTTACATTTTTGTGGTAAGAAATAAGGTTCTCTCTCATATGGGTTGATTTTAGTTGTAGTTGGGAGATCAGTTGGGATTGTTTTATTTTGGTCTAGTCCTCATAAGTAGGGTATTATGGTATGTCCCTTCATCAATTTGAGACTTAAAATGGGCCCAAAAAGAGCTCTCTCACACTCTAAGCTCATTGCAAACCTCAACAACCAACCCCACGTCCCTACACCAATCAAATAACTACCTACCCTGAACACCAAGCATGAGTGCCCAATATAAGATGTCGAGCACACCACATAAACATAATACAAGCTTCTTCTCGATTGATTGCTACGGCCTCTAATCACGAGTGTACTATCTAGTTAGGGATTTGACCAACCAATCCTTGTCTCTTTGCACAGAAGATCAATATACTTACTTAACTCAGCCTCACTTAGATCTCCTTATGAACCTCATATCTAGATAGCTTGCATTTCCTCATAAACTCAATCAAATGGATACAACTACTATGCATCAATATGTGTAGAATAATGTTTATATCATGCATAAAGTGATTGAAAGTTGCACAAGCATTATTGAAAACATACAAGATAGGAGAGAACTGAAGCACTCAAGAACACGTACACACAAAAAAGCAATGGAGACTTGAGAACAAAGAGAAATAGGGACGAAATATTCTTCTTCCTCTTCACACACAACACAATGTATATACACACCATCACTAAAAAGTGTAAACCTGCTAAGAAAGGAAGAGGTGTCACAATGAATGTGCCATAACTAGAGATGGACTACGTGGGTGTAATCCAGCTATAGAATCACTAGTGTATCCTTATGTCAATCACCTAACACGCTAGTGAATAATATCATGCCACATCACGAAGGCATGTAGTAGTGGATGTCAATTCATGCAGATCTTGACATCTTAACACTGCCTCTTGATGAGCTTAGCATGAAGTTGTAAACTACAAGCATAGTCCTAAAGCATCAAAGCTTCTCAGCTCTCAAGGCCTTGACAAAAATATCAGCAACTTGATCCTTTGTTGCTAACATAAACGTTGTCAATATCATCTAGTAGAACCTGCTCCCGAATGAAATGGTAATGGAGCTCTATGTGTTTGGTCCATGCATGATACACTAGACTCCTAGCCAATTGAATGTTTCTAAGGTTATCACAATACATGATAACCTTCTTCTCCACATGTATCCCACAATCACCAAGTAGTTTGGGTAACCAAGCTACTTCACATGCTACAATTGAAACACCTCTATACTCTGCCTCTATCTTTCTACTCCAAGTAACAGAACCACTACCAAAGGAAAACATAAAATCACTAGTAGATCTCTTGTCCTCTAAAATACTACCAGCCTAAGCTACATCTATATAACTATGCTGGTCTAATGGTATACCTATACCATAGAATAAGGAATATTCCAACGTGGAGTTGACATAGCGCAATGTGCACTACACTACATCCAAATGTGGCTTCTATGGAAGCTACATAAATCGATTCTCCAAATCAATTGTGTAGTTTAGGCTTGGTCAAATGGATAAGGCTGCCCACAATCTTCCGATACATTGTGACATCCTCAATCAAGTCACCCTCATATGCACTAAGGTAAGCATTAATGTCCAAAGGTATAGAAATGGGCTTGTAATTAGCCGTACCATACTTCTTCAACATATCCAATTTATACTATATCTACGACAACCATGTACCCTCTCTCACAACATGCAATTGTAGTTTTTAGGAAACAAACAACAGTTTGAATGAGGAGAAGAAGGAGTAATCTAGGAGAATTCTGAGTAGGTGTCTTGTAGTTTTTCCCCCCTTTCGGAGCCAACGGAGCCAGTAGATTTGTGATCTGAGCAGTAGAGAAGAAGCTAGTATTTGGTGCATATTTTTTGTCTACTAGGGAGCTCTAGGAGATCTAGTGCTTAGAGATTTCTTCTGTGTAGTCCCAGACAAGGATTTTGCTTATCTTCTTAGGTTATATCAATACATAAAGCTTTGATTCATTGAGCTTTGTCTTTATCTTGTGTACCTCTTGTCTATTCTTTTACTTCTCTTCTATATCTTATTCTCTACTTTCTTCTCTCTTTGATCCCTAGTAGTAGATACGACCTTTCAACTAAAACACCTCTGACAACATATTTGGCTTTTTGCTTGTAGACTTCTCTTCGGGTCTCATACCATGTACAGCAAACTACTTTGGTCCAATAGTAATGAGGAAAGTTTCTTTTTGACATGAATGCATGATCCCACAATTTGTTTTGACTACATTCTTTCAACATCTACTGCACATTCACATGACCAATTCTCTTATGCTAAATTTCAATATTAGCCACAATACCTGAACCTTATGCAAACATAGTAGCATCCATTTCAAACAAACTTACATCAAGAGAAAACAATCTGCCAACATGTTTTCCTTTTGCAATCAACCTGCAATCATGTTTTAGATCTTCAACATAATAGCCATAAGATATGAACTACACTTGCAATCCTTGTTCTACCATCTCACCAACAGAAACCAACTTTTTTGTAATATTTGGTACATGCAACACATCAGCCACAACAAGTACTTAGTTTTGCCATCCAAATATATCAAAGAAACATTTCCAACATGTATAATGGGGTGAGCTATATCATCCCTTGTCTCCACATAGCTTGAAGACTCTGGACTGCACATCTCTCTAAGAGCCACTCTCCATGAGAAGTTATGTGGTTAGAGGCACCTAACTCTACATACCATACATCATTTTTTGGTGAGCCATTAGCACTCATAGTATTCATAAAGTGCTCCATAACAAATAGCTGTTCACTTTTGTCATCATTGTTTCTACTGGATGCATAGTTACCTTGTTGCTTTTTTCCATTTCTAACTTTAGCTTTCTTTTTTAAGCAATTTTTAGAAATGTGGTCTAACCACAATGATAGCACTCTTTGCTATCACCAAAATTCTATCGCCTACTAGAGTATGCACCTTATCCTCTTTGTCTCCCCCTTCCTTGAGGTTGTCCTTCTCTATTTTGCTATGAATCATAGCCTTCACCATGACCACCACCTTGGCCCTTGCCACCACAACCTCTACCTCTCCTAGTGGAGTAAAATACTTGTTCAAAATTATTTTTTCTTTGAGAAGAAGAGGAATCTAAATCAAGGTTCTTCTCCTCAAGGGTTAGCATAGAAATCAAGTTTGTAAAATCATGGATATCATCCCTCATACTCATAGATGACCTAAAACTCTTATATTCATCTCCAAGTCCATTTAAGCATGCATATACAACTTCATCATCATCAACTACCACATTGATAGATCCAAGAGCTTCCACAATACTCTTGATCTTCAAGGCATAACCATAAATGGAAAAGTTCTCCCTTTTCGCTTGGTTTAGCTCTAATTCGGGCTAAACCAAGGCATAATCATTAATGGGCAAGTTTTCTCTTTTCACTTGGTTTAGCTCTAATTTGAGCTACAACTTTCTAGCCTTTATATTTACTTTGAACAGTCTTGGCAAATTTTTGCATGCAATAGCGAGGGTTTTAGATTCTTGCAAATAGTCCATCATGCTATCTATTACACTAGTAGACAACCAATATATGACTTTACTCTATTTTTTCTCCCAATATTTGTTAGCCTGTAACTATTCTACTGTAGCATTTCATATAGGAACTTCATGTGCTACTCGCATGTCTCCTTCAATGTAATTCCAAACACCTTTGCCCTTCAAAGAAATAATGTAATTCCGAACAGCTTTGCCCTTCAAGAAATTTGTCATCTTGAACTTTTATACATGATAATTTTTCTTATCAAGCTTCTCACTAATAATCTATTTGAAATTGTCATATATACATTGACAAAACAGAAAAGCTTGCAAAAACCTACAATGTGTAAGCAGGTTGATACTAGGTGCACCACAACTAAATATAGAGCATTTTTCACTAATTGCACAACAATAACTGCAATTTGCAATATGTATACAAATGCCTTTTGTGTTTGCAACCTAGCAAACACTAGAAACCTTACAGATTCAAAATTTGTAGCATGTGCACATGTAAACGAAGGAGACAACCAAAACTCCAATATACCTAGAAACTATTGTCAAGAACTTTCGCAGGTCTAAAACGAATGCTAAAATGACCTTAGATGCCAAAAAACACAATGGACAAGCCGTAAAGGGCTTATTTGCAATATATACACCATTCTTCCTACTCACTAAGTTTCACTGTAAGTGGAGATTGTAGCCCTGCCAACCTTAGGAGCCTCTTACGGCTATATCCTAAGGCAAATTGAGCAAAGTGGAAGAGCTTCTTACCTGTTGCTTACCTACTTGCTTGCTTCTGTACTCCAATTCCTTCACCTCCACCTTCAATCAAGCTCTCTGTGCCACTGACTACTCTAATACCATGAAAATAGACAAGAGAGAAGAGAGGTGAGAGGTGAAGCATTCAAGAGCGCATACACACACAAAAGCAATGGAGACATGAGAACATAAAGAGATAGGGCTAAAATTTTCTACTTCTTCTTTTTTCTTTTTCATATACAAGAACTAAGTCTATAACATGATAAATGACTAATTTGGAAGTACACAAAGGATGTATGTACCATCACCAACTGTGAACTTACTAAGAAAGGAAGAGGTGGCACAATGAATGTGCCATAACCAAGGATGGACTATGTGGGTGTAATCTAACTATAGAATCATTCGTGTATCCTCATGTCGGTCACCTAATACACTAATGAATAATATCATGCCACATCACCAAGGCATGTAGTGTGGATGCCAACTCATGTAGAGCTCCACATCTCAACAATTATTAATGAAGAAAGTAATGTGTGCATATAACAAACAATCTTTCAATGGTTTTTCATGAACATGCTCTAACGATACGCGTCATTGCTACACAAACTCATAGGCACTGAGTATCCCAACTCAAGCTATCCTTGAGTAAAAAAATAACATAAGGATGACCTATACATGATGTTCATCAGAATTTGATCCATTTTAGTGATACACATGAGTATTTTAACTACTTGGTATACTTAGAACACAACATACGACACTAGGGCCAACAATTGCATACTATCAAGCCACCATACTTGGACATACAAAACTCTAGTTTTTATATTTTGAGAATGAATGTGGGATCTTTTTATATTTTCTAGTTTCTTTGATCATTTCTAGCATAGTACTCATTATTGGTAATTTTTACTATTTTTTCTATTTTTAATTTTTTTTTCTACATTTTAGTTATTTATTTTATCGTAAATAAAAAATATCAAAAAATAATATAAAGTGTTAAAAACTAAGGTCAAGCCTTCTTTTATCTAGGATCAAAATAGTTTTTATTTGGATTTTATTTGCTATAAAAATTAGAGCACTTATATTGCTTAGGAATTGCCATTATGTGTGTGGGAAGGGAGGAGAGAGAAAGACCAAATGCAGAGGACAAATAAAGATGAAAAAAATATTCTTTATTCTTCAAATCGGGCCACAAAATTGACATCATAATATAGAGGACGAAAAGGAACATCCATTTCTTAAGTTTCATGATGCGAAGGACGATGAAGATCTTGCATGCAATGATTAAAGAATATCATGAAACATGGCATCCTTTTTTTGCTCTTTGTTCCTCTCTCTCCATGATTCCACAACATGCATGAAAATTTGTATCTTTTATATGTAGTTTCTTTTCCTTTTTGGCCCATGTCTCATTAAAATTATCCACCCCTTCAAATATTGGTCAATTTGGGGTCTCCGTGGCTACCCACTCTGTGTTCCTCCATAAATTAAGGTCTCTTGGTATGAAATTCCACCTCAAATGCACAAAATTAATGTCCAAATGATGGTTAAATGCTTCTTCCTTGATTTTAGACTTGATTTTACACTATGTTTCATCTCTAGCTTTTCACCAATGACCACTAAAGCTTGAAATCTTCATTTTCATTGAAAACATCTTACGATCTACAAAAAATGCTCTAAAATCCCATAAAGTGCATCTTAAAGTCCATCTCTTATTGGCAACCATGGATAGGGCAACATAGCTAGTTGAATCTGCAAACCAAAGCTCCCAACACAACATAAAATGTGAAAGCATACTGGAAAGGAAAAGAGACAACTAAAGAACAAAGAAAAGATAAAACATTCAGTCCCATAGACCATGGATGTGATGGCCAAGACTAGGACCAATAAATGAGGGTATCCCCAAATAGTGAATGACACTCAACAACTATTGTTGCTAATATTGAACACTCATAAGGTGATCCAAATGACATCCTAGCCTACCTAGATAGCCAGCTAGGGGACAACCCACCCTCAGATAAGGCTCACAAGCACTAGCAAGAATCCTAAGACCACTCCCTATCACTTAGGATGACCTACTAATGTCAAAGAAAATAAACACTAAACCCATTATCCCTTGAGAATTTTTATTTCAGTCCAACATCATATATATATATATATATATACTTTTCTTTCTTTCTTTTTTTCCCTTAGTGGGGATGGCTCATCCACTATTTCTTTGACTATAGTATTCTAAGGAGATCAAGGCATCTCAGCCTACTAACTCAAACCCAAGTACCCTACTAGAATCTCACAAGGCAACAAGAAGATATAATATTTTCTTTTTCTTTTCCTCTTTTAACCCCATGGTTAGGTCTCATCCTCCTAAGGTGGACAAGGCATCAGCCATGTGCCTTGACTCGAACCCAAGAACCTACTAAGCCCTCACTAGGCAACAAGTATCTTCTAGCACAATGTTTTTCCTTTCCTTCTTTATGATTGGACTTGCCAAAAATTTCAGCCCATAGGCTACACTCGAAACCCAACCCCTTACACTCTAGGGGACTTTATCATAACAAGCAATCAAACTAAATCCCCTTTATTAGGTGAGCTACCACACAAAAGAAAGATGGCCGCCTATTGACCATCAAACTGTCACAAGGATGGCACCCAAGCTCATCCTATGAGCATTGTCCAGCAAGAAACTAGTAATCAAGGTATTCCACTCAATAAGGATACTCAATCTTGAGTCCAAGTTCTAGCCTCAAATCCATAGAAAACAATACATAAGACCCTACCTCTTCCTCTCAAAACATAAAGAAAAAACCAACAAAATACAAGGTTATAGAGACACATGGTATTGAAGAAGAGTCCATATTAATGCATAAAACATTGTGTAATTCTAAAAGACTCTCAAGACTACAATCAAGAAACACATCTTTAGCAAAGTCATAATTAGCCAAGGAATCTGCAAAGCGGTTCTATTGATAAGGAATCGACTAACAAGTCACTGACTCAAAGATCTCTAACATGTCCATGGCTCCATGATAGTACATCCATAGAATGGGATCCCTCATGTTGTAGATTCCATTTAATTGGTTGATCACCAACTACGAGTTTCCTTTCACCAACAAGTGATGAATACCACCACATCTGATTAAATTTAGCACCATAAGTAAGGACTTGTATCCTGCCATCTTATTAGTGAAAGTAATGCCTAGATAAACTCCCATTTCCATAATCACTCTATGATAGGGATCTTTAACGATGACCCTTACACTCCCATGCTTGGTGGGTCCTTGGGAAGCTCCATCAAAATATAATTTATAGGCCAAGGCTTCATTGATATGCCACACCATACCAATCAACCTGCTTGTACTTACAATAATCAAGGTCCACAGGGATGTATGACAAGTACAATCCTTCCTTTCTCACTAAACTCAATGGAGACACTAGAAAGAACCCTACAAAAATGGTGGCAATAAACCTTGATGTCCCATGTGAAAGAGCCATTTGGTCTCTGAGTAATGTGATAACCCTTACTCCACCCAATGACTATGCCTTGGTTGTAGCATTTCTCTAAATATGGATGCTCAAGATAAGGAATGACTTTTCCTTTCCACCAATAGCCTACAAAAATTGTAGCAATAAACCTTGATGTCCCACATGAAAGAGCCATTTGGTCTCTGAGTAATGTGGTAACCCTTACTCCACCCAATGACTATGCCTTGGTGGTAGCATTTCTCTAAATATGGATGCTCAAGATAAGGAATGACTTTTCCTTTCCACCAATAGCCTACAAAAATTGTGGCAATAAACCTTGATGTCCCACATGAAATAGCCATTTGATCTCTCAATGTAATGCAATAACCCTTACTCCACCCAATGACTATGCCTTGGTGGTAGCATTGCTCTAAGTATGGATGCTCAAGATAAGAAATGACATTTCCTATCCAATAGCCTTCGTACACTATGTAAGTTTAAACTGAATCCTAGAAGTCCTACAAAAGCAGCAAGTCCTATGTCAGTCTAGTTTATTGAAGTTCACTTTAGTCTTAGACCCCTTGCAAGTCTGTTAAAAGGGTTGTAGAGCCATTCTCCCCTATATGAACAATTTTATAAGTGCCATCCCACTTGGGTTCTAAGTTTCCTAGGAATAGCTCATGACATGCATCATAGTGCCAAATCAATCGACCCTTAGCAAAAGTATATTTTCCACATAAAGTTTCTTATCCCAATGACACTTTCCCTATGATAGAGTCTTGGATAAAACTCCCAAAAATTGCTTATTGGTTCTCTCTACCTTCCCACTCACTTAGGGGTTATAAGGTGTAGTTTTATTGTGGTTACTTTTTAGAGCTTTAGTTAAAGCTTTTATAAGGTTCAAAAATGTGTCACACGATCAAACACCTTCTCTTTGGGTGAACCAAGAAAACAATCTATTCAAGAATAAAATGTCATTTTCTTGGCATTATCCCTCATTTGTAGCATGAGCTTCAGACCACTCTAGGACATAGTCAATTGCCACAATGATATAACACTCCCATGTTGTAAATGAAGAATGTGCAAGTCCACCAGAATCAGTGCTACACTTTTCAAAGATCAAGGTCACTAGAATGGGATTAAGAAGTTGCTTAAAATTTTCCCTAGTATCATGCCTTTGACAAATATCACAATGCTTTACATAGTCTAAAGCATCTTAGAAATCCGTCAACCCCCGATATCCAATATGTAAAGCCTTTTGGGCGGTAAGCCATCCATAAAAATGACCCCCACATGTTGTGAAATGAAGGTTGCCACTTTAATTGAAATTTACACAAAGACTAACATGAAATGCTGGATCACAAGAAATGTTGGAAACCATAGCTTGCCATTTCTTAATTCAAGATGTCTTACAACCAAGAAGTACAAGAGATGTTGAAGCCATGGAAGCTTCAGAATCAATTGATGATGGCTACTCCAAGGAACTCACCCCTTATAATGGTGGGGAAGGAAATACCTTCAAGATCCAAGAAGTGGAGATGTAAAAAATGATTAAAATATTATTTATATTGGCACCCTCTTGCCTTTTATACTCCAATCCAAACTAGGGTAATTTCCTAATTAAAGCAACATGAAAATTGCTTTATTACAATCCATCCCTACCCAAAAGTTTTGTCCTCAAAACTTTGAAGAATGAAAGGACAAATGAATGGTAACTATTAAGAAGTGAGAGGCCAATGTAGAATATCCTTGTTAAAGTTTTCCATTGGAGAAGATAATCTTCCATTGAAAAGAATCTCCAAAATAAGCTCAAAATAATGGAAATCTGGAATGTTGTCTTGAATAGGGCAGTGATAGTAAATGACCCATAACTTTGGATAGAAATGTTCGACTCTTGCATATAAGATATAGAAATGAAGTATACTTCATAAGGTATCCATCCATATCATCAAAATTCAATTTGGATGTTGATAGGTCAATTATTTTCATGACAAAAAATTAATACATCAAGTTGTCCACTATGCAATGAACTAATTATCTTCTTGAAGCAGCCATGGAAACTGATCTAAATATGAAGCATGTTGCCAAGATGATTCTTCCATGGGAATCCCTTCCACTTGACAAGATATTCCATAACAATACGGTTTCTTAGAACCTTCTCTCTCTTACCAAGAATTCTTTCAGGCTCATAGATGATTAAGCCATCTTTATCAAGAGGAGGTAGTTCTTCAAGAACTTGTATGCTAGGCCCAATGTATTTCTTGAGTTTAGACACATGAAAAACATTGTGAATGTGTGTGGTAGGAGGTAAATCAAGTTGGTAAGCAAGATCCACAGCTTTCCTTATGATTTGATATGGACCATAATAGCGATGAGCAAGCTTATTATGCCCACCCTTGAGAGAAGCATAACGAGACTTAGGTACTTTCAAAAATACGCATTCTCCTTCTTCAAAATCCACATGCATTCTTTTATCATTTGCATATGATTTCATTGTCTCTTGTGCCTTGCTGATTTTTTTTTTGCACTACTTCATTAAGGCTTCCATCTTTTCCAACTCTTCTCGAGCAAGAGGATTCACTTCATTATGAAACAATGCTGAAGGTACTTGGACTTTATATCCATACAATGCCTCAAATGGTGACATACCAATACTCATGTGATGAGTATTATTGTAATAGAACTCCACAAGATGAATCCAATGATCCCATGCATTCTATGTATCATGGCAAAAGTATCTAAGGTAGATTTCTAACCATTTATTGACCCTTTTAGTTTGGCCATCTATTTGTGGATGATAGGCAGTACTTGGAGTTAGTTTGGTACCCATGGAAGTAAAAATACTTTTCCAAAAAATTTCCATAAACTTGGGATCTCTATCAGAAACAATCTTTATATGTAATCCATTGTTAACCCTAACACGAAGAAAGCAAAAGGAAGTGGAAAAGACGCAGGGCAAAGGCGGAAAAAAGGTAGCCCGACTGAAGAAAGAAAAGGAGAAAAGTCCAAAAGCGCAAGGACAACCTTAAAAGTCCAAGGCAAAGGCAAAAGGGGAAAGGCGCATTTTAAAATAAAAAGGCGCACCCTGAAATCTTGTAAAAGAGCGCCGGGCTCTCACCCGTGCAATTTGTAAATGTAGACGGGCGGTGGACAGGAAGCTAGAAAGATAGAAGGACAATGGAAAAAAGGGCCTAGTAGGCTATGGCCGGCCATGTAAAAAGGGGAAAAGGGGATGACCGCCCAAAAGGGATTTAGGGTTTTGTATATAAAGTTGAAAAGTGAATGAGAAGCTCATTCTTGTGTGTGGCCAAAAGTAGCTCTCCTTTTCTTCTTCTTCTTCTTCTTCTTCTTCCTTGCTTGAGCTTGTCCTTGAGAGAGGGAGTGTAAGAGTGTGAGGGAGTGAGTGTGTGAGGGTGAGGGACCGAGGAGGAGAAGCTCTCCATCTTCTCCTCTCTTCTTCTCTTCTCTTCTCTTCTCTTCTCTTGCTCGCGGCGATGGAGCTTAAAGCTTGGAGCGGGAGGATCGAGCTGGCTTGAAGCTTGCACTTGGATCGTGGAGCTACCGGAGTGCACGGGAGAGGAGGTAACTCGAACGGCATCAAGGTAAGCTCACTACACCCGTAAGGTATGCATTGCGCGTCGGCTATGTGAGAGGTAGCCATTAGTCATTAGGGGAGTTTTGAGGTCTCGAAAATGCCTTTTAGGATGTGGAGAGAGAGTGCTCTAGACCAATAAGAGCAAAGCCTCCGTAACGGAACTTCTATTTTAAAAAAATTAAAAAATCATTTTACAAAAATATATAAATATGATAATATTACGAATTTGTATTTTTATTATATATTTTTAGTCTCTTATATTCGTGTTTATGACATCTTTTGCATTAATGGCATAGAGTCTCGGGTACTTTTATTTAATGATGTTTCTAAATTAATGATAATGACTGATGTAATTGAAATTCAAATTGGTGAAAAGCATGGCGCTCAGTTTTTTCCCTCCTTTCTTTTATTCCTCTATTGTTTTTCCCTCCGTTATGATAGCCTAGTCCTCTCTCTCTCTCTCTCTCTCTCTCTCTCTCTCTCTCTCTCTCTCTCTCTCTCTCTCTCTCTCTCTCTCTCTCTCTCTCTCTCTCTCTCTCTCTCTCTCTCTGTGCATGTATCTCTCTCTTCTACCATGGATACAGAAATTCGACCTTCAACAAGGCGTCCAAGCTCCCAAATCACATCCATATCAGTGTTTAACTCATTCCAAACTGATGGAAGATGGATTCCTACTATCATTAGCAAAGGTAGTTGGATCACCATGCAACAAGCAAAACGTGGAAAAAGGCAAAGACATGAGAGCTCGTTTATCTCTGCTTGGAAGGGCAGAATCCGAGATTTTAAGCTTGGAGCAAATAAGAATAGTATCAAAGAGGTACTAGTGCAACATGTGTTCATGCATAAAGAGCTGTGTTTGAAACCTGGATCTTCAAAGCTTCCAATGCATAGACCAAATTGTAAGAATTTGATTCTTAAAGTTTTTCCTTTCTTAAACATGGTTTAGGTTTTTCCATTATAATATTTGTTTGTCTTGTAGATGTCTATCCCTCTAATCTTGAGGAATGGCAACCAATGGAATCTATTATTAATGTTATTGATGTTATACATGGTTCAATTGGAGAATAAATGTATAGAGGTAGAAAGAAGACAGAGCTTGCAGAGAATGGAATATTCTTTTATGACCATTCTTATGTTATTCCTATGCGGTGTTGCCAATGGGGATCAATAAAACTCCTTCCTTTGCCAGATTTTTCAAGCTTTGAGTGGCCTTTGCCAAGTCCAGCTACTAGTGAGGGCTATAGATGTAAGATATTTTCTGAGATCCAGAAAGCACTAAAATCTAATATCTCAAGTAGGCTAAGCAAAGTTACTTTATTTATGCCTATTAATATATTTATTGATTTCTTCTCTAATATGGAGATAAGAATAACAAAAACCATGCTTTCAGTGAAGAGACTAACATATGATCATATCATACAATTTGTTGATGAAGGATGGGATACAAGGACAGAAGGAAAAATTATATGTAAGATAGATCAAGACTCTATAGCTTGTAAATATATGATTGCTACTCAAAATTTTATCCTTAGCTTTTACTATAGTCGATGGCATTTTGTTGGTAGTAGTCTAGTTGCTTTAGACCAGAATCTTAATGATTTCAGCAAGGATCCTATTGTGGATCTTGATATTTGGTTCAATGAGGATATTATTGCAATCTTAAAGATCAGAAAATCATGTACGCTACATCAAGCGAGGATGGATTTACAAAATGAAGACATTGAACTACCATGCTCCTTTGTATTCCAACTTGACAAGAAACGAGTAAGTTTTCACATCATATTATATCTACTTAGATGTATATCAAGATCTCACTTTCTAACTAACAAACATTTGTAATTTATTTTTTGCAGATATCAAAAAGGAGAGAAAATAAAATACACTGCAATGACATTCAAGAAAAGATATCTTTACTATCAATATAAAATACATATACAAATTTTGTAGCAGATGTCTATCTGCCATCTCTATGAGATATACAAGGGCTGAAGGGAAAATTTCTATATATAAAGGCCTACAAGGCGATATGGCAAAGCTATTTCTTTTTTGGAGAACTATCCTTTCTAGGAGTCCTTTTGCCTTTCTTTGATGTCTTGGGTATAGAAAGTGTTGAAGCTGTGGATTTGCCTTCCATGGCTATAGGCACCGCATCTCCTTCATGGTGCAAATCCCCACCAATCTCTGTTGTTGGTTGTATACACTTGACCATCATATACTTCAAGAGCTTTGCTCTGATGTACCAAACATGCTCAGATGTATAGCAATCCTTCGAAAACTGTCACACATTTATAGAAAAAAGAGTTTTAGTTCATTATTGTTCTTACAATAGACTATATTTTTATCATCAATGGACTATTTGCAATTAATATCTATCTTAAAGTTTAGCATCTTTCATATTACCTTTACATGTTTATCATCATTAAGATAAACAAAGTTAACCATTCTTCTAGCATTTGCAATCACCCTCCAGCCACAAGAATGGCTATCATCCTGATGGGGACACTGCAACCACCAACACAAAGTAAAACTATAAAGAGGACGAATGGTAGTTCATAGAATAAACTCATGTTTCAATTATTTTAATGAATAACTTATGGCAACTTGTCTATATTGCATTGTTGCAAGCAAATCAGATGGCATAGGGGGTCTTTTCTCTAGCTCTTCAATTAATCTTTTGGCACCTCTGTATATAAAATATGTTGAAATTTAGAGTACTTACAAAAAAAACAATTGAAATATCAAGGAGCCCTTGGATAATATAACTTACAATTTAGCATTTCCATGGCTTCCTTTCATAGAGTTGATTAAAAATCATTGCTTATCCACAAGGTCTATTGCAATCAAGCTCCAATGAGAACTAAAAGCAATCATATATCAACAAATTAGTAGGATAAAATCTCAAAAACTCTAATAGAATATTGAATCACTTACTTTTCATTATATGGAATTATAAGCAGCTCCAAAGTATCGAAGTCAATCAAATTGAGCTAGTGCTCAATAAAACTTGCATCAAGCTCATTCCTCATAAAGAATGAGATAGATGGATCAAAAACCTCAATTTTTTGTTGTATATCCAAAGGAAACTCATGCATTATACACCTAGAAAAGGCATAGAAATAGTGAGTATAAACAAGAAAAATCTTATTGCTAAAAAAATATCAAAAAGTATAAGTAATTATGGATAGACATACCTTAGGCCAGCAAGAATAAGACTGTCATTTACTTCTCTTCTTTTATCCTTAAGAATCTGAACACATGCAGCATCAAAGGAGATAACCTCTGTTCTTTTGCCTAAGTCACCAGGTAAGAAACAAAACACACTGAATCCTTTTGGATTAGCAACTTCAAGAAGGGTGGCTAGCTCATTTTCAAAGGACTCTAGTTGCTCTATTTCCCTTTCTTCAACCCTTTGCCTCCTAGACTCTCTCCATTTATCTGCTTGTTCCTCTTTAGCCTTCTCCTCTTTTTCATATTGCCTTGTATCCTTCTCATGGGTGACATCCTCAACCCTGACACCAGAATCATCTTTCTTTCTTCTAGCTAGAGGCACATTAAGGATATTAAATGTCTTCATATCAGTGAGGGGAATTGGCTCAAGGACCTTTGAAAATCTATATCTTAGCCTCCTAAGAATTACCATGTCCTTGTCCATGAGTGTGAGCATATGAGCATGAGCAGCACAAATGTAGGCATCTTGGAAAACTCAATTAGAAAATCCTCTGTGGCTTCTTGTATACAATTAAGAGCTATTCTTGTCTATCTGAAACTATCCAAACTATATCTGTCACAAATTTCCCTGACAAGCCTCTGAAAAGACAACTTTGGAATTGCATTGTCAAGAGCATTTACTGCCTTCCTAATCTCCCTTAGACACCTGACATTTTGAGAAAACCTTCTCCTTGGCTTTGATTTTCTAGAGAGCTTCTGAGGCTTTGAAGACTGATGAATCTTTGATGCTAAATCCCTAGGATCAATCTTCTCTTTTCTTGCTATTGCCTTAGTCCTAGCCATCTGCCAAAAAAACATATGTTACTTCTTCTCCAGCATGTAAAGCAAAACGCGAGTCCCAGACAAGAGTTATCTATACTGCATGGCATTTTCTCGTATCAGCTGAATTTTTCTCGAGCTGTCTAGTGAAACGCGAGTGTTAAGCAAGGTGCCTCCTTGCAGCTGCTTCTTTTCGCGTTTCACCGGACTTGTTGTCCATTGTGTCCAGTGAAACGTGAACTTAATCCAGGAAACCTGCTTGAAGTACCTTATTTTCGCATTTCACCGGATAGCTCATGAATAGCATAAAATTTGACAAAACCAAGAAAAAAGAGCTTTGATCCAAGGAAAGCTTTTAAGATTACTTAAAATATCCACAGAATTAGGGAGGAAATTTGAAGATTTTCTTAAATATCCACAATATTAAGGAATGCTTTCATTGTGGAAAATTTTCTTTTGTAGTGGTCTAGAGCTAATAATAACATAAAGGATTAAGGAAATTATCAAAACAATGCATTGAATAGAGCTTGTTATTGAAAAGCAAGATGCAGAAATCATACCTTCTTTTTAGCTTGTTCTTCACAATCTCAGCCTAAAGATGACAATATGCTTGAAGGTTTGCTTTGTTGGGGAAGCAATGAAATGGTTGGAGATTGGAAGGAAATGCTTGGAGACTGGAAGGAACACCAAAAACAAAGATGGAGTAGCGATGAAATGCGATGAAAGGTGAAGGCGGTGAATTTGCATGGACTCAACGTTCTTCGCAAAGTGTTAATAACACACGTGTGACGTACTCTTGCTTACCGAAATTTTTTATTTACTTGGAAAAGGGTTATTTAACACACGTGTGACGTATTTTTGAAAAAAGAGAATGCGCACGTCTTCTGAGGAGTTTATTACGCTGTGTTAAGTCGAACATGTGTACACGTATTTTTCCATTATTACACAAACTTTTTCGTTGAAACTATCGCCACATGCTTAACGGTCGATATAAAAGCATTTCAAACCCATTTCTCCGACATTGTCTTCTTCTCTGCCAAAATTTCGTCTCAACTTCCCTTCAAGGTCCCTGCATCCTGTGTGGAGAGCAGTTCAACAATCTTTAATAGGTAACAAATTTTTTTATTACAAGCATTTTAACAAAATAAATTTGATTAATATAGAAAGAATGTTTTATAACACTTGAACAATTAAAGATGCTATGTGCTTTCTATCTTTCAAAAGCAGCATAGCTTTTCCAAAAATGATTATATCATCAATTTGTGTGTTTCCATAGAATTTATTTATTATTCATGTTTTTTTTCTTCATTTGCAATTTTTGACATTGAAACGCGAGACAATGTCTCTGTTGATGATATTTTGCTTAGTATCGCGTTTCACCGCCACATATTAGAATAATTTTTGTCTTCAAGCTAGTGTCCGATGAAACGCGATTTCTTCATAGGCATTTGCCTTACATACTTGAATTTTCGCGTTTCACCGGTCAACTAAAAAAATTCTCCTGTTTTGATTTTTTTGTCTTGGAAAATCAATGTTGGGGCCTCTTTCCATGATATCATCTTGTTTTATTGGATATTGGTTCTATTGTGCTTTTTGTTTTTCAGGGATAAATATTTTTCTGGTCAAGATGACAAAGAGGAAGCTATCTCTGGAAGGAATGGATGAGGAGGAGATAATTGAGACATCTGATGATAGGCTCTTTGATTTTTTACACACCACTGGAAATTCTTCCAAGTTTTGCTATATCAGGGAAATTTTCAATGTTCCTTTTGATTTGAAGGAGTTATTGGAGGATCTTGATGATAAACTTAAGGAGTACAGATGTTTTTATGTTAGACATGTGCAAGGTTTGGAAGTCAATGGATTTGTTCATTATAGTGATGTCATGGGAGCCACCAATACATCCAGGTCAACTTTGCTCGGCAAGTTCAACCTCATTGATAAGGAATTCAGAAAGAAAGAAACATGTTGCCCTTTCCACAGGTACCAACACCAATGCCTTCTAATCCACAAGGACATTGGATTTATTGTGTATCTTCAGTACATGGGAAATTCTTCTCCAGATATAGACCAACAGAGAAAGCTAGAGGATATTGCAAGTATGGATAAGGAGGTCGAAGAGAAGGAGGAGATGTTCCAAGAAGATGTTGAGAATCAACTTGTCCAAGGTTTTGATGTAGGTTTATTCAAGAGTGACAATATCACAATGGTGGAAGAAAAGGAGATTGAGCCAAGTGCACAGGTTGATGAAGAACGTCATCTTGCCTGTGTTCCAACATTTCCCACTTATCTTATCAACAAGAAGAGATATGTGTTGCTAAATGATATTCAACATCTTTTTGATCTTAGAGAAGATTATTGCTTAGCAATCCTTGCAGGTTGGGGCAAAAATGACATGAATTTTATAGGTTATGAACAAGAACCACTAGCAAGTCTTGATGTTGAGGGAGAGAATTTCCAAGATAGCTCTATAGCCTTACATACATGTATTAATCAGATCATAGAATACGAAAAGGGGGGGCTACCTACAGAAGAAGAGTTCTTGCAGGTCCAGAAGAAACTTCATATTGATGATGTAGGGTATGAAGAGAGATTGAAGTCTCCATCAGATGAGAAGCCCAAGAGTTCAATAAATCTTTATGATGATAGTCTTCTTGAAGAAAATGAACACCCTAAGGTATGAAATATAATTCGAAGTTACCCATTGAGTTTATGTTAGACTTTATTATGCATTATAGATAAATATCTTATATCTTGTACTGTTGTGGTTTGTTCTATAGATTGAGATTGAAGATCTGGACAACTTTCTTGGAAGGGCCAAGGGCTCTAGGCCAATGAAGCTTGGAAAAAATCAAAGCCTTGGCCATTATAATGGAAACTTAAACAATCAAACAATTGTAATATATCATAGTAGATTGTCAAGCTCTCCAAGTCTACCAATGATGGCTTTGAGAGCTATCTCAAAGATAATTGGATCTCAAGTTTTCAGCAGAGGTTTGGACAAGATCAATTTGGTGGAGAAGGAAGAAGCCATAAGAGTTTTTGGCTTTATGCCTGGATACAGTGGATCTAGAGCTGGATATTTTGGAGTTCTTGGCTCCTATTTGCTCTCTTATATAGGAGATAGTAAGAATTTGAAGCTTCTTCCAGGCTATCGGAAACAAGAGTTTTTGAAATACAGAGGTCTTATTGAGTGGGATGAAACAAAAGATTCCTCTAGAGGCCCTGTCGAGCTACCTGAAACCAAGGACTCCTCTAAAGACCCTGTTGAGGTGCCTGAAACTAAGGACTCTTCTGCAACACAATCAGACTAGAAGATGCCAAAGATTAAGGGTTTCTTGAAACCCATCTTTTCCCAACTCTTTGTTTGGTTTGTAACCATTCTGTAAATCTTTGCTTTGCGCAAGAATTTAAATATCTATCTTTTCTTCTTTGGGTAACAATTTGTATAGTCCTTGCTAAAGATGATGTATTGCTTGATGTGGTTGTATCTTTAAGCTTGAATTTATGCCAAATTTGTCGATAGAACCATTGAAAGACCTCTAATAAACTGTTGGCTTTGTGTCTTCCACCTCCATGTCTTGTATGTCTGAAATATTTTGTTCTTGCCTGATAATGTGATTTTTCCATACCTTGGGTTGACCAGATAGATAGAGATCCATATTGTTTAATAAAGTATGGAGTATGGTTGTACAGAATATGCTGCATAGTCAACAAATAAGGAAAGTTATTAAAAAACATTATATGAGTTCGATAATGAAGAAACAAACATATACAAACTTCTTACCATATAGTGAGTAAAGTGTTGATCACCCCAAGCTTCTGTCATCGCCTTTTTGAAAAGGTTCAATTGGTTTTTAAATTCTTTGAGATCATCATCATTCCATTCAGTCTTATCACAATAAAAAAACACTTTGTCTAGTGTTTCCCAAACTTTAGCTTTTCTATTTCGAGCTTGTCCATTATCAGTGTGATCCTTAACTGCATTATGTAGGGATTTCCACTAATTAAATTTAATAGTCGAGCCACCATTTCTCGAGTTTATCTTGCCAAGTCTCCCATGAAAGCCTAGAAACCTTCTAGCCTTCACTCCACCAATAGATGGTTTTTTTGGGACACAATTACTATCCTTAGACTTTTGAAGATCTGGTTCAATAACAACATTGCCACCATGCAAACCAATTGCAGAGAGAACTTTTTCAACCTTTGTTATAGCATCTGTTCTAGTTGATAATGGCTTCAACTTCCATGCAAATCCTATATAGAGATGAACAAGCTTTTCGATTATCCTGCAAAGTGCATGAAGTGTACAAATATGGGCATTCGCTAAAGGAATGTCCCACCAGATGTTATATTCAGATTGAACACTAAATGATGTTGAGTGATTGCAATGACTTGACGAAAGTGCTCTATTCATCAAGGTGATAGAGATTCTCTCCAATTTTTTACATTTCAGAATCTCACTTTCATCAAGTTTAATCACAAATCTAGCCACTCCTTGTGCCTCTACTGACAAGTCATAAAATTTGATCATTAAGCATTGTAGGGTGGGCAAGTCAAGGAAAATATTGTTAAATTCATTGAATGTAACCTCCTTTTTCTTGCCCTTGAAGCTAGCCTTGATATGAAAAGGCTCACCTAGAATCTCCATCACTTTGTTATTAACTCTCTGTCTGATAGTCCTAACCACAATGGTTTCAGAGTATGCAATTGTGTACATGTCCTTGCTTCATATTTGATTGTAAAAGTTGAAAAAGTTGCATATAAGCATCTCGACTGATACCAATACTATCCAGTGTCTTCTGTACCAACTCAGAATCCAAAGAATGATCCTTCACAAATGACTCCAAGCATTCTTTCTTTGCCTTTTTAAATTTCTTCTTCTCCAAAATATCCTTTGAAACCACTGAAGGAAGAAGATGATAATAAAACTGAGTTGCTTTTAAAGAATCTCTTTCACTTGCATTTGGTTGTAGAAGAGATCTAAGCAAAATTAACATCACAAATCAATGCAAGTAGTTTAAATAAAGCCATATTTAAGATTTTTCAAGTGAAAAAAAATATACCTTGCTGCTTGGATTCTTTTACCACAGCCTCCTCCTCCTCGTTTGAGATTCTCAATATTTTTAAGAGCTCTTTGTTGATTTCGAAGGCCTAATAAAGTTTACTTTTGATGATAAGCTTTGATACGCTTTTCCAATGAATGAATTTTTTGTTGACAATCCTCTAGCTTCTGCAACTCTATATTGTGTTTCATCAAAAGATGATTCTCTAGTCCAAGGATATCCTTTTCTGCAACAAGATTAAGTGTATAACCTAAAAATCCATTGTAGCCATCACCAATAAACCTCATTAATGACGAGCTATTATAGAAAGGAGGAGTGCTATTTTTACTAGGATCTTTGGGATATAGCTTTCCATCTAACCAAAGATCAATATTCTTCTTTCCTTCAAACCTCAGTATATGTTTCATAGACTCTGTAACCGTGATAGATTTTGTTCTCTTTCTTATCAGTTCATACTCACTGTCCAACTCAATATGAAGATGATAGAGAGGTCTTTTATAAGAGCTACAGAGATCATTAGATGATTGATCCATAGCTGAGTTACAGAGATCATTGGGTGATTGATCCATAGCTAAGGATATGATTAGAAGTAAGAACGAAAACAAAGAAGAGACTAATAAGGAGGAGAAAAAAAGAAGAGAGAAACAATGGAGAAACGATGGAGGGAGGCAATCGAGTATCCACCAAAATTCAAATTAAATATTACTTTTCACTTTAATGAGGAGAGGTAAGATCTTCATTATGACAACCTTGCCAACTTTATGGCGACCTAGATTTCTAGGTTTGATGTGACCATGAGAATATCACGACAATGACTTATTAACGAATTTTGATATTTTAACTTACCAAAATATAAACCTTTTAAAAATTCTATAAAATGATTTTATTTCGTAAATTATTTTCTCTCTCTAGGATCTCTTACAGGGCATTTTCGAGACCTCAAAGCTCCCCTAATGGCTCGGCTTGGAACGCTTGAATCAATAAGCGGTCCGTGGGTCTTGGCGGTTGAGAGAAAGCTCCCACATTGTGGTTCTGTTTCTGGGACCAACGGATTCAAGCCTTGAGCACTTGCGCGCTTCGAATCGAGCACTGGAGTAGGGTTTTCCCCAAACCGATGCTGCTTGAGGTAGATAGGTAGGAAGCGAGGGGGTTGAAGATGGTATTCGATCTCCTTGGCAAGTAGGTGTTTTGCTTTCTTGAGATTTATGTTGTGGAATGGAGTAGTGTAGGTATTTAGTTTGTGATTTGGATACATTTAGGATAGGAAAAAACAAAGAAAAAAATAAGCAAACAGTAGGGTTCTCTGTTGCTGTATAACAGGCTAAAACAGGGAAACAGGGGACTAGATGTAAGATTCTTCAATACTGGGAAAGGACCTTAAGAGGCCAGGGAGGCCAGGACAAACCTCAATTCCTTGGTTTGCCTTGTGAGAGAGAGAGAGAGAGAGAGAGCTTCTGGTTCATAGGACGAGGAAGTGCTACCCCGATTTCTAGGCGCCGGCGATTTGTGATGCTCCAGGTGAGTCTGGTGTTTTCCAACAAGTGCCCTAATTAGATCTAGAAAGTCTGTGGTGATTGTGTGCAGCAGACAATGAGGAGGGGTCAAACGTGCGGGAATCGCACCCACCGCCGAAGCAGTCGGACCAACTCGCAGTGGTCCGATTCCTAGAATCAGACCACCCGAGACCGTCCGACTTCCAGAATCAGACCGCCTGACTGAGAGTGAGTCGAACCAGTCTGGTCCGATTCCCAAAATCGGACTAGCCCGATCGGATGTACCACGTGGCACTCGGACCACTTAGATTGGGACCAACCCATCCGACTTGGACACTCGGACCAACCCATCCAATTTTGAGAATCGAACGCTCGGACCAACCTGTCCGACTCGGACACTTGGACCAATCCACAATCGGACCACTCAAAATCAGACCTGCCAGAATCAGACCACCCTGTCCGATCCGATTCCCAGAATCAGACCACTTTGAAAATCAGACCACTTTTCGATCCGAGTCCTAGAATCGGACCACTAGGCCGATCGGACCAACCCAAAATCGAACGTCCGATTCTGATAATCGGACTCCTGAAAATCGGACATCTTAGAATTGGACCAAAAATTGTCAAAATCGGACAGGTATCTTGAACACAAATTCTGATGCATCTAAACCCCAAAGTTGACCAAAGACCATGTAGAGCTAAAGGCACATCACAGATCCATCACTAGGTTGAAACTTAGAGCAAGTAGTTCAAAATTTGGCTATAAACGGTCCTCCAAATTGTGTATGGCTTTTACCGTAACGGCCCTGCAGGCCGGGGGGAACTGCCCCCCCGGACCCCCGCAGAGGGGGCTCTGCCCCCTCCGCACCTCCCCCGAGTAGGTTGGAGAGAAAACGTGCGCCGTGACAAGCCTTCCAAATTGGACTCTAGTGAAGTAATGGCTCTAGACCAGCATGGAGTCTCACTTGCAATAGAGCAACCATAAGCCCATACCCGAACAGAGAGAAACAGAGACCCTAGAACATCAATGGGCCAATCTAGCCATCAAGGGCAAAAAGGCCACACCACGAGAACACAAAGACATTGTGTTCAAACCGTGTCTAGTCAGAGCAAAATGCAACTTCAGCAAGCTACAAATGCGAAGATGACTAGACATGACACTCTTGACGAGAGATGTACCTTGAATAGCACTGCACTGACGACCCAAGACAGCAGTGGAGAATCCACATCTAGTCGTGCAGTCGAGAACTCAAGGGCATCTGTCAGAAGGCTTAAATTTACAAGCTAGGACCCGGAAGATGAAGACATAGTACCACCTGCTTATCTTAGGGTCAAACTCACCGCGAAAAGAGAGCATACTATCGATGCTCTGATTGATGAAGGAGCAGATTTTAACATCTTGACCTATGAATCATGGACCCTACTAGGCCAACCAGAGCTGACACCGACTAGTGCAACTCTTAGCCCTTATGGGGGACACCCACAAGCACTCATAGGGAAGTGCAAAATCCTTACGACAATTGAAACAGAAAGCTTGCCTATCCTATTTCATGTTCCTCCAAATAGTGCTAGCTGCGGGAAAGAAACCCTCCTAGGAAGACCCTTCAAAAGGGCGACCAAGTGTGAGGCTGACTATGTAGCACGGAGGATACACCTGACACTACCGGGTGTGAAATTGTCACAACCTTTAGCAAGGGTGACCTCATCAAACCTCGAGGGAAAGGCAAGCAAGGTGCTAGCATAACAGTCAAGCCTGCTGACGAGAGCAAGGACTTGTTGGAAGCGTTAATACAAGCACAGGTCGAACAACGAGAACCAGTGAGTGAGGCCATGCCAGAAATAAGAAGGTCAGGAGACAATTCCAAGGACAGGCTTTGGACTTACAAATATCATAGAAGACCCCAAAAGAAGCCCAAGCCTTATAGATGAAGGCATCGATGGAGAGTCAGCACAACTCCGCGATGGATATCCAAAGCGTTGCTATGTGCTCAAGGATACTACACAGGTAACCAATGGATTTGGGTACCAAAATCCCCTGCTAAACCGCCTCTATCAGCTGAAGGCCAAAGTGCCTCAAAAGCATGGCACAGGAGGAAATCTAAGAGAAACTCTAGGTCTCAAGGCAAGAAACCAGACATGATTGTTCGAAGGAAAGAGCCCCAACCTAGCATGCTAAATAGACAGATGTCATACGTAGCCATTGAGCAGGCACAAAAATCGTTAGTGCCCAAAGGAGCCTTTGATTTCCCAAGGGGAGAACAAGCATCATAGGCACAACATTGCTCAAGGCAAGGCTGATCACTCAACAAAGCAAATGGCACAATCATCTAATAGCCTCGAGCAAATCATTCAGTGGGTGCCAAGTCCACCTAAGAGTCCTAGATCTCCTACATCCTCTTTTTCCAAACGGACACAGGAAGCACAACAGCGATTGTCAAGGGAAACTGCTCAATTCCAATCTCTATCTCCATCCAAGCTTCAAAATGTCGAAGAGGTGGGACATGGCTCCATCTGTAGCTCTCGACCCAAGGATATGCATGAGCAACCTAATGTGACCATATCAACTCATGCTCGATCTACACAGATGAGTGCTCAAAGGCCAACAAAAGACACAATCACTTCTAATCGCCCTAGGGACTTGACACCGCAATCCACCAAGGGTAGCCAGCCCACTTAACTAGCTGCTACTACTTCCAATCAGGGACCACAACAGTCACAGCCCTTGGCTGTGACAATGCCCCTTGTGGAACGTGTCCTTAGTAGTTTACCTGTGGAGGAGGTGTCACAACCAAATCCCTCGACAACTCCAGCACTTTCAAAGTGCCTAAAGCCTAGGACGGAGGAGTCAAACGCAAGGGAGTTGGTTGAAATGCTAGACTCTCCGAAAAGAGCGGCAGTTGTGCCCTCACAACCGGGCAAGGCTATTCAGCAAGCCATGGCTATGTCCCATAAGGACACACTAGAGAAGGAAAATGCTGAGGCCCGACCAAGCACATCAATGGTCGATATAGCCCAGGGTCCTGAGTTGTTGAGAGAGGCACCTTCATTGACCAAGAAAAAGAGGAGAAAGCAGAGAAAACAGCAACAGTTGCAGGTGGTTGTGGACCCCAAGAACATTGAGACGAAGGGCACTGGAGAGCTGATGAATAAAGCATCGAGTCCATCCACCAATGAACCCACTGATGCCTCTCCTAATAGCGGTGAAACCTCAGACACATCTGTGTGCTCTGACAACCCAAAGCAACAGTTGCCATCAACAGTTGCTTGCAACACTCTATCCACTGACAATAGAACTCACATTGATCAATCAAGAGTGGATACAACGCTATCACAAGAAGGTGACAAATCTATACCAGTCACATCCGAAAAGAACCATGACGAAATAGCAGCAAAACCTCAGGAGAAACGTGAGAACCCCAAGAGCATAAGAAATCCTAGCGTTGACCAATCTTGCTCATCTAGGCCTGAGCCCCCAGTCATGCTAAAGCCTAAGGAAACTCTTAGAACTTTGCATGAGATAGCAACCGAGCAAGCCCTCGTTGAACATAGAAGTGTCGCAAAATGCTTAACTGAGTTGGAGGCTAAGCTCAAAGTGGTCGCGCGTGTCTACTTCCTTGCGGACATGGGCACGATCCCCAAGGAGCAGCTTGGAGATTACTTGACCTTTCCTCTATCATGGGAAGAACAAGAATAACTTAATGGGCACTATGACAGGCTCCTGCATGAACATATGCGACTCATCCCTGACGAGGAGGCTGACGAACTGCGCTTAACCGTCACGTTCAATGAAGTGCTCTGCCGACCAAATCTCGTAGACATAGAGCTACTAAAGCGACTGTCAACAGGCCAGAGTCAATTTGAGCAGCGTTGGTGCGAAAGCCGCGTTGTAATGGACGAAATAGGGGCTCAGATCATGACGGTCTCAGAAGAGCGATTGTCCAAATGGCGATCTCAAAGAGACCCAACCTATGTGGCACCGACTTCCCTTCGAGTGTTGTCTGACATTCGGGGTATGGACTTAGCTGGAACTAGGCTACAGGGCCCTTTAATTGATAAGGTTCTCACTGAGGAGGAGTTACATATTGCCAGTAGACTCGATCAAGGTTCCATGCTACTCAACGTGGCAAAATATCTATCAGTATTAACTAAGCTGCCGCGAATACTGGATGCGTGTGCCACGCTCCGGTACAACCCCGAGTTCTACACTTGTTTCTTATCCTCGTGAAGTGACGTGGATTCATAAATATGTATATAAATAAACACTGATTCTTGTGTCACCTTGTATAAACAATATTAACACACACAAGCAATGATAGTCAAGCGCAGGCAGAAGAGTTGGGTCTGACAGGCTAAGCTCCTCAAGTCCTCTTCTCATCACACATTTAAAAGCTGTGTGACCATTCCCACCTCCAAATGAAGGGCATGCAACCCACATTACCGCCATAGGAGGCCTTGACCAACAACACTGATGTTGTAGACAGGGTGCAGTCCCTTTCTATACACCTTCCTCCCGTTTTGATCTACCCTTCCGAGAATGTGCCCTATCCCACTCCATGATAGCCAGTCCACACAACTTAGCATAAGCCAATATTGGCTAATGGCTGGAGGCAAACCAAACATCATCATGGGGGCCATCCCTTTACGACGAAACACTACATGCCTCACCCCTCCCCTTCTTGTCACAAGCGCTTGATAAACCACACTAAAATCCCTTACATGCGAACAGTTGTATCCTGTATCAAGGTCTAACCCTTGAATTGCATCTTGCAGGCTTCCAGACGGAACACATGGAGAACCATGGACATCTGGCATGCAAAGACGCTCTTCACAGACGACGGGAGCACGTGGCACCTGCCCCTCCACCGGAGCACTATGTGCCCACCATCAAGAGATACGCCAAGAAGCGAGGCCCTAAGTGCCACTGTCTAGGGTGAAGGCCGAAGAATCCTCGAGTCAAGAAGGCCAAGACTCAAAACACGCAACAGGTGGCAGCACTAGTGGCACGAACCCCCAGCTCACGCCCAGGCCCCACATGCTCAAGGGCAGAAAGGACAGCTCGGGAAAGGGAAGAATTCAATGAATTCTTTAAAGACATTCTGGAAACGGCACCGGCCCGAGACTACACCATTCACGTCCCGGCCGACATGTTCCCTGCTCACCCCCACGGGAGCCCCACACCAGCAGAGCCCCAATCAAACCTGTTGCCTATCTTTAGTGGAACTCCAAACAAAGATGTGACAAATTTGATTATCATTATGCAAGGGCCCTAGTCTATATTTCATATGGAGTTCTCCCTGAAATGGAAAGCCAATATTGGCTACATATCCTAAATAAGACTTGGTAAGATTTTAATGAGATTGTAAAAGCATATGCTCAAAAGCTACGTGAAGTTTTCCATTATTTGGGTAACACTACCCAATTACCCCTTGTCACTCAGTTGCAATTTTTCTTGAGAGGGTTGGATTTTACAATCCAACTATACTTGAGCAACAATGTACTAAATGATCTAGAAGTAGCTATAATAGTAGCAAAGGGGGTCGAGTCAAGAATTCAAGATGTTTCTATAGCAAGAGAGTAAGCCCTCTCAAACACTACATTGGTATCAAATGCAGTGCTAACAATTACAGCTCATAACCTACATTACCCACCAATAATGTATTGCTTCAAAGTCAAGAGGCCCTAAATCAAAGATTTTCCCAATTTCATGCTCCTACACTGCCTAATGTAGACTACAACTGAGGTCTGTGACATTTATGAGCAATGGGCAAGTCTCTGTCACAAACCAAGGGTCCGTACAAGTAGCACCTCCTTTGCAAATCATAAAGCCTAGTGTGGGGGTAGCTCTTGAGGCCTCTAGATAGGAATCCTCTAGATCAAATATTGTAGAGGAAGTCAAGCATATGATGAAATATTACACTGATATGATTATAGAACAATAAAGATAGATCATTATGGATTTTAATTTCTTGAATTAGTAGAAAAACATGGTGGACATTAGGAAACTTGATAATACCAGTCCATCAAAGTTTAGCTGCAAGTGGTGTGGTGGTCGGCACCTTCCATGAAATTATCCTCATGTGCAGAATAACATATGTAGGAAGTCAAGCCATATGTTGAATACCTGTTGGAGTAGAATTAGTTCTCTCTAGCAAGATAGTCAACTACTTGGACCTATGAATCATCATAGAAATAGTGGGAGTACTCAAGGAGAGGGCCCTAAGCACATCTTGTAAAGGGGAAAAGTCACCCTAGAGGAAATATCTTAGATGAGCCACTTACAAGTAATGAGTATGTGGCTTCTAACAATGTTAGAGTGCTTACTAGAGGTTTAAAAATGACTAGAGGATCAAAAAAATGGCCCTAGTACAAGCAAAGCTAACCCTAACACTAGTGTGGTTAAGAAGAAGGTCACATATGCCAACATCCACATGGGTCCTCTTAAAGATGAGGGTATTTTAGAGGAGCCTATGATTAAAAGAAACAAAAAGAGAAAGCAAAGGAGACTGCTGAGGCCATTAGTCAACCAAAAAAGTAGATGCTGTGGAAAGAGAAAGGTAACCCTAACCCTAGTGTCATTGACAAGAAGGTCATAGATGCCAACACCTGTGTGGGTCCTCTTAAACATGAGGGTATTTTAGAGGAGTCTATGGTTAAAAGCAACAAAAAGAGAAAGAAAAGGAGATTGCTAAGGCCATTAGTAAACCAAAAGAGCAGATGGTGTGGAAAGAGAAAGGTAACCCTAACCCTAGTGTGGTTGACAAGAAGGTCATAGATGCCAACACCCACGTGGGTCCTCTTAAACATTCAAGTCTTCTCTCTATTCTTCCAGCTTCTCCTAACCTTAGGTTAACTCATGGTTCCAATTTTCAATCTACCTTCAGTGAAGCTTCAATGGCTGCCATAGCTAGATAGGACCCTGCTCACTTGGAGGAGTTGGATCTCTCCATCCAAGCAATATCTTCACAAGCTCTCTTCTAAGAAAACATTCTTCTACTTCTAGCGTAGCTCCTTGTCACATCACAACTCGACATTGCTGATCTATATGCCTAGCATTGCACAAATTGGAAGTCATTGCCCATTCTGCGCCATATCCTGGTCGTACGCTTCAAACGCCGTCCACATGTAGCACCTTAACTTGTGACTATAAGGCTTCTTTAGCCTTTGTATAGGCCTACTCCCCACCCAATATTGGTTGGAATTCATGCATGTATGCACTGCTATCATCATTTTTTTCAGACAAGTCTGAAACCCTAACTCAGTCCTCCATTACCAAAAGTGCTGAAGCTCAAAATCATCTTATTTTCTCTCTATTGCCAGTCAAGCCAATGCATTATCCTTTAAATCAAGTTACTCCCTAAAGATTCAAGAAAGTACACACATCAAATCATTGAGGAGTGAAGATCATGGTGACTTCTGGTAGATTTGCAATCATTTTAAGAAGAGTCAATCATAATGTCTCTTGACGCTTATCTAGTGACTTTTATCACTCATGTCAGCTTTGGCTTACATTAGATCTAAGTTTTTTTTGTTACTCCAGTGTCAAATCAAGGAGGGGAACAAAACCTTGAAGATCAGTTCTTGAAGACTCATTAAAGATTTGAAGATCTTTCAAGCTTTGAGCCACAAGCACCAAAAGCTCATAATTGTTATCATTTCTTGAAGACTCATTAAAGATTTGAAGATCTCTCAAGCTTCAAGCCACAAGCACCAAAATCTTCAAGCCACAAGCACTAAAAAGCTCATAATTGTTATCGTTTCTTTATTCCTCTCAGTCCAAGAAACTCACTGTCACTGTGATCTATTATCACACTAAAAACCCAACAAGATTCGCCACTCAAATCAACAAGAAACGGAAGTTGTGAATATTTTTTGAAGATCATCAAGTCAAACTCAAGCAACAAACATCAAATTTCAAACCAGTATATTTTGATACTACACTACCATCAAGTCAAACTCAAGCAACAAACATCAAATTTCAAACCAGTATCTTTTGATACTACACTGCCATTGCTTGTGTCTTTTGACACATGCAAAGATCAACTCATTGTTAGTTACTCTCAGTTTGTGGATACTCATTTTTTTGTCATGTCAATGACAAGCAAGAAGATTTCTATGTGGATACACTTCATGAAGAGTAGCATGACTCATGTTGCTTATCAACACTATATGGAAGACTTGTTTGTTCTACCTGTAGGGATGGATGGATTTTCTAAAGAGCTATCAATGAATCTATTAGAAGATTTTGAAGACATTTTCGTTGCCTCAAAGATGATATCTTTGCTTGAAGGTGACATGGACATAAAGACTGATGCAACTATTGCAAGCAAAGTCAATAAAGAAGAAGACTAGGAGAACCTAGAAGAAGAGGATCAAAAGAGCAAATTGAAGAACAAGTACAATATCAAAAAGAGAAAGCTGGACTACATCGACAAGACTTACAACGAATTAAATATCTATGTCAAAAGAAATGCTGAAAACTGCAAGGGTCTAACAGTTCTTGACCTAATTTTTTACTAGAATTTTTAGCCTTCTAATGCCTAGCCCTAATGCTTCTGATATAAGCTTGTAAAATCCTCATGTAGCCTTGTACTACAGCCTCTATACACCTTGTAAGGCCCCTGTTACAACCTCTAGATGACCACCATGTTTGTGGTACCCACACTTAGCCTTCTCTACGACAGCCTCTCTGGTGTTTTGTCGTGTCTATGGTGTGCCCACACTTTGTAGGTGTTGCTTTCACTAAAGCCTCTACACACTTTATACTTTTTGGTTGTGATTGAGGAGGGATGTTGAGATATTTGCAATCACACCTACTGTGGCCTCTTTGTATGAGGCAATTCTAGGCTTAGGACATGCAAGCAAACTGAATCCCATATGCACAGAAAGGGAAATTGCTACCCATCCAACAACTATAAAGCATTGTACTTGACTACCACTTTTTCATATATATGATGATTGCAATATCATGATGCTTTCCCATTTCAGTTAGTATCTTGGTCATTGTCAGACTTATACACAAGACTGTGTTTATGAGTCCAAGTCTCAATCTTGGAACCTAATTCACTTGTGTAACAGTTCAAGTCTTGTCTACGTCGTCATGAGCTTAATCTTCATCTTTGATCCACCATAGCCATAGCAATCCTCTAGATCCCGCATCTTTTCATAGATGAGAATTGGTATGCAGCCATCATGGATGAGGAACATGTACCACTGACTAAAAATGACACTTTAGATTTGGTCAAGGTTTCCTGAAGGAAAAGCACCCATTGGCTATTAATGGGTTTACATAATAAAATGTAAAGAAAATGGATCTCTAAAGAGATTAAAAAAAGCACAACTGGTTGCTAAAGGTTATGCACAAGTAGTATGGTCTTGATTCTAAGGAAACTTTCAACCCGGTTGCGAAATTGGCAATCATGAGAATTGCCATTACTTTGGCAATGTCTAAGGGATGGAAGCTTTGGTAGATGGATGTTAAAAATGTATTTTTGAAAGGAGATTTTATTGAGAAAGAATATATGGAATAGCATGAGGGTTATGTACACTCTAATTACCCAAATCATGTATGTAGGCTAAAAAAGACACTTTACAGGTTGAAATAGGCACCAAGAGCATGGAATGCTTCAATCAACTTGTATTTATAGCAACTTGGATTTCAAATGGGAAATGTAGATCATAGCCTATTCAAACAAAGACAGGGTATGTAGTCTTGATTATTTATGTAGATGACTTAGTCATTACTAGAGATGATGACCATGGTATTACTCAAATTAAATCCATGTTAGAAGCAGAGTTAAAAACAAAAGACTTGAGAGAGCTGAAATATTTTATTAGCATCAAGCTAGTGACTACATATCAAGGAATTTGGCTACTATAGAAATAGTATGTACAAGATATATTGATCAAGAATGAAATTATGGATTGTAAGCCCATGGAAACACCACTAGATCAAAATATCAAACTTATAGTTGATGTTGATAGTGAGATAGATAATGTTACTATGTGTACAAGAAAATGGTGGTAGCCTCATCTATCTTACTATTACCCATCCTAATCTCAGTTAATTAGTGTTGAGATATCGAGCTCTACTCGTGATACGCCAGGGTGACCGTTGTGTATTTATGTCACCGACTTGTCAGTTGCAGATGCGGTTGGTACACCGCCCCTGAATAATAGCTACATGATAGCTATCCTTATCTACTCTAGTTCGTGGCTCAGTTAGTATGCCACCTTAGTTAGTTGAGTTTGGTTCGAGACCCATATATAGGGTTCTTCTATTTCTTTGTACTAGAGTTCTTTTGGCTTACACAACTAAGAAGAGAAAAACTGTTTTCAGCCTCCACCCTTGTGTGTCTTCCCCCATTGTGCAAGCAAGAAAGCTTCAAGCGAGACTCCTTCCTTCTCTCCCACAATCTTGACATGGTATCAGAGCCTTGTTCGTGGTAAGGAGCTCAAGAAAGCAAGCCAAGCTCGCGGTGGTCTGGTAAGAGGAGCAGTGTTGCTTTCATTTTCTGTTTTGGGAGCAGATCTCTGCACGTAGCACAGCCGGAAATTGCAGGAGTGCATTGTCTCAGGTTGAGACGCCCTTCGCGGTGAAGCAAGAGGGCAATATATGTTGCGGGAAATGGCTTTAGCCCTTGGCGACCTTGTTTTTTTTATTTGAGGCCATTTCGGGGCCTGTTTTGGAGGCGGAAGTTTTCTGCACGCACTCAGGAAAAGGTCCAGTTTTATGCTGTGCAGCCACTGTTCTACAGGTCGGTGAAAAGTTACTGTAGAAATTGCATCGTATGCTTGTGCGCAGAGACATTGGGAGTTACAGAATCATCCTTGTTGCCTGTTGATGAAAAATCGTCACTAGGAGGTGACTGTGTGGTCAAATACCACTTTCGTCAGTTTTGCAGATTTGCCTTTGTGAGGCTGAAGCTGTGTTCTTTGCAGTGACAGAACTTTTTGCAGTGTTCTGTAATGGCGTCTGATTCTCTCTCACAGATTGTCACTGAAAAGCTTGACAAGAACAACTTCCAAGCATGGAACTTTAGAATGACGAATTTCCTTATGGGAAAAGGATATTGGGAATTTGTTGCAGGAAATGAAGAAGAACCAGTTCTTCCTGATGTTCCCAATCAACAGCAAATGCAGGCATTTAAAGCATGGCATGAGAGAGCCAGGAAAGTTATGTACTGGCTGTCTATTAGTATTTCAGACTCTATGATTGTGCATATACAAGATGCAAGTACGCCAAAGGAGGCATGGGATACTTTGTCAAAAATGTATAGCACAAATACGCAAGCCAGGAAAATGCAGCTCAAGCAAGAGTTGCACAATGTGCAAAGAGAAAATATGAGCATCAACGACTACCACATGAAGGTGAAGAAGATTGCAGATGCACTTGCTTCCATTGGGTCGCCAGTGGAAGATGATGATTTAGTTTCTGTGACCTTGAATGGTCTAGGAAAGGATTATGCACAGTTTCGGACATCCATTTCAGTTCGTGAAAGATTTCCTGATTTTGAGAAGTTGATTGCTCTTCTAATTTCTGAGGAGCAGAGAAATGGTGGTGCATCTTCTTCAGGAGGAACTTCAAAAGAAGCTGTCTTCTACTCAAATGCTGGAAGAGGTAGAAGCAGAGGTAGAGGAGGCCGATTTGGAGGCCGTGGTAGAAATCAGAATATGCAGCAAACTCAAGAAAACCAGTCCTATGGAGGAGGACGTGGTAACTCTAGAGGCAGGGGGAGCCAAAGAGGTCGTGGTGGATGGCAAAGAGGCCAAAATGCAAACAGTAATGTTGAATGCTACTACTGCGGTAAAATGGGTCATATGGCTAAAGACTGCTATAAAAAGCAGAATGACATCATGAATGGAAAACTGCAACAAGGAAATTATACATCTTCTAGTAGACAGGGTGATGACAGAAATGAGCATTTGTTCATGGTGCAGCACATGAACAATTCTGTGACAAGTGCAGAAGAAAGCAATGATGTATGGTATGTTGACTCAGGTGCATCAAACCACATGACAGGTCATGCAGAATGGATGGAGGATGTAAGAAAAATGGAAAAACCAGGATTTGTGGAGACTGGTGATGATACTGCACATCCTATTGTGCAGATTGGAAAAATTCCTTTGTCTATGCAGGATGGGAAAAAGAAATACCTCTCCGATGTATTTCATGTCCCGAATATCACCAAGAATCTGGTTTTTGTTGGTCAAATGGTTGAGCAGGGCTTGCAGATCAGATTTAATCCTCATGGATGCTTTGTTGAGTATATGAAAAATAAAGGTCGCTTGATAGCAAAAGGAAAGAAGAAGGGCAGAATGTTTACATTGGATGCAGACATGTCTGAATTGAGTGCAGCAATGTTTGCACATGGGACCGGTGTAGTTGCAGATATTGATATCTGGCATAAACGCATTGGTCATGTTAATGTACAGCGACTTAAATCAATGCAGGCCCAAAATATTGTTGCAGGTTTACCTAAATTCAAGGTTGCAGAAATGCATAAGGTATGTGAAGCCTGTCAGTTTGGAAAACAGGCAAGGAAACCATTTCCTAGACATGTTCAAGAGAGTAAGAAGCCATTGGAATTAATCCACTCTGATGTGTGGACAACTAAAGCTGCATCTCTTGGAGGCTGTCATTATTTTGTCAGTTTTATTGATGACTATAGCAGAAAAGTTTGGGTGTATTTTATGAAAAAGAAAAGTGAAGTTTTTGGGCATTTCAAAACTCTTAAAGCGATGGTTGAAAAAGAAACAGGCCTGCAGATAAAATGCCTAAGGTCAGATGGAGGGGGAGAGTACCTCTCAAATGAGTTTGCAAGGTTCCTGCAGGAGCATGGCATAAAGTAGCAATATTCATGCAGTCATACCCCACAACAAAATGGAATTGCAGAAAGAAAAAATAGGCATATTGGAGAGGTATCTCGTGCCATGCTCAATGAAAAAGACCTGCCAGATTTTTATTGGGCTGAAGCAGTTGCTACAACAGTGTACATAATGAACAGGACTCCCACTGCAGCAATACATGGAATGACTCCAGAGGAGAGGTATACTGGTAGGAAACCAGATATTTCTCATTTGAAAATTTTTGGTTGCATTGCCTATGTACATGTGCCAGATGAGTTGAGATCCAAGTTGGATCCGAAAGCTGAGAAGTGCATCTTTATTGGTTACTCTCTGCAGCAAAAAGGGTATAGATGCTATAACCCTCTACTCGTAAGTTTATAGTGAGCAGAGATGTTGTTTTTGATGAGATGAGTAGCTGGTATAAACCAGTAAATGTGATTGATGATGTAGATGCACAAAATGGTAATGCTGCATAGAATTCACAGCAGCAGTCACAAAATATTAGTGGACCTGGAGCGTCCTCTAGCAGTGGTTCACATTCTTCGCCATGGACAGGCAGATTGAGATCCGGAGAATCTTCTCAAAGTAATGCAGATAGTGGTATGCAGGTATCACGAAAAGGAAAAGAGAAGGTTGATCAGCCCATGTTTGATGTGAATGCAGGTCACTCTTATGTGGATGGTGAATCCAGTGGCTCAGAACAGAGCATTGATGATGAGTTGGGTATTCCTTCTATTGTTACACCTGGAGTAAGGAAGACTAGGGATGTTTTGAGAGCACCTGGGAGTGAACCCACTTTGCGCAGGTCTACCAAAGTTAGGTATCCTGTGGATAGGCTGAAATATGATGGATTTACAGCCATTCACTATGCATATATGGTCAAGATGATACAGGAACCAGAACCCACTTCTTTTGAGCAAGCCATGGGAAAAGAAAAATGGGAGAAAGCCATGGATGAAGAAATGGATACCTTGGAAGCAAATGCTACATGGGAGTTGGTACCTTTGCCTAAAGGTAAGAATGCAATTGGCTGTAAGTGGGTTTATAAGGTGAAGCACAATGCAGATGGTTCTGTGAACAGATACAAGGCAAGATTAGTAGTCAAGGGGTATGCACAAACATATGGCATTGACTATGAAGAAACATTCAGTCCGGTTGCAAGGATGGCAACCGTAAGAGCAGTCATTGCTATGGCTGCATCAAAGGGATGGTCTTTACATCAGATGGATGTAAAGAATGCCTTCTTGCATGGTGATTTGCAAGAAGAGGTCTATATGGAGCAGCCACCAGGTTATGTGCATGCTGTTCATCCTGAGTTTCTTTGCAGGTTGAAGAAAGCTTTGTATGGCTTGAAGCAAGCACCTAGAGCATGGTCTGACAAGATAGGACAGTATCTTATCACTATTGGCTTTCAGATTTCCAAGGCAGATTTCTCACTTTATGTGAGAAAAACAGAGAAAGGTATTATGCTACTTGTCATTTATGTTGATGATTTGATTATGACAGGTGAGAGTGATGAAGATATCCTTCATGTGAAAATGCTATTGAAGCAGAAGTTTGAGATGAAGGATTTGGGAGAGCTGCGTTATTTCTTGGGCATTGAGGTGATTAGATCACCAACTGGGATACAGCTCTTGCAGAGGCAGTATGGATTGGACATGCTGTCCAAATATGGGATGACAGGCTGTAAGCCTATTTCAGTTCCTTTGGAGCAGAATGTGAAGCTGAGCACAGATGCAAGTGAGCTTCTAGAAGACCCTACTATGTACAGACGCATAGTAGGAAGTTTGATTTATATGACTATTACCAGGCCAGATTTGAGCTATGCTGTTGGATTGGTAAGTCAGTTTATGCAGGCTCCAAGGAAACCACATTTGGATGCGGCTAGACGCATACTCAGGTATGTGAAGTCCACATTGCAGTATGGACTATTTTATGAGACTGGGGTTCAGATACAGTTGCATGGATACACTGATGCTGATTGGGCTGGTAGTATTTCTGATAGAAGATCTACCAGTGGATATGTGTTCTCTTTTGGGAGTGCTGCAGTCACTTGGAGCAGCAAGAAACAGCCTACAGTTGCCTTGTCAAGCACAGAGGCTGAGTACAGGGGTGCAGCAATGGCTGCATGTGAGGTAGCTTGGTTGCATAAGCTACTTTATGATATGCATCAGTCTACAGATGGGCCAATTGTCATTTATTGTGACAACATGAGTAGTATACACTTGGCAAATAACCCAGTCTATCATGCTAGAACAAAGCACATTGAGGTGCATTATCACTATGTGCGAGAGAGGGTTTTACTAGGTCTTATTGATCTAGTTTATGTCAGCACAGAGGATCAGGTAGCTGACATATTCACGAAGGCATTGGGCGTAGAGAAGCTGCGCAAGTTCAGAGACCTGCTTGGTGTGCAGGAATTGGGATTGAGCTCGAGGGGGAGTGTTGAGATATCGAGCTCCACTCGTGATACGCCAGGGTGACCGTTGTGTATTTATGTCACCGACTTGTCAGATGCAGATGCGGTTGGTACACCGCCCCTGAATAATAGCTACATGATAGCTATCCTTATCTACTCTAGTTCGTGGCTCAGTTAGTATGCCACCTTAGTTAGTTGAGTTTGGTTTGAGACCCATATATAGGGTTCTTCTATTTCTTTGTACTAGAGTTCTTTTGGCTTACACAACTAAGAAGAGAAAAACTGTTTTCAGCCTCCACCCTTGTGTGTCTTCCCCCATTGTGCAAGCAAGAAAGCTTCAAGCGAGACTCCTTCCTTCTCTCCCACAATCTTGACAATTAGTGGGGTTGATTAGCTAGTTTATGCAGAAGCCACATAAGCCTCACTTGGATGTAGTTACTTAGGAGCATTATGCGGTATGTGAAGGATACTATTGATTATGGATTGTTTTATGAGTTCACAAAGCCACTTGAGTTGATAGGTTATACATATGTTGATCGAGCTGGTTGTGCATATGATAGATAGTCAACTAGTGGTTATGCTTTCAATCTTAGAAGTAATATGGTCAGCTGGAGCAATACAAAGTAGCCTACATATGCACTCTCTAGCACAAAGGCAGAGTATAGAGGTGCATCCTTAGCTGCATGTGAAGCAGTTTGGCTCTTGAAACTATTGCATGACTTGGATATATAGATGGACAAGAAGGTCACATTACATTATGACAACATGAGTAGTGTGATGTTGGCTAGCAACCTAGTTTACCATACTAGATCAAATCACATAGAAGAGTTCTTTATCACTTCATTAAGAAAATGGTACTACTTCATGTAAAGATTGAAGACCATGTAGCTGGCATCTTTACCAAATCACTTGTAGAGATAAGTTTGTTCACTTTAGGGAGCTACTTGGAGTACAGCAGTTGACTTGAGCTTGAGGGGGAGTGTTGAGATTCAAGCTTAGTATCTATACTAGCTTAGTTGTATAGATGTAGCTAGCTATCACTATCTTGTGTGCCATAATAATGATTCTATCAAAGAGGTTAGAGGCATTTGATTAGTTAGTGACCTATTTTCACACACTATATGTGTGACCTAGACTTAGTATATTTTGTGTGTTACACAAAATCTTAAAAACTTATATGAAGAAGAAAGAGAAAGCCATATGGCTTTAGATCAATTGTGTATCTTAGACTCCGAGGAAAATAAATGTCTAGAGTTAGAAAACAAGGAGTTGAAGAGACAGAGAGATACATTGAACCAAAAGTTGCATGCTACAAAGATGCAAAAAGATGCAAAGTCCATGAAGAAGATGGCAGAGCTGCATAATCAACTCCATGTAGCACTCCATGAGTATGCCATCGTAGGGGGATAGGTGGAATGCCAAGGCCAAGACAAAGAAATGATGATGGCCATATGAAAGGAGAAAGAGAAGATGGTAACAACTCTCTCCCGAGAATAGAACCAAAACTTGAAACAAATGAAAGAGAGAGTAGAAGGATGGGTTGAAAGGAATGAGGCTTAGATCAAAGATCTAGCAAAGCATCTAGCATTATAAGAAAGTGAGCGCATAATCCCTAAAGGAAAAGCAAAGATGGTAGAGATGGGGATGTTGGCACAGCAAGAGGCCTTCTTGAATATAGTGTTGCATGTCACTCAGGTTGAAGGAGAGGAGACAATTGAAGGGATTAAAAGAAAATGAGAACTCACAAGGAGAGCATTGAGATATGGGCTCCATGAAAAGACGCCCAGAGCCAACACTAGCCTAAGCATAGAAGAGCAAAGGGAACATCTAATCAAGGCAGGGTTGACTAGGCTGACCTATTGGATTTTGAAGAGAAAGAAGAACAAGCGCAACCCCCCACTCAAGAGCCTATAGATCTAGATATGGAAGAAGGGCCCAATTTCGAGTAGCAAAATGATGAGGAAGAGCAACCTAAACTTGCCAAGCCCACCCCCACAAACCTAAATCACATGCAGAAGTGCACAATGAATACCCCTCTTCCCTTTAAAGGATTGTGGAAATGAGGTGCAAAAGAAGGGAATGGGCAAAGATGTCACACAGAGGAATCTTAGTACCAAACCTTAGCCATTGCCTGAAGCCCCAATACCTAACGTAAAGAATGCTTGTCAATCAATTGGGCATGAGAATTGTCCCTCTAGGAGCAATATGAAAGCCATTGTACTCCTTTCAAGTTCACCTTCTCCTACCCTTGATCACTTGATTGAGTGCTATTACTGAGGGTAGTGGAAGAGGTGATTAAGCTCTCCATACGATTGGGAAAAATGTGCTTAGAGGAAAGAGCAAGACACCCAATGTTGTGACAGAGTGAACCCTCTTGTTATTGGGAGGAAAAAGTGATGGAGGAGCCTAGAACAGTCAAGAGCTATGAATCCTAGTCAAAATGGAGAAGGGATATATGGTATGGTAGTGTGGATGCATGTATGGACTTCTCCAACACTTTTCTATATGAAAGGGATAATCCAACCTACATGCTCTATCCAAGAAGACATGGAGTAGATTTTGATTCGAAAGTGCATGGAAGGTATGATTTCTCTCTAATTTACAACGTTAATGCCATGACCTCTGACGAGTGCATGATCTTCATGGAAAAAGATCTTGGACCATCTATCGTGCACTTTCTCAAGGAATTTTCTTCATGTCCAAATTTGATGTTTATCATCACTTGTAATTATCTACATCTCCTAAGGAAACTTATTAATCAAAAGCCAACAATATGAAAGGAAGATCAACTACTACCCTTCTTTTTTTTAATGTAGATGCAAGAACAGATAGTTGTGATATTACTAGGCTCATGATGAGGGCTAGCTTATTGCCAACTTTTTGAATGAACCTCTTAGAGGACATGAGCGATGGTTGGTTCACAAGGTGTAATTACCCACTTTTTTCCACTACATCTCTGAACATGAAGGTTATCTTAAAAAACTATACGTTGAGCTGGTCCTTCCTAAGTAGGTTTCTTAAACCTCCACCTAGCTCTGTCCTTACAGGAGAATAGGATGCAACCCAGTATTAGCCCTTGTAATTTATTTATTTATTTATATTCTATGTATTCAAAAAAAGAGCAAAAAAATAAAAAGAGAATTTTTTTTTAAAAGGGAGCGAGGGAGAAAATACATTATCTCATTTGTGATATATGAGTGCCAGAACACTACATCTAGGGATCATTAAGTTCCTAACCCCTCCCCACTTCACGTACTTTAGGGCACATCAAGGACATGACATTATGATAGACATGTCTCCCTAAGTCATGCACAACACCTCCCCCCTCTATGAACTAGGTCCTCAAGTGTGGGACAACACCTCAGGGGCTAAACCCAACTCCCAGTTCCACCACCATTTGCATCATGTACTACACGGTAAGGTAGACACACCTCCTAGGTAGTGCATCTACTTTTCCTTTACATGTACATTTTGTAGCCATGTGGCTAGCCAACAACTCCCAAGGCCCTCTTTGATGACCATTCAACATGTCCTTAGCACCAACAATCTCTAGGCTCATGTTGCAAGCTTATCCTACATGGCCAATTCCCCAAAAGCCCCAAGTAGCATTTTCTAGACCATCCTCAACTCTCCACCCATACCATCTTGTGCTATGGGACTAGCACTCTACTACTAGGAGGGGGTAATATTAACCCTCAAAACAACACAAGGCACAAAGAGACTTATGAAGGAGTATGAAAAGGCAGCTTGTTGGAAAAAGAAGACCAAGAAGCATGGGAAAAGATTTAAAAATCAAGAACAAGACATGCAAAAAATAAAGCCCATATTTTTCCTTTGCAAAAAATAGTGCCAAGCTCCCTCTTATGCAAGTTGTAAATGAAAAGGCACATGTAAAAGAGCCATGAGAAAATGAAAAAAATAGGAAAGAAAGTGGAAAAGAGGATCAAGGTTGTATGGTTGGTCATGGAAAAGGGGTGGGTGCCCAAGGGGGGAAGGGCATGTATAAAAGTCAAAAATCAATGGATAAGCTCATTCTTGGTGTTTCTGCAAACTATCTCTCTTCTTGTTCTTGCTCTTACTTTCTTCTTGTGCATGAGAGAGGGAATGAGGGAGTGTGAGAGAGGGAGAGAGGGAGTGTGAGAGAGAGAGGGAGAGTATGAGTGTGTGTGTGTGAGTGAGGGACCATGGACAAGCTCTTCTTCTCCTCTCTTCTTCTCTTCCTTCTTCTCTTCTCTTATCTCACACATGCAGTTATGGAGCTTGGAGATGGATCTTACTTGAGTAAGAGCCTTGAGTTGTGGAACCATCAAAGGATTTGAGAAAGAGGGCTACAATGATTGGATTCAACAATAAGCTCACTACATCCTTCTACTAGAGTGTGCACTACTATGTGAGAGGTAGCAATCCATGGGGTCTCAACGATTGCGAATGATAGTGATGACAATTGGGATCCTTTAGAGACAAGGGGAGATCACCTAAAGGAAAAGGTGGTTCTTGGTATTCTCGTGATTATTCAAATAGGGACAAATGTTGTCATCACTACTTTGGCATATATGGACACATAGCAAAGGACTCTCATAAAAAGCAAGCTAGTATAAAAGAAAAAGGTAGACAACATGGCAATTATGCATCTTCTAGTAACACTCATGATGATGATTAGATAGATAGGCCATTTTCTATGCAAAATGTTTCTATGGATATGTCTAAGCAAGGCAAGGATGATGAGCAATGGTATATAGACTTAGGTGCATCCAATCATATAACTTTGCATGGTGAGTGGTTTGATGAAATGATTTCAGGCTCTCATGGCTATGTATGCACTCGTGATGATACACAGCATGATATCAAGCATATAGGTGTGGTACCACTAGTCATGCATGATGGTAGAAAAAAGAGCATGTATGATGTGTTACATGTACCATCTATCACTAAGAATCTATTGTATACTGGAAATATGGTAGAGAGAAGAATCTAAAGTCAAATTCAATAGAGATGGTTGATTTATTGAAGATTATGGAAATGGCTTCAAGCTAATTGCTAAAGGAAAAAGAGATGGTAGGATGTTCACTTTGGATGCTTTTATTCCTAAGTTAACGGCATTCATGTTTGCCCATGATAATGGAGTAGTTAGAGATGTGGAAAGCTTGCATAAGCACATTGGTTTTGTAAACATACAAAGCCTAACAACTATGCAGTAGAAGGAGATTGTACTTGGCTTACCAAAGTTCAAGTATATAGATGTAGGACATGTATGTTCCACTTATCATTTTGGAAAGCAAGAGAGGTTTCCCTTCATCAAACGTGTTAGAAACAATTCTAGACCTTTGTAGTTGGTGTATTCAAATGTATGGGGTCCAGTCCATAATGCATCCTTTAGTAGTGCTAGATATTATGTATCATTTATTGATGATTTCAAGAGATATACATGGCTATATATTCTAAAGCACAAAGATGAGGTGCTAGATGTTTTCAAGAATTTCAAAACACATGTTGAATATTAATTTGGATGTTATATCTCATTCTTGCGATCTAATGGAGTTGTTAAGTATGTTTCTAGAGAGTTTGATAGGTACTTGGCTAAGTATGGCATCAAAAGGAAGCTTACATGCAGTTATATACCACAATAGAATGATGTGGTAGAGAGAAAAAATTGGATGTTTACAATAGCTACAAGGTCCATGCTCAATGAAAAGAAATTTTCGAATGGTTATTAGGCCGAAGCAATTGTAACTATAGTTTATGTCTTGAACAGAATACCTATAGATGGCATTCATGATCTTACATCATATGAGAAATCGTATGGCTACAAACCAAATATCAGCCACCTTAAAGTCTTTGGATACATTACTTATGTACATGTGCCTGATGAGAACAGAAAGAAGTTAGATCTGAAAGCTATTAAGAGTGTCTTTCTTGGCTATCCATAGGATAGAAAATCCTATAAGTGCTGCAATCCATCTACTCACTAGACACTAATCAATAAGGATGTAGTATTTTATGAGTTGGCATCATGGTATGGTGTTCAAAATGTAGTGGCTTCTAATGGACTAGCTAGTCATACTCATGCTAGAAATTATCCTTCCACTAGTACTATAGTGAGTGGATCTACAACTTATATGTCTTTTATTGTTATTGATGGTTGCATAGACATGGATTTGCATCCACTTACATGGATATGTTAGTGAGGGGGAGATTAGATAAAGGCAAAGAGAATATGTTTGATGATGTTACTAGCCTTCTTACAGTTGGATATAACTCATCTGGTAGTGAAAATATTGATAATGAATTGGGTATACCATCTATTATGATGCTTGGAGTAAGGCAAAGCAAGTATGTACCTCCTCATGAGAAGCAATCACATAGTGAACCACAGTTAAGAAGGTTAGAAAGGGTCAAAAATCTTGTTGATAGGTGGACTTACAATGGGTATTCAGTCAAACATTTTGCTTACAGGACTAAAGTGATGGTTCACGAAGAGCCTATAAAGTTCAATGACGAATACACAACATTGGTTGAAAATGGCACATGGGCTTTGGTTAGTCCACATTTGAAGGAAAAATACCCATTGACTGCAATTGGATTTACAAAGTGAAGTGCAAGGAAAATGAATTGTTAGAAAGATACAAAGCCCTCAACTAGTTTGAATTATGAGGAGGCATTTAGCGTAGTTGCAAAGATGGAAACTGTGAGAATTGTCATTGCATTAGCAGCATCTAAGGGATGAAAGCTTTGGTAAATGGATATCAAGAATGCATTTATGAATGGATATTTGATTGAGGAGGTGTATGTGGAATAGTCTGAGGGCTATGTTCGCCCCCTAACTACTCGAATCATGTGTGTAGGCTCAAAAAATCCCTTTATGGATTAAGATAGACATCGAGAGTATGGAATGCTTGCATTAGTATGTATTTATAGTAACTTGGTTTTCAAATGGGACATGCATATCATAGTCTATTTATGAAGAAGACAGATATAGGCTATGTGTTCTTGGTGATTTTTGTAGATGACTTGATCATTATTGCAGATGATGACCATGGTATTGCTAAAATTAAATCCATGTTACAAGCTAAGTTTAAGGTGAAAGATTTGGAAGAGTTGAATTACTTTCTTGGGATTGAGGTCATGTCTATGCCTCAAGGAATCTAGTTACTACAAAAATAGTATGCATAAGATATGCTGCTAAAATATAGGATGATGGAATGTAAGCCCATAGAAACGCCACTAGATTACAATGTCAAACTTGCAATTGATGTTGAAAGTGAGATAGAGAATGTCACTATGTATAGGTAGATGGTGGATAGCCTGATCTATCTTGCTATATTGAGATACAGACTTAGTTTCATGTGAAGCAATTTGGCTTGTGAAAGTGCTACATGACTTGGATATACAGTTGGATAGGAAAGTCACATTGCATTGTGACAACATGAGTAATTTGTTGTTGGCTAGTAACCTAGTTTATCATGCTAGATCAAAAAGCACATAGAAGTTTACTATCATTTCATCCAGAAGATGATACTTTCAAGATAGATAGATCTACTTCATGTGAAGACTAAATTCCAAGATGTTATATTCCAAGTAGCTAACATCTTTACCAAATCACTTGGTAGAGATATATTTTTTCACGTTAGAGAGCTACTTGGATCACAACAGTTGGCTTGAGCTTGAGGGGGAGTGTTGAGAATCAAGATCATTAATATCATCGACTCTATTAGATAGTTGTTGTCCTAGCTATCATCATCCATGTGTGTGGTAATAAATGAGTTGGATGATAGACTCAATCACAGAGGTAGTTCGATCAATTATTAGCCTAGTTCCTTCAGTCATGTGTGACTTAGAATTTGGTGTGCATTGCACAGTATGATTGAATAATGAAACAATGAGAGAGTATGTTGCTCTTGATTGGGAGCTCCATGCATTTGTTTGTCTCTTCCCTTCTCTTTGCATAGGACCCTCTAATGTTGCAATCATAGCTATTTCCTATACACAATGAGATTATCCATCCCCCAATATAGGCCACCAAGGATGAGGATGAAATTGGGGAGGTTGAGGAGGATATTATTGGCTCCCTAATAAAAAATATGTCTTCTATATGCAAGAAGGCAACTAGAGATCCAAATTTTCAAGGCCAAGAAATATGATGGCTAGAAGTGGCAAAGTCAAGATCAAACTCAGTTGCTAACTATCAACATTTGGAAATCAAAGAGCTCCCTAAGCCATGAAAATTAACAGGTTCAGCCAATTCAGAAAGAAAATCAAAGGCAAAGGTGACAAACCCACATGAGCCTCCCAGAATGAACAAGAGAAGGCCTATCACCAAAAGTGGCAACATGGACAAAGCAGTGCTACTAGATCCATAACTACTTCCAATAGTACTAGCCTCTAGACCTACGAGAGTAGAAGGAATCATCGGAATACTAGCACTATAGTAGAGATTGCAACTAGTTCTAGGCCTAACACCCACACATTTAAGACAATAAGAAACTATTGAAGTATCAACTATGATGCCATGCCTACTACTGACTCTTGACTCCCCCAAACCCATGAGCATGGAAGGGAACTAGGCTACTCACCATGCCCAAGCTTGAGCCTCTGCACAAGTAGTTCCAAATGCATCTGACACTCAAACTTTATGGGGTTTTGTTTCCATTACAATCCCACTAGGAGATTTGGTGAGTCTAGTCCTCACATTCAAGGACCACCTACTGAAGATAGTCCAACTAGATCATCCCATTTTAACAGACCTAAAGTAGTGGCACTGATTGCATCTACATTAGAAGAAGAAGTTTGAAAGGTGCAACATGAGCATGTCCCTTCAGGACTCTTGTCCCCAACCCTACCATTTTGATCATCTCTCTTAGGTTTCAAAATCTGGTCATCAACAATGCCCTGTCAAAAAATGGGTCTGAAGTTAACATGATTAGAAAATTTGGGATGATGAAGTTGAAGCTAACCCCATTTTTGGTTTGTATGGCAAACCAACAATGAGTGTGGCCACTCGGCATCATCCACTAAGTTCTAATGGAGGTTGCTAGTGTGCCATTCTAGATTTCTCTAGTAGTTCCAATCATGCACATGAAGATTACTACCTCTTTCTCAAACAACCTTGGTTGTTGCAAGCCTCGATTAGTCGCAATGGGGATTCTGATCAGCTCACTATACACCTAGGTCATAATAAAATTCAAAACTTTCTGAACAAGACTTTGCCTCCATTAGTAACATGTAGAATAGTAGTCAAAAAAACTATCAATATGGTGTATGGCCTAGATGGTGATGAGAAAGCTGCATTCAAAGCTAATGCCTATTTGGAACCATTTTTCCTAGTCGATGTGCTACAAATAAACCAAGCATACTTGGATCCACACTCCCCACCCAAACCTATCCAAAAGCCCAGTCCATGGCCAAATTTCTACTAACCCAAATTGCCAAACCCTAAACTCTGAGGTAGAAGCAACTCAAGCTTTGTTGTAGCCAATTCTAAAATTTTGGATGTGCTCTAACAAGAAAGAGACTTTGAAGCCCAAATGTAGAAAGTCACCCAATCAAGGAGGATGCTCTCAATACAGTTTATCTTGGTTTGAATGAGACAAAACCAATCAAAATCAATGTCCATTGACTTTTGTGACTAGTTAAATGCCCTGTCGATCGAATTCAATGATATTTTCATTTGGGACTACTCTGAAATGGATGACCTAGATCCTAGATTCTACCAACATTGGATTCCTCTCAAATCAAATGATGCATCAACTTGCACATAGAGATAGATTCTCCACATTACAAAACTTGTAAAAGAAGAGCTAGAGTGACTCCTCTAAGTTGGGTTCATCACCCCACTAGACCAAACAAAATGGATCTCACCCATTGTCATTGTTCTAAAGAAAAATAAGAAGCTTTAAATCTATGTAGATTACCACAAGTTAAACATGCAACAATTCCAAATTCCTTTCCTATCCCATACCTCAATAGCATTTTCAATGAAATTGCTAGTCATAAGATGTACTCATTTTTTGATTGATTTAACCATGTTAGGCTTGCTTTAGAGGATCAATCTAAAACAACATTAATTACGACCTAGGGTGACTATGTTTGTACACTAATGTGGTTTGGGCTTAACAATGCATTGGCGTCCTTTCAACGAAATATGCAGGAAATCTTTGGCCCCTACCTTATCAAATTTATGCAAGTCTTCTTAGACAACTTCAATGTCTTTGGAGCACTTCTACTCCACTTGCATCACTTTTGACTCTTTTTCACCGAATGCCAAGAAGTCAATCTTAGTTTGAATCCCATGAAATGTGTTTTTGCAATGAAGGGCAACATCTTTGTGGGTCATATAATTTTTTATGATGGCATTATGGAACCTAGTAAGATAGCTACCATCATGTAGGCCCCAATTCTTGACACTCCAACTATAGTTGTACACTTCTTAGGGCACATCTACTAGCACAGACCGCACTTGCACCTTTTGGACCATGTAGCTATCCCCTTGAATCGACTCATACACACTCCTAAGGTTGACTTTCTTGGGTTTTTCCACTTTTTTTCATTTATTTAGATAAAAATTTTAATATTTCTTATTTATGCTTTGTAATTAATTACAATTACTAAACATTGATTTTATGTTCATTTGTACCCCATATGAACCCCAAAATCGCAACAAAATCCCCAAATTTTATCATTTTCATGAAAACTGCTTAGTTGCGGGTTTTGCATGTTTTGTTTTAAATTATTGAATGACTCAATTTTTTGCTTTTCTTCAAGATTTTTGAAAAAGTTCAACATTTCCAATCAAATGAATCCATTTACAAACAATATTATCAAATGTCTTTCATAAAATGAGTGCTTACGCATAGAAACCTGCTTTTGGAGGCACGTAATTAATGGTTGGGAGGCCGCTGACTCTTAATTTCTACCGCTAACACTCTCTTCAACTCTAATCTATGATCTCCTCCACCCGGGAACACTTATTCCATCAACCTCTCACATCCATCTCCTTCTCTTTCTTGCACAAATCCATACATGTGAACAACCTTTAAGAGGAGAGAGGAGGGAGGAGAGAGAAAGACTATATTTTTTTCTTTTTATCAAGCAGCCATTGCATGAATAGGAGGTGGTGACAGGAAGCAAAAAATTGAAGGATCTGATTGCCTTGCTCTAATCTGTGGGTTGCCTGTTGCAGAGCCTGACAATGGCTCCTCTACCAAAATTATCACAAACAATGTTGAGCGGGAGCATCACCATGCGCCGTTTTGAAATGCCCCCCCCCCCAATTTTGGTTTTTTTAAAGGGGCATTTTGCCCCCCCCCCCCCCCCCAAATGGCATGCCCAAAACTTTTAAGACTTGGCCATTTTGTCATTTGACCTGTCCGGTCTCACATTTCTCACGTCCGACCTCCGAATCGTGTTCTAAAAATTTATGCCTAACCGACTCAACGTCCCGAATGGTCATGAAGCTGTCTCTTTTTCATTTGGTGGTTGAAAATTTTACTAAAACTTGGTCTTTAAAATTATTGGAACTTCAAATTCCGCCTCCATCGACTTTAAATTCCCACCTAAAATTTGCGCATATCCGCTTCTTTTTTGCACTTGATGGTCTTTAAAAACTAATCTCACTTACCAAGGGAGCCGACGTGATCACCCCAAAGAGGGCAGAGCATTGGACCAAGGGTGCACATTGACTGCCTAGGGGCCTACCAAGTCCTGCAAAGGCAAATGGAATCAGCAATTGACTTTTTTGTCATTTTGAAAGGGTGGTTGGTTTGATTTTTCCAAAGATTTAGTAGTAAGTGAGGGTTTGAAATCATTTTTCTTCCTATTGAGTCACTATGCCCCAAAGTATGGGAAAAGAAGGATGGATGGCCCCACTACTATCATACAACAAGAAAGAAATCCCATACACTACTAGGATAAGTGATTAGGGATACTGAAGTGTGTGTGTGTGTGCCAATCATATGGAGAATATGCAAGGAGGCAAAAAAAATATGATGGTGAGCTTACTAAGACAAGAAAAGCAAGCAAGCAAGCATGGAGAAAATAGTGCCTTCAAGGACTGTGATGTGTAATACCACGAATATGGTGGATCTTGAGTCAACTACCCATAAAAGACCAAAAAGGGATCAATGAGCACTAATGCATGTTTACATGAACAAAATGCCAATGCATGGGGTAATGCAAAGGGGTATTCAAGATTTCATGCTCATGCAGAATGCAATGCAATGGTGCCACTAAACAGTGCCCTTGCAAGAGAATTGTATCCCAATGCCCTTTACAATCATGTCATCCTGATAGTGCAAATGAGGTTACAAGTGTCCTAAGTATAATACATAATAAATAAATGTCTAAAATATCTAAAGCTAAGTTGTAAACATCATCACTATCAGTGAATAAGACAAGAAATTGTCCCCTCTTAAACTACAAGGAGAAGTAGGAGGGAAGCACCCTCTCCCCGCCAACAATCTGAAGAAGTAGAGAAGGGTGGTCCAAGTCAATCTAAGGTAGGATGTATTGTAGGATTGGCCAATTGAACACTGCTTTGGTCAAAATTTCTACAAAATTATCGCTTGAAGGCACAAACTCTAGGCAAATAGTGCCTAGCTCAACCTGCTCTCTAGTGAAGTGGAAATGGACTCCCACATGTCACGTCTAAGGTGTGATGATTAGGTTTCTTGTAAGGGCAATGGCACTTTGGTTGTCACAATAGACAACTGTAGGAGAATCGCAAGGGAACTGAAGTGCAGCCAACAATCTTCACATATAGATGGCCTTAGTGGTACCATCAAAGAGATCCTTATACTTAGCCTCCAAGATGGAAGCTACCACCATCTCTTGCTTATGGCTTGACCAAGAAATGGTAGCCATACCTAAGGAAATGAGGTAAGCGCCATGGGAATGCCGAGTGTCAGGATCTCCTACAAATATCTCGACACACAAAGACAAGCAATCCAATGTGACATCCTAGGTGCTAAAAAATATTGACCAAGTACACTAACTAAGTATGCTAAATCTAGCCTAGTACAAATCAACCAAAGAAGCTTCGCTACAACAAATCGATAGGTGTATGCATCAAAGGAAGACCTTTGCACTAGAAGGTGAGCCTTATACTTGTCTAGAGTCCCATCAACCTTTAGCTTGGTCCTAGAAATTCACTTTGTCTCAATGAACTTCTTGCGACTAGGATGATCCACCAAGGTCCAAGTCTCATTCCCGTCAATACTATCTAAGTCCTTCTCCATGGCTTCACACCACAAAGGATCCTGGAGAGCCTCCTACAAATTGTCTGGCTTGAAATGTGCAATGTAATTAGCTGTAAAGATGGAAGCATATGAAGCCTAAGGGGCAAGCCTAGCATATCTTCTAGGGCCCCGCCAAAGAGCAATCTGGTGGAAGGATCCCAGAATCCTGCATAGTCTCCTGGTACTAGCAAGGTAACATGTCTCATGGAGGAGCTTGGGAGCAAAAGAATATGCAAGAAGGTTAGGATCAAGGGTAGTAGACCCAACTCAAAAGGCACAATGTCTGATGATGTGGGCTAAGGTAAGGAATCATAGTCTGATACGTAAGACTAGACTATGTCCCTCTCATCAAATATGAAATCCCACCTGAGAAATCCTGCCTGATGATCACCTTGTTTACTTGAGGTTCAAACAAACAATAGGCTTTTTCTTTGGAAGAATAACCCATAAATATCAATAGATCAACTTAAGGTTTTCAACATCCTTTTTACATGACATGAATATTTTCTTTTAGCTTTAGTCATGGCTAGAAGAGACTTATAACAGCCCATACTATTGGTTGTACATACATACAGATTTGTTAGAGACAGCTTCTGTAGCATGAGGTTCAATATTTTTACATGACGCACTGCCATAGCCTACTTTTACAGCAGTGAAGCTCGAAAACCCTTGAATTCTTGGGCATTAGGAGGCACAGGATAAGGCACAGGATAATCACACAGTCGATCTCTATTTCGATGATGGTTAACACATACAATAAGAAATTGGACAGCTCATTCATTATCCTTGCTTCAGATTCGAGTATAGGAAGAACCATCATCAAGAGCTTTTGTTTCCAAGGAGGCTCCAGAAATGTAAGGTTACCCAAGAATGATAGGGTAACTACAAGATTCTTGAACAAAAAAGTGAAAATTGTATTGTAAGTCTTCAATAGTTACCTGCACATTAGGACATACAGCATATAACTCTCTAGAAGAGTTGTTTGCATCTCTCATTTGCCAACCTGGATCAACATCTATGGGCCATCCGTCGCTTTCATAGAGACTCCTTGCTATGACGTTTATCTCATAACCATGGTTTAAGAGTGCAATATATAGTGTTTTTTTTTCTCCAATTTTGATGACTTTCTCTATTGTTGCTCTTGCCCAATGTGTACGGGAGTAGGGACTGCCTGGAATGAATCGGATTTCTTCCTCATCATGCATGTGCTGTAGACGACCTTCTTTTTGAGAGATGGATTGCCCAACTGATTTGGACAGGCCGACTATTACATTTTCAGTCTTCACTTCTATAATTTTTGCTTCTGTGCTTTCTTTATCTTCAACTTTAATTACTGCAATTAACTCTTTAATTGCTTCAAGCTGAATTCCTTGTGCAGTCAGCTTCTCTTCATCCTGCACAAAGACTCCAAGAGTTTGCAAAAAAGCATGCATTGTTTCTTCAGCATCATCACCAACATATTGTCTTTTTCTTTTGATTACATTAATAATTACATCATGAAATTTACGTTTGGCGATTCCAAGAATTTCACCTAAGGTGAACTCAATTTTACTTTCCAGAATTCATTCTTCTAGAACTCATTTGAGATCAATTGCAGATTCTATGTCAGACTGCAATTTGTAGCCTGAATGCTTGTCTTTCTTCTTTCCTTCGATCTTCTTTGTTTGTGGCGCATCTTCCATCTCTTGATCTGGGGTTATATTTTCAGCAAGTTTTGATTGTTCAAGCGTTCTTCTAGTTACCCGTTTTGGAGGGCCAAAAGAGGAAGGCCCTGGTTCATCTTCTCTTCTTCTCTTTTCTTCAATCAAGACTTCTTTATGATTGACATCAGCCAAATGTGCAAAGGCAGAAAAAGAATCTACCAGTTCTTTCCAACCAATTATTCCTCGAATGCACTGACTAGCGTTAGTCAAATCATATTTGGCTACTTTACCACGCTCCATTCGATCTAGTGCCTGCATCCATACTTTAGATCGCACATTAGCTTTACATGCTTTCAAATTAGATTTAGTTGGCTCAATTTTCAACCCATAGGTAGCTACATCAATTGCTACGTAGGTATTTTTTACAGCTAAATCTTCTAATCTTTTCTTCATTCCACCATTGCAAAATTTGGCTCCAGTGGAAGACCAGTTTCAGCTGCATGAATTTTTACATCAAGACAAGCTTCTGTGTTTCAGCCTCAGGGAAGGCAGAACACTCCTTCTTGTCATGTTGTTGGCTGTCGCACCAAATACAGTGCCTCTTAAAGCCTTCTCTCATGGGTCTTTGAGTTAATGATCGTCCTCGTTCCTCAACTGACATCCAGCTTCTCCACCTTGGAACTAATTTCTGTAAGATTCAGATGAAGATCTTGTATGCTTTTAATGAGTTCATCCATTATATCATTTTTAGAAGGAACAGAAGAAGAAAGAGTTGGTAAATTAGTCAAAGGAATAGAGGATTTTGAAGGTGAAACAAGCTCCATCAATGGAGTTGTTGAAGTTGAAGTAGAGCCCAATCTTAGTCGCATCCACTCTCTTCGAGCAATCACGTTAACTGCATCAGTAACATCTGTCCATGCAGTCTTGACTCCTGATTCAGAGGTAGCATCTTCTAGGTGATCAGCAAGCTTCTCTTGTAGAATGGGATCTGCAGTCTTAAGGAATAATTCAATCTTCTGACCTTCTATACTTTGTTGGTCTTCAGCATCAAGTTGTCCGAATTTACTTTCAAACTCATGGTATAAAGCTGTTGCAGCTAAACCTTTGGGTTTCTCAACCCAATCAGTGAAACTTTTCTTCATCATTAAGCCAGAGTCTTCTAAGAAGAATTCTTCGCATAGGGCTTTTTTAAATGCAACCCAATCCACATCTCGTTGAAAAAGACCATGGATTCTTTCTTGAAGACCATTCTTAGCTAGTCTGGAAAAATAGCGACTCCGTGCATGTTTCGGTACACTAAAGAAGAGCATTTTCTCAATATACAAGTGAATGAAAACATAGATATTTTGACCATTAAATTGTTTTAATTCCCGCCCAACTTCCTCTAGGGCCTTGATAGCTGTGGAATCAATCTTCTCTTTGTCTTGCCTTTGTTGTTGTTGTTGTAACATTTGGATTTTTTGTTGCTGAGTTTGCTGGAGTATACGCGCCAACTGTTGTAGAGTATCTCCTGAAGAATTCCCCATCTTGGAGTTCTCTTACACCGACCTTCACGTCATTGGGCTCACCAATGTCATAGTGCATAGGGTTGAAGGTCACCACAAGGATTTGGCAAGAAAACTGGACAAGATAGACAAAGATGTGTCTTCTCAAGAGATAAGTAGATTACAATGAATGTTTAAAGGTTCAAGAGATACTTCACGGTCAATCACAGGGGTTTGAGAGAGAAGAATGTATGGGGATTCAAGAGCTTAGACTCTGGAGATGGTGGAGATAAGAGAAGGGTTGAAAATTTCAAGCTAAGTTCCTGAAGATGTTAATAGAGCTTCCAACTGCATGTTCTTAGCAAAGATCACAAGAGTATTATCTCATAAATTCTAACTCAAATCAAGCTTTTTTTCATGACTGTAAGAGCAATCACCAATTATAAAATCAAGTACAATATGTTGTCATGTATCATAAACAACTCTGCATCCCATCATTCGTGCATGATGCCATAGCATGAATCAACTTTGCATGATTACATTCAATGTAGACTGTGAAGGACAAAAGATTATGAGTCAATTACAAGGCTTGTAGGGAAAAGAGACTTGCTTCAAGAGAGCTTCAAATTGAGTTCCTGATAAGGATAAGTTACCACATCCAAGAAATAAGAGAAAAAACTCCTCTTAATTCAACTCAAAGCATCTATGAATTATCTACAAACATTGCCCTACCATAGGGGCACATAATACTTGCATATTTTGACAAAATGTCTTCTATAGAGTAAGAAATGAATTAAAATAATAATTTTGTAGCTAATTCTCTGAATATGGCTAAAGATATCAGCCCCAAATCAGTCCAAATATCTTCTGAAATTCACCTCTGATGATAGCATAAACTTCCCTAACACGGTGTTGGAGCGTTTGGTGTTGAAAGTCCACCATGGGGGTAAGAGATAGCAAGGTGAAGGGAGATTCAGGGAGAGGAGTAGATGGAAGAGAAGATGTTTGAAGAAATAGCAGACGTAGAAGAATACTCACAAAAAGAAATAGAAAATATAGAAGAATACTAATAGAGATGAAGCCTATCGGTTTATTCCTACATTATGAGAATATAAAACTCTAATAGAAAAAAACGTGTATAAAATAATACCTTCCTCTATGCTGCTCAGATCGCCAATCCGATGCCTCCATTTGCTTTGAAAGGGGGGTAAAATACTAGGACACCTGCCCAGAATTCTAAAAGATCACTCCATCTCCCACTTCAGAGTGTTGTTCACTGTTTGAAAACAGCGATCGTGCATCCCACGATTTTGTCAATCTCCCTTTTTACATAAAATCCTCTCAAATTGGCTGAAAGCTACATGCTTTCTTTTACATGTCATCCTAATCTAGAAGTTGTCTATAGTTTTATAGATTTTTACAAGAGATAATATCTAAAATATCAAAAATTGGCTAAAACTTGTCCAAAAATCTAATATTTTTGAACCATGGACACTAACACTAATATCTAAAATGGCATTGGCTCTCTAAATCAATAAGAAAGCCACACTCTAGATTTTTTACACGGTGTGCGCATAGCAACAAGACAGTATCTAAGGGAGATGAAGATCAAGAATGGCCCCCAAGCAAAAAATGGCGCGCGCTGATGGAAACCCCACAACAAGCAACGAAGCCTTGAGCGAGGCATTACTACCAATCCAAACGTGATACCGATCGTAAGTAATGTATTTTTAAATAATTAATAAATGCTTGCTTTGATTTCTACATGAGAAAGCATTAGGCCTATATTATGCCACACAAGAAGACATTAAAAAGGATAATCTACATCACAAGTATTCAAAGGGTTGAATTTCCCAAATGTGTGTATCATGAGAAAGCATTAGGCATATATTATGCCACACAAGAAGACATTGAAAAGGATAATCTACATCACAAGTATTCAAAGGGTTGAATTTCCCAAATGTGTGTATCAAGAGGAGTTAAATGTATTTAGATGCTATGCAATGAATTTATAAACAAAAAATAAGGCTTTAAGCATTGTCAACTTCTCGTCCTCACAATAGTAGATGGGTTTCCATCACTTCGAAGGTATATGTTGCAACTTGCATGCGTGATGGATTGCATGGCAAGCAACTTAGCCTAAAAGAGAATCATTTTTGAAGCTCTAGACCTTTGTCCAAGTTCTCGTTAATAGCTCATCTGGATGTTGTACTTAGCTAGTACAATCAACAATCATTAGGATTAAAACTATGATGCCTTGAGTTTCGTTCGATAGCGACTATATTTATCAATCCAATACTCCTAAACCTATTGGGAAAAAAGAGCCAGATTGTCGATCAATGTAAGTCCTCAATAGAATTTACATTCTTTCATAGTTTTATAAGACCTTGGCATGTGTCTTTGCCGATGTTAAGTAAATTTTTCATAGAATCACTTAGATCCCAAGGGGAAGAGCGAATATGCAATAGAAGAGTTATCGAGACTATTCCTGCAATGTTTGGAAAAGGATACCATTGTTTTTGTTGATTGATCAAACGACGTCCTAAATGCTTTTGCATTAAACTAATTGTTGGATGTGCTTTGGATGGTTATTCCAAGTGCTTGTGTTGGATGGTAAATGCATGGTAGGGGTATGTGATGACAAGTTGCCATGGGAATAAAGAAATATTTTCTTGGACAATGATATCAGGGTTAAATGCCATGTATGTGCTTGATTCTTAATTTGATTAATTAAGGAAGAATATTTTGCGTGAGTGGATCATCTCCAAGGTTACACCATGCTTCAAACCGAGAGGGCCCTGCTCGATTCATGGGTCGAAGGTCGAGTGGTAAAAAAACCAACCACAGAATTTGTGTCTCACTCCTAGGTCTCTTAGGGTTGAATACCCCTTGCCTAGTCTGGAAGAAAGTTGAAGACTAACATAAGCCCAACGTCTATGGCATTGGAAGATCCTATTCTAGATAATGGATGGAAATTATGGTGCCATGTGATTTGGACCGAGTACTTCTATTGGACAGAAGGGATACATAATTTCTCCTGTATGGGTAGGAGACAAAGATTAACAAGAAGGTAAGTTAAGAAATTTGTTTGAACTTATCCATCAAAGGATTGATTGCTATGTATTCGTGTCTATGCCATAAATCACATGAACAAACCATGTTCCCTAAAAGGATTAATTAAGAAAGCTGATTTTAAATGTCGCTCATAAATGTGATAGGACCTAATTAGAAAACTAAAGCTATCAAGGGAAGCGGGTGGACAGAACCCCCGATGGGTTTGTCCTACAGTAAGGTGGTCCCAGAGAACTGGGAGGCTTCTCAACAAGGTTTTACCATCATTCGATCTTTAGGCATTGCTAGGTTAGAACCCAATTCATGTCGTTTTAGGGGACCGCAATGGGACTATGCCCTACGGGTAGAGAGGTTGAGCGGTGCATCCCTCTCGTTTTCCATTATCTTTGAACCAAGTACGGCATGGGTCTGCTTCTGCTTGGGTATCTCTGTATAAAGTAGGATGTCTAGGATCCGACGCTAGAATACTGTCAAGAGACCTTGATCACTAGGGACCCAAGTTTTAGGTCGATCCTAGTGGGTTCGGCTGCAAATATTCAGTTGTAAGGCGGACTGGGGAAACCCTAGGCGAAAAACCCCGTAACATTCCATGGGAGTGCCGAGCGTCGTTGCTTAGATTCGTCTCTCGATGAACCACTAAAAACGTGCCTAGGCACGTTACAGTTGGTATCAGAGCAAAACTTCGTAATGGTATATGATTGATTAATATATGGTTCATAAAACAGAATAACCGGAGTGGTATGGCTTGACTGTCAAGCACCTTCTGCACTCATAAATGCTGATATGCAAGAGAAGGAATTCCTTCTCAAGCAAAATAAGGCACCCGAGGTTGATGGAGAAGAGATAGACATCACAGTAGAGGTGGAGATATGGATTGAGTCAATGAATGTTTATTTATCTACTTCAAAAATTGCCTCTACCAATTAAGCAATGATAGCAAAACTTAAGTTAGTTGGCCAGGCTCGAATATGGTGGAAACAATGGTACAAAGATCAAGGATATTTTGCACGGGTGCATCATCTCCAAGGTCACACTGTGCTTCAACCCGATTCACAGGCCGAAGGTCGAGTGGTGAAAAGGCTAACCATGAAAGTTGTGTCTCACTCTTAGGTCGCTTGGGGTTAGGTGGAGATTTGGACACCCCTTGCCTAGTCTAGAACAGAGTTGAAGACTATCGTGAGCCCAACGTCTATGGCATTGGAAGATCCTATTCTAGATAATGGATGGAAATTATGGTGCCATGTGATTTGGGCCGGGTACTTGTGTTGGACAAAAGGGATACATAATTTCTCATGTATGGGCAGGAGACAAAGATTAACGAGAAGATAAGTTAAGGAATTTGTTTGAACTTATCCGTCAAAGGATTGCTTGCTCTGTATTCGTGTCTGTGCCATACCCTATTCCCTAAAAGGCTTAATTAAGAAAGTTGATTTTAAATGTCACTCATAAATGTGATACGACCTAATTAGAAAACCAAAGCTATCAAGGGAAGCAGGTGGGTGGAACCCCCGACAGGTCTGTCCTACGGCAAGGTGGTCCCAGAGAACTGGAAGGCTTCTCACAAGGTTTCACCGTCATTCGATCTTTAGGCATTGCTAGGTTAGAACCTAATTCGTGTTGTTTTAGGGGACCGGAATGGGGCTATGCCTTACGGGTAGAGAGGTTGAGCAGCGCATCCCTTTCGTTTCCCATTCTCTTTGAACCAAGTGCGGCATGGGTCTGCTTTGACTTGGGTATCTCTACGTAAAGTAGGATGTCCAGGATCCGATGCTAGAATGCTGTCAAGAGACCTTGACCACTAGGGACCCAAGTTTCAAGTCGATCCTAGTGGGTTCGCACCACGAACGTTCCGTTGCAAGCCGGACTTGGAAAACCCTAGGCGACCAACCCTATAACATTCCATGGGATTTTCAGGCGTCATCGCTTAGATTCGTCTCTCAATGGACCGCTAAAAACGTGCGTTAACAGTTGATAGACGGGCACATTACAGTTGGCATCACATGTATGGTTCATAAAATAGAACAACTGAAGTGGTGTGGCTTGACTGTCAGGAACCTTTTGCACCCACGAATGCTGACATGTAAGAGAATAAGTTCATTCTCAATCAAATTAAGGCACCCGAGTTTTATGGAGAAGGGATAGACATCCCAGCAGAGGCAGAGATATGAATTGAGTCGATGAATGATTATTTCTCTAGTTTGGGAACTACCTCTACCAATCAAGTAGTGATAGCCAAACTTAAGTTAATTGGTCAGGCTCGGATGTGGTGGAAAAAATGGTGCAAAGATCAAGGTATTTCTGAAGCCGTTGTCACTTGGACTCAGCTGAAAGATGTTGTACATGGACGATACCTTCCGCCAACCTACCAGACTTTGAGGATGAATGAATTCTTCAAGCTCAAGCAGCTAGAATTAACCTTGGAAGCTTACTACTCAAAGTTTCTAACCCTACAATAATATGCGCCATCTATGGATATTGCGTAGTAAGTATCCAAGTTTTACCACGGCCTGAACACTCCTCTAAACCACCGTCTTGAAGCAATTCATCCAACGAACTTGCAAGATGCATTACTTCAAGCAAAGCCAATCGTCCAAGAACTTAATTCAAGCAATTATGGCAAAGATGATTTCCGTGATCAGGACAAGAGATGCCACACGTGTGGAGAAATAGGGCACATCCGAGAGATGTCCCTAACATCAATGCTTCCATTGCAATGAGCTAGGGTACATCCAAGCAGACCATCCTGACCTAAGTCCAGAAGACATTGAGCCTCCAAGGAAACGAAGCTACACAAGTGCTATCTATGGATATATAGAGGAATCAGATGAAGACAAAGACCTAGAACCCACTACACCTTTTCAGGATGATTAGCAATCCTAGAAATTTTGCCAACATGTAATACAACTTATATCGAGAATAAATCCTACTCTTGTACCTATGGTTAATTGCAATAATATGAGTTGCACTACTTGAGCCACTACGAGTAGTGTAGCAGACACATGGAGGTTCCTAACCCACAGGCCTTAAGCCCCATTAATACTTGTCTTCCCCAGTTCTTCCGAGATGAGGACATCTCGATTTCTCTAAGGGGGGAGAGGATGTAATGTCTCCGCCCGCCCCCACATAGAACCTCCCCTCTCTAATTTTCATTTAAAAAAATTGAAATTTTTTTACCCTTTTCCCCCCTATTGTCGCCAACAGGTGGTGGGGGGGAAAGAAAAGGAAGTGGACGATGGATGACATCGACATGGGGAGGAAGCTAATGACATGGCAGAGGAAGATGGAGATGACAATGAGAGAGAATGTGATGACGATGATGGAGGGAGGCCATGGGCCTACTACCCCCCTCGACCAATTTGCCATGCCTGGAGACAAGTGGTGGATGGGGAAAGGCCACCACCACACCACCACCATTCCACTTTGCCCTCCAATAATACCCCCCTTACCACCTATAAAATCCCCTCCCCCATCATAAGAAAAAGAAAGGGACGAGGGCCTCGACCTGTTACTGCCCGTGAGAGAGAGAGAGAGAGAGAGGGGGGAGAGAGAGAGAGAGAGAGAGAGAGAGAGAGAGAGAGGAAGAGGGAGGGAGAGAAAGAGAGAGGTGAGAAGAGAGAGAGGGAGAGGGAGAGAAAGAGAGAAGAGAGAGAGGCAAAGAAGAAGAAGAAGAGTGAGAGAGGATAAAAGAGAAAGAGAGACAGGGAGAGAGAGTGACTAAGAGCAAGAGAGAGAGCCTTCCAAGAAGGTTCTCCTTCTCTTCCCCTCCTTAAAGGGTGATCACACATGCTATTCTCCTCCCCCTTGTTCCACCTGGATTATCCGCAGAGTATTTCGCTCCCTAATTGGTCCCACTAATCGAGCACAAGGTGCAGAAGTCTTGTGCGACTCCCATCTAAGGGAGACGAAGATCGAGAATAGCCCCCAAGCGAAAAATGACACACGCGGATGGAAACCCCACAACAAGCAACAAAGCCTTGGACGAGGGCATCACTGCCAATCTAACCGCGATACTGGTCGTAAGTAATATATTTCCAAATTAATAGATGCTTGCTTTGATTCCCGTATGAGAAAGCATTAGGCCCCTATTATGCCACACGAGAAGAGGACATTGAAAATGATAATCTGCATCGCAAGGATTCAAAGGATTGAATTCCCCAAATGTGTGTATCAAGAGGAGTTAATTGTATTTAGATACTATGCGATGAATTTATAAACAACAAATAAGGCTTCAAGCATTGTTAACTTCCCATCCTCGTAATAGTAGGTGAGTTTCCATCACTTTGAAGGTATATGTTACAGCTTGCATGCATGATGGATTGCATGGCAAGCAACTTAGTCTAAAAGAGAATCATTTTCGAAGCTCTAGACCTTTGCCCAAGTTCTCGCTAGTAGCTCATCTGGATGTTGTGCTTAGCTGGTTACAAACAACAATTATTAGGATTAAAACTACGATGCCTTGAGTTCTGTCCGATAGAAACTATGTTTATCAATCCTATTCAGGGTTGTGCTAGATGCAAGGGAAGAACTTAAGGGATTAGGAAACCCTAAGACCAAATACAGACCAATACTCCTAAAACTATTGGGATAAAAGGGTTGAGTTGATCAATGTAGGTCCTCAATAGAATTTACATTCTTACATAGTTGTATGAGACCTTAGCATGTGTCTTCACTGAAGTGTTAAGTAAATTTTGCATAGAATCACTTAGATCCCAAGGGGGAGAGCAAATATGCAATAGAAGGATTATCACGACTATTCCTGCAATATTTGAAAAAGAATACCATTGTTTTTGTTAATTAATCAAACATCCTAAATGCTTTTGCATTAAACTGATTGTTTGATGTAATTTGAATGATTATCCCAAGTGCTTGTGTTTGATGATAAATGCATGGCAAGGGTTTGTGGTGACAAAATGTCATGGAAATAAAAGAATGTTTCTTGAACAATGATATTAAAGCTGAATGTCTTATTTGTGCTTAATTCTTAATTGGATTACTTGAGGAATGATATTTTATGCAGGTGGATCATCTCCAAGGTCACACCATGCTTCAACTCGAGAGAGCATTGCTCGATTCACATGCTAAAGGTCAAGTGATGAAAAGGCCAACCACAAAAGTTGTGTCTCACTTCTAAGTCACTTGGGATCAAGTGGAGACCTTGGCATCCCTTGCATAGTCCAAAATGAAGTTGAAGACTACTGTGAGTCCAATGTCTATGGCGTTGGAAGATCCTATTCTAGATAATTGATGGAAATTATAATGCCATGTGATTTGGATCAAATATTTATGTTGAACAGAAGTACATAATTTTCCTATATGGACAAGAGACGAAGATTAACAAGAATATAAGTTAATAAATTTGTTTTAACTTATCCGTAAAATGATTATTTACTATGTATTCATGTCTATGCCATAAATTACGCGAATGAACCCTATTCTCTAAAAGACTTAATTAAGAAAGCTGATTTTAAATCACTTATAAATGTAATAATATCTCATTAGAAAAATAAAGCTATCAAGGGAAGCAAGTAAACGAAACCCCTGACGAATCTGTCCTATGACAAGGTGGTCCCATAAAACTAAAAGGCTTCTCACAAGGTTTTACCATCATTCGATCTTTATGCATTGCTAGGTTAAAATCCGATTCATATCGTTTTAGAAGAGCGAAATTGGACTATATCTTACAAGCAAAGAGGTTGAACAGCACATCCCTCTTATTTCCCATTCTCTTTGAACCAAGTGCGACATTGATCTACTTCAACTTGGATATCTCTGCATAGAGTAAGATGTCTAAGATCCGATGCCAAAATGTTGTCAAAAGACATTGACCATTAAAAACCCAAGTTTCAAGTCGATCCTAGTGGGTTCGACCACGAACTTTCCGTTGCGAGACAGACTCGAGAAACCCTAAGCGACAAACCCCGTAACATTCCATGGAAATATCGAATAGCATCACTTAGATTCATCTCTTGATGGACCACTAAAAATGTGCTTGGACAGCCGATAGATAAACACATTGTAATTATAAAAGTTGAGATGTCAATTCAATAAAGTGAGATAACCATGAAGACCTACCTATTCAAATTATGAAAAATGTTAATATATAAGTTTACAATTGGATGATCTAGTCATGGAAAAAATAGTTTAAAGGAAATAATAAATTGTAGTAAAAATACTTGTAATCTTAGCAATCGTAGCACAAGTATAGAGTTACACACACACCATACTAATTTTATCCCAATGAATCTTTACACAACTATTGTCTCTCAACACCTAAAGCTAGATTGTATATTCTTGGAAGGACATGTGATGGACAAAGCTGAAAATTGTGATGCCTACAATTGTATAGCAGAGATTTATATCATCACTGCTACATGGCCTAGTTAGAAGAGAGAATAAGCTTGTATGGACATTTCAACGAATAGCAAATTCAATCACGGCACTTCTTCAACCCCCTTTGTTACTATTTCATAGACTAATTAGAGAGAGAGAGAATAAACTCACATTAACATAACAATGAAAAGCAAGCCTATTCATAAGAAATTTGAGAGATGCGATGAATGTGAGGACAAATTAAAAAACTTGTACTTATAATTTTATTTGTACTCCCCCATGTAAAGGATTAACTATGCCAACATATAGACCTTAAACCGAAATGAGACAAAAAAGAGTTATGAGATCAATGAGTTGCAAACACAAGAAATTGGGCTTACTCGTGCCTAGTGTGGAAGGATCTAAAAACAATTGTATGTTTCGTGAGTATTTGAATGAATGCAAGAGAGGGCATCCATAGTGAAGAATTAGAGCTTGATAGAATTAAAGTGCAAGGAGAAAAAGAGTACAAAATATTTTGAAAGGGCTGGCCACTAAGAAGGTAGACTGCACATATTTTGCTAAGAGTTGGCCATTAAGAAGTTAAGAGTGCACTTTGTGAAAGGGAAGAGTGCCAAGCGAGACTATTTTATAGGTTACAAATTAGAATGAAACCAAGGCAGAGGAAGCAGAAGAGGAAGTGGCAGTGGAAAGGATTCAAAGGTTTTGAGGTTTTAGAAAATTAAAGGATTTCAAAAAATGCCAACACCAGCCATAACAAACCACATGACGTCGTAACTGCAGGCCATGCTTCATACACGCATATCAAGTTACATGCCACATTGCTCGGGTAATGGGGCACTAAGGCTATGGAAGCTGGAAGATTGCCATTACGCAGACGAACCTTGTGATAAACCCAGGCAATTGAAAAAGCAGGAAAAGCATCCGGTCATTCCACATCTTGGAATAAGAATTGAGAAGCAAACTGTGATCCCCGTTTCCTGAGCATAGGATAGTAATGGAATAATAGTGTGATGTCCAGCAACAATTGCAAATACAACATCCATTCTGCAGGTATTGGCTTAAACAATTTACCGACACGTGGGCTCTCCTCCCCCGTCCTCTGCAACCAACCATATATCATTGGAAATTGGTAGGGATGAGACATCTCATAATCTACAGGACATAACCTCGACTGAAGAATGTCAGGCCATGGCAATTTCCAAATGGAGGGGACCATCCCATACAACATAATCAGTAGATGGATATGAAAACAACTGTTTTGGGCGCATCCCCATCCAGGAAGATTTGTGATAATCTTAAACTGCCTGTGATCTCGTGAGAAATAAACCTCTGCTGCTCAGTTTTGGCCAACATCTGTTACGCACATTTCTTGGAGATTTTTCAACAATATATTCAGTCCACCATCTGATCATCTGTCAAAAAACATGACACATTAGAGTAATGAAGCAAATACGCATATCTGCGGTTACCTGAGTAAAAATAAACATAAGAACTTTTATCTTTTCTCCAAAAATGTCCATCTATTAGTCAAAGGTGAAAATAGATTTTACAAACGTGAGAATGCAAGGAGCAATGCAGCGAAACACCATCCCTGGCAGGCGCCCATCAGGTAAGCACGTCATATGTCAGTGCGGTAGAGAATAAAGCAATGCAATGAGACCATGATAATCTCCCATGGAAGGGCCAGGTGCAAAGCAAGCATGTCGATAAAGTGCTGCTAAGAAAGAAGAACGTGATGGCTTTTTTAACAGTGAATGAAGTCAAGACAGGGACACCACAGTGTCTGTAGGAAGAGTGGGCCGATGATAAATGACAAGCCAATATCAAGCAGTTCAAATATGTTGGGCATTTACGAAGAAGAGCACTGTGAGACCAAAAGGGATCTCAACTTTATCTGGTCTTGAGGAAAAGACCAGTCCAGAATAGGCTCCACCTGTGGGGTCCATGTGAATCAAACCTGCACTCTAATCTAGATTTCAGATCTGAACACTGGCTTCTTCAACTGTCTTGTGATTCAGGGCCCACAATCTCTCAATCTATGATCAATCCACCATCCATAGGGTCAAGCAATTGCCCATGTTTCTTATCTTCTCAACCAAGAAAACAACCTCCGAACCAGACAGCTGCATTTCCTGCTGTAGTTGACTGCCACATCTGTGCTTTGCCCTGCCCCAGCATCGTCTCAGCTGACCTCCCTCTCTAAAAACTGCATTTTGCAACCAGGTCAGCTTCACTTCTGTTTCCGGTTATTGTCCTGCTGTTTTGCAGCAGTCTTCTGTTGGACATCCTCCAACAATTTGGTTTCTGCAATCTCACATCTGGTGGTGCTATCCAGGTGCTTTCAACCCCAGTGGACCTTGGCCTCACTGCATTTTGGTGGACAGCCTGTTAGAGATCACAGCCAGGCAGCCAGTGCAGTCGGACAGGAGTGCAGTCGGACTGCCACATGGCAGTCCGACCTGTGCAGGCAGTCGGCTGCAGCCGACAGGCTGTTTTCTGGCGCCCTATTTTCGCCCAGATTTCTGGCTATAAATAGCCGATTTTTCCAGCAGTCTCCAACACTTCTCTGCTCGCAGATTACTGACCGGTGGCACGCGCAAATTCCGTCTCTGTTCGCAGATTTCAGATAGGAGACAGTGCAGACTGCAGCGGACTTCGAGGTGAACAGCAGGTTGCATCGTCGAGGTGGAGACACGCAGTCTAGCGCACTGCGCCTGTGTATATATCTGCATATCTTTGTATTCAGCACACTTTATACAGCAGTTCTTCATCTTCCACTGTCTCTTTCTCTCTCTTCTCTCTCTACGTTCTCTCTCTCTCTCAGTCCTACTCTTCCGCACCGCTGCACTCTGACATAGTATCAAAGCAGTGCTAAAGGGCTGACTGAGCGCAGAACCAACCTGAAGAGGAGTTTCTATCGTGACACAAATTTGCGTTTTCAGCGTTTGAGGGCAGACAGGAGGCCTGCGCCTTGGAACAAGGCTGAAGCGAGCGTGGGCGCGCAGAAAAAGAGTCTAGGTGGTGGATTTTCTGCTGTTTACTGCTGTTTGACGTGGAGGAAGTTTGAGTTTTCAGCCTACAAGTGCAGGTTTTGCTTTTTTCATCGCCTTCGGCGGGTGAAGAAGTTTCAGGACGCGGAAGAGCCTTAGCAGGCTGAGTCAGAGGGGGCTGCTTTTGCGTTTGTGAAGGCATTACAGGTGAAGATGTCTACAGAGATTGACTTGGAGTTCCAATCGATTATGGACCGGAAGGTGCCTGTCTTACCGGCTCTTCCCGCAGATTAGGAGCTCGACGGCGACAACTACCGCATCTGGCGCATCATGATGTTGGCCATCCTTGAGTCCTATGATTTGGCGGAGCTTGTACAGGAGGAGATCGACTAGCCCTCGGTAAGAGATGAGTCCAAACTCTCTTCCGATGCTCGTGCGGAGTTGGCCAAGGCTCAATCTCATTGGGACAAACTGAATGCCGGGATTCGTTCCTTTCTTTTTCTATCTTGTACTACAGCCGTGATCGCTCACATCGAGCACTTGACGGTGGCTCAGGAGATATGGCTGGAGCTTGATCAGATGTACAATCGGATGACCCTTATGAAGCGGGTTTCTTTGGAGGTACAGATACAGACCTTGTCCGTAAACAAGTCTTCTTCACTGCGGGAGAACATCAACAAGCTAAGGCAGCTTCAGATGCAGGTTCAGAATGCGGAGAAGCCGATTTCCTCCGAAGACATGGCGATCACACTATTGTCCCAGTTGCCGCCACGATTCGGTACATTCTACTCTACCCTTATTGCTTCGGGGCGAGAGTCTACTCTTCGGTGGGAAGAGTTGGTTCCTATGGTCTTGGACCAAGAGGAACAACTAAAGGGACAGAATGCTTCCAAGTCAGAGGCGCCATTGAAAGAAGGATTGGCCTGACAAAGACAAGAAGGACACCAACAAGGACACAAAGGATTCTGGAGCAGTGGCTACACCCTCATCAGCTGCATTTCTTCATCTAGCTGTCATTGAGGACTCTTCACCAAATGCTTTTGATGCTGCGATGACGGCTCCCCAGGCTCGAGAGTGGATCGTTGATAGTGGTGCCTCTCGACACATGACTCCTTCATCAGATGGTGTTGCCCAATTGCGACCCTCACGTGGACCGATTCTCATTGGAGATAGTTCTTCAGTATCTATTGCAGGTTGGGGTAAGATGCAGCTTATTCCAGATGGACGAGGTGGTACCCATACCTCAGAGGTTTTGCATGTACCAGGCTTAGGATACCATCTTCTGTCAGTTCATAAGATTTGCTCCCTTGGCCTTTTGGTGGAGTTTGACAGTACTATGGTGCGAGTCCTTGATCGTGGATCGAGGAAGGTTCTATCATCCGGATATGAGGAGAACAGCATTTATAAATTGAAGTCTTCCACCGCCCTCTCTACTCTTCTTCTTACCTCACAGTCACAGCCAGAGTTATGGCATGCTCGGTTTGGTCACCTCAACTATGATTATCTTCGGAGGGCATCACATGGACAGCTTGTTCGAGGGTTGCCGGATATAGTGGTGAGCCAGCAGCCATGTGTCTCCTGCATTTGGGGGAAGCAACATAGGGATGCCATTCCCCACACAGCTTCGCGGCGGTCTACTTCACCGATGGAGCTTGTATCTATCGATCTATGTGGCCCTATGAGGAATGAGTCCTTGCATGGGAGCTCGTACTTCATGCTGATCATAGATGACTACAGCAGGATGACATGGGCCTATTTTTTGGCATTAAAGTCAGAAGCTTTCTTACACTTCAAGGATTGGCTTCTCTTTGAGGAGAACCGATCAGGCCGGAAGTTGAAGACCTTGCGATCCGACAAGGGCGGTGAATTTGTTTCTAATGAGTTTGCTCAATTTTGTGCAGATAAAGGTATTCACCAGGAGTTTGCCAATACCAACACTCCTCAAGAAAATGGCATTCTTGCACGGATAAACCGTAGTGTGATCGAGATGGCGCGCACCATGATGGAACACCGACAGACCCCTCAGGTTCTGTGGGCCGAGGCTATGGCTACTGCAGTCCACATCCTTAATCGATCCCCTACTTCGGCCGTTGAAGGGATGACCCCGTTTGAGGCTTACTTTGGGACCAAGCCAGATGTTTCTTACTTTAGGGTCTTTGGGTGTGATGCCTATGTTCACATTCCCAAGGCTCACCGTGATAAATTTGAAGCAGCTTCCCAAAGACAGGTATTTGTTGGCTACAGCTCCCAGTCCCAAGGCTATCGATTGTATGATCCCGTCAAGCGGGATGTGTACACTAGCCGCAATGTGCGGTTTGTGGAGGTTCCGGCTATATCAACGTGTGAGAAGCATCCCGTTCTTGGAGATCCAAGGGAGAGTTGGGCTCTTGCTACAATTCCATTGGAGCCCGTGCCTTTTGATTATGATTCTGTTTCTGACACAGAGTCTACTGTTCCACCGGTCACCCCTGAGGAGTTACCACTGGTGGATATTCCCGAGTCTTCCACTGATGGAGAGAGACGAGGGGAGGTTCGGCCTCCTCCTCGCTGGGCCCCTAACACACTCCGTAATTCAGGGATCGAGGGGGTTCCTGAGGAGTGGGGACCGCAAGATGGTCCGCGGCGGTCACGGCGGCACCAGGCACATTCTACGGAGCTTGTTTGCTCTAACTATTGTTTGATGACCCGTGTTATGTAGGATCGAGAGCCCACCTCCGTGAAGGAGGCTTTACAGTCCGCACCATGGAAGAAAGCTATGGAAGCCGAGTTGGAGGCTATTGAAAGGAATGGCACTTGGTCACTCGTGCCCCGTCCCCCGAATAAGGTGCTTAGCGTCAAGTGGGTCTTCAAGTCCAAATACCTTAGCGATGGTTCTTTGGATAAGCACAAGGCTCGCCTTGTTGCTAAAGGTTTTGCACAGCGCCCAGGGATTGATTGTCATGATACTTTTGCCCCCACAGCTCGAATGGCAACCATAAGAGCTGTTCTTGCCTTGGCTGGCCATACGAGATGGCATGTTTACCAGTTGGATGTGAAGTCGGCCTTCCTCAATGGTGATTTGAAGGAGGAGATCTATGTTGAGCAACCTCCTGGCTTTGGATCTTCAGATGGAAAAGTCTACAGGTTGAAGAAGGCCTTGTATGGCCTCAAGCAGGCTCCGCGTGCATGGAACGAGAAGATTGATTCGTTCCTCCAGTCTCAGTTGGGATATCGGCGTTCCAAGGCCGATCTGCAGCTTTATGTTCACACTTCCGCGGATGGTTGTGTGCTTTTTGTGTTGTATGTTGATGATTTGATTGTCACACGTGATCATGCACAACAGGTCCAAGAGATGAAGTCAGCTTTACATCGGACGTTCGAGATAACGGACTTAGGTCTACTCCATTTCTTTTTGGGCCATGAGATTTATCAGTCTCAGAGGGGGATCTTCATCTCTCAACACAGATATGTACAGGAGCTCTTGGTGTCTTTTGAGATGGAGGATTGTCGGACCCTTTCTACTCCTATGGATCCGACTGGAAGGCCACTTCCCATTCAGCTTCTTCTATGGCGGATGCTTCCCGCTATCATCAGTTGATTGGGTCCTTGATTTGGCTTCTCAACACTCGGGTTGATCTTTGTTTTGTTGTTGGGCTCTTGGCAGGGTTCATGAGTGAACCTAAAACGGTGCATTGGCAGGCTGCTCAGAGGATACTTCGGTATTTGAGGGGGACGTCTGATTTAGGGATTCATTATCCCGCAAGAACAGATGGTTCAGATCTTGTACTTGCAGGTTGAAGCGACTCGGATTAGGCCAGTGATGTGGACCACAGGCGGTCTACTACAGGTTACTATTTTACCTTAGGTGCAGGTGCTATCTCATGGAGTAGCAAGAAGCAGCCCACAGTAGCCCTTTCGTCTACTGAGGCGGAGTATCGGGCCGCGTCTTCCACCACATGTGAGGTTGTGTGGCTTCGGAGATTATTGGAGGAGCTTGGGTGCCCCCAAACTCGTCCTACTTTGCTGCAATGTGACAATGAGAGTTGCATTGCCTTGGCACGGAACCCTGTTTTTCATGCCCAGACGAAGCACATAGAGATCCAGTATCACTTCATCAGAGAAAAGCTTCTGGATGAGACCATCACTGTGGAGTACTACCAGACGGAGGACAATCTTGCGGATTTGTTTACGAAGGCACTTCCCCAAGCTCTACTTCGGCGACATTCCAAATCCCTCAGGCTTCTGCCCTGCCCAGGCTCTGAGAGGGGGTGTTAGAGATCACAGCCAGGCAGCCAGTGCAGTCGGACAGGAGTGTAGTCGGACTGCACAGTCGAACTGCCACGTGGCAGTCCGACCTGTGCAGGCAGTCGGCTGCATTTAATGCAGCCGACAGGCTGTTTTCTGGCGCCCTATTTTCGCCCAGATTTATGGCTATAAATAGCCGATTTTTCCAGCAGTCTCCAACACTTCTCTACTCGAAGATTACTGACCGGTGGCACGCGCAGATTCCGTCTCTGTTCGCTGATTTCAGACAGGAGACAGTGCAGACTGCAACGGACTTCGAGGTGAACAGCAGGTTGCATCGTCAAGGTGGAGACACGCAGTCCAGCGCACTGCGCCCGTGTATATATCTACATATCTTTGTATTCAGCACACTTTATACAGCAGTTCTTCATCTTCCACTCTCTTTCTCTCTCTTCTCTCTCTGCGTTCTCTCTCTCTCAGTCCTACGCTTCCGCACCGCTGCACTCTGACACAGCCACCTTTAACAGCCGCAGACATTTATGCTTCTGGGTGGACAATCAACTCTCTCATCCCAGAATACCTACGTTTTGGTGGAGGGCCCATCTTTTGTAATCCAATGTTTCCTCGTACAGCATATTAAAGGTATTCTCTTTTAATTCCTCAGTTATGCCTGCTCTCTTTGATGATACAGCTTCTACCTCTTCTTCCCAGCCTGGGGTGTGAACTTGTTTCTCTCTTCTCACACCAGCAGTGCAGATTCCCATTTTCCCAACCTTCCAAGGGCTCATAAGCTGGATGGCCAACTATTCCCTCTAGAAGCAGAAGGCCCAGTCCATTTTGATTTCTTCACCAAGCATATTCGTCCCCCTGTTTCTATGCATGCAGCTGACTTCTGGGATCTGGTATATACCAAAACGCTCTCTTCTTTCTAGAGCTTAATAACACTGTGTTGCTTCATGTGAAGGTGATAAGGATTGCTAGACAGATGTGGACTGCATTGCATGATCTCGATGAGAGTCCCACATTCTCCCATAGACTCACAGATCGGGTTGAGGCACGTCATGCCAATTCCTTGCCAAAAGTAAAATCACAGTGAGTTAGCAGTCTGCACACAATCAATAGATTCACAAGATTTAGTAATCATGCTATTGACCCATCTTCCCTCCCCCAGGGACAATGTGTTTTATGCTAGTTTGCTTACCTCACATGCATATAAGACTTTCACATGGAAGGAGTTCATTCCTATGGCGTTAGCCCCAAGTTTGGAGAGAGAGAGAGAGAGAGAGTATAGAAGCACCTGAACTAACAATGATAACAGCCAACAACGGCAGCCTATAAATAGGCAAGGCCTCTAAATCTGGCTGACTTGCTGTCATAAATGTGGCCCACTTGTAGCCTCTGTCTAGCCTCCAGCCATTACTGGCCAAAATGACATCCACCTGGCTGCAACATGGCAGGCTGGACATGCGCCACCAAAATGGGCTGGAGATGACCACAAACTGGCTGGAAATGCATGCCAATGCTTGGCACGACAAATCCACATGAGAACAAAGTCTAAGCTCCTCCATTTCCGTTAGACTTCAACTCACAACCAAGAGATGAAAGCATGATATACAAAATGCTAACACCCCTCCATTAGATCCTAGGAGGAAAGCCTAGTACATGCATGTAATGAAGCATTGAAGACTGTGGAAAAGGCTTTGTGAAGAGGTATGCTGCTGCATTATCCGCAACTAGACAACAAACCACCTCCACTTCAAACTCCAACGATGCACTCTCAAACATAATGATATTGAACCTCTATGTACTTCAGGGATCATTTGCTAGGGTGAGCCATCCCCCATATGTATCCTACATTCAGGGTAACACACACACACACACACGCCTTCAAACTCATTTTCTGTGAGTGCGCAACGGAAGAAGGAACAGGAAAACACACACACACACAAAGAGCAACTCTACAAGGAAAGAAGAAAATAAATCTGCACTAAACAAGGAAAAAATGCTGAATACACAAAGAGGACTGATCAGTCCCTGCACGCAGCCCACAACGTCAATGAGGGCACCAAATCAGGCTGATGACGATGATAGCACTAGAGACGAAGGAGAAGACAGAAGTCGGAGTGTGCACCTACAAACCTACAATGGAAGAATAAGATCTGCCAAGTGAGAAGTGGCTGGTATATATAGCCAACTCCCATCAAAACTGACCGACTTGTACCTTGGACCCAAAAAATGGGCCAACCAACAAACTGACCAAGAAATGCACACAAACTCGACTGGAGGAGAAAATGCATAGAAAAGCAATGAAATGGCTGCTCTAGAATAAGGTACCTCCTCCATCAAAACAAGTGACAAGCGTGTTAGAGTTCCTAAAGTCCTCATCTGACTCAAACTAAGGCTCACAAGCATGAGATGACAAGCCATACCAATCATGACTGCTGACACCCCCTCTTAGATCCTGGAGGTGGCAGAAGGCCAAAGAAAAAATAGATCCTAGGGTGGCAAAAGGAATGCCAATGTCGATGAAGTCCATCGATGTAGACTGCCAATGAAGCTGCTTCTCACAATCCTAGAAAACCCCCCTGTGAACCATTAGTGGCTGAGGAATCCGCAACATCATCACCAAGATTGTCCCCCTTTAAAAGGGATGGGGGGTATGAGAAAACCACTAGAGGAGAGGGTGGGGGATGAGAAGGAACCTATGGAAAGGATTGTGCACAAGCGGGAACGGGTTTAGCAAAAGACAGCAATTGTAAAGGACCCTACATAAGAGAAGAGAAATGGAGCCTGTAAAGCCCACTCTTCTGCCAACCTATTGCAATAACATCTCCAGTAGAAGAATCCCCAATACAGATGGCCTGCTCAATGAAGACAACCCAAGTACCAAGCCTAGTAAGGCTATAAACTGAGAGGAGTGAAAAGCCCAAGTTCGGAACATAAAGGGCCTGTGAAAGGCAGCATGACGCATGGTCACGAAATAAAGACAAAGTGCCAACACCACTAATAGGCACCAATACAATGTCACCAACAGTAACAGCATCCTCACAAGAGCTAGATTCTGCAACAAACCACCTCATGGAGTCATATGACTAAACACTCCACTATCAACTAGCCAAGGCCTCTTAGAAGATGAGGCAACTACTGAAAAAGACTCCTCCAACTCAACAATATAAAGGAACACTGAATTAAGGAGAATCATAAACAGTGAGCATCCACAATTTCTTCTTGAGAGTAATCCAATGGGAAAATGTCTTCTGATAGTACAAAGAAGCAAGCTTTGTCCACACCTCCGCTCCTTTCCCCAACTTGCACACATACACTGGGACAAAATCCTATAAGCTCATAAAGAGGAAAGATCAAGCTCTAGAGTTGACCCAATCCCATAGGGCGGCACGATCCATCGATGATCCCACTATGGGATCCTCCACTGGACAAGGAATAGGGTGGGAGACAAACTCCCAAAGATTGAAGGTATCAAGGATACACTCCACCTTACACGACCAAAGAGAATAGTTTGAACCATCCAACAGGTTTTCTTTGGGCAAAGAAGAGAGTATGAGCACCTATATAGAGGGTGCCATAGGTGGCATTTTGAGGCCAGTAGAATAGGCCTTCTATGAAACATGGAGAGAACAGGAAGGAGAGGGATCCCATACAAACGGGCTAGGTGACCTTCATCTTTCTTCACAAGCATTGTCACGTGGAATCTCCATACACTGTTCACAATAATCTTGCCACCATTTGGAGGAATGGTAAGAATGTTCCTCATCTATATCATCAAAGCCTTGAAACTGGTTATAAGACATCTTTGATATCCTAGAAGACACCCACAAGGTCTGAAATTTGCAATAGACGAGAAAAATCAGCGACAAGCACTATGTAGAAGTGTAACATGTACTTAAGTGGAGAGCTGATGCACATGAAGAATCAACATGGTGGCCTGAGGTTTGACAAATTTTAAATTATAAGTCAACCTTCAGTTACAACTATGAATAGGCCAAACAGGCCATCACAATATTGGCCGCAGCAGATTGCAAGCCTATCACAGAAATTTCAATCAAGAAGCAATGAGCAAGTTCATGGTGCAAGCAGGCAGGCAAGGCAGCCAACCAGCAAGCTGGACTAGCAACCAGTCAGTTCGCAGTCAGAATGTAGACCAATAGCCACACAGGATCCCCAAAACACTCAGACATACACACCATTTTTCCCTTGTGGTACAGGATTTTTCCATACTGCAATTTAAGTACTGGAATTATGAAATCTGCATCCTCGCACTCTTTATGCGAGTGCCTGGACTGCAAGCTTGTGTGTTGAGTGAAAATTTCTAGACTTAGTATAGCATTGCACTAAGGAGTTTATACTTGCAGCACTTAACTACAAGCAAGGTTTTAGATATAAAAGCCACCAGAGAGTGATATCTAAATGCAAATCTCCAACCAGAAACTGCAACAATAATTCAGTCACAAGTGTTTTGCTAGAACAAGGCTATAATGCAAGACTTTGAGAGACTCCACCTATAAAACCTTTAAGAAAAATAATTTGTGTACAAGTGTTCCACCAGCTACAGGGCTACAAAGCAAGCCTCTGAAAACTTTACCCCTAAAGATATTCAGGTTCCTTTGCATAAAATAAATTATAAATCAGAAGCGGCCTTACCTATCTGACACCTTCTGCAAAAAATGCCAACTCATGTCATTGAATGCTGAAAGTCCTAAGGTGGAAGCTGCATCTAGCGGAATCTCATGTGCCCTTTGTTGAAATTCCAACAAAAATGCAGGTGGTGTTTTGGATTGTCGTTTGTGTGCAGGGAAGGACGACCACTGCTCCTGATAATTGTTGAAGCTATTTCCCAGTATTACCAGTGAACTCAATTTTTGGAGTGTCCAGTTGGCACATAGAACATTATCATACAGTTGTTCCTCACAATGAGGCATGTAGAACAAAGTAGGCCTATCAATGATGCGTCTACCCTCCTCGTTAACAACAACAGAAGAGCAGCCCAGTGCCTGGATTGCCTCGCGTTCAGACTGTGACAATACTGGATCATAGACTTCAATGTCTCCAACCCAAGCAAATTTTTGTCTCAACAAAAGGATCAATGCAAACTGGAACCGTGAGACCTCTGAAACTGCAATTTTACCAAGCCCATACACAACTATCTGCAATTTCCATTCCGTACCTTGCAATGGAGACATATGGACCCCTTCACCAGATATACTTTTTACAGGCTTGTTCCCACTCTCTTGCAGATCAAATATATCTTTAATAGGCCTGTGCAAGAACGTGAGGCCCTCAACATCTCCATTTTCAAAATTTGGACTTTCAAGGAACCTGAAAAGGTCCCAGGAAAATCTAAAGGTTGAAGTTCATTCAAGATCAAGGTGCAGAAAACCTTGATTCAAGTTTCTTGCATCGTGTCTCCAAAATGCTTGCCATTATAGAAAAAGATAAGAAGCATACCTATCTTCATGCTCAGAAGCCGCATCCCCCGAGTCTGAGCAGCACGAAGCCGGCGATCTGGTGCATGTACCAAATGAAGCCGCTGTGCAAAGCTTCTCCGCAACGCAAGGACTCTCTACCTGTTCCAGGAAACGCTTAAAAAACTCAGAATCGCGCAATCTACACATGGAACGCTCCATTCTGAGCAAGATGCTGGCTCCATCTTCCTCGTCTTGGCTGTCGTCCGCGGCTGGTGCAGACTTAGCACGGGAAGGACGGCTCCGGTGCTGAGCAGAGGAGCGCTTGCTGGTGACGAGCTTCCAGGCACCATCGTCGTCCATTTCTGGCAACGCTAAAGGCCTCAAAGGGAGATCTCGATGTAATCACAAGCACCTGTCTATCTACTACGGGGAGAAAATGGGTCGTAGCAAGTCTAAATTGACTGTTGCAAGGGGGGAAGGTTGGACGATCCATTCTTGAAATTAAGATTGGAATCTACGCTAATGTTAGAAAATTATTTACACATGTGGGTACCTGCAATCACGATATTACCTCATGTGAATCAAGAGACAAGTCAGAGCATAGAATCATACTAGGCGTTCTGCGCCTAGACTCGTCCCGGCGCTTAGCGCCGAGCGGGCGCGATTTTCGCGGCGAGGGTGGGTGCTGGACACATGGCACCCGCCCCCAACCTCCCCTTAACTAATAGTATAGATTACGCCATTCTAAAGTCCTAGTTCTTGATTGGAACGAAGACAATCCATGGTCGTTGGCTAGACTAGTTGATCCAAAAATTTCTTGATCCTTGCCACTCATTATTTTATGTTAAAGAATGCACGTTTCAAGAAAAACCTTAATGTTCTTGAGGTTGTATTATTAAGTTCCTTGGAGTGTGCAAAAGCAATTCCAGATGATCGTATTCAATTTTTAGACAAGGAAAAGAAGATTGCAAAAGTTCAAAGCCAAAGACAAAATGAGTATTAGTATACTATTCAAAATGCACATTGTGGATGGATTTGTTGCTCATGTAATTGGGCCACAAAAGGGAATATATGCAAGCATCAATTAAAGGCTATAATTGTGAATGGTCTACACACATCCATGGTGGTTGCTAAATCTATGAGCTTATACAATGATGTTTGCAAAGATGTGTCACGTAAGCATTCCTTAAATTTATGTTAAGTTGCTTTGTAACATGCATTATATCCTTAAGCCTAAAATGATTTTACAAGCCATCAGATCTTAAACATCTCGAGAGACAAAGCACCAACACAAGGAACTACTTCGACAACACTAATGAGACCATGGCAATAGGTTGAATTGTTTTTTACTTTTTCTAAAGTACTTTTACATATGCTTCAAAAGTGAATTGTAACATGCATACAAAACACTTAAGAATACAATATGTGTCTATTTTGCAAGGGCTCTCACAAAAGACTATGCAAGCCATAGATGATGTTGATAGGGTAAAAAATCAATTGGAGCATGTGCTTAACAAAGTCAAGGATATTTGTGATTAGTAGGTCACTTTCAAAACATGCTTTTGAACATTGTTAAACTCTTGATCATGAAATGTTTTTCCTTAAGCAGGTGTAGATATAGATATTCTCTTATATACACAACAATTGGGGCTTCAAACGGTAGCTTCCTTGTAGTAGTTAAAGGCCTCTAAAATGAGCATGGAATCAAATCCATGTTCCCAATTGCAACATATTGAAGATGAATTTGAAAACTAACTAGATCATGTGAAGCCATTTGTAAAGCAAACTCTTTCAAAGTCACAAAAGCAAACTAAGGCACATCTATACTATTAGTTAAGGAGAGGTGGGGGACGGGTGCCACGTGGCAACCCCCCACCTCCCCCACAAGAAGAAAAAGAGAACGCGGGGGCAGGTGCCACGCGTCCAGCACCCGCCCCCGCCTGCAAAAATTGCGCCCGCCCCGGCGCAAAGCGCCGGGCGAGTCTAGGCGCGGAGCGCCTAGTGTAAGGGTATTGAAATCTTTTCCTAAAGTTGAGAAGAAGAAGAAAGTCAACATGCAAGTAAAGGTTGAAAAACTGTCACAAGCAAGCAAAATGATCACATTCCATGTATCAATATACTTTAAATTATCTTGAGATTTATTAATATTTTTAAATATTGAAGTCAACGTCCATTTGTGTCTTAGGTATAGATGTTGTATTTATGTAAGGTCTCATGGATTTGTGTCAAATTTATCAAACCTTTTTTCTAGCATTTGAGACATTTGAATAAGGAAAGACAGGTCACACATTGTGACTGTTGGAGTTCCTACATACAGTGTATCTTTCTCTTACTCTCTTGCTCCATCCACCATAGCTCTTACTTTCGCTTATATGCTTCCACTTGAGCTCTACCTTTCAACTGGTATCAGAGCTAGCCATTCAAGGAGCTTCTTTATCCTTTGCTTTAGCCCAAATTCAAAGCTTCAACTTAAGGTTTCATGGCAGCCATTGTTTCTTTCTCTTGAGGTATGCATTGAGTCTTTCCTTCTTCCAACTTGCTCCACACTTGTTGAGGAGCTTCCCAAGGCTTAGCTGACCCTTGATTAGTGCTTATTGAGCTAAGTAGCAATCATTTTATCCATTGTGAGTGGATATAGAGCATGCTATAGAAGTCGTAGACAGCTACAGCAACTTGATAGCATTGTCGTATTTTGGTCATAACTTTTGCATACTGTATCGAATTTAGGCGTTCTATAGCTAAAAATAAAGAGTGCACTAAGAGCTACAAGTTTGAACGCTCATAGAGTTGATTCTATGTACTTTTCTATTCTTTGTTTCACATAAAATAAAACTATTTTGGTTTGAATAGCAAACAACAAAATTCATAATGCATGCTTGATGCTTCAAGGATGCTATTTTGGTATTTGGATGGTATGGTTACGCTTTTGGGACTAATTTGAGCTCAAAACAGCTCAAATTTCATTGGCATTTCAGTGTTGTAATAACAAGACAATAAGGATTTATTAGTGAAAAGCTTATGCCCAATGCTCATTGATGCTTAATGGGATACTCAGTGGATGTACCACTACTTCGATTATTATATATACTTCCTGATATGCTATGGCATGCTTTTTGAGATGAGATTTGATTTCTACTACATTAATCTTGGATATAATTACATGTATTGGTTACTTCATTGGCTTATGTAATTATTACGAGCTTAAAGAATCTATTGGGTTTTATGCTTCTGGCTTATGCTTCATGTATCTTGGATACTCAAATGTCATGTACTTGATGTTTTGATCTTGCATTGCTCGTTTATCATTCGCTTTTGTTCTAGTGGGAGTTATCTACGCTACTTTAGATGTTCCATAGAGCTTTGAATTTATTCAGTTGAGAGCTTGAGCTTAATTTCACTGAGACCATGGGACACTTACTTCATGTACATGCTCTCTTGATATGTATTGGATACAATTGCCCTACAATGGGCTGATATGATCACTTAGTTTGGACTTAGTACTTGTGCATATATGTGTTGTCAATGATATTTATATGCTTCTAGGTTACGTCTTGAGCTTTGCTCAGTGGGTTATGCATTTGGCAATTCTCTTCTCTTTACCCTAAGATCTCCTATGTGCATGATATCTATGCCTATCACATGTCTAGTTACTAACACACTACAGTTGTGACAACTTTCAATGCCAATTGTTCCTATTCTTTCTTTCTTGTTTGCTCATAGTTGGTTGTTGGCATACTAATGCAGTTTATTATAGCAGCCTATCATTTTAGTTTTATGCATTCTATTTAACGACAATCACTTGGATTTGACAATTACTCACTATTTTGACAGTTTCTCTTGCTCGGCCCTTGATTTGACTGTGATTTTGGGACTATTTTGCTATCATTTATAGCATCAGGTTTGTCTTGGACTGTGCTTTCATCTCTTGCATTATGGCTAGTGGATCGAATGACAATGCTATCTTTAATATTGAGAAGTTGGATGGCACAAATTATAGCTATTGGAAGGTACAAATTTGATAGGTTCTAGTACAAAATTTGCACATCAAGCCATTGAGACATGAGGGTATAAAGTATGAATGCTTTGATGTAGAGGATTAGACTAAATTGGATGACTTATCTATAATCATTTTGTTAGTCTCTAAGCAGGTCTATTATAATGTTGTCTCTAATGGGCAAATCACTTGGCATTTATGGGATAAATTTCATAATGTCTATAATAAGTAGAGCACTGCCTCTCAAATGTATTGGTTGAAGCAACTCATGGGCCAAGGATGAGACCTCCATGTCCACCCACTTAAATGAGTTTCATTCTATTTTCAACCACTTGTCTTTGCAAGGGATTGAATTTAAGGAAAACCCTATACCCTTGTTCTTGCTGGTTATATTGTCTGAGTCATGGGACACATTCCATACCGTTATGTGTGCAAATATGCCGTTGTTGATGGGCTGAAACTATATGATGTAGAGGGTGCACTCTTGAGTGAAGAGGTTAATAGAAAGAATGTAGATGCTTCTCGCACCTCTCATGCTTTGATAGTCAAAGGCAATAATTGTAGAAGTGGTAATGATTGCCATGAGAGAGACTCTCATAAGTCTTATTTTTAGTCACAATTGTAGTCTCACAGTAAGTCCAATGGCTATAAGTCCAATTGACTTCTCTCACTAGTGTGGGAAGCAGGGTCATATAATTCCGTCACAATGCCATAAAATGCATGATGACAAGCACAAAGAAAAGAGAAAGAATAAAGTAAAAGAATGATGATTGTAGCATTAGTCCAATGTTAAGATTGAAGAGATTAATATCATGCAAACTATTTTTGATGTTATTGCATACTCACAGCTTCTTCTCTTGATGTTTTTCAATTGACAAATGCCTTGCCTACCTATGCTCAGCATTGGCTACATGATTCACGGGCTTCATTTCATGTCACCCCTCATTGAGAGTGGTTCCACTTCCATCACAGCATGACAAGATTTGTCAAATTTGGTAATGACTTGGCATTGGATATTGTTGATATTGGAGATGTCTAGCTGAAGTTTCCTTCAGGCAGTATATTTGCATGATGTAAGCCATGTTTTGGCTTTGACTAAAAGTCTACTTTCAACTGGACAGTTGGATGATGCAGGTTATACTCTCTCTTTTGGTGATTCCTCATGGAAGCTTATCTATGAAAATCTTATTATGGTGCGAGGTGCTAAGTATGGCCCCCTTTACCCCTTACTTGTATTGGCATTCGGCCATGTTTTGGAAGTGGCTGTAGTATCACATGTATCGTTATGGCATCATCATCTTGAATACATGTCATTAAAGGAAATGAAAATTCTTAATCGTTTGCAATATCTTCCATCCCTTGGTTATAAGTGTTTTGATTCTTGTGATCATTGTCTTTATGGCAAGTAGACTCCTAATTCCCATATGAAGTCTAGCACTACATGCATGGATGAGCCTCTGGCTCTTGTTCATTTTAATGTTTGTGGATCTATGCCTTGGAAGTCTTTAGGTGGTGCGAACTATTTTGTTACTTTCATTGGTTACTCATATAAGGTCTGGGTATACCCCATAAAGTACAAATCGGAAGTCTTGCCTACATTTCAGCATTGGCTTTCTTTTGTTGAGAACCACTCTAGAGATAGGCTGAAATGCCTATGTTCTAATAATAGGGATAATTATGTATCTAAAGCCTTTGAGAAGTTTTGTGATGAGAGATATTAAGCCCGCCCCATACATCCCACCCCAGAATGGTATGGCGATCAAGCACATGAATAGACAATTCAAGAGAAATTTCGTAGTATGCTTAGCTAAGCACACTTACCGTAACACTTTTGGACTGAGGTAGTTACTACTTCCATACATTTGATTAATTGATCTCCATGCATTGCGCTTGACTATTAGGTTGTAGAGGAGGTACAGTCTAGAAAACCTCCATTATATGCTCATTTGCATGTCTTTAGTTGTGATGCTTTCTACCATATTCCCAAGGACAAGCACAATAAGTTGGATCCTAAGTTTGTGAAATGTATCTTTCTTGGTTGTGGGAATGTAGGTGAGATGGGCTATCACCTATGGGATCCACAAGCTCAAAGGGTCATCTACAACCATGATATGGTTTTTCTTGAGGAGAAAATGCATAAGTAGCCTGAGTAAGTAATTGAGGTACATAGGGTGATATTTCAAGAGGAGCCGCATGTCACTTTACTACTAGCTAGATAGCCTGTAGTAGTAGCTAATGCTCCAATGGTTCATGACCATAATGTTAGACAAGATATACAGGCCCCATAACCTATTTTGTGATTATCTACTAGAGATAGATGTTAGCATGATCGGTTTGCACCCTCGATGGATTATATTATGGTGATAGATGCTAGTAATAAGCCTCTTACCTATGATGAAGCCATATGTAGAGGTGATAGTCACTGTTGAGAGAGAGCCGTGCAGTTAGAGTATACCTCACTACAGAAAATCATATGTGGGATTTGGTTCCTTTGCCTAGTGGAAAACGTGCTTTGCCATAGCAAATGGGTATACAAGTTGAAGAGTACCCCTAGATACCCCAAGCTAGCTTATGCGACCAAATTGGTTGCTAAGGGTTTTAAGTAGGAGCATGATGGTATTGGCTTTGATGAATTCTTCTCTCCTATCGTCACAAGAGGACTACTCTACACTTGGTTTTGGCTTTGGTTGCACAACTCTATTTGGACCTCTATCAAATGGATGTCAAGACAACTTTCTTACATGGAGACTGAGCTAGACGCCTTGAAAGGTCGGCTCAAGAAGAGCTTTGAGATGAAGGACATGTGACATGCCTAGCATATTCTTGGGATGCACATTATGCGTAATCACTCCAAGGGGCTCCTTTACTTGTCGTAAAAAGAGTACATCCAGAATGTTCATTGCAAGATGTTAAGTTTATTGGATATTCTTTACCTTCTTATATAAAGGTTAGTTAGGCTGACTGTCCACAGTCTAATGAGTAGAAGGCTGAGATGGTTGAGATCCCTTATGTATCCATAGTGGGTAGTTTGATGTATGCCATGATAGCCACTTGCCCTGACAAAGTATTTCCAGTGGGAGTTGTGGCACGCTATATAGCTACACTTGGAAGATGGAATTGGGATGTCGTGAAGGGTATCATGAGGTACCTTAAGGGCACTACAAATATGTGCATATATTATGGTGGCTAGGATACAAGAGCTGAAGGGTACACTGACTCTAATTATGTAGAACATGTAGACATTAGAAAGTCCACCCTTGGCTAGGTCTTTACCTCTGTTGGAGGTGTTGTTTCTTAGATGTCCAGAGTGCAAAAATGTAGGCCATAACTACTATAGAGCAGAGTATGTTGCAGCCCCACTGAGGCTTGCAAGGAAGCTCTATGGTTAGGCCATTTAGTCACAAACCTTGGTATTACTGATGTGGTCTCTACACTGCATTCAGATTCTATGAGTATCATTCAATTGGCCAATAATCCAATCTTCCATGCGAAGACAAATCACATTGAGGTGTGCTATCATTCCATCAAGGAGGTGGTAGAGGACGTCTGCTGAGCTTGGATTGATAAGAAAATCCTACAGATTTGCCCACTAAAAGTCTCTCAGTGGAACATTTTGCCTTCCTTAGGAAGATGATGGGTGTAGGATTAGATGGCATCTATTCCTTATCCTACGTTGTACTTTATGTACATTTGTACTTTGTCACCTTTTTCTTGTTCTCTCCTCACTAGGGGCACATTCGCCTTTAAGTGGGAGGTTATTGGGTGTAAAGATATCCATGCCTAATTGCCCATGTATTCATTACATTGACAGAATCCACACACCTATATACTATAGGTGGCGCGCGGGTGTCTATCATTGTAACTTTATTCATTATTTTTTAAGTGACATTTGAATAAGGGAAGGCTAGTCACACATTGTGACTGTTGGAGTTCCCACAAATGGTATGTCTGTGTCTTGCTCTCTTGCTCCATCTGCCATAGCTTTGTGCTTCCACTCGGGCTCTACCTTTCAAGAAGAAGGTTTAAAATCTTGAACTCTAAAAAAATTTAATTACAAAAATGGCAACTACATGTAATTTGATGCAAAAAACCCTCCAATATTTTGAGCTTAAGGTTTCATATCTTCTAACCAGATATGTTTTTTCATGAATGTTACTTGTTTCTTGTGTGTTATATAAGTATACATGTAAAAAAAAGTAAACATATTTTTTGTGAATGCTACTTGATGTTTGTGTGTTATATGAGTCTACATGTAAATGTGAGTACAATTTTACAATGATGTTGGTTCTAATTGAATTAATTTGGAAGTTACATAATGCAACACATATTAAAAGATTGGAAGTCTAAGGCTTTTTATAATGTAAAACATATTAAAAGATCAATATTTACAATGCCTCACAAGGATGCACACCTCAAAAGGCTTAATCCTGAACTCTAGAAGGTATTTCATAAGCTACTTTGAGAGCTTTTTTCCTAACAAACTTTCAAAAAGTAATCATATCATTCTTTAGCTTTGGAAGACCTTATATAGATATTTCAAATGGGAGTGTTGCTACTATTACTAACACACCAAATGTATCACTCTTGATCTTCACGTGTATGAACCTCTAAGGCAATGGTAAGCACTAAACTCAAGTTCTATGGGTTTTAGATCTACCTTTGCTCTTGGCAAATGATGTCGTACCACCAAAAGTCCCATCCATGAGCAAAACAAATACCATAAAATTTTTGGATAAAATTTTGGTTCATCCACCAAAAGTGATATTGATAAAAAAAAGAAGGGTGACAAGAAAAAGTTTTAAGAAGAGTTATTCTATTGTAAGAATAAAGAACATGCGATTGTAGATTGTTGTATCAAGAAGATAGATGAAAAGAATGCTTGAAAGGTGAAGGAAAGGAGAGAACCAATACAACTAAATTAGAGTTGGAGTTAGTTATAGCAACCATCAAGGAACTATGTTCCTCCATGCAAGAAGCAACTACCATGCCTCTGATGCCATGGTTCTATACTAAATTAAGGTCAAAACCTCATCAAAACATTGCCAAAACAATTTGTACCAAGGCACATGGTGCATACATATCTCTTTGTTTCCAAGCCTATAGAATATTAATATTTGGAGGAATTAGTATACTCAATTTTGATGGGATGGGGGTAGGTTGTGGTTTTAGGTCAGTCCTGAGTGGCATCTCCAAGAGCTCATAAGAATCAATTATAATAATAATGTTAAATTTCAACAAATTGTAGTTTTTGTCATATAACTTACCTTCATTGAATATTGGTGGATGAATCCTTAGTGTTTGAATTGACTATACAACAACACCACTATTTGATGCTCCATAACCACTTCTTGATATGCTAGAACCACTTTTGGATGCCAAGATTATGCCTCTTTGATGTTGAATTTATTGTCTCTCACATATTGTTCAATCATTAAAGCTTGTTGGGCTCTAATACCATGTAAAAATTATATGATAGCATACAAAATTTGAACAAGAAATACAAAGTACATAATTAACAAGAGAAGAATATAATTTTCCTTAATTCCAAACAAAGTAATACAAAGATGGCTCTATTCACCTTTGTGTTTCCATTGTGAAGCTTAGATGGCAACCTAAATGAATGATAGGTGAATATCTTAAGGCTAGGTGAAAGAACTTTGATTGTCTCAATACTAATGGCTTTGGAAGTGTCTCCCTTTTATAGCCCTTGAGGATGGTCAAATCGGCTAGACTAACCTACCATAGTATGAATGTTGGTTTACCATGGAATATTTCATTTATTGTCAGGATAGGCACGGGATCATACATGGTTTCTTCTCATAATGGGGGCCTTATAGCTTTGAGCATTGTGGATCACTAGTGGCACCTTACAAGGTTGGGGCATTAAGCATATATAATACTTTGTGCATGTGTGTGTAGCTAAGAAATTTAGCAATGGTAGGGTCATCCAAAATGCATAAGGCATGACCACTATTTAGAAGTTGCATTGGGGGGGGGGGGGGGGGGGTAAAAGCAAGTACCCTACCACCTAAAGTAACATAAATAAAATTAATGTATACAAATTTGTGGAAGAAATTTGATATGTGTAAAATCTAGGATCATGACTTAGAAAGTGTAAGAGAAATTATGACCTCTATTTGATGAAGTAATGCAACAATGAGGGAGGAAATGGATGCAACAATGGAAGAATGGAACAAATAATGAGATACCCATACACTTCACCTCATGGAAAGAAGACATTGAAGTACCCACCTTATACAAAGTCTAGCTTTCCTCTTCCAAAAGAGGAAGGGGAGACCATGAAGACCATGCCCAAAAATATATGCAAATTAAAATTAATTAACCGAGAACACACATGGAAAAGAAACTTGACACATGTGCAACTAATGGTTGCATTTCACAACCTTTTATTTTTCCACGTGAACCTCCTCTTAGAATCACGCAACTATTGAGAAGCATGGATCTAGAGCACAACTATGGAGGATGAAACACAAAGATAAGACTCATGGAGACATAGACTTAGAGAGACTGATTGTTACATAAGTGAATTAGGTTCCAAGATTGAAGCTTGGACTCATAAACATAATCTTGTGTATGTGGACAATGACACTTGACTGAAAGGACAATAGTAGTGTGACATTTATTTGAAATGATAGGAAAGTACAATGCTTTATAGTTGCGGGATAATTGCACTCTTCCTCACTATGCTTATGGGATTCATGCACCTCTTCCTAGACTGCTTGCATTTCCCTTGCCCATTACTCCACATACAAAGAAGCATACAAATGGGTGTGATTGCCAAATTCTCAACACCTCTCCTCAATCACAACCAAGAGGGCACAAGGTGTGTAGAGGCTTTAGTGAATAACCACTGCAAGATGTGGGCACACCATAAACATGGTGATTAACCAGAGGCTGTTGTAAGTAATGCTAAGTGTGGGCACCAAAAACATGGTGGACATCCAGAGGCTGTAAAACAAGGGGCTTCACAAAGTGTATAGAGGTTGTAGTGCCAAAAGTTACATGAGGAGTTTTAGAAAGCTTATGAAAGGAACATTAGGGCAAGGTTATACAAGGCTTCAAAAAATGCTATCAGAGTAGTGTGAATAGAAGGATTGGTGAGGCTTATCCTTACGCTCCTGATGGTCTTCTTCTTCTTCTTTTGCTTCACCTTCATGATCTTCTTTTTCCTTCACATTTTCAAGGTAGGCCTTCTAAGATCTCTCCTGGCATGCAAAACTTTTCAACATGTCTGGTCCTTTTGTAGAAGTCACAAACTAGTTGGTCCTTTTTTCCTTTATACTTGTTTTACTAGCATACAATACTTGTTCATCCTTAGAAGTACTTGGCTCTTCTTTATTTCTTATATTATTTTCTTCTTCTAATAGAGAAGCCTGAAGGTCAACAAGTTTAGGATTTGGCATGTTGATTAAAGTAGTGGAGACAGTATCATAGTATGGAGGCAAGTTTTTAATAACACACCAATGCATACATCTTCATCCATTTTAATGTTGATGCCTGCAAGCTAGGTTAAGAGACTTTCTATGTAATTCAACTGTGTTGCAAGAGATGTGTTAGGTTTCATGTCTAGTCTAAAAAATTCAATTAACAAACCATACTTTGAATACTTTGATTGTGCACTAAACAAAGTATCCAATATTTTCCAAGTGTTATGGGACGTGTCACAAGTATCCACATGGTGGATATAGCTATCATCCAACTCAAGCTTTATGATGACTTAAGCTTTTTCGTCACTTTTCAACCACGCTGTTGCAAGAGTAGAATCTTAGGGCTTCTTGTCTTGACCTCTGGTGATCACCTATAAGCCCTTCTTCATCAGGATAAGCTTTATTCGTGTTTGCTAGGTGTGAAATCTGACTCTTTTGAAGCAACATGTGGGAGAGTCTTTGCCCATGTTGGAGTGACAATAGCAAATCAATATCAAAATTCTCAGAAATGAGCTAACTTTGGATGTGTCAAGAGACACAAGCAATGATAGTGTAGTATCAAGAGATACTAGTTTCTTGTTGTTGCTTGAACCTTTCAGTCTTCACAAATCTTCCTCTCCTTGTTGGTTTGATGCCCAAATGTTTGCTGGGAACTGAGTAGAAACTCAAATCAGAGTGATAGGAACTCTAGTAGGCTTAGAGGAGTGAGAAAATGATGGGATTTTTGAGCTTGAAGTTAAAGGAGCTATGGTGGATTAGGGTTAGTAGGATAGACAACTAGTTTTTTTGATGTAGCAGATCGTAGAGTATATCATCTGGCAAAATATCTAAGGTGAAGGAATCTTATAAGGAAAGCTTCAATTGCTCTAAGGCCATAGAGTCAATTGTGTTTTCTACAAAGAGATGATGTTGTACAATCCCAGGCAGGCACAGATATGGCATCGACCTTAAATTTTGACAATGTTGAGTTATACATGGTGCTCAATATTGAGGTGTAAAGTAATATGAAGTTGCGCCTTGAGTAGAATAGGAGGTCCCAGTAGAAATTCAATCAAGATATGGCCTGGTTGAAGAGATCTAGGAGCTCAAAGGAAGTAGGGTGTAAGCTGGCTATGGTTGCCATGAAAGGAAGAGTGGAGCTAGAGTGAGGAATGAGCTCCTGAGCTAGCAATGAGCTGACCAGAGGTGAAGAGGAGTTGAGAGAGTGATTTGTAGAGCTGAGCCATGCTCACCGTAACTATGATATTGTGTTGAGAAGCATGGATCTAGAGCATAGCTATGGAGGATGAAACACAAAGATACGACTCATAAAGACATAGACTTAGAGAGATTGATTGTTACACAAGGGAATTAGGTTCCAAGATTGAAGCTTGGACTCATAAACACAATCTTGTGTATGTGGACAATGACACCTGACTGGAAGGACAAAAGTAGTATGGCACTTTTTTGAAATGATAGGCAAGTACAATGCTTTATAGTTGCAAGATAGTTACACTCTCCCTCATTGTGTCTATGGGATTCATGTACCTCTTCCTAGACTGCTTGCATTGTCCTTGCCCATTGCTCCATATAAAGAGGCATACGAATGGGTGTGATTGCCAAATTCTCAACAGCAAGGTGTACATAGCTTTTGGGTGTTTAGTTTAAGCCTTATATAGGAACCAATGTTTATAAAGGCTCACATATTTCTACCAAATAAGAGTGATTTACTTTTTCCTTAGGAAATTTCTTTCTAGAAGTAATCCTCTTTGGGAATATTTATCTACAATAATTTTAGCATTGGGCTTGGATGGATTTGGAAATGAGCCACATAACATAAAAAAACCTTGGAGTGGTGCATAAGAGTCTTCTCACATTTAAAGAAATGGTGCCAAGCATATAAGAAAGTCAACATGAGGACAAGGGGATATGAAGATATCTTCTATAAAAATTCAAAGTTGTCAATTACTTGGAGCCAAAATTTTTGAAAATGAAAGGAGAAGGTGGGACAGCTTGGACACACATGTCTTTGAGTATTTTAAGAAATACTCCAATAACTCTCCCATGTAGCGCATACATGGTTCCCTTTTTTTTTCTTTGTTATATTTTTTATATTTACTTATGTAGGATGTACTAGAAATTTTGGATCTAAGGGAAGAAGAGCTATATTGTATCATGGTGAGTGATGCACCTTATGATTTTATAGATTTTGATATATAAGATACGACAGCACATGTTGATGAGGTGGCTCAATATGATGGCACGAGTCTCGATGACATCTCTGCCATTGTGAGTATCCAAGAGCAGATTGAGAATGTGATGCCACAGTATGAGATCTCACATGAGGAGTTCGAGGGGTTGCAAGAAAGCATTTTTGGGCCTCTGCCCCACTACGCATTACCTTCCCAAGAGAGAGACGAGGGTGGCACAAGTGCAGGAGCAGACCTGGATGCTCCATTATAGCAACAGATGCAAAGAAGGTAATGTTATCAGATTAATGTTATCGAATTTGTGTCAAAATTTGCCAGTAGGGCCTCTATGCCCTAGGGAGTATGCACATCAAATTTTTTCGAGATTGGGCCCCCAGAGCTGCCTTGGCCGGAGGCTCGCATCTAGGGGCCTAAAAGCTGTCATGGCCAGAGGCTCGCGTTTGGGGGCAGCCTTGGCCAGTGCCCCCAGATGCGAGCCTTTGACAAGGGCAGCTCTAGGGACACGATCCCGGCAAAATGTGATGTGTATACTCCCTATGCAGCTCTGGGGGCTCGATCCCAGTAAAATTTGATGTGCACACTCCCTAGGGCATAGAGAGTGTGCACATCAAATTTTGCCGGGATCGGGCCCCTAGAGATGCCCTGGTTGGACTATAGATTTAGGCCCCCAGACACGAGCCTCCGGCCAGTATCCCCTAGTTAGATGGTATGAACAAAAGAGGTTAATCTCTCTCTGCTCGATCTACACGCTTCTTGGGCCACAGAGAGTGGACTGAGGTCCATTGCCTCGAGGGTGAAGTTGTAAATGCTCTAGGTCCCAAATCCATTGTGATACGCCCATCCAAAATGTTTTTGTCGATTTCTTCAAGTTTTTTGAAATTGCCGAGATCAGTGCTCTGGGGGCTCGGGGAAGATTCAGGTCCCCAAACACGAGCCTCTAGCTAAGCCTCCAACCATGGCAGCTTTGGGAGACCCGATCCTGACAAAATTTGATGTGCACACTCTCAATGCCCTAGGGGCCCTACTGGTAAATTTTGACACAAATCCGATGTATATATCTTTACCACACTCCATGCATAGTGAGTTTGATACAGTGAGTCTGACACTGAACTTGTGTGATGCAGGACATTGCCAACATAGATGATTTTTCATCTAGACAAGGTGGTCGATCTGGTAGCCAAGAAAGGGTGCAGGACTTGACATTGAAGGAGTATATCAACCAGCTTGTGAGCAATATTTTTTTATTCCGTAAGACATGCTCTCCGGCTTTTTCTGAGAACTTCTTAAAGTTGAGGGCACTAACAAAGGCTGGGCCCTTCAAGACCATCCCAATGAACTCTAGCTTGGAGAAAGTAGTGTTGCTTCGATGTTCAAAGCTCCTCTACTTATTCTCTAGTACTAGGTCTGGGCCACTTTTTTCCATAGTGGCCCGTGGCATGGTTACCGGTGTTGAAGACCCCAATGTCATTAGGCAATAACTACTAGGGCAAAATGTGTTGCTGCTTATGATCAAGAATAGCTCTGACCATGGGGAGTCTAGCTTAAAGAAGCCTACGAGAGAGTGATGTACTTAGTGCCAAATGATATCTTATCACCAATGTAATGTAATTTGTAATCTTCTCTTGAAGTAATGAAAACCGATATTTGTTGGATTTGCATGCAATGTAGTTTGTCATATTCATTGTTTATTAATATTTTTTACATGAATATTACGTTTATTTATCAGATTTATACGTAACACGATTTGTACCATAAATTTAATACGTAGTGCTTTATCGAGTTCGTGTGCAATATGTATTCGTTCGAACGCATGTAACGATAACTCAAAGACATAAATAAAACAAATAATAAGTGAATAAACAAAAATAAGATGCACCAAAAAAATTGTATTCATATTCATAACATTTTACATGGGATCAATTACAACCAAGGTTTTACAAAATCTCTTTGGAAGCTACATTCCGTATACGTTTTGGTAGTACACCCCTATCATTGTTGATTTGCTCGAGGACTATCCTTCCATCGTTAGAAGAACCTTACTATCCGCAAATCCCTATCGGTGACGGTGACTCTCCTTGTATATACTGTTGCATAGACCGAGTCTTCGAACAAGTTGATGATGTAAGCTTCGGCAGCTTCCTGTAGTGCAAGGAGGGCTTGGGTAGTCCAGCGATCGGGTTGTTGCAAGCATGTTTCATATGGGAAGTGCCTCCTCCTGTTCTTAATGAGTATGACGTCCATAATCTCATGCTTTAGCTTCTGGAATGGAGCCTTTGGTATCAGGAAGTGCATGGTCTTCTGGTAATGGAGGATCTCATGAAGAGCCACTGTGCTTGGCTTCCATCGATGCTTGCAATGCTGGCGTGGCGGCGGTGGTGGTGGAGCTAGGGGAGGTGGCCTCTACATGGGATTTCTAGGGGGGGTGTCACCGGGCCGCTTGCTTGGTGCGTGCCATGTCTTCTAGGAGAGAAAACCCAAAACTCAAAAGTGAAATGTGTAAAATGAGGTGAAACTTTAAACTTATAGCAAAACTTTCAAAAACCCCTTAAACCTAAGTTAATGTATTCAGACTTTGGAAAAATATGACTAGTGATCTAATTGACGTGAAATTTTACATGTGGACTCCGCTAGGGTACATCAACTACAAAAAAAAAGGCCCCATTAGAAGTCTCTGGGACACCTGTCCGGAGGCTGGCGTCTGGGGCCCTGAATCCAAATATCCATTAGTTTTTATGATGCTCGGCATGTGGGTGAAGTTTCACCAGATTTTGATTTATAAAATTGACGATTCAATCATTTTTTGAGAATGCATTAACTGGATTATACTTCACTGATAACAGAAAAACTCACCACACCGAGTGTACGCAACTGCATATTAAATGTGTTGTCAACCAAGCTATGCAAAATATTAGAAACTTAAAAATTCACAAAAAATAAGTCATGGGTCAAATGGAATATCTCATATCAAATATAGTGTTGCCAAATCACTAAATATAGTAAAGATATAGTGCATCGTCCCATGTACAACTGATCATTGATGTGTGCATGATTGCGCATTGAAGTTATCCTTAACAAAACTACTTTCAAAATTAGAAACTTGGAAATACGCACAATGCAAATCATGGCAAAATAGAAGAACAAATATCAGATTTGGCATTACGAAACCATGAAATACACGGTAGATAGTGCATTGCATGAAGCACAACTAGAGCTAGGCAAAATTTAGCTCCATTTTGTAGACCATTACTATCAAATACTTAAAGGTCTACTAGAAAGATAAACCAAAACTAAGCTCCTTACAATCTACAACCAAACCTGAGCTAAAAACATAGATCCAATTACAAGGTAGCTTCTCAAAGCATATTGTTGACATTAAGATTAAATGTATCCTTGTTGTTGCGGATCCTACAAATAAGAACCATATCTATGGGCTTAATAGTGATACGTCGGGCATGAATGGCTAAAACTTGAGAGTCACCCATTAGATCAATCAAGTAACTTTCAGCTGCTTCTCGGAGAGCAAGCAAGGCTTGGCTTGACCATCGCCCCATATTCCTTGCCTGGTTCCTTGAAAAGAACTTGTGATGATACCCTAACTGCAGATCTTGCAGTATTTCTCGCACCAACCTAGAGAATGGCACCTTAGGAATAATCAAGTTGACACTCTTATGGAATTTCCTGATCTCACGTAGTGCATTTATGCCTGGTCTCCATCTTTACTTCTTATGTGTTGGAGGATATGTATTACCAGCTGGAGCAGTAGTGGGAGGTGGAGCAACTGGAGCACGTGGACCACCATTTCTGGACAATGGCGAACCATCATTAGTAACCACACTAGGGCCACCATTGTTGGACACAGTAGCACCACCATTATTAGCTGCACAGCAGGGCCACCGTTGTCGGCCACCAAGGGACATTTGTCACTCACAGTACGCTCACTAGATTCGGAAGAGTGTTGAGCTCTTACTCTTGCATGCGCCTTCTTGATAGGAAGCTTGGAATGTGCCATGTTTGTGATAATGAAGGATAGAAAGGTGGAGGGTAGAGTGAAGAGTAATGGGAAAAAATGAAAGGAGAGACTTGACTTAAGTACGAAACTTTTAAACTTACTGTAGTGTAAATGAACTTTAAAATTAAAAAACATAGTTTGAAATTGACTTTGAAAAACATAGTGACAAACCTTCGAAATTTTAAACAAAATTTGCAAGACATCTCATGTTAAAGATAGGAGTATTGATGTGTCATATCCTGGGTACCTATGCTCTCTCCTGGACTCTAAATGCATCAAAAGTATTATCTTTATATAGGTCTCCATTTCTTGCCATCTCTCTCTTGGGTTGCCAACCATTCATCGTGGCGTTGTCTAGCTGTGCTATTTTCATATCTTGCTTTTCTCACTTTATATATTGCCCTACTTATAAATTCTGCTTAAGAGGTTTTGGACTTCTTTTCTTTTTCCTCGTATCGTATCTCTAATCTCCTATACCACCATTGTAATAATTTCCTCATAGAATTGGAATCATTGATGCCACCTCCATGATCAGTTGCCTTTTGAAAAGCACAACGAGCTTGGTAATGAGATCGTTCCATGCCTTGAGTTGACCATACTACCAAACTTCCTTGATTTGCAAAGTATGGACCATGTGCTTCAAGTTTATGCTACACAAGAAGAGAGATTAGAAGCACAAAATAATTTGAAATGATGATATTTTTTTGTAATGGTCACAATAGTGACCATGTAGTGTGTTATACTATTTGTAGTCCATGCCTCCACTATGGACTTATGAAATTTAGCAACTGTCTCTTTAAATGTATTGGCATCACCATCCCTAAACCTCAACTTTTGTAAGAGAGCTGCTAATCTATCTAGATGTATCCACACTTTTGCCTTTGCAATCCTCGTTCGTCCCCCATTGCTCCAATCCGAAATAGCAAGGTGCCACTTTTTCCATGCTTCATACCTCTCTGGTTGTTTTACAAGTATATTACCTTTCTCATCTCGAGGTGGAGATATAAACTTCCTAGCCTTAGGTCCACCAAAGCATGGTTTACAAGGGATATTTCCACTCTTTTCCGATTTTTTCTTGTCATTTTTTATTTCTACTTGGCCCTCGTACAATCCAACTTCAGAGAGAAATCGTTCTACCTTCTTGCACGTAGCATCAACTTTTGACACAGGCTGCATCTTGTATGCAAAGCATATATATTAATATACTAGCTTCTCAATTATTCTAACCAAACAATGCAATGTGCAAAAGTGAACCCTTGTTAGTGGTATTTCCAAAATAGGGTGCCAGTTTGGATCCACTGGAACTAGCATTCCATTTCTCATGACTTTTTGATCACGTGTTGAAGCACCTTGTTGTCTTGCCTTGGCAAGCCATTCTTTTTTTCCATCTTTCCCTTTCTTCCTAGTTTGCATGCAATATATGCATGGAAATTTTACATATGCTACAATTGATAAACCAAACATATACTTCAATGTTTTTAAATCACCTGCAAGATGCCATTCAACTTGATATTCCCCAAACCCCTCGATGTGTAAAATTGCTCCATTAATTTGATATTGAATAACATTGGGTATATTAGTGAGGTTAAAAAAAACTTTTAAGTACTTCATGGTTCTCCTTTGGTACTTCAAATGTTGCAAGCCACCGTATTTCATTCTCTGACTGTACACTGAAGTATCAAGGATGTTTCTCATCGATGTTGGAATCCAATGCTTGATTCATAAGTGTTATACTCACACGTTCAAGTTTTTGCCCCTTAATAATATCACTCTCATCAAGTTTGAGGATAAACTTAAGCTTGCCTCTATATTCTTCCATAGACATATTGTAGAACTTGACCATAGCAATCTGAACCCTACATATATCCAATGCAAAGTTGTTGGATGCATTCAATACAAATGCAACTTCTTTGGAACCATACTTCTGTGGGTATTTTTCAGATGCGTTGGCTCACCAATTAGTTCTAAAACTTTCTCATTTAGTTTTTTTTCGAGCCTTCTTCATGTGAAATGGTTTTGGTAGAGGCATTACTCGCTTAGTTTTGAAGACTTCCTTAAATCTTGTATCCAATTGTTGATAGAGCATACTATATGACTTAGAACTCATTCCCACCTCGTCACATAATTCCTGAGCATCTGTAACAGTAAACAAGTTGGTCATATCCCTAAGATGTTCACTACGACACCATCTACAATGTCCCTAAATTTACGATTTTCCAATGCATTTTTTACTAGATCCTTGCTTAGGACTTTGGCAATAGTATCATTCTCTGCATGAGGGAACATATTTCTCATTGTAGTAGATTAAGCATATATCCATCGTCTATGATATTGTCCACTTCCTTTGGTTAATTGGTGAATTGGTTTAACTAATCATATGTACCAACGTGTTTCTTTGGTTTTCAAAGTGGGCCCAATCTCCAAAGTTTTTGTGAGCTTCCTCTTTATGTTTCGATTCTCCTTCTCCAAGTCCATAACTTTAGACTGTAACTCCATATTTTGCATGTGTGTAGTCTGTATAGTATCTTCAATGATGACAGACATTGCTTGTTGTAGGCTTTGATTATCCCTATCCTTCTTAGCCAATAATCTATCCTTTTTCATCAAAGACTGCATATTCCCTTGTAATCTTGTATGCATATTTGTCAAGGTTTGATGAACCACTGTTAATCCTTGTGTGACAAGTCTGCATGTGTATCCATACAATCCTTCATTGCTTCACAAATAAACTTTACAAATGATGTAAGCCCTTCAAATTGTGGTGGCATTTGAGTGACTGGATCGGGTGGATAAATGTACCCACCAACCCAAATGTCCACATTTTTTTTCCCTACATTTCTTTCTTGTTGCATTATCCCTTTCTACAGTTCTTTTGAACATTGGTGCATATTCATCCTCCAATTGAAAATGAATATCTCTCTTTCTCTTGGTACGTCCTGCACCTACATCCTATAAAGAAAAATATATGCCAATTTTAACATTACACAATTACATCCCTTTGATTAATAGTAAGCTAAGGAGTCGATGCCAATTTTCTGATCAATAGCAAAAATGTCTAAATATTTGGGAGCAGTAGGTCGGCATCAATCTAGCAGCATACAACTAATTCTGGATTGGCTCAAATCACACAATTACACCCCTTTGATTCACTATATCTGTGTTCTTTTTTACCCAGTTGGATCTTGTCTCTTTCTCTTGATTTCAGTCATGATAGACCCTAACCAATCCCTAATCTACCTGTAATCTTAGTTTTTAATCTACCTCTAATTAGCATCAAATCTTATCTTCTGTTCTATTCAAAATATTCTCTCTCTCTCTCTCTGTGAATTGATCAAAGATATTTAAACACATTTATATAGAAGCACTACAAGGAAACTAGGCCATAGCGATGTCAATTAGCGATGCAAAATAGTGGTGTCGCTAATAGCAAAACAAATAGCGACGTCCCACAGAGAAAAAAACGTGGGCCGAAACCCAAGCGCGTTTTATTTCATGCATTCGTGAAAGTTTTCGAGAGGGAGAGCGAGAGAGAGAGCGACCGTTTTGCATAGAGGGTGAGAGAGGGAGAGGAAGAAGGCTTGTCACCGCTGCCGTTCGCAAAGGAGAGGAGGAGCCGCTATCGCGAAGAAGAGCCGCCAAACCCTCCTTCAAATCTTTACGGTGAGTCCATTCTCTCTCTCTTTTATTTGTTTAGGGTTTAATTTATGTATGTTGAGAGAGGGAGAGGAAATGAGAGAGAAAGAGAGGGAGAGGGAGAGGGAGGAAATGGGAGAGGGAGGGGGAGGGAGAGAGAGGGAGGGAGAGATAGAGAGAGGGAGAGGGAGGAAATGGAAGAGGGAGGGGGATGAAATGAGAGAACGAGAGGGAGGGAGAGTGCATTCTCTCTCTCTTTTATTTATTTTTGTATAATTTGTGTATATTGAGAGAGGGAGAGGGAGAGGGAGGGAGAGGAAATGAGAGAGGGAGAGAGAGAGAGAGGGAGAGGGAGGAAATGAGAGAGGGAGAGGGAGGGAGGGAGAGAGAAAGAGGGAGAGGGAGAGGGGGAGAAAATGGGAAATGAAGAGGAAGGGAGAGGGAGAGGGAGATATTAAACATAATAGGGAAATGAGAGAGGGAGAGGGAGAGGGAGAGGGGGGGAGACGAAAACATAATAGGGAAATGAGAGAGGGAGAAGGAGGGAGAAGAAATGAGAGAAGGAGAGGAAGAGAGCAAAAGGAAATAAGAGAGGGAGAGGAGAGAGAAAAATAAGAGAATGAGAGGAGAGAGAAAAATAGAGAAAAGATGTTAAACATAATAGGAATAGAGAGAAAGAGAGGGTGTGGGTGAGGGTGAGAGTGAGGGAGGGAGAGGAAATGAGAGAGGGAGAGGAAGAGAGAAAAGGAAATGAGAGAGAGAGGAGAGAGAAAAAGAGAGAAAAATCATTAAACCTAATGGGGAAAGAGAGAAAGAGGGTCAGGGTGAGGGAGGGAGAGGAAATGAGAGAGGGAGAGAAAGAGAGAAAAGGAAATGAGAGAGGGAGAGGAGAGAGAAAAGAAATGAGAGAGGGAGAAGAGAGAGAAAAAGAGAAAAAAATCATTAAACCTAATAGAGAAAGAGAGGGTGAGGGTGAGAGAGGGAGAGAAAGAGAGAAAGGGAAATGAGAGAGGGAGAGGAGAGAGAAAAAGAAATGAGAGAGAAAAATCATTAAACCTAATAGGAAAAGAGAGAAAGAGAGGGTCAGGGTGAGGGAGGGAGAGGAAATGAGAGAGGGAAAGAAAGAAAGAAAGGGAAATGAGAGAGGGAGAGGAGAGAGAAAAAAAAACGAGAGAGGGAGAGGAGAGAGAAAAAGAGAAAAAAATCATTAAACCTAATAGAGAAAGAGAGGGTGAGGGTGAGAGAGGGAGAGGAGAGAGAAAAAGAAATGAGAGAGATGGGAGAGAAAAATAGAGAAAAATCATTAAACCTAATAAGGAAAGAGAGAAAGAGAGGGTCAGGGTGGGGGAGGGAGAGGAAACGAGAGAGGGAGAGAAAGAGAGAAAATTAAATAGGACCTTACAATAAGCTCATCCTAGGCTCATAGGGGTTAGGCGGATCCTCAACAAACCTAAGGGATATATGGCTAGAGAGCCCTAGCATACTTGTGTCTCCTAGCATAATGTTCTTCTTGCAAAGAGACCTCTCATACATGGGGCTTGTCCTAGCCTCCACCACGCAAATATACAATGAAGGCAATCAGCCTATCATTATGAAAAACATTCATTTTACATAACGTAATCCCAAAAATAACTTTGGATGTTCCATAAAAATCAATCTTTTCTTAAAAAGACAAATACATAAAACTAAAATAGCATCATTCATATACTTTGCAAAACTGAAACAACATCACCACAAGATCTCTTAGAAAACTCATCTTCAACTATCAATTTTAATTAAGAAATATAATATAAAATCACTTGCAAGGAAGGACACTCTTTTATCATTAACCCTCTTTCTTCCTTAGAATAGTCTTAGGAATAAATTTCTACTCTAACGAGCATATATTTGAGCATAATAACTATTTTAAGGTTTATTCCATGAGTAGTAGTAGTATATATGCAACCATCAAGCTAGAGATCATGCTTTGGTATATGTGGAGATCCCAATCTCATGTCCTCATAGAGATTGTAGTGTGCAATAGTGTGGAGAGAAGATGGGTGAGTTGTAAATGGTAAAGGAGAATTTGATTAATGATGGAGAGAAGATGAGGTGAATTGCCAATCCTATTCTTAGTGAGTGCAACCTACCCATAGTCATGATCGTCGTGGTCGTGGTCATGGTCATCGTAGTCATAGCCGTAGTCATGGTCGTGGTCGTGGTCGTGGTCGTGGTCGAAGTCATGGTCGTGGTCGTGGTCGTGGTCGTGGCCGTTGTGGTCATGGTAGTCGTGGTCATGGTAGTCGTGGTCGTCGTAGTCGTGGTCGTGGTCATAGTCGTAGTCATGGTGGTGGTGGTGGTGGTGGTGGTAGTCGTAGCCGTGGTTGTGGTCGTGGTTGTAGTTGTCATGGTCATGGTCGTAGTCGTAGTTGTAGTTGTGGTCGTAGTCGTGATTGTGGTCGTCGTGGTCGTGGTCGTGGTCGTGGTCATAGTTGTGGTCATAGTCGTAGTCGTAACTTAGAAAAAGAGAGAGAGATGGAAGGAGAGGATAACAATTTAAGAAAGAAAAAAAAAGAGAGAGATGGAAAGAGAGGATAACAATTTAAGAAAAAAAAAGAATGATAACACTGAAACAAGTTGTTTGTTGTAATGTAGACAAAATGGAAAACGATGAAGGTCCTGTTGTTCAAGATCGTGAGGTGTATCTTAATCAGCGTGTCCCATGTCCTTGCTCTCAATGCAAGCTGGCAATTAGACAAAAATATTGATTGTCTATAGAACACGTACGACAATTTGGCGAGTTTCAATCTGAGATCATTGATCAGGCGATTGCAGATTTTCAGTAAACGGTAAGAAAAGTTAATATCAATCATGCATTGTACTCGCAAGCTAATTGAATACCATATACAATAAGATTGGGTCTGGCTAGCAAATTTTCTATCCAGGGAGGTGATGTCTTGTCCCAAGGAGGAGTGCACCCTTTGCGGCCAATTAGAAGAGTTCGTGGGCGTGCGATGGATGGAGTGCATGAGCCAATCCACCACTTGCAAGGCCAATCTATACCATCAATGCTAGAGGAGACATGCAACCTTCCAGACCTACCTACAATCTTGGAGCCTGAGATAGAGGCAATGATCGATGCATTGATTCCCATGGATGTCAAGACTTTTGATCCACTTAGAGAGAAAGCATCCATACCATTATATGATGGGTACCGAGTATCTCGCCTGAAGACACTGCTTGCACTCTTAAGTGTGCAAGCAAAATACGGGTGGAGTGATGCGAGTGTGACCGAGTTGTTCAGGTACCTTCTACATACGCTTCGTTGATTTTTTTTCGGCACTATTATTAAAAACATTTGTGCTTTTTCAAGGTGTTTATGATTTTTTTCAGGTTATTGAAATATCATATATTACCACCTGCAAATACCATGCATGAGTCTCGTGATGATGCACGACATATTTTACGAAAGCTTGGTATGGACTACAATAATATCCATGCATGTATCAACGATTGCATACTGTTTCGAGGAGAATAAGAGACTATGGAGACATGTCCAAAGTGTGGTGCTCACAAGTATCGATAGGACTTGCAAGGGCAAACCATCTCTCAAAAAGTTCTCAGACACTTTCCGCTTATCCCCCGCATAAACCACATGTTTCATACGTCCGGCATGGTGAGCTTGACAACGTGGCATGCGCAGAATAGGTCCACAAATGGAGTTCAACGAATATCAGTGGATTGCGCATGGAGCCACATTGACTCTACCTTCCCAGACTTTGCCCGAGAGCCAAGGAATCTTCGGTTTGGTCTTGCAATGGATGCATGAAACCATTCGGTCTGCGCTCAACTTCTTATAGTGTGTGGCTTATAGTCCTTGTCAACTACAATATCCCTCCATGGCTTTCTACGAAGAAAGGACATCTCATCCTTAGCTTACTCATCCTCAGCTGATACAAAGTCAAAAATATTGACGTATATCTTTGTCCATTAGTCGATGAGCTTAAGATTTTGTGGGAGGAGGGGGTCATCGTGCAAGATATGAGCAAGTGCGGTGATCGGTGGTCTGCCATTCTCATGTGGACGATGCATGACTTTTCAGGATTCGGAGAGTGCTCAGGTGAATAGGCCTCTGTTCTCATTGGTAATATCTATATTTTATCTCGTTCAAGCTTGTATTCACTGGGTCGTGGTGTTGGAACAGGTCTGGTAATCTGAGGTTACCATGCATGTCCATTGTGCGGGCCACAGTTAGACTCCCGAAGGTCATGAACCATGAAGAAGATGGTATATCAAGGACATGCCGCTTTCTTGCCAGAGGATCATGAACTCAGGGAAGGTTTTCTTGGATGACCTCCAACACGTATGAACGCCGCAAGCTGGTACGAGCTGAAAATGGTCCACGCGGAGTCACATACAAATGGAATGCGGCGGTTCTTAGTTTTCTATAAGTTGCCATATTGGACCCACTTACAGGTCAACCACTTGTTGGATCCCATTCATATTTTCAAGAATGTGGGCAGCTTGCTATGGGACCACATCATAGGAAAGAGAGACACTATAGGGGCACGAATGGATTTGAAGGAGGTAGGTAAGATGGAGGCGCTTTGGCCGCAGTCGAGTGCTGACGGTCGCATGCAGTTACCTTGTGCTCCTTGGGTTTTGTCCACTAAAGAATAGCGCATTGTGAAGCAAGTAGTCAAGTCTATCCACACTTCGAGGGGTATGATGCGTTCTCTCAGGTCCACATTTTCTAAAGATGACCAATTATCAGGGCTAAAATCCCATGACTGGCATAAGATATGTTAGGTTTGTACTACGAATGGATTGTAATTGGCGTGCGCATTTTGCTATTTGGAGTGTAGCCATTATTCATAATGCTTTCTCATTTGTGGCAGTTTGTACTACCGATCGCGATCGCAGGATGTCTTACTCCAGAAATACACGGGGCCATTTACAGGTTGTCCACTTTGGTGCAATGGATCTCACAGAAAGAGATTAAGACGTCCTCTATTGAATTCGCAAGGCGGGGAGTAGTGGAGACGATCTGTCTCTTTGAGAAATACCTGCCCACCAGCATTCTCACGATACAAATCCACCTTCTTGTGCATCTTGTAGATGAAGTGGAGATTGCTAGACCTGTCCATATGCGATGGATGTTCTTCTTGGAGTGCTTCATGAAAACCCTGAAAGGCTTTGTGTAACAACGAGCTCGGCCAGAAGGTAGCATGCCTGAAGGTTGGTTGGTGTCTGAGGCACTAGTGCATATTTCATAATGGCTACCAACGGTGGATCCAGACAACAAAATGCTATGGTCTCGCTGAAGGACGATGATAGAATGACTGGAGATGTGGTGGTTGGAAATGGGGTAGAAAAAAGAATGGATGCTACAATGGAGGAGAAGGTGAATCACTTTTGTATGTTGCACCATGCCTCTATGGAGACGTGGCTTGCCAAGTACCAGATCTCTAGGCAAGATCGAGAGGAAATACGATCTGAATTCCAACATAGTATGCGTCATCGACTGATTCGATATCCCGAGGGCATGGAGGAGATGGCACGGTTCATGTCAATGCGATGGTCATTAGGGGAGTTTTGAGGTCTCGAAAATGACCTATAAGAGATCCTGGAGAGAAAAAAATTTAAGAAATAAAATCATTTTATAGAATTTTTAAAAGGTTTATATTTTGGTAAGTTAAAATAACAAAATTTGTTAATAAGTCATTGTCGTGATATTCTCGTGGGTAAACCTAGAAATCTAGGTCGCCATAAAGTTGGCAAGGTTGTCATAATGAAGATCTTACCTCTCCTCATTAAAGTGAAAAGTAATATTCAATTTGAATTTTGGTGGATACTCGATTGCGTCCCTCCATCGTTTCTCTCTTCTTTTTTTCTCCTCCTTACTAGTCTCTTCTTTGTTTTCGTTCTTGCTTCTAATCATATCCTTAGCTATGGATCAATCACCCAATGATCTCTGTAACTCAGCTATGGATCAATCATCCAATGATCTCTGTAGCTCTCATAAAAGATATCTCTATCATCTTCATATTGAGTTGGATAGTGAGTATGAACCAATAAGAAAGAGAACAAAATCTATCACGGTTACAAAGTCTATGAAACATATATTGAGGTTTGAAGGAAAGAAGAATATTGATCTTTCGTTAGATGGAAAGCTATATCCCAAAGATCCTAGCAGAAATAGCACTCCTCCTTTCTATAATAGCTCATCATTAATGAGGTTTAATAGTGATGGCTACAATGGATTTTTAGGTTATACACTTAAACTTGTTGCAGAAAAGGATATCTTTGGACTAGAGAATCATCTTTTGATGAAACACAATATAGAGTTGTTGCAGAAGCTAGAGGATTGTCAACAAAAAACTCATTCATTGGAAAAGCGTATCAAAGCTTATCAACGAAAGCAAACTTTATTAGGCCTTCGAATCGACAAAGAGCTCTTAAAAATATTGAGAATCTCAAACGAGGAGGAGGAGGCTGTGGTAAAAGAATCCAAGTAGTAAGGTATATTTTTTTTCACTTGAAAAATCTTAAATATGGCTTTATTTAAATTACTTGCATTGATTTGTGATGTTAATTTTGCTTAGATCTCTTCTACAACCAAATGCAAGTGAAAGAGATTCTTTAAAAGCACCTCAATTTTATTATCATCTTCTTCCTTCAGTAGTTTCAAAGGATATTTTGGAGAAGAAGAAATTTAAAAAGGCAAAGAAACAATGCTTGGAGTTATTTATAAAGGATCATTCTTTGGATTCTGAGTTAGTACAGAAGACACTGGATAGTATTGGTATTAGTCGAGATGCTTATATGCAACTTTTCCAGCTTTTACAATCAAATATGAAGCAAGGATAGGTACACAATTGCATACTTCCGAAGCCATTTGTGGTCAGGACTATCAGACAGAGAGTTAATAACAAAGTGATGGGGATTCTAGGTGAGCCTTTTCATATCAAGGCTACCTTCAAGGGCAAGAAAAAGGAGGTTACATTCAATGAATTTAACAATATTTTCCTTGACTTGCCCACCCTACAATGCTTAATGATCAAATTTTATGACTTATCAGGAGGCACAGGGAGAAGTGGCTAGATTTGTGATTAAACTTGATGAAAGTGAGATTCTGAAATGTAAAAAATTGGAGAGAATCCCTATCACCTTGATGAATAGAGCACTTTTGTTAGGTCATTGCAATCACTCAACATCATTTAGTGTTCAATCTGAATATAACATCTGGTGGCTAGGAGCATTTGAGGTAGATACTAAGAATTTTGATATATTATATTGGGTTTTTCATCAAACATCAATACCTAATGTTATTCAAAGGCAACAAGCAGGAGAAGAGCTATTTGTTGAAGGATTTGGAAACTATAGGATTGAGTGGCACATAGCTGGTGACCTAAAGACACTCAAATATATGTATAATGTATCAAAGGGAGCCAACTCGAGATCTCCTTACTTATACTGCATGTCACCAGCTGCAGAGTTAAACTCAAGCAATTGGAATAGAGCTCCCTCTAGGCACAATAAGGATCCACAGTTTAAACCAGTCTTGGACATTCCTTTAGCGAATGCCCATATTTGCACACTTCATGCACTTTGCAGGATAATTGAAAAGCTTGTTCATCTCTACATAGGATTTGCATGGAAGCTGAAGCCATTATCAACTAGAACAGATGCTATAACAAAGGTTGAAAAAGTTCTCTCTGCAATTGGTTTGCATGGTGGCAATGTTGTTATTGAACCACATCTTTAGAAGTCTAAGGATGGTAATTGTGTCCCAAAAAAAACATCTATTGGTGGAGTGAAGGCTAGAAGGTTTCTAGGCTTTCATGGGAGACTTGGCAAGATAAACTCGAGAAAAGGTGGCTCAACTATTAAATTTAATCAGTGGAAATCCCTACATAATGCAGTTAAGGATCACACTGATAATGGACAAGCTCGAAATAGAAAAGCTAAAGTTTGGGAAACACTAGACAAAGTGTTTTTTTATTGTGATAAGACTAAATGGAATGATGATGATCTCAAAGACTTTAAAAACCAATTGAACCTTTTCAAAAAGGCGATGACAAAAGCTTGGGGTGATCAATACTTTACTCACTATATGGTAAGAAGTTTGTATATGTTTGTTTCTTCATTGTCGAACTCATATAATGTTTTTTAATAACTTTCTTTATTTGTTGACTATGCAACATATTCTATACAACCATGCTCCATACTTTATTAAACAATATGGATCTCTATCTATCTGGTTAATCCAAGGTATGGAAAAATCACATTATCAAGCAAGAACAAAATATTTCAGACACACAAGACATGGAGGTGAAAGACACAAAGCCAACAGTTTATTAGAGGTCTTTCAATGGTTCTATCGACAAATCTGGCATAAATTCAAGCTTAAAGATACAACCACATCAAGCAATACATCATCTTTAGCAAGGACTATACAAATTGTTACCCAAAGAAGAAAAGATAGATATTTAAATTCTTGCGCAAAGCAAAGATTTACAGAATGGTTACAAACCAAACAAAGAGTCGGGAAAAGATGGGTTTCAAGAAACCCTTGATCTTTGGCATCTTCTAGTCTGATTGTGTTGCAGAAGAGTCCTTAGTTTCATGCACCTCGACAGGGCCTCCAGAGGAGTCCTTAGTTTCAGGCACCTCAATAGGGCCTTCAGAGGAGTCCTTGGTTTCAGGTAGCTCGACAGGGCCTCTAGAGGAATCTTTTATTTCATCCCACTCAATAAGACCTCTGTATTTCAAAAACTCCTGTTTTCGATAGCCTGGAAGAAGCTTCAAAATCTTACTATCTCCTACATAAGAGAGCAAATAGGAGCCAAGAACTCCAAAATATCCAGCTCTAGATCCACTGTATCCAAACATGAAGCCAAAAACTCTTATGGCTTCTTCCTTCTCTACTAAAATGATCTTGTCCAAACCTCTGCTGAAAACTTGAGATCCAATTACCTTTGAGATAGCTCTCAAAGCCATCATTGGTAGACTTGGAGAGCTTGACAATCTACTATGATATATTACAATTGTTTGATTGTTTAAGTTTCCAATATAATGGCCAAGGCTTTGATTTTTCCCAAGCTTCATTGGCCTAGAGCCCTTGGCCCTTCCAAGAAAGTTGTCTAGATCTTCAATCTCAATCTACACAACAAACCACAACAGTATAAGATATAAGATATTTATCTATAATGCATAATAAAGTCTAACATAAACTCAATGGGTAACTTCGAATTATATTTCATACCTTAGGGTGTTCATCTTCTTCGAGAAGACTATCATCATAAAGATTTATTGAACTCTTGGGTTTCTCATCTGATGGAGACTTCAATCTCTCTTCATACCCTACATCATCAATATGAAGTTTCTTCTGGACCTGCAAGAACTCTTCTTCTGTAGGTAGCCCCCCCTTTTCGTATTCTACGATCTGATTAATACATGTGTGTAAGGCTATAGAGCTGCCTTGGAAATTCTCTCTCTCAACATCAAGACTTGCTAGTAATTCTTGTTCATAACCTATAAAATTCATGTCATTTTTGCCCCAACCTGCAAGGATTGCTAAGCAATAATCTTCTCTAAGATCAAAAAGATGTTGAATATCATTTAGCAACACATATCTCTTCTTGTTGATAAGATAAGTGAAAAATGTTAGAACACATGCAAGAGGACCTTCTTCATCAACCTATGCACTTGGCTCGATCTCCTTTTCTTCCACCATTGTGATATTGTCACTCTTGAACAAACCTACATCAAAACCTTGGACAAGTTGATTCTCAATATCTTCTTGGAACATCTCCTCCTTCTCTTTGACCTCCTTATTTATACTTGCAATATCCTCTAGCTTCCCAGTTGGTCTATATCTGGAGAAGAACTTTCCATGTACTGAAGATACACAATAAATCCAACGTCCTTGTGGATCAGAAGGCATTGGTGTTGATACTTGTGGAAAGGGCAACATGTTTCTCTCTTCCTGAATTCCTCATCAATGAGGTTGAACCTGCCTAGCAAAGTTGACCTGGATGTACTGGTGGCTCCCATGACATCACTATAATGAACAAATCCATTGACTTCTAAACCTTGCACATGTCTATCATAAAAATATAAGTACTCCTTAAGTTTAGCTTCAAGATCCTCCAATAACTCCTTCAAATCAAAAGGAACATTGAAAATTTCCCTGATATAGCTAAACTTGAAAGAATTTCCAGTTGTGTGTAAGAAATCAAAGAGCCTATCATCAAAAGTCTCCATTAGCTCCTCCTCATCCATTCCTTCCAGAGATAGCTTTCTCTTTGTCATCTTGACCAACAAAATATTTATCCCTGAAAACAAAGGAGAATGGCAACAATGTCCAATAAAACAAGATGGAACCATGGAAAGAGGCCCCAAAATTACATTTTTCAAGACAAAAAATTAAAAAATGAGAAAAATTTTTAAGTGACTGGTGAAACGTGAAAACAAGGTGTCCAAGGCAAAAGCCGGTGAAGAAATCGCATTTCACCAGACACTACTTGAAAACGAAAGTTATTTGAAGATTTCACCTGTGAAACGTGATAGTTAGCAAAATATCACTAATCAGAGACATTATTTCGCGTTTCACCGGTCAAAAGATGCAGAACAAGAAGAGAAACATGAACTATGAATTAATTCTATTAAAACATAGAAATTTATGATAAAATCCTTTTTGGAAGTGCCATGCTCCTTTTAAAAGACACAAATCACATGACATCTGTAATTTTTCAAGTGTTATTAAAAATTCTTTCTATACTAATCAACAAGATTTTGTTCAAATACTTGTAATAACAAAATTTTGTTACCTATCAGAAATTGTTGAACTGCTCTTCAAACAGGAAGCAAGGACCTTGAAGGGAAGTCGAAACAAAATTTCGGGAGAAAGAAAGACAATATCTGAGAGAATGACTTCAAAAAGCTTTTATATTGATTGTCAAACGTATGTTGATAGTTCCAACGAAAAAGTTTGCGTAATGATGGAAAAATAAATGCGACCGCAAATTTGGACAAAATTTCTAATATTTTTGCACGCACGAAATACCTCAGAATACGTGCGCACGTGTCTCACTTAACACACCGTATAAAATTTCTTAGAAGGCATGCGCACTCCCTTTTTTCGAGAATACGTCGCACGTGTTTTACTTAACAATTCGCCAAGTAATGCATGTACCATCAATTTAAAAAAAATCCCCCAATAAAGGGAAACAACGGCCAAATTTGTTTCATATTTTTATGGTCATGGATCACATTTTCGTGGTCTTGTAGTAGGGCCTTTGAGCACATTTTTGTAGTCATGCTATGGTTGTGAAGAATGTATTCGCGTTTCACCAGAGCTATTGACAAAATTGGTTCTAAACAGATTTTTCCTTGCAAAGCGCCAAAGAACGTATGGTTTTCTGCATCCGTCCTTCTTAATGCTCAAGCATCCATTCAATGCATTTTTTTTGATAATTTTCCTTAACATTTTATATTATTATGAGCTTATGAGCACTATAAATAAACTTTTTCCCTAGTGTGAGCATTCCTTAATGTTGTGGAGATTTTAGGTAATTGTAATGTTGTGGAGATTTTAGGTAATGTTGTGGAAATTTTAGGCAATCCTTCGAACTTTTTCCTTAATGTTGTGGAGATGTTAGGTAATTGTAATAGCATTCCTTAGATTAACGTTTAGTTTTTCTTCGTTTTGTTGATTCTTTTGCTATTTATGTGTTGTCCGGTGAAACACGAAAACAACATGCTGCAAGGAGGTCTCTTATCTGAAACTCGCGTTTCACTGGACACACTGGACAAAAAGTAACATGTCTTTTTTTGGCAGATGGCTAGGACTAAAGCAACAGCAAGGAAGGAGAAGATTGATCCTAGGGGTTTAACATCAAAGATTCATCAATCTTCAAAGCCTCAGAAGCTCTCTAGAAAGTTAAAGCCAAAGAGAAAGTTTTCTCAAAATGCCAGGTGCCTAGGGGAGATTAGGAAGGCAATAAAGGCTCTTGACAATGCAATTCCAAAGTTGTCTTTTCAAAGGCTTGTCAGGGAGATTTGTGACAAATATAGTTTGGATAGTTTTAGATGGACAAGAACAGCCCTTAATTGTATACAAGAAGCCACAGATGATTTTTCAGTTGAGTTTTTTCAAGATGCCTATATTTGTGTTGCTCATGCTCATAGGCTCACACTCATGGACAAGGACATGGTAATTCTTAGGAGGCTAAGATATAGATTTTTAAAGGTCCTTGAGCCAATTCCCCTACTAATGAAAAGACATTTAATATCCTTAATGTGCCCCCAGCTAGGAGAAAGAAAGATGATTCTGGTCCTAAGGTTGAGGATGTCACCCATGAGAGGGATACAAGGCAACATGAAAAAGAGGAGAAAGCTAAAGAGGAATAGGCAGATAAATGGAGAGAGTATAGGAGGCAAAGGACTGAAGAAAGGGAAGTAGAGCAACTAGAGTTCTTTGAAAATGAGCTGGCCACTCTTCTTGAAGTAGCTAATCCAAAAGGATTCAATGTGTTTTGTTTCTTACCCTGGTATAGGCAAAAGAACTGAGATTATCTCCTTTAATGTTGCATGTGTTCAGATTCTTAAGGATAAAAGAAGAGAAATAAATGATAGTATTATTCTTGCTGGCCTAAGGTATATCCACCCATAATTACTTATACTTTTTGATATTTTTTTAACAATAATATTTTTCTTGTTTATAATCACTATTTCTATGCCTTTTCTAGGCGTGTAATGCATGAGTTTCCTTTGGATATGCTATAAAAAATTGAGGTTCTTGATCCATCTATCTCATTCTTTATGAGGAATGAGCTTGATACAAGTTTTGTTGAGCAATGGTTCAATCTGATTGACTTCGATACTTTGGAGCTCCTTATAATTCCATATAATGAAAAGTAAGTGATTTAATACTCTATTAGAGTTTTTGAGATTTTATCCTACTAATTTGTTGAGATATGATTGCTTTCAGTTCTCATTGGAGCTTGATTGCAATAGACTGTGTGAATAAGCAATGTTTTTTAATCAACTCTATGAAAGAAAGCCATGGAAATGCTAAATTGTAAGTTATATTATCCAAGGGCTCCTTGATATTTCAAATTTTTTTTTGTAAGTACTCTAAATTTCAATATATTTTATATATAGAGGTGCAAAAAGATTAATTGAAGAGCTAGAGAAAAGGCCCCCTATGCCGTCTGATTTGCTTGCAACAATGCAATATAGACAAGTTGTGGTAAGTTATTGATTAAAATACTTGAAACATAAGTTTATTCTATGAACTACCATCCGTCCTCTTTATAGTTTTACTTTGTGTTGGTGGTTGCAGTGTCCTCATCAGGATGATAGCCATTTTTGTGGCTGGAGGGTGATTGCAAATGCTAGAAGAATGGTTAACTTTGTTTATCTTAATGATGATAAACATGTAAAGATAATATGAAAGATGCTAAACTTTAAGATAGATATTCATTGCAAATAGTCCATTCATGATAAAAATATAGTCTATTGTAAGAACAATAATGGACTAAAACTCTTTTTTTTATAAATGTGTGATAGTTTTCGAAGGATTGCTATGCATCTGAGCATGTTTGGTATGTCAGAGCAAAGCTCTTGAAGTATATAATGGTCAATTATATACAACCAACAACAGAGATTGGTGGGGATTTGCACCATGAAGGAGATGCGGTGCCTATAACCATGGAAGGTGAAGCCACAACTTCAACACCTTTACCCACACCTTCTATACCCAAGACATCAAAGAAAGGCAAAAGGACTCCTAGAAAGGATAGTTCTCCAAAAAAGAAATAGCTTTGCCATATCGCCTTGTAAGCCTTCATATATAGAAATTTTCCCTTCAGCCCTTGTATATCTCATAGAGATGGCAGATAGACATCTGCTACAAATTTTGTACATATATTTTATATTGATAGTAAAGATATCTTTTCTTGAATGTCCTTGCAGTGTATATTATTTTCTCTCCTTTTCGATATTTGCAAAAAATAAATTACAAATGTTTGTTAGTTAGGAAGTGAGATCTTGATATACATCTAAGTAGGTATAATATGATGTGAAAACTTACTTGTTTCTTGTCAAGTTGGAATACAAAGGAGCATGGTAGTTCAATGTCTTCATTTTGTAAATCCATCCTCACTTGATGTAGCGTACGTACATGATTTTCTGATCTTTAAGATTGCAATAATATTCTCGTTGAACCAAAAATCAAGATCCACTATAGGATCTTTGCTGAAATCATTAAGATTTTGGTCTAAAGCAACTAGACTACTACCAACAAAATGCCATCGACTATAGTAAAAGCTAAGGATAAAATTTTGAGTAGAAATCATATATTTACAAGCTATAGAGTCTTGATCTATCTTACATATAATTTTTCCTTCTGTCCTTGTATCCCATCCTTCATCAACAAATTATATGATATGATCATATGTTAGTCTCTTCACTGAAAGCATGGTTTTTGTTATTCTTATCTCCATATTAGAGAAGAAATCAATAAATATATTAATAGGTATAAACAAAGTAACTTTGCTTAGCCTACTTGAGATATTAGATTTTAGTGTTTTCTGGATCTCAGAAAATATCTTACATCTATAGCCCTCACTAGTAGCTGGACTTGGCAAAGGCCACTCAAAGCTTGAAAAATCTGGTAAAGGAAGGAGGTTTATTGATTCCCATTGGCAACGCCGCTTAGGAATAACATAAGAATGGTCATAAAAGAATATTCCATTCTCTGCAAGCTTTGTCTTCTTTCTGCCTCTATACATTTCTTCTCCAATTGAACCATGTATAACATCTATAACATCAATAATAGACTCCACTGGTTGCCATTCCTCAAGATTAGAGGGGTAGACATCTACAAGACAAACAAATATTATAATGGAAAAACCTAAACCATATTTAAGAAAGGAAAAACTTTAAGAATAAAATTCTTACAATTTGTTCTATACATTGGAAGCTTTGAAGATCCAGGTTTCAAACACAGCTCTCTATGCATGAACAGATGTTGCACTAGTACCTCTTTGATGCTATTCTTATTTGCTCCAAGCTTAAAATCTCAGATTTTGCCCTTCCAAGCAGAGATAAACGAGCTCTCATATCTTTGCCTTTTTCCACGTTTTGCTTGTTGCATGGTGATCCAACTACCTTTGCTAATGATAGTTAGGGTAGAAGAGAGAGAGAGAGAGAGAGAGAGAGAGAGAGAGAGAGAGAGAGAGAGAGAGAGAGAGAGAGAGAGAGAGAGGACTAGGCTACCATAATGGAGGGAAAAACAATAGAGGAATAAAAGAAAGGAGGGAAAAAACTGAGCGCCATGCTTTTCACTAATTTGAATTTTGATTACATCAGTCATTATCATTAATCTAGATACATCATTAAATAAAAGTAGCCGAGACTCTATGCCATTAATGCAAAAGATGTCATAATCACGAATATAAGAGACTAAAAATAGATAATAAAAATACAAATTCGTAATATTATTATATTTATATATTTTTGTAAAATGATTTTTTAATTTTTTAAAAATAGAAGTTCCGTTACGGAGGCTTTGCTCTTATTGGTCTAGAGCACTCTCTCTCCACATCCTAAAAGGCATTTTTGAGACCTCAAAACTCCCCTAATGTGCATGGAGCTTTGACCGCAGCGTCTCGTGAAGGGACAGAGGTCTCAATGGAGGAGTGGGAATTCTCGAGGGGATGTAGTCCAAAGGTGATGAGGTGTTTAGGATTTATCATATCTATATTCTATATGCGACATCTAATTTGAGTGTTTCAATGTACAATACAAAATATAAAGTGCAGCGTGGTCGCGCGGACAACATTTTCACGTGGAGCGTATTGACAAAATGCGCTCCACAATGGACTGTGGTATTATGGCAAGGTTCGAGCAAGAGAGCCGGCAACGAGCAACAGATCCAAACACAGTTATAGATGAGATGGAGTATTTTGGGAACTTGCAAAGTATTGTTACGGTGGATTACCGTAGCTTCTCCATGATACTATTCGATGTGCAGTGGTTCAAAGTGGTACTTGGAGGAGTTGGAGCAACAGTTTGACGAGGTCCATCTGGATTTCTCAAAATAGATTAAAAAAAAAATAGACGGATTTGCGCGACACCTTTGTGTTGCCGGCCCATTGTGAACAGGCGCATGGACTCATTTGTTTGTTAATTGTATTACGACATGGTACATGTCACAATAGTTTAAACTCTCTTGTATGTGTTTGTGAATAGGTAATCTTCTATCCAAACCCCCGACAATCTCGATGGTGGTATATTATACCTTCAACTCCCTGAAGTGCGAGATTATATGATCAAAGTGATATTTCGAGTATAGATGAAGACAATATGCAAATAGAGGGGTCGATATTGCAAGGGGTGGAGGCCATCGAAAGCTTGGAGCCAGCATCAGCTAACAATGATGGAAATACAGGAGTCCAAGAATTCTTTGAGAACGAGGTGGACTCATCCTTTTGTGGTGACATGTCTATCAAGCTTCCAGTGTATGCGGAGTTGTGTCAGGAGATTGACATGGGACCATAGGATACTTCATACTTGGAGCATCCACTTACTCAATTCGTTGATCAATCGCTTATAAGGATACATAAGATATGCATTTTAAGTGAGATATTTTTTCTAGGATTTATATTATTGTGCTTTGTATGATTTAAATTGATTATTCTAACATCATTTTTTGTCTGTGCAGGTGACAGTTTCAGGATGAGTCGAGGGATGAGGGATGAGGGATGAGGAGTTACAAGATATCTTCACGCGCATGTCTCCAGACCAGATTGCGAGATTCAGAGACATGGCAGACCAGGAGCTATCTCGGTCTTCGTTAGGCCGCTCTGCTAGATCTACTTCAGCGCGATCGGATGCTTTAGCTTTGAGCATACGAGCTCGACGCTCCAGACTTGGGCCAGAGGGAGAGAGTGCTTTAGGGTCAGGGGGATGCTGTAGAGATACGGAGGCAGTGAGCTCGTGGTCGACACGGGATATATGTGTGACTCCTCACTCTCGTGGTGGTTCCAAGGAGCGTGGCTCAGGCTCAGGTGGATGCTGTGGAGGCACGGACGTGATGTCTCCGTCTCGTCGTTCAGCTGGAGTTGCATCACCTCCAGGATTTGTCACACCTGTGGGGACGTCTACTCCAGTTACTCCGGCTTTTGCTCAGCTGTTTGCAGGTGGCACCCCTATGGGTGCTACTCCGACAGATATTACCCCGATCGGTACATCGGATACACAGGGGTCTCCTGGATATGCCCAAGAGCATGGACGCAGATGGAGAGGACCCATCTTAGGCATAACCCAGAGGGATATGCATATCTAGTCGATGATAGGTCAGGAGCCATCATCATGAATGATGAGGGGAGGAGGGTGATGGCTCGCATGAGAGAGTTGTGCCAACAAGTTTTTCAGCACAACATCTTAGATCATTGGGAGAACATGCCAAAGGGGAGCAAGAACTACATAGTAGAATCCTTGCATGAGGAGTTTCCGGTTCCAACCTCAGTAGGTAGATTTTCTACGGGCTCGATGATGGATTGCATGTGTGCATATATGTCACACAGACGATTCGACACACCAAGGAAATTAAGAGGGGCTGCAAAGTCCAAGTGGTTAGACACAAATGACTGGCGCCGACTGAGGGAGGACGCTACAAATTCTCCAAGACGTTGAAGTCAGCAACGTGAGGCGGCGAGGGCACGACTCCAGGCCGGAGTGGTCCATCATCTTGGGAGTGGTGGCCACAGGACATATTTGGAGGACTTTGTAAGTTTTTCTTTTGTTTTGCTTGTTTATTTTTTTGCAATATCCTTTGTACCGACAATCATATTTCTAATAGTTAGCATTTTATTTCTTTGTAGCACTTCATTATAAATCACGATTCGGCCGGCCTTGAGACTCGATATGCAGAGAGACACGGTCTCACTTCATTGATCGATCGATTGTATAGACGTGGCGGCCTTGTAAGTCACTTATCTTTCTTGTTCATAGTTACCATGTTTAATTAGAATGCATTATTATATGGTGGACTGATGTGTTATTTCTTTTTTTGCAGAGTCTGTTCGATGCTCCTTTGCGGCTGGACGAGCTTTCGGATGGCGAGGATATGTAGTTCGTCCTTGGATCCCTGGAGCTCACACATCTTTATTTTTTGGTCGCTTGATCTGTGTAGACATTTTCAATGTATTAGTGGTATCTTGTCATGATTGTACCAATCGCTTTCATTATGCGATCATGTATTTATTTCATGTATCAGTGTTATGATTTCAATATACTTTGTTTTTGTTTGCATGAGCATTGTACACAGTGCAGAAACTATTTTGTATGGCTCAAATGCTGCCCTGCCACAATTTTTTTTTCTCTATTACTGTCGCTATTAGTGTTACAAATTTACTGCTCGCGTCGTTATTGGCGTCGTTATTTTCGTCGCAAACTGTCGGTATTGACGTCGATAAATGCGACGCTGATACCGACGCCAATAACAACGCTGATACTGACTGTTCTATGGCATTATCAATAACGACGCTTTTTGCGATGACGGGGGAAAATTTTGTTATTTACATTTTCGTCGCTTTTAACATCGGTATAAGGCCTATATCTTGTAGTGAAGCTTGGCTAGTGGAGAACAATAACATCATCTTATCTTCTACCCTAATTTACTCTCTATCACTCTATCACTTATTTTTTTAGTTCATCTGATATAGTTCTCTCTCTTTCCCCCTCCCTGCTCCCTCTTTCCTTTTCTCTCTCTCTCTCTCTCTCTCTATGAATTGACACTTAAGGATTAAACAACTATGAAGAATAATAACATTACAGAGATTAAAAAAATAAAGATACCTCCATTATCACTTGATTGCTTGTAGTATAGAGTGTTGAAGAGGAAGATATCTTATAGCACAATACTGAAGAGGGAGATTGCTTGTAGCAGGGTAGAGAGTGTTGTAGATAGTACTGAGTATTGCTTCAGAAGAATTTGTTTGCAAGAAACCATATTCTAGAGGGAAGGAGAAGAGTACACAAAATTTCAGACAAAACTAGAGCTTTGAGAGGGAATGAAGAAATGCCTAGAAATGGGTATATACTTGTCTAAAAATAATAAAAATTTACAAGGAAACTCTTGAGTCAAAAAGGTGTATCTGTGTAAAAAATAATCTTAAAATATGATGTGTACATCATTTTATATCGTTTTTTAACTTCCGCCCTTTTAGGAAGCAAGAATGAAGATGATTCTAAAATATTTTCATGTTGAAAAGTTATGAGGACATTAAAGAATCGTATATTAATGATTGGATCCGTTTTTAGAAAAAATAGAGTAGTATTTTTTTAGTTATGAGGATTTTGAGAAAAAGTGACCTTATCCTATAGTTTGAGAATAAAATAATAGGTAAAATCTATTGAAAATACAAATACGAGATTTTCTTGATTGTAGAAGATCTCTTATTCTAATATTATTTTGGAATCTCTTTTTAGAGAAAGAGAGGTGAGAAAAATCCCTTAAGGGGCAAAAAAGAGAGTCCATATTTCTCCTAATGATATGAAGACCATTTCTTTTCTATATGAACATTGTTCGAATTTGAGAAAACTTTTTTACATCTACAAGCCATTTTCTTCCAATTTTATATCTATAATCATTTTTCTATAGATATAGCTCTTTATTAAGAAAATTTTAATTATAAATTTTTTACATCTACAAGTCATTTACTTTTTCACATCTACAAGCCACTTTCTTCCAAATTTATATCTATAATCGTTTTTCTACATATATGGTTCTTTATTAAGGGAAATTTTAAGCATAAACTTTAGACTTGTAATACAGGTAGTAATTGCTTGTACCGCAACCAAGGCTCTTTGACGAAATAAAATAAAATGAAGACCATTTTTCTCATGTATGAACACTGTTGGAATTTGAGAAAACTTTTTTACATCTACAAGTCATTTTCCTATGATACAAGTGGTAGTTGCTTGTATCAACCCAAGGCTCTTTAATGAAAGAAAAGAAGATGAAGACCATTTCTTTTCTATATGAACACTGTTGGAATTTGAGAAAATTTTTTACATCTAAAAGTCATTTACTTTTTGATTTTATATCTATAATCATTTTCCTACATATATGGTTCTTTATTAAGGGAATTTTAATTGAATAAACACATATAGAGAGTAGTAAAAAAGAGAGAGAGAAGGTTAGAAAAAGAGTAAATTGATAGAAAAATATGGAAGAAGAAAAGAACAAAGAGAAGGATAATAGAGGGAAAGAGGGAGCAACACTACAATAAAAAGGCCTATTAGATGCACTTTTAGACGCGATTTTTGAATTGAGAGAAAATCTTACGGGCGTGTCTATAAGCCCGTCTATTTGTGCGTGTACCATTTCGCATCTATAGTCGCATGTATAAGGAAATCCACACGTACCAATAGACGCGCTTTAGATGCGCGTATACATGCATTAATAAACGTGCAACCGAAAATCAAAATGATTATTTATTTAAAATTTTTTGTGCGTCTACAAGCGCGTCTACATGGAAGATTAGACGGGCACATAGACATGTGCATAGACGTGCTTTTACATGCGCTAGTAGACGCGACTGCAAAACCAAAAATCTCACTTTAAAAAAAGATATTTAATTTATTTTTATTAATTTGAATTATATAGCGCATGTACTCTGCATTCTAGACGCGAGTATAGATGCGCATTTTTTGCAATTTAGACGCGCAAATAGACGCGAAGCACAGAACTCATACATCAAATTGTGCATTTGGGAAAAACACAATGGATCTGAAGGCATGAGAATTGAAAACAAAAATTCATGTATTCATTATATATAAAACGCATTTACATGGGGAGTTTAAGTGCTTGCGACCTAAAGCGTGGCCACAAGCAATAGGCTCAAAGATGGATAATAGAAAAACAAGGAAATAAGGCCATAGAGGAGGTATGGTGCTCCTCTACGAATCTGAAGAAGAAACATCTTCGCTAGCACCACCATCGCTGCTAGCGTCGCTATTCCCCTCCTCGCTATGCTCCACATCGGGGTTCGCCTACACACACAAAAGATCAAGGTTGCTTACGTACAATTGCAAAGAAAAAGTTATAATTAGCCATACTTTTAATAGGAAAGTAAGAAAAACATACCTCCTCTGGCTGTCGAATCCTCATAGCCCGGTTGTATTGCTCCTCAGTGATGACACTCTTCTCATAGAAGTGAAGCCATGTGGCTGTGCGGTTATGGCCTCGATGGTAACCTACCTCCTTAGGAGTAGGTATCCTACCAATGATAGTAGTCTGCAAAACAATTATGATATATACAAACAATTATGAGACACAATGTATTAGAATAAATTATATAAAGAATTGAAAGAAATATAAATTTTAAAAAACTAGAAATCAAAATATACTTACAAACTCTGCCTCCCACGACTCTCTGCCGCCCGATCTGTAATGCGATGGATCCCATGATTTCCATTTGGATGCGTCACGCCTCTGCATGTTGGCGACTCCTTACTTTGTCTGCTGCTTTCTTCTTGGCTTTCTTCCACTCTATGCGGTGTCACATAGGTGGTTGGCTATAGGCTCCATGCCCCTCCTCTTGTCTCCGCAGTGACTTCGTAGCGCATGTCATGAGGTGGGATCTTTTGTTGTGAAACCAATCCCTCACTTTTGTGCATCCCCAATTATCCGAGAATCGCTGACCCTCAGGATTTGGGTACCTCCTATGGGGACTGCCCTCAACACCTCTTGCCACAAGCCGCTTTTCTGATTCTTGAAGTAAACGAAACAATCTTTATATGTCGCATGCACGATGCTCCTCATGTACGCCATTACATCCCTTCCTTCATCATCATGGAAGATGCTACCAGTATCTGTAACTCTATAGTACTGGCGTACAGGCTCCTCTACGTGATCTTCTGGTGAGGGTGATCGCTCTCCACCTCCTAGGCAACCCCCACACAAGCCTCGTCCTCCCCCTCGACTCTCCCTCCTCCCTCTCTGTCGACTACCCTTTGCTTTGCTGGATGCACGTGCTTTCGCAAATGCACGTGCGTCGGCTGACGCTTGTGCTTCAGCCGATGCATGTACAGGCGTTGCACGTGGAGTACCTACAATTGGAGTTTGGACATTTGGTGTTTGGAAAGAAGTGCCAGGCAAAGATGTGAGAGGTGTTCTAGACATGATGTTGAACACCTCGTCTGATGTGGGAGAGCGGCCAAGGTGTCTAGTCATCTCTTCCATGAAGTTTTCCTTACTAGGAAAACCTCCAAAAAAAGCATTGACCCCTCTACTGAACAAGACCAATATATCATTCATGCATTCCAAATCTGGGTAATTGCTAGATGAACCAAGATGCGACATCTACAAACAAAACACAGGAATAAGACAAATTTGCTAAACTGTAATATTGTGTAAACTGTACTATTGTGTAACATGTTCGTACAATTCTAGAAATAAAAACTTGTTTTTTAATCAGAGCTGGCGTGTGTATATTCGCGTCTGAGATACAAAATAGACGTGCTCTCAGACGCTTCCCTGAAGTCAAACCTTCTGGGCAGAGTGCGTGTATATTCGCGTGTGAGATGCAGAATAGGCGTGCTCTTAGACGCTTCCCAGAAGTCAAAGCTTCTGAGCAGAGCGCGTGTATATTCACATTTGAGATATAGAATAGATGCGCTCTTAGACGCATCTCTGAAGTTAAAGCCTCTGATTAGAGTGCATGTATTCTCGCGTCTGAGATGCAGAATACACGCGCTTGGAGACACGACTGCAGATGAGATAATAGAAAACATAGCTGCGTGTCTATGTCTGTGTCTGCACTAGAATCTACACGCGTTGTCAAACGTGCTAAGTCGGTTGCTCTCAAGCCGACAACCGCCATCCATGATTTATTTGTGATATAAAAACTTCAATCATAAATCCTAATAGAGAGAGAGAGAGAGAGAGAGAGAGAGAGAGAGAGAGAGAGAGGACTCACCTTGGGTCTTTGGTGTGGACGGGTGGTGGCGCTACTTCCTTCCCCTTCTTTCTCTCCTTGGTGAGTTGTTCTCCCTTAATGCTTGCTACTTGTTGTCTCTTCTCTTTGTCTCTTGTTCCTCTTGTTCTCCTTTCTTTTGTTCTCTCTTTCTTTCTCTCCTTGGCTTTCTTCTCTTTAGCTGTATTCTTTTTGTTCTTGTCTCTTTGAAGTGAAAGAAGAGGTGAGTTATAAGGAGGTGAGTCATGAAGAGACTAGTGGAGGTAGACTGCATGTCAGCTAAACTTGAGCTCCAGAACGTGCAAAAAACGTAGGAAAGGCGCAGTTTGAAAAGAAATCGCTTGTATCTTTTGAATTTTGACGTTTGCGTCTATTTTTGCGTGTATATGCGCGTCTAAGTTTACGTAAATGTGCTAATAGGTGCGGAGTTAGACGCGTAGATAGACGCAGACGTAGACACGCAGTTAGACACAGGCATAGACACGCATTTAGCCCGCTTGCGTTTTTATCATAAGTTTTTGTATTTAAGATAAGTTTTGATAGTAAGTTCTTATCATAAGTTTTCATGTATTTATGATAAGTTTTGTGTATTTAAAATTGAATATCTTAGAATAATTAATACGCCTTGAAGTTTTTATGTAAACATATTAATAACAGATTTGATGTTGTCATCAATTAGGTTTAATCATGTCGTGTTGCAATGTCACACCTCAGCATGTATGGAGAATGGGATCGAGAAAAATCACCGGTATTCATTATTTTTAACACTAAGATTGCTAGTCTATGTTTGAAGTATATATCAACGGACATGTAACTCCCTTTTGTGGTTGAGCAGGATATGGTGCTACATCCTCAGATGCTCCCTCCCGAGCGTCGAGAGGCTGCAAAACGTCGACGTGAGGAGGCAGAGTCTTCAAGAAGAGTAGAAACTGACGACCATGATAGTAGCCCTCATGAAATGCCTTATCAAGTTGTAGAGGATGAGATTTTGGACAACATGGTACACGATCTATTTTCACAATCGGTTTGGGAAGAAGGTCACTCTACAAAGCCAGATGACCCACTATACGTAGCGTCATCTACTTCGTTGTATGAAGGTTGTACGTACTCTATTCTTTGTGCGCCCCTCGAGATACTTAGCTTGCAAACAATTTATGGATGGAGTAATGCCAGTTTGAATGCGTTATTGAAGTAGGTATCAATTCAGTTTGGCTTATGAATCATAATATTAATTATTCTATTTTAAAATCAGACACAAATATATGTTGGTGGTTTTTTAACTCACTTTTAAAAATATATGTAGGTTATTATCACAAATGCTTCCAAAGGAAACAAATTGCCAACTAAGAGAGAGCAAGCAAGACATTACTTGACATCTCTGGGAGGCCTCGATTATGTCAAGATCCATGCATGTGTCAATGATTGTGTCTTATTTCATGGGATTCATGAGTTCGCACGAGAGTGTCCTGTTTGTCGTGAATCAAGATACGAAGTGGAGATGAAGTCAATGGATATGCCTCGTAAGGTTTTGTGACATTTTTCGATTATTCCACGTATTCAACTTATATTCAAGTGTAAGTCTATTGGAAAGCTAATGTCATGGCATGCTAGTCATCGTTCAAGTGATGGAAAATGGAGGATCCCTGCAGACACACCGGTATGGCAACATATAGACAATTTGTGGCTCGTTTTCAAAGAAGAGCCAAGAAATTTGAGATTTGGTTTAGGTATGGATGGAATCAATCCATTTAGCATCAAAAGCACATCATACAGTGCATGGCTAGTGGTATTGGTGAACTATAATATTCTTCCATCCTTGGCAATTAAAAAGGGACATGTAATGTTGTCCCTTCTGATTCCTGGAAAGCACAAGGTAAAAAACATGGACATTTACTTAGAGCCTTTGATTGAAGAGTTAGAAATGTTATGGGAAGGTATTGAGGTGCAAGATACAAGCGCATCTGCATCCTCTAGAGATTTCACTTTGAAAGCCATGCTGTTGTGGACCATGCATGACTTTCCAAGATATGGAGAGTGTTCAGGTACATGTATATAACTCTATATTTGAAATTCAAGACTTGAATCAATTGCATGTTATCAATTCACTTGTTTGTTCAAGTTTAACTACATTAGGATATCATGCATGTCCTATTTGCGGTCCCTCTCTAGTTTCCTCTAGGCCGGCACGTTTAAAGAAGGTTATCTATGACAATCATCATCGATTTTTTCCTATTGACCATCCCAAATATGTTCTCCCTACTAATGGAATGACTCCACAATCCCTAACCATTCGAGATTGGAAGGAGAGATGGATTAATGTCGACAGCCACCCTCCACTCGGCATGAGTCGGTAAGAAGTATATTTCTCTTGATTGACTTTAAAGTATTTAGCATGATGAATTGTTTACATAATATATTGTTTGTTTGTTAGGTTCTCTATATTTTTTCGTCTTTCATATTGGACTGAACTCAAGATCAATCACCTGTTGGACCCTATGCACATATTCAAAAATGTTGTATCTACATTATGGGATCACTTGATAGGGGCTCGTGATTCAGTCAATGTAAGGGAGGATTTACGTAACATTGGTCGCGTGAGATGAGCTTGGCCACACATTGGACCCAGAGGAAAGATTGAGCTACCCCATGCACCTTGGATGCTGTCAAAGAATGAGTAAAAAATAGTGAAGGAATAGATATGTAGCTTTTGAACACCCACAGGATGTATGAGATGTCTCAAGGGAGCCTTCATAAAGAAAAAGAAAAGGGGTGTGGAGCAACTATCTGGTTTGAAGTCCCACTATTGGCACAAAATGATTCAAGTAAGGGTATCTCTAACTATGAATATAGTAATTAGTGGAGTAACTATGTGTAAACTTTGGGATATAATGAATTTTTCCTTAACTAATAATTTTATCTATGAATATTATTTACATTCAGTTCGTACTTCCTACTACCATATCCCATTGTGTATCCAAAGATGTACGTGATATCATTTACAAGATGGGAGAGCTTGTGAGGTGTGTATATATTGTATTCTTTAATTATATATTGCATACATCATGTAATGAACCTCTTTGAATTTCTACAAAAAAAAAAACAAATTTCAAATATATCTTGACAGATACGTGAGCTCGAAGGAAATTGATCCAAACACATTGCAAGATGCTCGAGTATTATCTGTTAAGGTGGTTTGTTTGGTGGAGGAAAATTTTCCTCGCTCCATTTTGATTACTCAATTACATTTACTCGTACATTTGATTGATGAGATCGCACTTTGTCGGGTAGTTCATGCAAGGTGAATGTTTTTTCTTGAGCGCTTCATGAAAACCTTGAAAGATTTTGTGAGGCAAAAAGCATGGCCTGAGGGAAGCATGGTTGAGAGTTGGTTAGTGCAATCATCCCTTGTTTATATATCTGAGTATCTTGCTGAAGTGGACCCCTCTCAACCACGACTATGGAAAGACGATGAAGACTTGAGGATGACCTCTATAATACCTCAAGGAAAATGAATGAGTAAAGTGCTAACAAAAGAAGAACTTCATAAGTTAAATAGTTTTTGTGTGCTCAATAGTGATGTAATGAGCAAATGGGTGACACTATATAATGAAGCAAGGGCAAGAAGAAAAAGCGAAAGACAAGCATTTCACACCAGATATGGACGTAATGTCTCATTTTCAAATCATCTAAATGCGCTCCCACATCATATTGATATAGATTGGTTACATGAGAAAATGGAGAGAATGAAAAAAGAGAAAATTAATATATCTCAAGAAGAGTGGGAATACGCACGAGGTTGCTTATCAAAGGTGAGACATACTATCAATTAATTTATTTTTAGTTATATTTTATATAATAAATTGACATGTTTGATCTTAATCTTTTACTACTAGTGCACATTATTCAGTGCTATTTGGTGTGAGGGTAAACATCTTCGAACTCAACATATAGATGAATAGAGAAATACCCAAGATTGTGGTGTCCTTGCTCACTTCGAGGATGCCAATGGTAACATGGAAGGTTATTGTGGCTTGATCCAAGATATTTTGAAGCTTGACTTCAGGCGATTCTTTATATATGTACTAGATGTGAAGTGGTTTAAAGAAACGGTAACAAATGGTGAGCATTACACAATCAGACGTCATCCAAGTGGTTTTATTATCATTGACTCTACAAAATTTCACCAAAACAAGAATGACACATTAGTACTACCTCAACAATACGAGCAGGTATATATGTAAAAGCTATTTTTTTAATATGTATACATGTGATACATATACACAATATAATAAGTATTTAAGTTTCTTGCTTTTGTTTTTCAAATACAGGTTGTGTATTATCCAATGATAATGTTAGATCTACTTAATTGGCACGCTCTGATGCTTCGGTTTCTAGTAGACAAGGAGGACGCTCATGGACGGAGAGAGTGGTTTTGAGGGATGTTGCAGAGATGTGGATGCGATGAGCTTGTGGTTGGCTCGAGGTATAGATGCTACTCTTTGCTCTCGTGCAGGTTCGAGAGAGGGTGGCTCAGGTGGTGCTTGTGGAGGTACTGACGCAGTGTCTCCATCTCGTTGTTCTAGTGGAGTTGCGTCACCTATACAATTTTTCACACGTGAGAACGTCTAGTCCAATGAATCCAACTTTTGCTTAGGTATTTACAAGTAGCACCCCTATGGATGCTACTTCTAGAGATACCACCCCCGTGGATACACCAAATGTACAAAGGTCTCATGGATATGCCCAAGAGTGCCGTCACAGGTGGGAGAGGACACATCTTAGACATACCCTAGAGAGATATAGATACCTTGTAGATGATAGGATATGAGCCGTGATCATGAATGATGAGGGGAGGAGGGTGATGAGTTGTGTCAACAAGTTTTTCGACACATCTTGGATCATTGGAAGAACATACCCGAGGGGAGCAAGATTTACATAGTAGCATCGTTGCATAAGGAGTTTTTGGTATCCACAGCGGTAGATAGGTTTTTCACAGTCTTGATGATGGAGTGCATGCGTGCTTACATGTCACACAAACGATCGGATGCATGTAAGGCACTTGAGTGACGTCTCAAGATGCAAACGACTGGTACAGACTCAGGGAGGAGGCTATAGATTCTCCAAGACGTTGGAGACAGCAATGCAAGGCAGTGAGGACACGATTGGAGAGGTAGGAGTGGTCCATCATCTTGGGAGTGATAACACATGGCTTATTTGAAGGACTTTGTAAGTTTTTTTTCTATTCTTCTCACTTATTTTTTTGCAATATCACTTGTACTAATAATCGTGTTTCTAACATTTGTATTTTGTTTTCTTTGTAACACTCCATTATAGGCCTTGATCCCACCGGTGTAAAGACTCGATGTATAGAGAGAGACAGTCTCGCTGCATTGATCGATAGACTATACATATAGCGGCCTAGTAAGTCACTTATCTTTTTGGTCTATAGTTACTATTTTTTATTAAAATGCATTATTGTATAGTGGACAGATGTGCTTTTTTTTTTTTGCAAAGTCTGTTCGATGTTCCTTTGCGTTGGGACGAGATTTTGGATGGTGAGGAGGATTTATGGCTCACGTTTGGATTCGTAGAACACATATTCCTTTTCTTTTTAGTCTTATGATTTACATAAGCATTTTCTATGCACTATGTTATTATCATCCTTTGTATCTTGCCATGATTCTATGAGCTTTCATTAAGCGATCTTGTATTTATTTTATGTAACAGTCTTGTGGATTCAAATACATTTTATCTTTATTTTGACGACCATTGTATATTTTACATGTAATCCATTTGTAAAATGTAATTACAATATATAATACTATGCCACCATTTTTTTTTCTTTAACCGTCGTTATTAACTTCGCAAATTTATTGTATGTGTCGCTATCAACATAAATAACGATACCAAGTGTTATTAATAGCGATGATTCTATGCAGACATTAATACCAACATGTTTAACGATGCCGGGAGCAATTTTTTTAATGAACATTTTCATCGGTTTGAATGTCGGTATGAGACCTCTATCTTGTAATGCATGAGCCAATCCTTTGTGGATTATCACCCAATCCCTTACTAAAAAGAATTCCCATGACAATGGTCCCAGAGAGAGATGTTTGGATGTCACATGACCTTCCTTGGCCTCGCATGAAAATCCATCAAATCAAGGCTATATAAGTTTCTAATAATTGTGAAAATAGAGATGGAATCGATTGAAGAATATAGCTTTCGTGGGTGTGTTGATTTACAGGTCAATTCGTATAATCGTAGAGGGAGTCGCTGGATGATCTTGAAATAGATTTTTGATTGCATTATACACGATGATTTTTCATATCATGATTGGAAAGCCAGTAGTATCATGGTTTTTCATATCATTATACACGATTGGGAAGCCATTATAGACGTAGAATAGTTACATAATTCTCGACATGCAGATCCAGGGCACATAATCCGAAAGCTGGTCCGTGTTCAAGATGAGGCGATTCGTTGAATCCTACGGGCGATGGGCTGGGTCTCCGCCTCCTCCTCCTGTGACTTTGTGCACAGTATTTTTCACTGCATCGCCGGCCTGCGAGTAAGGGATCGAACATTTTATAACGACACTGCCCAGCTTAACAGGAAAGCAAGCTAGTGGCTTACATAGCTCTGAGTTTTGATCAGACGAGCTCGGACGGGTTGTACGTCAAATTATAACAAGAAAAAGAAAGAGATGAAGGGGATATTGCAGATTCACGAGTGATGAGGGTGAGTGGAGCGTTTTAATCTTGAATATAGCGATTCATGTATACCTGGTGGAGGGCGTTGCCAGCACGGTCTTTACCCTCCATGACCTTCTTCTGGGCGGCCTGCGCTGCCGCGCCAGCCTTCTCCTTCATGGTCTGGCCCATCCCCCGGTGTTATAAGCGCCGCAGCCCCAGCCCCAGCCACAGCCACCACACAATACACAGTAACGTTAGTATTAACGTAGCAAGTAATTAAAAACAGGAGGTATCGAATTGATTAACGCTATCAGCGGATCGTCCCAAAGTAGCTGCAATTGCTTAATATTATATAAGCTTGTACTACCTGGGCGTTGTGCTGCCCCTCGCGGCCCGGCGCATTCTCCTGCCCGAATTGCTTCGTCTCCAGCTCCGCCTTGTGAGCTGCCGCGTCGCTCGCCTGCTGCTGATGATCAGCCATCGCACTAATTCTATAAGCTAATTTCTTGGTTCGCTTTACAAAGAGCGTTAATTTGAGGAGGGTTGAAGTACTGCGGATGCTGGCTGTGCTTCTTGTCTTCTATATTGGCAGATGATCAGTAATCAGCTTCGATAATTATCTCAGACAAGCTGTTGTCATGTGTGTATATATAGAGATACATTTGCATTGGCTCTCTTATAGGCCCGCGCGGGGGGGTGGTGGGTGCTCCAATATTGTACGTGTCCTTCAGCCCAGCAACCAATCTCTGCTGCGTGACACGTTTACTCCGTCTCGCACGCGCCCGCTCTGTGTCTCGATTTCCCATTTTGCCACTTGGCGGGCGCTAGTTGTGCCTCCTCGCGAATTCAACTGCGTGTGACAACTCATCAGAAAGAGTCGAGCAATCACAGTCGAGACTGCGATTCCACTCACGCATTGTACGGGGACTTATATGACGGTAAAATAGACTTCTTTACGAACACAGATTTTATGATTTTGTAATCTTTCTTGAATGATCCAAACATTTCTTCGAGTGTCAAAGAGTGCATAGACCATCCAAACTGCCCATCACTTCTTTGCCTCCATAACCATGATATCCAAAATGCCTTTGTAGCATCCAATATCCCCAATTGATTCTTCATTCATAGATACTTTCTCTCATAATAGCATAAGCTTAGCATTGATATTTTGATCAAACTCTACTCTATTGAACCAGGCTTGTGCTTGCTTCCATAGAGCTTCCGGTTCCTTGTAGTGCCGAAAGAGGAATAATATCATGTGTTCTTGCTCTCAACTTTCATGTGATTCTTGAACTCCTCTTCTAGGAATGAAGTGCGACATTAGAATAGCGGTGGATATTTGATTTGTTGCTCACCCAACTTCAATCTAGAGGGAGAAAAACACAAATTTCCTCATCCCATGATGTGACCCTTAACAACTTCATGCATTTGCAATCTGGGATTATCCACCAACCCCCCATGATTGGTATATATTTTATCAAATCTCCTTACTCTCTAAGTCTCCCCTACATGCCAATTATACTGAGAGAAATATATTATTATTATTAAGCACCACAATAATATCAATTAGTTTCTAAGATCTTGCCAAATTATCATAGTTTTTCAGTTCCTATACCAACATACTGTAAAATATTACACGGCGCAGCGAACAGAATCTGAGAAAGAGATAGAGAGTACACAATAGATAAGAGGAGAATCAGTAAATTCTTTAACTCCAAACAACTGATACAAAGATGGCTCTGTCCACCCGTGCGCTTCCACTGTGTGAAGCTTAGATGGCGATCTAGACAGAAGATAGGTGAAGAGCTTAAGGCTAGCTGGAATAACAACTCTGACTGGGAGAAAAGATGAGTGTGAGATGGCTGCGAAGAGGTTTAGCTTTTATAGCCCGCGAAGGTCGTTAGGTCGGCATGCTGACCGACCTACCATATGAGCCTCCACTAGTCGGCCAGGGAATATTCCAGGGAATATTCCCTTTACCATCACGCAACTCAATGCAATGTGCCTCGAGTTGCTACCAGCTTAACCACTCCGTCTAACCCAAAGATTAGACCCACAATAGTCACCTTTTTGCCATCCGGTCACATAGACCTCATCTGATATACAAGTCAAGACTCAACCAATGTCTAGGCTCACATTTGGCTTCTCCTCATAATGGGGGCCTTACAACTTTGAGCACCATGGATCATTGGTAGCACCTAATGAGGGTGGGGCATTGATCATATCTAACACCCCCCCTCAATGTCCACCCATAGGTGAACTATCTCCTCGGCCCAATGCCGAGTCTCTGAAGATGAACTTGAAGCAGATCCTTCGTAAGTGCTTTGGTGAAGATATCTGCTCCATTCTCCTCTGTTGGACAGTAGACCAATTCCACTATCCCATCCTCCATCAAATCACACACATAGTGATACTGGATCTCTATATGTTTGGTGCGTGCATGAAACACTGGATTTTTGGCAATGGTGATGCAACTCTGATTGTCACATCTCAGCATAGTTGGTTCTTCATCCTGCACTCCCATATGCCATAGAATCCTTCTCAACCATACGGCCTCACATGCAGCAAAACAAGCTGCCTTGTACTCTGCTTCGGTAGAAGACAATGCCACTGTTGGTTGCTTCTTACTAATCCAAGAGAAAATTCCTGAACCCAAAGAGAAACAATAACTAGAAACTAACTTCCTGGAATCAATGTCTCCTGCCCAATCTGAGTCACAGTTCCCCACAAGAGAAGTTCCGAAACTGTATGTGATACCATAGTCAAGAGTTTTCTTCAAGTATCTGAGCACCCGCATCCTAGCCTTCCAATGACTCTCATGAGGTTTGTTTGAGAACCTGCTCAAAACACCAACAACAAAACTGATATCTGGTCTGGTGTTACACAAGTAGATCAGACTGCCGACCAACCTCCTATACCTCCCAATGTCTGCTAATGCTGATGTATCCTCGACGGATAACTTTGCATTCACCTCCATAGGTGTAGCTATCTCCTTGTACTCGGTCATGCCAAATGCCTTCAAGATCTCCCATGCATACTTCTTCTGAGAGATGAAGATCTTTCCTGGCTCTTGCCAGACTTCAATCCCCAAACAATAGTGCAGCAAGCCCAAGTCTGTCATTTCAAACTCAGAACTCAAAGCCTTTCGAGTTTGGTTGATCATATCTTCATAGTCACCTGTAATAAGAAGGTCGTCCACATATAGGACAATCACTACAGACTTTTTACCATCCCTGTAAACATACAAGTTAGCATCTGAGGCACATCTTTTGAAGTTTAGGTTTAAAAAGAACCTATCTATCCGCTGGTACCATGCTCTGGGGGCTTGTTTCAGCCCATACAATGCCTTCTTCAGTTTACACACTTTGTTCTCAGAATGGGGGGCCTCAAACCCTGGTGGCTGAGCCACGTATACCTCCTCCTTGAGGTCACCATTTAAGAACGCTGACTTAACATCCATTTGGTACACTTGCCACTTCTTGTGGGCAGCCACTGCAAGTACTGTGCGAATAGTGGTCATTCTAGCAGTTGGGGCAAATGACTCTTGAAAATCAAACCCTTCAACTTGTGAAAATCCTTGGGCAACCAGTCTAGCTTTGTACTTTTCTAAGGTACCATCAGCCTTGTACTTTACCTTCCAGATCCACTTGGTGCCAATAACCTTCCGCTTTGCTGGTCGATCCACTAGCTCCCAAGTGTCATTCTTCATTATGCTGTCATACTCCGCCTGCATAGCATCCTTCCATGATGGATCTGCAAGTGCTTCTTCTAAGTCAGTTGGCTCCTTTACTTCTCTCATAATCTCAACCATCAAGGCCATATTGACTATGTAAGCAGAAGCCCTCCTTTGCTCCTCTATTCTCTGAGACCTCCTTGGTCCGTCTGCCTTCTCCTCAACAGATGCAGGCATAGGATTATTGTGGTCATAGAGCTGCTTCACCCAGCATGGCAATGGCTTTTCCGGTGGGGTGATGTCAGGTTGGTGAACTTTTTCCTCATCATCTGAAGATGATGCTTCCTCCTCCTTAAGGATAGGGATAGCTCTCGGGACAGGTTCATAGTGGACTACTTCTTCGCTTGATGATAAAGTGGAAGAACTTGCCTTCTCCTCCTCCACTGTATGCGGCTCCTCCTTGAACACCACATCACGGCTCGCGATGATCTTCTTTGCCTCTTGGTCATATAATTTGTAAACCTTCTGCTCATCACTATAACCCAAGAAGATACATTTTCTGCTTTTTGGTTGTAACTTGTTTCTCTTTTCATCTGGAACATGTGCATAACATTCACATCCAAAAATTCTGAAATGTGAGACAGATGGTTTCTTACCAGTGTAAGCCTCATGAGGTGTTTTTCCCTTGAGAGCCTTTGTATAGCTCCGATTTAGAATGTAGACTGCAGTATTAACAGCTTCAGCCCAAAAATGATTAGGCAATCCCTTGCCCTTTAGCATGCATCTTGCCATCTCCACAATGGTGCGATTCCTGCGTTCCACAACACCGTTCTGCTGAGGTGTGTGAGGCATCGTCAATTGATGCTTGATACCTTTGCTCTTGCAAAAACCTTTAAACTCCTTTGAGTTGAACTCACCACCACCATCTGTTCTAAATTTCTTCACACTTTTCCCTGTTTCATTCTCAACAAGTATTAGCCATTCTTTAAACTTACCAAAAGCTTGAGCCTTATCACGAAGGAAGTACACCCACATCTTCCTACTGTAGCCGTCGACAATCAACATAAAATAAGAAGATTCCCCCAAGGCCTGTGTAGGCATCTTACCACACAAGTCAGCATGCACCAACTCTAGAGGAGTATGTGCTCTATTCTTGCTTTCTTGTGGAAATGCCTTTCTCTGTTGCTTGCCCATCATACAAGCTTCACATGGTTCCTTCAATTTAGTTATTGTAGGTAGGTGAGCAACCATACCTTGCTTTTGCATCTCCTTCAATACTGCAAATCCGATGTGTCCAAACCTTTCATGCCAAAGCTTACTTGTGCCCACTCCAGCGGTGGCTGTAAGAGCACTTAGCTCATACAGGTTGTTCCTTCTTTCTCCTTTTGCTAACAATTGTGCTAGCACTATCAATAATTTCTGCACCTGCCTTCTTGAACCTCACTTCATGACCAAGATCAGTTATGGCAGCAACTGATAAGAGATTTCTCCTGATTTCGGGAACATACAACACATTTGAAAGCTTTTTGACTTCACCATTTGTAGCAACAAAAGAAATAGTACCTGTGCCCGCAGCAGGGCATTTAGTATCATTTCCAACTGTCACAGTGATGGATTCTTGTAGAGGCTACATAGAACTGTATAGACCTTTCTTGTTGGTCATGTGACGGGAGGCCCCACTATCCAACACCCATGAGTCAGTGGTAGATTCTTCTTGCGCTGAGGAGCACACTTCCTCAATGGTCGCCATGAATAATTCCAACTCTGCTTCAGCCGTATTGGCTGTCTCTTTCCCTTTACTTTTAAGAGTACCATTCTTTTCATCTGCCTTCTTGACACAACAATCTGCAATTGCATGTCCTTTCTTCTTACAGTAGAAGCACTCTCCTTGAAACTTCTTCTTGCCGCCCTTCTTCTTTTTGTCACCATCATTTTTGGTGGAGGAAACACCTTTGCCTTTTGCATTGGCAGAGAATGCAGCATCTCCATTGTTGCTTCCTTCTCGGGCTTTCAGCCTCAACTCCTCCTCCATTAATAATGCACAAAACTCCTCAAAAGTCAAAGATTGAGGTCTCACCTGAGTATTAAGGGCAGTTACTAGTCCATCAAACTTTTGTGGACAAATCCGAAGACACCTCCGAGCTAGCTCTTCACTAGTCTTTTGTATCCCAGCGCCAGTCATTTGGTCGCGTAGATTCTTAATCCGAGTGATGAATGCTTCAACCGTCTCTCCTTCAGCAAACTTCTCCGCTGCTAGTTGATTCTCCAAGTTTTGAATCCTTGTTTGGTTTCGTGTTTCATACTGACTCCTTAGTACATTCCAAGCATCTGACGCTTTGGTTGTATGCTGAATCAGAGTCAAAACACTGTCAGAACAGCTTGTAACTAAGGCACACAATGCATCTGCATTCCTTCGTTTCCAAGCTCGTAGAAGATCTGCATTCAGAGGAATCATCACACTAGGATTTGATGGGTCGGGGGTAGGCTGTGGTTCTGCGTCAGTCCCTAGCACAGTCTCCAGAAGCTCATAAGAATCAAGGATAATTGTAATTTTGAACTTCCACAAGGTGTAGTTTGTACCATCTAACTTGCCTTCGCTGAAGGTTGGTGGACGAATCCTCAGTGTTTGAATAGCCGGTACAGCAGCACCACCTTTTGCACCGCTTCCTGATGCGCCAAAACTGCTTCCCGGTGTCGACATCGTTTCTCTTTGCTGTTGAAGCCTTTGCCTCTTGCATGCTCTCCGATCTCTAGAGCCCCTTGGGCTCTGATACCATGTAAAATATTACATGGCGCAGCGAATAGAATATGAGAAAGAGATAGAGAGTACACAACAGATAAGAGGAGAATCAGTAAATTCTTTAACTCCAAATAATTGATACAAAGATGGCTCTGTCCACCCGTGCGCTTCCACTGTGTGAAGCTTAGATGGCGATCTAGACAGAAGATAGGTGAAGAGCTTAAGGCTAGCTGGAATAACAACTCTGACTGGGTGAAAAGATGAGTGTGAGATGGCTGTGAAGAGGTTTAGCTTTTATAGCCCGCGAAGGTCGTTAGGTCGGCGTGCTGACCGACCTACCATATGAGCCTCCACTAGTCGGCCAGGGAATATTCCAGGGAATATTTCCTTTACCATCGGGCCGGGGGCGCTGCCCCTGGACCCCCGCCAGGGGGGCCGCTGGCCCCCCTGGGACCCCCTAGCCAGGGGCCGCTTCCGCGGCCCCCGGACCCCACAATAGGGGCCCCTTTTAACTCCCTTACCACGCAACTCAATGCAATGTGCCTCGAGTTGCTACCAGCTTAATCACTCCATCTAACCCAAAGATTAGACCCACAATAGTCACCTTTTTGCCATCCGGTCACATAGACCTCATCTGATATACAAGTCAGGACTCAACCAATGTCCGGGCTCACATTTGGCTTCTCCTCATAATGGGGGCCTTACAACTTTGAGCACCATGGATCATTGGTAGCACCTAATGAGGGTGGGGCATTAATCATATCTAACACATACTTTCTTTATCATTTGAGCAACCGCTCTCATTTAACATCATTCTTGAGTCTCATCAAGGAATGTTGCATTTTTTCCCCTAATATTATTCCCTGAAATTCACCTATATCTTTGTTCATTTGACTAACTTGTAGATTTTTGGTTGTCTAGCTTATGTGTTAGTGCCTATAGCATCAACAAACTTTTAATTAAGAGGTTAGAAAATATAACTATTTTCATTGGATTTCCAAAAGCAAATGCTACATGTAATGTGATTCACAGATTAATCATAACTTTTTCAACCATGATGTCATCTTTGTGGAAGATGTTATGTAGCCTTCACTTTTATGTAGCAAGGCAAAACTTTTGATCATACATCATGCCATCTGCAACATTGGAGATCTGCTATTTCTCTTAGTGACACCATTTTCTTAAGGTGTATACAACAATATACATTGATGTTTTTCTTATTGATTCTAACTAACTCTTAGCCATAGATTGGTGCCCCTTTAAATTTTATTGGGACATATAATCTCCCCTTGATCAAAATGAAGAGTGCCCACTTTAGATCGCAACAACTCTTTAGCTCTACATAAATATTATTTAAAGCACAAACAACACTTTGAACTTGGGAATTTTTAAAGGATATGCCCATGCAACTCTATCAAGCTCCAAATAGCAAGCAAAAATATCGTAGAGGAAATTTGAATCTCCAATCTTTGTGATAAAACTTTACTCCTCACACCATTATAAGATATAGGCCTTATACCGACGTTAAAAGCGACGAAAATGCAAATAAGAAAATTTACCCCCATCATTGTAAAAAGCATCGTTATTGGCGACGCCATAGAACAGTTGGTATCAGCGTCGCTATCAGCGCGTCGGTATCGCATTTGCGACGCTGATATTGACACCAATACCGACGGTTTGCCACAAAGATAACGACGCGAGCAGTAAAATTTGCGACGCTAATAGCGATGGTAACATGGAAATTTTTGCTTTGTGGCAGGGCAGCTTATTGGAGCCATGCAAAAAAGTTTCTGCACTGTGTACAATGCGCTTGCAAATACAAATAAAGTATACTGAAATCATAACACTGATACATGAAATAAATACATGATCGCATAATAAGCGATTGGTACAATCATGACAAGATATCACTAATACATAGAAAATGTCTACATAGATCAGGCGACCAAAAAATAAAGGTGTATAAGCTCTAGGGATCCAAGGGCAAGCTACATATCCTCGCCCTCCAAAAGCTTGTCCCGCTGCAAAGGAGCATCGAACGGACTCTGCAAAAAAAAAAACAATAACACATCAGTCCACCATACAATAATGCATTCTAATTAAACATGGTAACTACAAACAAGAAAGATGAGCGACTTACAAGGCCGCCGCGTCTATACAATCGGTCGATCAATGAAGTGAGACCGTGCCTCTTTGCATATCGAGTCTCAAGGCTGGTCGGATTGCGATTTGTAATGGAGTGCTGCAAAGAAAACAAAATGCTAACTGTTAGAAACATGATTGTCAGTACAAAGGATATTGCAAAAAAAAAAACAAGCAAAACAAAAGAAAAACTTACAAAGTCCTCTAAATATGTCCTGTGGCCGCCACTCCCAAGATGATGGACCACTCCGGCCTCGAGTTGTGCCCTCGCCGCCTTGCGCTGTTGACTCCAATGTCTTGGAGAATCTGTAGCCTCCTCCCTCAGTCGGCGCCAGTCGTCCGCACGTAACCACTCGGACTTTGCAGCCCCACTCTTGATTGCCTTGCATGCGTCGGATCGTCTGTGTGACATATATGCATGTATGCAATCTATCATCCAGCTCGTAGAAAATCTATCTATTGAGGCTAGAACTGAAAACTCCTCATGCAAGGATGCTACTATGTAGTCCTTGCTCCCCTCCGGTATGTTCTTTCAATGATCTAAGACGTTGTGCCGAAACACTTGTTGGCACAACTCTCTCATGCGAGCCATCACCCTCCTCCCCTTATCATTCATGATGTTGGCTCCTGACCTATCATCGACTAGATATGCATATCCCCCTGGGGTCTGCCTAAGATGGGTCCTCTCCCATCTGTGTCCACGCTCCTGGGCATATCCAAGAGACCCCTGTGCATCCGGTGTACTGATCGGGGTGATATCTCTAGGAGTGGCACCCATAGGGATGCCACCTCTGCTAACGGCTGCGGAGTAACTGGAGTAGACGTCCCCACAAGTGTGACAAATCCTGGAGATGATGCAACTCCAGCTGAACAACGAGACAGAGACATTGTGTCCGTGCCTCCACAGCATCCACCTGAGCTTGAGCCATGCTCCCTGGAACCGCCACGAGAGCGAGGAGTCGTACCTGTATCCCGTATCGATCGCGGGCTCACTGCATCCGTATCTCTGCAGCATTCCCCTGACCTTGAAACACTCCCTCCCTCTGGCCCAAGTCTGGAGCGTCGAGTTCGTCTGCTCAAAGCTGAAGCATCCGATGGTGCTAAAGTAGATTTAGCAGAGCGCCCTGATGAAGACCGAGACAGCTCTTGGTCTACCATATCTCTGAATCTCGCGATCTGGTCTAGAGACATGCATGTGAAGATATCATGTAACTCCTCATCGCTCATCCCTCGACTCATCCTGAAAATGTCACTTGTACAGATAAAAAATGATGTTAGAATAATCAATTTAAATCATACAAAGCACAGTAATATAAATCCTAAAAAAAAGATCTCACTTAAAATGCATATCTTATGTACCCTTATAAGCGATTGGTCAACGAATTGAGTAAGTGGATGCTCCAAGTATGAAGTATCCTATGGTCCCATGTCAATCTCCTGACACAACTCTGCATACACTGGAAGGTCGATAGACATGTCACCACAAAAGGATGAGTCCACCTCATTCTCAAAGAATTCTTGGACTCCTGTATTTCCATCATTATTAGCCGATGCTGGCTCCAAGCTTTTGGTGGCCTCCACCCCTTGCAATATCAATCCCTCTATTTGCATATTGTCTTCATCTATGCTCGGAACATCGCTTTGATCATATACTCTTGCACTTTGGGGAGTTGAAGGTATAACATACCACCATCAAGGTTGTTGAGGGTTTGGATAGAAGATTACTTGTTCATAAACACGTACAAGAGAGTTTAGACCATCGTGACATGTACCATGTCGTAATACAATTAACAAACAAATGAGTCCATGCACCTGTTCACAATGGGCCAGCAACACAAAGGTGTCACGCAAATCCATCTATTTTTTTTCAGAAATCTATTTTGAGAAATCCAAATGGACCTTGTCGAACTGTTGCTCCAGCTCCTCCAAGTACCACTTTGAACCACTGCACATCGAATAGTATCATGGAGAAGCTACGGTAATCCACTGTAACAATACTTTGTAAGTTTCCAAAATACTCCATCTCATCCACAACCGTGTTTGGATCCGTTGCTCATCACCGGCTCTCTTGCTCGAACCTTGCCATGATACCACAGTCCATTGTGGAGCGCATTTTGTCAATACGCTCCACGTGAAAATGCCGTCCGTGTGACCACGCTGCACTATATATTTTTTACTGTACATTGAAACACTCAAATTAGATGTCACATATAAAATTTAGATACGACAAATCCTAAACACCTCATCACCTTTGGACTACATCTCCTCGAGAATTCCCACTCCTCCATTGAGACCTCTATCCCTTTGCGAGACGCTGCGGTCAAAGCTCCATGCAACTATCACGTTGACATGAACCGCAGTATCTCCTCCATACCCTTGGGATATCGAATCGGTCGATGACGCATACTACATCGGAATTCAGCTCGCGCTTCCTCTCGATCTTGCCTAGCGATCTGGTACTTGGCGAGCCATGTCTCCATAGAGGCATGGTGCAACATACAAAAGCGATTCACCTTCTCCTTCATTGAGGCATCCATTCTTTTTTCTACTCCATTTCCAACCACCACATCTCCAGTCAGTCTATCATCATCCTTCAGCGACCATAGCATTTCGTTGTCTGGATCCACCGTTGGTAGCCATTGTGAAATATGCACTAGCGCCTCAGACACCAACCAACCTTCAGCCATGCTACCTTTTGGTCGAGCTCGTTGTCGCACAAAGCCTTTCAGGGTTTTCATGAAGCGCTCCAAGAAGAATATCCATCACATATGGACAGGCCTAGCAATCTCCACTTCATCTACAAGATGCACAAGAAGGTGGATTTGTATCGTGAGCATGCTGGTGGGCATGTATTTCTCAAAGAGACAAACCGCGTCCACTACTCCCTGCCTCGCGGACTCAATAGAGGACGTCTTAATCTCCTTCTGTGAGATCCATTGTACCAAAGTTGACAACCTCTAAATGGCCCCGCGTATTTCTGGAGTTAGACATCCTGCGATCGCGATCGGTAGTACAAACTGCCACAAATGAGAAAGCATTATGAATAATGGCTACACTCCAAATAGCAAAATGCGCACGCCAATTACAATCCATTCATAGTACAAACCTGACATATCTTATGCCAGTCATGGGATTTTAGCCTTGATAATTGGTCATCTTTAGAAAATGCAGACATGAGAGAATGCATCATACTCATCGGAGTGCGGATAGACTTGACTACTTGCTTCACAATGCGCTCTTCTTTAGTGGAAAAAACCCAAGGAGCGTGAGGTAGCTGCACACGACCATCAGCACTCGACTGCGGCCAAAGCACCTCCATCTTACCTACCTCCTTTAAATCCATTTGTGCCCCTATAGTGTCTCTCTTTCCTGTGATGTGGTCCCATAGCAAGTTGTCCACATTCTTGAAAATATGCATGGGATCCAACAAGTGGTTGACCTATAAGTGGGTCCAATATGGCAACTCGTAGAAAATTGAGAATCGTCGCATTCCATTTGGATGTGATTCTCCGTGGACCATTTTTGGCTCGTACCAACTTGCGGCGTTCACACGTGTTGGAGGTCATCCAAGAAAACCTTCCCTGAGTTCACGATCCTCTGGCAAGAAAGCAGCGTGTCCTTGATATACCATCTTCTTCATGGTTCATGACCTTCGGGAGTCTAACTGTGGCCCGCACAATGGACATGCATGATAACTTGAGGTAACCAGACTTGTTCCAATACCACGACCTGGTGAATACAAGCTTGAACGAGATAAAATATAGATATTACCAATGAGAACGGAGGCCTATTCACCTGAGCACTCTCCGAATCTCGAAAAGTCATGCATCAGCCACATGAGAATGGCTCGAATATTGGCTGACCATTGACCATCGTGCCTGCTCATATCTTACACGGTGACCCCCTCCTCCCACAAAATCTTAAGCTCATCGACTAATAGACGAAGATACATGTCCATATTTTGGACTTTGTAGCGGTCGAGGACGAGTAAGCTAAGGATGAGATGCCCTTTCTTCGTAGAAAGCCATGGAGGGATATTGTAGTTGACAAGGACTATAGGCCACACACTGTAAGAAGTTGGGCGCAGACCGAATGGGTTCACGCCATCCATTGCAAGACCGAGCCGAAGATTCCTTGGCTCTTGGGCAAAGCCTGAGAAGGTAGAGTCAATGTGACTCCATGCATGTGAATCCGCTGATATTCGTTGAACTCCATCCGTGGACCTATTCTGCGCATGTCACGTTGTCAAGCTAGTCATGTCAGATGTATGAAACATGTGGTTTATGCTGGGGATAAGCAGAAAGTGTCTGAGAACTTTTTGAGGGATAGTTTGCCCTTGCAAGTCCTGTCGATACCTATGAGCACCACACTTTGGGCATGTCTCCATAGTCTCGTATTCTCCTCGAAACAGTATGCAATCATTGATACATGCATGGATATTGTTGTAGTCCATGCCAAGCTTTCATAAAACATGCCATGCATCATTACAAGACTCAGGCATGGTATTTGTAGGTGGTAATATATGATATTTCAATAACCTGAAAAAAATCATAAACACCTTGAAAAAACACAATTTTTTTTTTGAAAATAGTGCCGAAAAAAATTCAACGAAGCGTATGTACAAGGTACCTGAACAACTCGATCACACTTGTATCGCTCCACCCGTATTTTGCTTGCACACTTAAGAGTGCAAGCAGTGTTTTCAGGCGAGATACTCGGCACCCATCATATAATGGTATGGATGCTTCCTCTCTAAGTGGATCAGAAGTCTCGACATCCATGGGAATCAATGCATCGATCATTGCCTCCATCTCAGGCTCCAAGATTGTAGGTATGTCTGGAAGGTTGCCTGTCTACTCTAGCATTGACGGTATAGATTGGCCTTGCAAGTGGTGGATTGGCTCATGCACTCCATCCATCGCACACCCACAAACTCTTCTAATTGGCCACAAAGGGTGCACTCCTCCTTGGGACGAGACATCACCTCCCTGGATAGAAAATTTGCTAGCGAGACCCAATCTTATTGTATACGGTATTCAATTAGCTTGCGAGTACAATGCATGATTGATATTAACTTTTCTTATCGTTTGCTGAAAATTCGCAATTGCCTGATCAATGATCTCAGATTGAAACTTGCCAAATCGTCGTACGTGTTCTATAGACAATCGATGTTTTCGTCTAATTGCCAACTTGCATTGAGAGCAATGACATGGGGTACACTGATTAAGATACACCTTGCGATCTTGAACAAAAGGATCTTCATTGTTTTCCATTTTGTCTATGTTATAGAAAACAATTTGTTTTTGTTATCATTCTTTTTTTTTCTTAAATTGTTATCCTCTCCTTCCATCTCTCTCTCTTTTACTATGTTACGACCACGACCACGACCACGACCACGACCACGGCTACCACCACCACCACCACCACCACCACCACCACCACCACCACCACCACCATGACCAAGACTACGACTACGACCATGACTACAACCACGACCACGACTACGACTACGACCACGACCACGACCACGGCCACGACCACAACCACGACTACGACTACGATGACCAAAACCACGACCCACGACCATGACCACGACCCACGACCATGACCACGACTACAACCATGACCAGGACCAGGACCAGGACCATGACTACGACGACCACGACCTCGACTACGACTACGACCATGACCATGACCATGACCATGACCATGACCATGACGACAACCACGACCACCACGACCACGACTACGAATACGACTACGACTATGACCATGACCACGACCACGACCACGACTACGACTATGACTATGACTACGACGACCACGACCACGACCACGACCACGACCACGACCATGACCACGACCACGACCACGACGACCATGACTATGGGTAGGTTGCACTCACTAAGAATAGGATTGGTGATTCGCCTCATCTTCTCTTCATCATCAATAGAATTCTCCTTTACCATTTACAACTCACCCATCTTCTCTCCACACTATTGCACACTACAATCTCTATGAGGGCATGAGATTGGGATCTCCACATATACCAAAGCATGATCTCTAGCTTGATGGTTGCATATATACTACTACTACTCATGGAATAAACCTTAAAATAGTTATTATGCTCAAATATATGCTTGTTAAAGCATAAATTTGTTCCTAAGACTATTCTAAGGGACAAAGAGGGTTAATGATAAAAGAGTGTCTTTCCTTGCAAGTGATTTTATATTATATTTATTAATTAAAATTGATAGTTGAAGACGAGTTTCCTAAGAGATCTTGTGGTGATGCTATTTTAGTTTTGCGAAGTATATATATGAATGATGCTATTTTAGTTTTCTGTATTTGTCTTTTTAAGAAGAGATTGATTTTTATGGAATATCCAAAGTTATTTTTGGGATTATGTTATGAAAAATGAATGTTTTTCATACTGATAGGCTGATTGCCTTCGTTGTATATTTGCGTGGTGGAGGCTAGGACAAGCCCCATATATGGGAGGTCTCTTTGCAAGAAAAACATTATGCTAGGAGGCACAAGTATGCTAGGGCTCTTTAGCCATATATCCCTTAGGTTTGTTGAGGATTGGCCTAACCCCTATGAGCCTAGGATGAGCTTATTGTAAGGTCCTATTTACTTTTCTCTGTTTCTCTCCCTCTCTCATTTCCTCTCCCTCCCTCACCCTGAGCCTCTCTTTCTCTCTTTCCCTATTAGGTTTAATGATTTTTCTCTCTTTTTCTCTCTCCTCTCTCTCTCATATTTCTTTTTCTCTCTCCTCTCCATCTCTCATTTCCGTTTCTCTCTTTCTCTCTCTCTCTCTCTCATTTCCTCTCCCTCTCTCCCTCTCACCCTCTCAGTCTCTCTTTCTCTATTAGATTTAATGATTTTTTTTCTTTTTCTCTCTCCTCTCCCTCTCTCATTTCCCTTTGTCTCTTTCTCTCCCTCTCTCATTTCCTCTCCCTCTCTCACCCTGACCCTCTCTTTCTCTCTTTCCCTATTAGGTTTAATGATTTTTCTCTCTTTTTCTCTCTCCTCTCTCTCTCTCATTTATTTTTCTCTCTCCTCTCCCTCTCTCATTTCCATTTCTCTCTTTCTCTCCCTCTCTCATTTTCTATCCCTTTCTCATTTTCTCTCCCTCCCTCACCCTGACCCTCTCTTTCTCTCTTTCTCTATTAGATTTAATGATTTTTTCTCTTTTTCTCTCTCCTCTCCCTCTCTCATTTTTTAATCTCTCCTCTCCCTCTCTCATTTCCCTTTCTCTCTTTCTCTCCCTCTCTCATTTCCTCTCCCTCCCTCACCCTCACCCTCTCTTTCTCTCTTTCCCCATTAGGTTTAATGATTTTTCTCTCTTTTTCTCTCTCCTTTCTCTCTCTCTCATTTCTTTTTCTCTCTCCTCTCCCTCTCTCATTTCCTTTTCTCTCTTACTCTCCCTCTCTCATTTCCTCTCCCTCTCCCTCCCTCGCCCTCACCCTCACCCACACCCTCTCTTTCTCTCTTTTCCTATTATGTTTAACATCTTCTCTCTTTTTCTCTCTCCTCTCATTCTCTCATTTTTTTCTCTCTCCTCTCCCTCTCTCATTTCCTTTTGCTCTCTTCCTCTCCTTCTCTCATTTCTTCTCCCTCTCTCATTTCCATATTATGTTTTCGTCTCTCTCCCCCTCTCCCTCTCTCATTTTCCTATTATGTTTAATGTCTCTCTCCCTCTCTCATTTCCCTATTATGTTTAATGTCTCCCTCTCCCTCTCTCATTTCCTCTCCCTCCCCCTCTCTTTCTCTCTCCCTCCCTCTTCCTTTCCCATTTTCTCCCTCTCTCCCTCTCCCTCTCTCTCTCTCCCCCCCTCTCTCTCTCTCATTTCCTTCCCCTCCCTCTCCCTCTCCCATTTCCTCCCTCTCCCTCTCTTTAATTTCCCTCTCTTTCTCTCTCTCTCTCTCTCTCCCTCTCCCTCTCCCTCTCTCATTTTCTCCCTCTCCCTCTCCTTCTCTCTCATTTCCTCTCCCTCTCTCAATATACACAAATTATACAAAAAAAATTAAAAAAGAGAGAGAATACACTCTCCCTCCCTCTCATTCTCTCATTTCATCCCCCTCCCTCTTCCATTTCCTCCCTCTCCCTCTCCCTCTCTTTCTCTCTCTCTCCCTCCCTCATTTCCTCCCTCTCCCTCTCTTTCTCTCTCATTTCCTCTCCCTCTCTCAATATATATACACAAATTATTAAAAAAAAAGTAAAAGAGAGAGAGAATGCACTCTCTCTCCCTCTCCCTCTCTCATTTCCTTCCCCTCCCTTTCCCTTTCCCTCTCTTTCTCTTTCTGTCCCTCCCTCTCCCTCCCTCTCCCTCTCTCATTTCCTCCCCCTCCCTCTCCCTCTCTTTCTCTTTCTCTTTCTTTCCCCCTCTCTTTCTCTTTCTCTCCCTCCCTCTCCCTCTCCCTCTCTTTCTCTCTCATTTCCTCTCCCTCTCTCAATATACACAAATTAAACCTTATTTCCTCTCTGTGGGGCATTGCTAATAGCGTCGCAAATAGTGACGCCGCTATTCTCGCGTCGCTACCCGCCGTTGCTATTCCTGCGTTTCCTTGTACTGCACCCCTCACTCCAAGAATGAGCTCCCATAGGCATTGCTCTAATAGTAGTTGAGAGGGAAGCAATGGTGGGATACTAGGTAGAAGCAATCGAATAAAAGATGATTGAGAGAGAGAGAAGCACAAAAGAGATTTTAGTCGGTACAATAAATGGTAACCTTGTTCTTTATTATCTTCAGTTGCACATGCTTGTATAGTCATGTACTTATTCAAGGGGTGCTTGCCCAAGCTATTGGCCATTGGCCTTTATCCCAATAGAAAGGTGGATTCCTATGGTGCAACATATGTAGAGAGAATCTCTCTTTACAAATTGGAATAAACATAAGGTAAAATGAGTAATATTATCTAATGTGCATCTTGTACATTCCCTCAATGTGTATCATGGGTTTGATATTTTAAAACCACCCTTCGAACTCATAATGTACAAAACTTTAGGCATGCCTATCTTTTGCATTTTCTTGATCACCTCATAACTTAATGATATACATTCCCTCAATGTATATCTGGAAGACTTTTGAGAAGCACTCCAATGCAAATGTCTTAATCTATCTTCAAGTTGATTCCTGCAAGCTGTGTTAACAAGCTTTCCATACAATTCAAATGAGTTGCAAGTGAGGTATTACTTTGCATATTAGGCATAAAAAATTCAATTAGTAAACCATATTTTGAGGATTTGGCATGAGATCCAAATAAGGTTTCTAATCGATCCCATGTTGCGTAATGTAGTAGGTAAACGAGTCACCAAAGGACAACAATAAGATGCTTTATATCTATGGTTGGTAACAAGAGAGTGCTGAGGTTAAGTTTCAAAAAGGGTATGTCTATTTTAACTCATACATGAGGTCCATACATTTAATTTTGTGATTCTTAAGACTAAAAGATACTTTAGCAAATTAAAATGCCAATATCTACCTATTTTGACTGCTATAGAATTTGGAATAGATGTAGATCTCATAGGAGAAACTATGCACATCTACAATAAGAGGCCATACCATCTTTATCATCCTAACAATCTCCACATTTAAACTAGCAATTAATTTTTGCAATAATGTTTGAAGGAAAAAGTATCCAACAATCAATTATGAGAATCACATGGAGTGAAGTATGCCTTGAATCTTTCAAGAAAAGGCTTATTCTATTGCTAAAAAGAATCCTCCCATCAAGCTCTCTACTTTATATATATATATATATATATATATATATATCTATGTGTATATGTATAGTAAGTTTGGCTTTTGATTTAGTTTTGTTTCAAAAAAAGAAATAAAAGGGATGTTTATGTTAGCAGTCATGTGTGTCTTGTGTGGCCATCTCCTGTCTATGAGCCTCGATGAGGACATTAAGAGCTTTGAAATTGTCTTTGTCTATCACTTTATGTGTTTTAGACACTTTAGATGGAGGGCACACTAGTGCATATGTACACTTTTTTAGAGGTTTGTGATTGCATTTAGGGGCTTTCCTCTTTTTTGCCTATATATAGGTAGCCTACCCTCCCACTTCACTATACATTATCCATCATTGATCCTTCATGATCAGCCAGCCCTCCTCATTCTCTCATCCCCCTACTACCATTTGGTATCCACATTGACACATAGAGGTCTGTGTTGGGGCTAACTGTTGCGGCATTGTACCTTTAGCCATTGAAATCACATTGTTTCTTCTCTCTTCTACATTCTCTTTGTCTCATTTTTCTCTCTATGTTCACTTCCTCTTTCTCATGTGCGATCTCAAAATTTATTTCTTGAGGGATTCATTATATATATACTCTCTATATCACATGTGTTTCAAGCCTATTTGTAAATATCATTTTATTTTTTTAATGGCCTTGCAAGACCACAATAGAAGCATAGGAAACACCAACATGCCTGAAATATACCTATTGTTGCTTCTTGAATTGATTTACAACCATAATAAACATTTAATATTTAGGATTGATATACAGACGTAGAATACACATTATAATTGCTCAAAAAACAATGCTCGTCTGAAAAGTATCATTAAGATTACTATCATCATGACCATTCCTAAATGTATAACTTGAGATAGATAGCATTAGTTTTCAGGAGACCAAGTCAGAATCAAAGAACCAAACATATGTGACCTAGTATATGGGCACTATCCTAAATATTTTCTCATTTCCACACCAGAAGATTTGAAAAGATACAATTGATAATACCCAAAACAGGTGCCATGCTTTTAGGTGATGTCACATGACATTTCTAGGTCACTTTACATATGTTGAATATTAATCTCTACATGCACATAAATACTAAGGTGGGAAAGTAATAAATGGATGATGCAATTTGAGCCCTAACACCTGGCACAGCTCAATGGATGACGATGTCAAGAATTGTGTGGTGGGGGGATTTGCTTGAGCTGCTGCGCCAAACACACACTGTATACACGAGAGGAAGCTCACTCAAGAACACAAGAAGAGAGATGGAGGCCAAAACTTTTTCTTGCTGGTTTCTTCTTCTTCTTCCACACACTATACAATGTACACAAAGTATAGATAAGATACAACATAAAGGAAAGTGGCCTACTAAGTCAAACATTACATAACCGACTTCACTAATCTATTTGGCGCTCTCTTTTCCAGCTGTATGTAGGTGTAACAAACTAAATATAATAAGTGATAAGTCAGTGGCCATGTGAGTATCATAATGACCACCAACGTGCCAAGTGTAGACGTGCGGACCCATCTAGCCAGGCGGTCCATGAGAGCGGACTTTAGGTGACAGGAAGTGCTTAAAAATAGCAAAAAATTATGAATATCAAGGGAAAAATATTCACTGTCAAAGGCGGCGGCTCGATCTAGGACGATTTTAAGCGCCAAAGTGCTTTAAAGGCGCCCGAGCGACACTTGTTGATTTTTTATAATTTTTTAGACAGTCGTGCGGGTTGACACGAGCTATTGGCCAATGCGGGATGCTAAGCCGGACGCCCAGGATTTTTCAGAGCTCGATTCCGAGTCCGGACGGGGAAATGGCCAAGAAACCGGTCAAGATACGAAGGGGTGGACAAAATTTGGCCAAAATGGGCAAGTGACCCTTGGGAGCCCAAATTTAAATGTAGCATGAAACTTTGGAGAGGCATGATGCATAAAAATTGTGGAGGAAGCGTGGAGAAACTGCGCCCGAAATTCACGCCATGGATGGAGATGCTCAACCTCCTGCCTGCAAACAACCCCCCCCAATCATCATTGGCCCTCATTCCCCTCTGTATGCTGACTCTATCGCCGCCCTTCGCTCGCGCAATGATGCCCTCTTTGGAGAATTCTGATTTCAGTCTTTCTCTCTCCTCCCTCTCTCTCTTCTAAAGGCAAGTTCATGTGGGGAGAAGAAGGAAGAAGAAAGAATGGTGGAGGCTTGTCCGGCATGGATCGGATTGCTCCACGGGCTGGAAATGGTGATTGGTGATTGTGCTGGACATGAAGTGCTGCTGATTTCCAAATCTACAGCCATGGACATGAAACCCGAAACACGCAAATAAGCGGTAATTTAAAATTTTCAAAGGAAATTTGAGCTTTTATGGCTTTTGATTGATGAAATGCTGTTCATGTGGGATAAAAATTGTTCATGTTACTGTTTTCTATGAGTTCTTGCTGGTCATAATCAAAAAATCAGAAAAATATGCATTTTGTGGGTCAAGATAATATGCTAAAACACGAAAAACATGAAAAAACAAGGGAAAATGAGGGTTTTTGGCATAAAAAGGGGGAAGTAAATAGGAACATAAACTAAACTCTCATTTTTTCTGCAAGAAGGAACTAAGGGCCACAGCCCATAACCCGTTCTTAAATTTTAGCAATTAAATAATGCATAAAAATAAGGGAAAATACAAGAAAATGGTGGAAAAACCCTAAAAAATAGGGGAAAAATACATTTTGGGTTCCGAAATAAGGATAAATAAGAGCAATGTTTGTGAATGTTTGTGGGGACTGAAGCATGAGGATTTGCCTCAGTTCAACCCCACCTTCTTGTTCTAGTGTGTCTTTTTCTGTTTTTTCCACATAAAGTGATGTCAAAATACCCTATAAACCTATCCAACGATGTAATACTTAAACGGGGAAGGGTAGAGAAGTTGAAATATGTCTAAATGCCGTGTGAGATGATGGGAAAGTTGCTAATTTCTATGCATAGCATTTAGGACGGATGATAATTAAGATCAAGAGCTTAGTAGCACGAGGAGCACCTCGGTGCTAGGCCCATGCAACGAAGCACGAACGGTAGTTGGAAACCATTAAAAGAATGTTTTGCACTTGTGCACGATACTGTTTTGCTAAATGTTTGAGCACTAGACATCCACCAAATGCATAGAGCATGAAAATAATTTAAGAGTATCGGTGATCAGCTCCTGGACATGCATTGCAATTGTTTTTGGAACACGACCTACGTTGAGAGGCAGTGAGATACCCATGCTGTAGGCTAGTCGTGGGATCCTAAAGGGGAAATTAAGTAAGGACAATGGTACATTCCTGGACACGCTTATTGGGTACCTTGAGCGACGTTTGTGCGAAATGTCTAAATGTTGAGCGACGCATCGAGGGGCCAATCCCCAAGGTGTAGGAGAGTCGCAGAGGGTTGACGGCATTCAGCCGTAGGAGGAACCCCATGTGTATGTGATTCGAGCCTTTTGGCTATGTGAAAGGGACTCCCTCTGAGGAGTAATATTGGGTTAGGATCAGTTGGACTACAACGTATTACAAACGCAATGTGCAGGAAGGCAGAGATTTTGATAGACGCTCCTGGCCGCGAGGCCGAGGGGTTGTCTTGTGCATAGTGACGAGGTTCGGCTAGTGCATGAGCCAGTGCCGGCCCGTTTTTAGGTCCATCAGTGGTGCGTCTGCCGGGAGCCGCTTAAAAGTGGCGGTTCTCGAATCCTGGTTGTTTAAGGACCAACTAGCAGTTTATGCCAAAGGATAGTGAGATTGATCCGTTATTTATTGATAAGCATCGTCTAGCACAAATCCAAAAGCAAGAAAGAGACGAAAGAGCCAGGCGACGTGCTGAAATTTTTAGGAGATATTCCCCTAAGCGTAGCGGTGCTGAACCCTTACGAGGGAGTGGATCTAGTGGTCTTGGGACCACAAGCAGTAAGTTAGGAGAAGGCGGAAGCTCTAGTGCTCCCCTTCCTTCTATAAGCCAGTCCACGTCAAGTATGGGAAGTGTAACCCCACCGTCCCCTATTCCTAGTGCAAATCCAATCCTCGTCATGGCGCAGCCTATTGCAATTCCAGCAGGAACGACGGATTTGCCGGCTCTAGGTTACCCGCTACCCATTTTTAATGGGTTAGTTGAGGAATATGCGGAACTCCACATTAGGGAGTTTCAAAAGCTGATGTTTAACTGTCGCATTCAAGAGGAAGGACATTTGATGATGTTCTTCAATATGACTCTCAAAGGAAGAGCCGCTATATGGTATCATGGTTTAGAAGCCGGAACCATATTGAACATTGATGCATTTTATGGAGCTTTTCGAAGGGAGTTTGCCCCTGAAAGGGGTGGGCAATATTGGTTGCGTGTACTCAACGTGACCCGCCAAGAACCACACGAAGATATTCGTGCTTATGCGAAGAAGATAAAAGAGGTTTTCCGTAAGTTGGACACCTCTATCCCTATCCCCGCAGCTGCCCAATTGCAATATTTCCTACATGGTTTGGACTTTAATATCCAATTGCAGTTGAGTAGTGTTCCCTTGGGGGATATAGATACTGCCATTACACGAGCACAAGAGGTGGAATCCCGACTACAAGCAGCCTATGCTTCTTGCGGCAATTCGAATATGGGTTTAGTATTGGGAAACAATGTGGCAATGACCAATGGCAGTAGTGGTCAAGGGATAGCGATGGCTAATCCTAATGGGAGAGGGAACATGATGCAGAATGTCCCTTTATTACCAGCTCCCCCTAGCATGTCGATGCCTACGGACAGTCAAATGGCTCCAAGTAGTGGAGGCCAGGCGGTCAATTCTAACACCATGCCTGTAGCTCAACAGCCTGTGCCTAATCGAATTGTTAGGCCGATTGAACGACATGGTAATGACCAAGGCTATGAGTCGAGTTCTTCCAATGTTCTTGGCGAGGTTAAGGACATGATGAAGCATTATACCGACATGATTACGGAGCAGTATCGACAAATAGCTGTTGATGTCAACTTCCTTAAAAAAAAACAAAATTTGATAGGAAGTAGATACCCGGAGGAGGGTGCACCGTCGAGGTTTAGTTGCAAATGGTGTGGCGGGCAGCACTATCCAAGAAATTGCCCAAATGTTAAGTGCGACATTTGTGGAAAATTCGGCCATTTAGCAGCTACTTGCTGGAGTAAGATCAGTTCCCTCCAGCGAGGAAGTCGGCAACCAGGGCCTGTTAATCATCGTGCCCAAGGAAATGATTCCTAGCGAGAGGACGGGCCTAAACAAATACTTCAACGACCAAAGACTACAGTGGAGGAGCTACCTAGTGGTAGTGGGGTTAGTTTGATTGAGGCTGTATGCGTTAATGATGCTGAAACCTCTAATCTGCGAGCTGTTCTTACAAGAGGTCAAAAGGGTAGAGGAGTCGACAGGGATAAGCCTGTCGACGGAAACCCTAAACAAGGCGACAAAGGAACGCAAGTTTTGGATCCTGCCATGGAAGGGGGACCTTTGAAGCCCGTGGAAAGTAAAGCCGATAAGGAACCACCAAAGAAGAAGGTGAAAGTTAAGAAAGAGGCAATAAAGCCGGTTCAGCGACCTAAAGAGCGGATGGTTTGGCGTGAAAAGCGAGCTCTATCGAACTATCATGAATTCGATTTAGCGAGCTCTCTTTGCGAAGTCAAGCCGGATGTGAATCTTTTACAGCTTATTAAGCTTTCCCCAGGAGTACGCAAGTAATTTAGAAAGATCCTACGTACCGGGTATATCGTAGAACCTTTGGATATTGCGCGAGTTGGTGATGACTGGTTCAAGCATGCTGACAAGCATTGCCCAAGGGTTGCAGCCTATGTCGATGGGATATTAGTAGATTATGCCATTGTCGACACGGGATCATCTGTTAACATTATGAGTTCTGAACTGATGGAAAGGTTGGGTCTTGCGATTCAGAAAGATACCTCCACAATTCTCAGAATGGCAGATGACAGTTTGAGACAGCCGGAAGGCTGCATTACTAAGGTCCATGTCACTGTTGCAAATGTAGAATGCATGTTGGACTTTAGGGTGATTCGTTTTGCAGGGCGGCCAAGTTACCAAGTATTACTTGGATGACCTTGGATCTTGCAAGCGAACTGCCAAGTAGATATACCTGCTGGTCGACTGATATTCGGCAGAGGTGCCCAACGTGTGGTGGTTGATGCTTATCCTGAGTCCCCGCAGAGTGAGAGAGCTCCTCTATCTTCTACAGAATTGGAGACATTAGAAGATTTATCTGCCAGTGAGACATCATCGAGTGATGAGTCCAAAGAGGGATCCACCATGGAGGACATCTATCAGATCACTTTGAACGAGCCCATAGAGGGCCAAGAGCGTATAAGAGATGCAGATGTTATCGAGCTAGACCTTGGTACGCCTGATGATTTGCGGCCAATCAAATTAGGGTCCATGCTCAGTACAGCAGAAAGGAAGGACTATGTGGCCTTGATCCAGGAATTCCGTGATATTTTTGCCTGGAGTTATGGTGAGTCGAGAGGCATTCCTCCTAGCCTTGCTGTTCATACAATTCCGTTGAAAGAGGGCAGTCGTCCTGTACGGCAGAAAGTAAGGCGTATGCCTTTCGGATTGAGGGACGGCCTGTTTGAAGAGTTACAGAAGCTTCAAGAAGCGGGTTTGATTTTTCCTGTGCAACACACGGAATGGTGTTCGCCAGTTGTGATTAGAAAGAAGAAGAATAATCAGATCCGTTTATGTGTAGACTTTAGGGAGCTGAATAAGCACACAGTTAAGGACTATTACCCGTTGCCATTTATTGACCAGATTTTGGATCAATTAGCGGGTAGGGAGATATATTCGTTTATGGATTGCTTTGCAGGATATAACCAAATGGCAATTGCAGAAGAGGATAAGTTGAAAACAACTTTCATCACTGTATTTGGTACTTTTGCGTACCATGTGATGGCCTTTGGTTTATGCAATGCGCCTGGTTTGTGGCAACGAACAACAGATAAGACATTCGGTGACATATCCCCTGAAGAGTTGAAGGTGTTTATTGATGACTTAGGGGCTGCCACCGTGAGAGCAAGGCAGTTGATCATTTTAAGAAAATGCTTTGAGCGCTGTAGACAATTTTGCATCGCCCTAAACCCACGGAAGTGTGTTTTTGGAGTACCTTATGGGCTATTGCTGGGTCATGTGGTCAGTTCGGTAGGAATTGCGACAGACCCCGAGAAGGTCAAAGTTATAGTTGCCATGGGTCCACCACGCACTCCGAAAGAGGTTCATAGCTTTCTGTCTTCGGTTGGTTACTACCGTAGATTCATCAACGCCTTAGCAGAAAGAACGTTGCCACTTACAAATTTATTGTCCTTTAGCTGTTCGTTTGTATGGGGTGACCCTTGTAAGGTAGCATTCGAGGATGTGAAACAAGAGCTAGCAAGAGCGCCCGTTTTAAAAGCACCTAAAAGAAGTGAGGTGTTCTATATATTCTCAGCAACCACCATGTATAGTATCAACTGCAGTTTAGCCCAAATTTGGGAAGAGAAGTGGTACCACCCGATTGCTTTTGCTAGTCGGAAGCTGGGGGTATCCGAAATCAATTACACCTACATGGAGAAGCTGTGTCTAGCGATGGTCTTTGGGACCAAGAAATTCAGGCATTACATTCTCTATGAGAAAGTCGTGCTTTATACGAAGGCGGAGGGACTTCGACTATTGATGAATAAGTTACAGCCGCCTGATCGTTTAGCGAAGTGGTTAATCACTTTGCAGGAATTTGATTATGAAATCAAGAGTAAGCCACCAAGGTTGCAAGGCATCGTGGAATGTCTTGTGGACTTTGGGGAGCCGAAAGAATCTGTGGCTGAAGGTAGTGATATGGAGTGGTTATTTAAAATAGATACGGCATCTATTCCCTCCTGGTATGCTGCAATAACGCATTATTTATCAACGGGAGAGGCGGGATCCGAATTATCTAAGGCTGAGAAAAGGAAAATTAAGCAGCAAGCGTTAAAGTTTGCATTGATCACAGGTACATTATATCGGCAAGGGGTTGATGACATCTATCGCCGGTGTGTGATGCCTGACGAGGTGCCATTCATTTTGGAAGAGTGCCATGATTCTGCTTGCGGTGGCCATTTTGCTGGACGGCTTACAGCACAGAAGGCTTTAAGAGCAGGTTATTGGTGGCCTGCCATATTCCAGGATGCGTTTGCGTATGTTAAGCGATGCGATATTTGCCAACGACACGATAGTCGAGAGAATAGGAAACGACCACTCACCCCTATTATGGCGATACTTCCATTTGAGAAGTGGAGAATAGACTTTGTGGGTCCTATTACTCCGTCGTCGACTGCACAAAAGCGGTACATCATTGTAGCAACTGACTACTTCACAAAGTGGTCAGAAGCACGTGCAACAAGGAAAGATGATGCTAAAGAAACTGCTAGTTTCCTTTTAGAGCAGATAATATGCCGGTTTGGTCCACCGAAAGAATTAGTGTCGGACCGCGGAACCCATTTCCTAAATAAGGTGATCAAAGGTTTGACGGAGTTGTGGCACATCAAGCATAACAAGACAACCCCATATAATCCGCAGGCCAATGGGCAAGTCGAAAGCACCAACAAGCAGCTTGTGGGCATCCTGTCCAAAATTGTTTCAGAAAAGAAACGGGATTGGGATAAAAAGTTATACGTGGCAGTGTGGGCTTATAATACAACTTTCAAGCGAGCCACTGGCCATACCCCGTTCAAGTTAGTATATGGGGAGGAGTGTGTTTTGCCTTTAGAAATTGAGCTGCCGACTATTCGGTTTGCCATCAATCATTCTTTGAGCGGTGAAGATGCACTTTTTGAGCGCTTGACGACACTGGCACATTTAGATGAGCTTAAGTTGCAGAGCTTATTGCACCAAGAAGTGGCGAAGCACCGAATGAAGCAGCTACACGACCTCAAAGCCAAGAAATACACCTTCAAGAAAGGACAGCTTGTTCTGTATTATGACGCACGACGTGAATTATTCCCAGGCAAGCTAGAACCCAAATGGGATGGGCCCTATAGGATCGTTAGAATAGGAAAGAATAAATCTACAGTGTTGTTAGCTGACCTTGAGGGGATAGAATTTAAAAATAAGGTTAATCTTAATAAGATTAAACCTTATTACTTCTGATTGCACTAATGCTATGACTGCCTTGCAGGTCTAGGCAAGATCGATCAAACATCTGCAAGGAAATCGTGATAGAGGTTGATGGGTCGTCTGATCCCTTATTTAGAACACCCATATTTAGAACAGAGGTATCATCAGGGGAAGCTCATTTGGTGGAGCAAATGATACAAGGTGATTGAGCAAGAAGGCGGGACATTTATTTGGGAAATCAAGGTCTTCTGCCATCACTGCCTACAAATTTTGACGAGCATCCCTATTGAATTCAATGATGATGGAGGGATGGAGCCTACAGTCCACCCGTTGAATATGCTGAATTTCGATTACCATAATTACGAGTAGAGTCCGGGATGGCGGGATATGTAAACCCTTTATGGACGTACACCTTGTACTTTGATGGGGCGTCCAGGGGTGCATGTAAAAAAGGAAGTGTAGGAGTTGTCATCCGAGACCCCCGACGACGCATTGTCATGAAGTTAGCTGCTTATCTCGGGGCGAATTTTACTAATAATATGGCCGAATACAAAGCCCTGATCATGGGTTTGAATATTGCAAAGAAGGGTGGTATCCGCCAGTTGTTGGTAAAAGGGGACTCTCAGTTGGTTTTAAATCAACTCAATGGGACATACATGGTACGAAACCCCATCCTTTGTATGTACCATCATACTGCCATAGCCCTGCTAGACGAATTCGATAGAGTGTCTTTTCAGCTGATTCCACGGAATTGGAATTAGTTTGCCGATTCATTGGCTCATTTTGCGTATGAAGAAGACCTCTTCTTTAATTGTGGCCCTTGTCCCGATATATCTATTGACGATGAGACAGGACCTGGTTGCTTGTGGGGTATGCTTTCTGAACATGCCCTCTTTGGCAGACGATGGTTGATCTGGGTGATGCAGAGGGTAAGCGAGACTCATCTGCCTTTATTATCTTGGACCCACAGACTGGTTAGATGACATGTGATGCGAACACCTCTTGCGATATATGCAGGAGGGATAGGTCATAATTTAATGCACTTAGTATAGGGCTACGAGCCTCTATTCCCCTGGGAATAGTATGCTTTGATGTCTATCATGGTTGTTCCCCGGTGGATGTTCTACATAGTATTGTTTTATTTCATTGGGCCAAGAGGGCCGATTCAGTTTTGTAGTGAAGTGTTTCATTTCATTAGGCCAAGAGGGCCATTTCCCTGTCTAGTGCGGGTGCGTTTAATCGGGTTTTTGTTTTAAGTGTTGTGCTGGACAGATTTCGTGGTTAGTGGAATTTGGTGGAGCCTGGAGGAGCCTTTGCTGCGATGGAAGCTTCTTGTGGTCAATCCAGGTGCTATTTCTCCTTTACGACTACCTTTCCTTCCTGTTATATGTGTATTTGTACTTGTCGAGGGGACACATTTTTGTTGGGGACCGGCAACCAAGGCATGAAGTCCCAGGTTTAGGCTAAGTATGTTTGAGGGAGGTCGGAGTAGTCATTGCCTCCTGTAAAGACATTGTTAGGCATTGAAAGACCTGTTTGAGAAGGAAGTCCTAGTGGCCCTGTTCTGCCAGCCTGCTAGGCAGCCGTTCTAGGAGTTCTTGTTAGCAGTGAGGCAGTTAGAGAAGCCTGCTAGAAGATAATAATAATGATGCCAAGAAACTCTGTACATCCTAAAAGATGAATATCAATACGAAGGTGTGTAAAAAGGGGTTCTAACCCCTATCAAAGAAAAGCAAAGAAATGAAAATATATAAGCCGTTGCTCATTGCCTTGCGAAGGCCTGGTAGGTTCCTGGGGACGAGTCAGACCCGGGGCCGATACCTTGTCTTCCTAGGGGTGGCTTCTTGCTGGATAAATGATACCAAAACAAGGAAGGGTGGAGCGAAAATAAAAGTGAGCGTTAGAAAAGGATTAAGTGTCGCCTTGAGAGGGCTTGGTAGGTTCTTGGGTGCCGAGATAGGTCCTGAGACCGATGCCCTGTTCTCCTTGGGTCACTACACTCAGCTCCCTCCTTTTTACATGCCCAAGTATGTTCATCCAATACAAACCCCAAAAGAAGACATGTACTGGAAGAAAGTACACTTTGATCAGGCTATAGGAGTCCTCGCCTTGTAGGAGCTCCTAGTTGTGTTGTCTTTAGTTGGTCAGTAGTTCAGACTACCACTTCGGGCAACCTCTTTGACAGTTCTTTTTAGTTTGGCTGTGTTGGAGCAGCTGGTTAGTGACTCGGTTCGGAGCTTCTATTAAATGATGCTAGGCCTACTCCTTGTGGATGTTATGCCTTGGTTCTGCCAGGGGTAGGGGGAGCATTGTGCTGAGTTTTATGATGATAATTGTTTTGTATCAGTTTGATGCTTCTTTGGTTGTTTATGTGCAGATATGTTCGTGGATTCGACGGGCTGAGTCGCCCTATCCCATGGTCGCCAATGAGAGCGGAATTTAGGTGACAGGAAGTGCTTAAAAATAGCAAAAAATTATGAATATCAAGGGAAAAATATTCACTGTCAAAGGCGGCGGCTCGATCTAGGACGATTTTAAGCGCCAAAGTGCTTTAAAGGCGCCCGAGCGACACTTGTTAATTTTTTATAATTTTTTAGACATTCGTGCGGGTTGACACGAGCTATTGGCCAATGCGGGATGCTAAGCCGGACGCCCAGGATTTTTCAGAGCTCGATTCCGAGTCCGGACGGGGAAATGGCCAAGAAACCGGTCAAGATACGAAGGGGTGGACAAAATTTGGCCAAAATGGGCAAGTGACCCTTGGGAGCCCAAATTTAAATGTAGCATGAAACTTTGGAGAGGCATGATGCATAAAAATCGTGGAGGAAGCGTGGAGAAACTGCGCCCGAAATTCACGCCATGGATGGAGATGCTCAACCTCCTGCCTGCAAACAACCCCCCCCAATCATCATTGGCCCTCATTCCCCTCTGTATGCTGACTCTATCGCCGCCCTTCGCTCGTGCAATGATGCCCTCTTTGGAGAATTCTGATTTCAGTATTTCTCTCTCCTCCCTCTCTCTCTTCTAAAGGCAAGTTCATGTGGGGAGAAGAAGGAAGAAGAAAGAATGGTGGAGGCTTGTCCGGCATGGATCGGATTGCTCCACGGGCTGGAAATGGTGATTGGTGATTGTGCTGGACATGAAGTGCTGCTGATTTCCAAATCTACAGCCATGGACATGAAACCCGAAACACACAAATAAGCGGTAATTTAAAATTTTCAAAGGAAATTTGAGCTTTTATGGCTTTTGATTGATGAAATGCTATTCATGTGGGATAAAAATTGTTCATGTTACTGTTTTCTATGAGTTCTTGCTGGTCATAATCAAAAAATCAGAAAAATATACATTTTGTGGGTCAAGATAATATGCTAAAATACGAAAAACATGAAAAAACAAGGGAAAATGAGGGTTTTTGGCATAAAAAGGGGGAAGTAAATAGGAACATCAACTAAACTCTCATTTTTTCTGCAAGAAGGAACTAAGGGCCATAGCCCATAACCTGTTCTTAATTTTTAGCAATTAAATAATGCATAAAAATAAGGGAAAATACAAGAAAATGGTGGAAAAACCCTAAAAAATAGGGGAAAAATACATTTTGGGTTCCGAAAAATAAGGATAAATAAGAGCAATGTTTGTGAATGTTTGTGGGGACTGAAGCATGAGGATTTGCCTCAGTTCAACCCCACCTTCTTGTTCTAGTGTGTCTTTTTCTATTTTTTCCACATAAAGTGATGTCAAAATACCCTATAAACCTATCCAACGATGTAATACTTAAACGGGGAAGGGTAGAGAAGTTGAAATATGTCTAAATGCCGTGTGAGATGATGGGAAAGTTGCTGATTTCTATGCATAGCATTTAGGACGGATGATAATTAAGATCAAGAGCTTAGTAGCACGAGGAGCACCTCGGTGCTAGGCCCATGCAACGAAGCACGAACGGTAGTTGGAAACCATTAAAAGAATGTTTTGCACTTGTGCACGATACTGTTTTGCTAAATGTTTGAGCACTAGACATCCACCAAATGCATAGAGCATGAAAATAATTTAAGAGTATCGGTGATCAGCTCCTGGACATGCATTGCAATTGTTTTTGGAACACGACCTATGTTGAGAGGCAGTGAGATACCCATGCTGTAGGCTAGTCGTGGGATCCTAAAGGGGAAATTAAGTAAGGACAATGGTACATTCCTGGACACGCTTATTGGGTACCTTGAGCGACGTTTGTGCGAAATGTCTAAATGTTGAGCGACGCATCGAGGGGCCAATCCCCAAGGTGTAGGAGAGTCGCAGAGGGTTGACGGCATTCAGCCGTAGGAGGAACCCCATGTGTATGTGATTCGAGCCTTTTGGCTATGTGAAAGGGACTCCCTCTGAGGAGTAATATTGGGTTAGGATCAGTTGGACTACAACGTATTACAAACGCAATGTGTAGGAAGGCAGAGATTTTGATAGACGCTCCTGGCCGCGAGGCCGAGGGGTTGTCTTGTGCATAGTGACGAGGTCCGGCTAGTGCATGAGCCAGTGCCGGCCCGTTTTTAGGTCCATCAGTCCATCATCAATGTCCGCACTTGTTGAGCTTGCCATCTCAACACTCCCCCTGAAGCTCAACTCTATCTCTGCAACTCCAAGTAAGCTTTGGAACTTTCGAAGCTTCTCTGCACCCAATGCCTTTGTGAAAATGTCAGCTATCTAATCCTGTGTGTTGACATATACCAAGTCAATATCTCCTGCAAGTACCTTCTCTCTCACAAAGTGGTAGTGCACCTCAATGTGTTTTGTCCTAGCATGGAACACTGGATTTCTAGCTAGATGTATGCTGCTCATATTGTCACAATGAATGATAACTGGACCATCTCCCTGCACATCCAAATCACCTAATAACTTTTGCACCCATACCACCTCACATGCTGCCATAGCAGCACCTCTATACTCAGCCTCTATACTCGATAAAGCAACTGTAGGTTGCTTTTTGCTGCTCCATGTAACTGCTGCACTACCAAGGGAAAACATGAACCCACTTGTAGATCTTCTATCTGACATGCTACCAGCCCAATCTGCATCTGTGTATCCAAAGACCTATACGTCCTTACCTGCCTCATAAAAAAGTCCATAATGTAAAGTGGACTTCACATACCTCAATATACGTCTAACTGCATCCAAATGAGGCTTTCTATGCATTTGCATAAACTGATTGACAAGACCAACATCATAGCTCAAGTCTGGCCTTGTGATAGTCATGTAAATCAAACTCCCTACTATCCTCCTGAACATAGTAGGGTCTTCTATCTCATCCCCAACATCAGCACTCAGCTTCACATTTTGCTCCAATGGTACTGAAAGAGGCTTACATGCTGTCATACCATACATGGATAACATATCCAAGCCATACTTCCTTTGGGACAGCCATATACCATCATCACATCTGATCACCTCAATACCAAGAAAGCATCTTAGCTTACCCAAATCTTTCATCTCAAACTTCTTCTTCAAGAAGTCCTTAACTTCAGCAATCCCATTATCACTGTCACCTGTACTAATCAAGTCATCCACATAGATGAGTATGATGACCAACCCTGCATCTCCCTTTCTCACATAAAGTGAGTGATCAGCATCAGAAATACAAAATCCAATATTGACAAGATACTCTCCAATCTTGTCAGACCATGCTCTAGGTCCTTGCTTTAGCCCATAGAGCGCCTTCTTTAACGTGCACACATATGTGGGATGCTCTAAATCCTCATAACCTACTGGCTGCTCCATATACACTTTTTCTTGCAATTCACCATGCAAGAAGGCATTCTTAACATCCATTTGCTGCAAACTCCAACCTTTGGCTGCTGTCAAGGCAATCACACACTTAACAGTTGCCATCCTAGCAACTGGACTGAATGTCTCTTCATAATCTATGCCATATGTTTGAGCATAGCCTTTTGCAACCAACCTAGCCTTATACCTACTAACTGAATCATCTGCATTATGCTTGACTTTGTAAACCCACTTATAGCCAATAGCTTTCTTACCTTGAGGTAAGGGTACCGAATCCCAAGTCTTATTGGCTTCTAATGCAAGCATCTCCTCATCCATTGCTGCATCCCAATGCGTATGACCAACAACATCCTCAAAACAAGTGGACTCAACATCCTCAACTAGTTTCACCATATAAGCATAATGGTGAGCTGCATAACCTTCAAAACCAAATCTTTTAACAGGGTATCTGACCTTGCTAGATCTGCGTACTACCGGATCACTAAATGGAGCCTTTACATTACTATGAGCTCTCTGTACACCTGGCGTCCTGGCTGAAGGAATGCCAAGCTCATCATCCAAACTCTCCGAACCACTAGAATCTCCATCAAATCCCAAATGACTGGTAGATACATCATTACCATCCAGCACTTTCTTCTTTCCTTTTTCTTTCCCTGCAACACTTATAGATCCACCTGAAGGTGTCGGGCTACTCCTTAGTCTCCCAGACCAAGGACTCACTGTAGGTGTAGTACCAGATGATGTTTTTGGTCCACTAAGACTCCGTGATTCTTGTGTATCTTTCTGCACATAGTTGTCCTAATCATTATCATCATCCAAAACATCACCAGAGCATGTGTATACCAACTTCCCATCTCATCAAAGATAACATCCTTGCTCACTCTGAACTCACCTGTGAGAGGGTTATAACAACGATACCCTTTCTGCTCTAAAGAGTATCCAATAAAAACACATTTTTGTGCCTTTGGATCAAGCTTCTTCCATAGCTCATCTGGCACATGAACATATGCAACACATCCAAATACCTTCAAGTGCGATACATCATGCTTCTTGCTAGTAAAGAATTCTTCAGGAGTCATCTCATGAACTGCAGCTATGGGAGTTTTATTCATAATGTAAATAGCAGTATGACAGCCTTAGACAAAAAATGTTTGGGCATATTCTTTTCAGCCATTAATGCCAGTGCAACTTTTGCAATATCCATGTTTTTTCTTTCTGCAACACAATTTTGCTGTGGGGTATACATGTAAGTAAATTGCCTCTTTATCCCATGAGTCCTCAAGAAGCCACTGAACTCATTAGAGAGGTACTCTCCCCCTCCATCTGATCTCAAACACTTCACTTTTAAGCCTGTTTCTGTTTTAACATCTGCCTTAAAAGATTTGAAGTGCTCAAACATATCACTCTTTTCCTTCATGAAGTATACCCATAGCTTCCTTGAACAGTCATCAATAAATGTGACAAAGTATTTGTTGCCACCAAGAGATACATTCTGTGCACGTCCCCAAACATCTGTATATACTACATCAAGTATATTTATGCTCACTTCTCTATCATGCGAGAAGGGTTGTCTCGCCTGCTTACCAAACTGGCATGCTTCATAGACTTTATGCAATTCTGCAACTCTAAAAGAAGGCAACCCTGTAACCAATCCTCTCGACTGCATTAATTTTAGCCTTTGCACATTTGCATGTCCAATATGTTTATGCCATATTTCAATATCTGCAACTATTGCTTTTTCTTTAGCATACATAGCAGCATCCATTGCAGGAATTCCAACATCTAAAGTGAACATTCGACCAACTCTACTTCCTTTTGTGACTAACCTGCACTTATCATTAAAGTCTTCTACAAAACAACCTTTTGCATTGAATCGGACCTGCAATCCCTGCTCTACCATTTGGCCAACAGATACTAGATTCTTTGTAATTGATGGCACAATGTAATACATCTATGAGACTCTTTTTCTGGCCATCATACAAGGACATCAGCCTCTCTCAGTGGCGGGGCTCTGATACCATGTCAAGAATCTCGTGGTGGGGGGATTTGCTTGAGCTGCTGCGCCAAACACACACTGTATACACAAGAGGAAGCTCACTCAAGAACACAACAAGAGAGATGGAGGCCAAAACTTGTTCTTGCTGGTTTCTTCTTCTTCTTCCACACACTATACAATGTACACAAAGTATAGATAAGATACAACATAAAGGAAAGTGGCCTACTAAGTTAAACAGTGCATAACCGACTACACTAATCGACTGGCGCTATATCTTTTCCAACTGTATGTAGGTGTAACAAACTAAATATAATAAGTGATAAGTCAGTGGACATGTGAGTATCATAATGACCACCACGTGCTAAGTGTAGATGTGCGGATCCATCTAGCCAGGCGGTCCATCATCAATGTCCACATGTGTTGAGCTTGCCATCTCAATAGACTAGAGTAGCCAGGACTCAAACTTACCAGCATATAGCCAAGTGACATGAAGTATGAAAGTAAGTAATATGAAGATTGACCCAGAGAATATAGTTATACCTTGCTAAAAGCCTTGCATCGAAAAGATACATTGAGCAACAATGAGTAGAAACCCTCTAGGATACTCAAAGCCCTTTGGTGTAGTTGTATAACTAATTCTAAGTGCTAAGAAAATGAAGCTAGTGATTGTGATGAAACAAAAGAGAAAGTACAACTAATACAAAAACTAGAGAATGTAGCTAGGCATATAAGGTGCAATGGCCATGCATGAAGACACCTCAGAAACCGATCGATCAACACTAAGTACCAAAGAAGACTCAGATTCCACTCCCTTCATCTCTACATTGATCTCATGAAGAACATATTTAAGCACAACATCCATGTCAGCAGACTTAAAATCTTTTTGCTGCAACAAAGAAACAACATAATCATGATTCTTTCTCTTAGCATCTAAGGCATTGTCCAACTTGTCAGCCAACTTCTTACATTCATTTTCCAACTCATGAACCCTATAGACCTTGCAATAATGCATCAATATCTATTAAACCAAACATATCCTTGAGCATTGAATATGGCCAAGATATTATACTAGTGAATCTTTCAACTACCATCTCCCATGCCTTCCTAACATCAACCAGTAAAGCATCTCTGCTATCTTGAAGTTTAGATTTTAGAACTATTGATGCATCGACATCAACATCTATGTTTTTCAATATCTACTTCTCAACTCCCTGCAAAGGTTGTGAACCCTTTCATATAATAGCTTATGCTCCACTTGCAAACTAAACATGCATCTCCATAAAACTATTCATTTCAACAATGCATTTGCTTCAAAGTTCTTGAGTCCATTTCTCAATCAAATCTGTGGATATCTTACCCTTTGCAATAGATTGTTGCAATGCTACAATCTGCTCCTCATGTCTCAACTTCACGACATCAAATTCCTATTGCTTATGCTACAACTGCTACACTAAGCTCTCAAATTTCAGCTCCTGATCATAAATCTCAACCTATAGATTGTTAATCAGTACCATTGAGTGAGCACTCTCCTTACCATGCTATTGTAGATAACATGTAATTTTTTTCATGACACCAAATACATCTATCATATTGGCAATTTTCAAAGCATTAGGGACATTGGCCTCATGAACGTCTACATGATCACCCATATCTTGACCCTTGTCATGAAGTTTAGGTTCATTAGAAACATGCTATTGCTTATCATCCTACCTATCCATACTTCTTAGCCAACTTTTTCCTAATTTTATCTTCTTCTTGAGATGTATTTGGCCCTCTAACCTATGCATTTGTAGACTATCCTCTTTTCTTGCATCCATGACAACTTCAATGCCATCATCAATGTTAACGTTATTGGAAAATTCTTGGGTCACTTGTTTAGCATAATCCTCTTGAGATCCAACTTGCAGAAGGTCTCTATAAATAGCTTGTTTATGGGGATCACCACCAAACATGACATGAGCAATATCATCCTCTTGAAATGGCTCACTTCCATAAAAAATTTCATCAATATTAACTACATTATCCTACCTAGTGTTTACATTTATATTCAAAAGATATTCTGATGTCAATTTAGGATGCAAAGTCCTGGCATACTCATAAATTGCAGTAAGATAACAACCCATTTGAGACTTATGGAAAACTTTCTTTGGCTTAGAGACTTTGATTTCAACCACTACTCTCTCATATATCAATCATACCCAATTTGGTCCACCAACATGCTTTGCATAATGTGTTATGTCATATGTCTCTCGTACAATGCTATCAATTTTAATGAACATCATTAACCTTTACATAAACCACCTAAATTGGAGGTTTCAGATTGCTTCAAGCATTTTCAAGATATACACATTCCTCGGCCCTATGGGATCTCCAAATGCTTCAATCATATGTTCCTCCGAGCATCTCCAAGATGTTGGGTTATTGTTGAATGGGAGAGCAAACACATAACTAACCATTTCACTTGACAAATCCAAATTTCTTGCAATATGTCCATTTATTTGTTGAGGTATATCCAATTGAATTGAAGCATGAGAATTAGAAGACCGTTTCTCCCATGGCAAGCATGCATACTCAAACAATCCAATTTTCTTCAGCCACTCACAATGTGCATCCTCGTCAATGTCAAGAACAAGGCTTGAATTGACAATTGGGGTAACCACACTACTTGGGATTCGAAGAATGTTATTATTTTTAGGAGTTACCTCACCATCCTTAAGCTCTCCATGCTTGTCATTGTCCTCATACTCAAAATCATTGTCCATATGTAGATGATCATTGAGTGTGTGTCATCGTATTGACATCAACACGATCCTGGAAAAACAATGGTGAGAAAGAAACCCAAGAACTATCATGCTTCATTTGCAATGAAAGTCCAAGTCTAACTGGAGCTTTGTCTCACTTGTGCCAAATGTCAAGTCATTCCCATCACTTAGTGATCCTTCACACAAATAACTATATTTTAATAAATTTTTTCCTAAAGTAGGGATGATAAGGTTAACAGGGGTATAATAGGGTTGAACCATTGCTCGAGGAGTCCACCTTATAGAATATGTAAGATACCACACGAGTTCAAAAGAAAGGGTATATTTATTATGTTGACTTAGGGTCTTTTAAAAATAGAAGGGTTTTATAAATGTGCTCAATGTAAATTCACATTATGGGTTGTTTTATTCCAAAATTATCAGAGGCACAACAAGGGGGCAATGGGGGGGATGTGCCCGAGATGTCTTTATTTGAATGCCCCAAATAAAAGCCCCATCTCCTTTACCACCACTTTCTCTATTGGTATTCAAAGTGTTAGTTTATTTTCAAATCACTAGCCTGTTGTCTTGGGATTTCCCTACTTCGTAAGGATCCTATGCCTCTTTCAACATCCAATACTAGCTATTAGTTTGTACCTTTCTCATTCAAGCCAAAAGCATATGGTCTATAAGAAAAAAAACTAATGCTTTATCTTTGTAAACTCCTCAATAGAAACCCTCAAATAGCATGCAAATAGCATTGTACCTTCCTTCCCACAAAAAGACAAAAGAAAAAGCTGTGCATACAAAATCTTACCATATGGTTTTGTTGAAATAGACCTCACTTTTACCAACACTTGAGTGCTTTCTCTTTTGATCATCTTATGATCCTCTACATGCTAAGACCACTTGCTTCAACCTATGAGGATACACCCTCCTCCATGATCTCTCTACAAGGATCAAATTAAAGATTGAGACCCAATATCCTCCTCATAGCTAGACTTAAGAAGAGGGGTAAAATTGCATCTCAAGCCCCCCTCAAGTCTTTGGAGCATATGTGGAAGATCAAAAGTATGCTTGAGATATGAAATTCATGCTCAACCATAATTTTTAGAAGAATACAATATTTGAAAAGAAAAGCATTCATAAGATATTCTTATGTTAGGCCACCAAATACGGATGCCATGAAAAAATTCAGCTAGCTTGGTCATGTGCATCATGAGTGTCATGAATGGTATACAATACATAGGGTTCATTGATTGAATTTTATCTTAAAGCACTCCTCTCACCCCTTTAATTGCTTTGTGAAGGGAAGGGAGGGAGAGTGTATATGTGTGTAATTTTGTGGAAATGTATGATTTTGTGAAAGTGGAGTTAGAGAGAGGGGGAGAAAGAGCGGGAATATATGGTGAGCATGGCATCATAGAGAAAGGGTTAGCACAGTCCTAGTATGTCTACCTTCCCTCAAGCCAATGTGGCAAAAAGGATCTGAGGTATCATCATCATCATCATCATCCATCGAATCATCATTCTTACCAGCAACATTTCTACAAGTCTTAGTAGAGAGCCCGCCTTCCAATTTGTAGCTCTCCTTTGCATTCAATCAAATATTAGGAGGGCAAAGGCGGAGTCATTATGGATGCAACACTCCAAAAATCCCCCGGAGTGGTGGGAGTCAAGACAATTGCAACAATAAGGTAGTTTGCCCCAATATATCTAATTACAATGTATTCAACCTTTTGCATCTGAATATGACATATTCAACCTTTGGAAAACATGAAATCTTTGAGCTCTCATAGAAACATGGCTTTTTTTTTTGCCCCACTACAACCCCAAGCCAATGCAAGGTTTCTAGATTTTAAGCACAAAGTGATAGTAAAGGTCTTACACGGATGGATTGTTAGTACAATCCAACCTAGGGTTTTGAAGAACTCAAAAAAACTGCATCAATGCTAACACTTGAACCGAGTGAAGTGAAGACTCAAGAGGAGAAATGAGTTTCTTTTCTAGAGGAGACTACTCATGTTGTGGGACTTTTGAAGGCTTGTGCAAAGAAAAATGATATATTCAAGAGCAGAAGTCTACATGAATTCATACATGATAGTTTCTTGAAACAAACCCCTATGTTGCAAGCACTTTAGTAATTATGTATGCTAAATGTGGGGCTCTTGCAAAAGCACGACAAGTGCTTGGTGAAGGTACTATTCATGATAGATTCTCTTGGACTACAGTGATTGTAGGATATGCACAAAATGGCCACAGAAAGGAAGCTCTAAAATTCTTTGATAAGATGTGGCACAAGGCCAGTTTCCTAATTCAATCACCCTTTACATGTGCATTGAAAGCCTATACTAGCATAGAATTACTCAATAACGGCAAAAAATTCATGATGAGATTGCTAGATTAATATTGTTGGAGAAATATATTGTACTCATCGGCAATGCTTTGGTGAAAATGTATGCCAAGTGTGATATTTTGGAAAAAGCACAAGTTTTGGATGAGCTTTCTATCCAAGTTGTAGTCACTTGGAATGCATTAATTGCAGGGTATGCATGGGCACAAGGCAAAGAAGAAATGCAATGTTTGAATAAGATATGACATGAGGGACACTCCCCCACTGTAGCCACCTTTATTTGTGCCTTGGAGCACTTGACAAGGGCACACAAATTTGCGATGGGATCGTTAGACTCATGTAGTTGGGCAAAAATGTTGTGATTGGTAATGCTTTGGTGTCTCTAACTCTCTCTCCATAATAACTCACTTACTCTTCCCTCTCTCTCTCTCTCTAAAGTTATTAAATGGAGAGATAATAAATTACTCTCCCTCTTTACCTTCCCATGCTCTCTCTCTCTCTCTCTCTCTCTCTCTCTCTCTCTCTCTCTCTCTCTCTCTCTCTCTCTCTCTCTCTCTCTCTCCCCACATTCTCATTCTTTGGCAATAATTTGTTTCACTAATGGTATCAGGGCTATAAGGTTGTTCCTAAGCTCTCCACCATCGAGTTGTGGTAAAACTATGCGTCAAGTTACTATTGGTGCTTGCTTGTGGACTATTGGCACAAGGAGCCATTGAGTTGCAGTTCATGTTTTTCCTCAGTGTTGCGGATGATGCTCCCATGTTGCCTCTCATCTAGCCCAGCTGCTTGCTTGTGGACTATTGTCACATGGAGCCATTGACTTGAAGTGTATGTTGTACCTTAGTGCACACACAGTGCTTCTCATCTAGCCCAGCTCCATCGATAGCCTGTTCATCATCACGAGGTAAAAATTTTACTTTTTTCCTTGAATCAAATAATAAAGGGAGACCATCAGCACTCTGTTTTTCAACATGTCCACCTATATCTACAAACAATTTCCCTCATGTTGAGTTGACTCTCTGATTAGATGATAGATCCCTTGTTCAATTCACCTCTAACATTTGAATTCAGTTGGCAAGACTGCATAATCCTTCTTGGTAGCTTCTTGTAGTAGCTTCTCCTTATTTTGAGTATGATTCCTTCCCTTGCTAGGCTAACCTGGGAATGTTTGTTGCCCCTTATGAGAGCGTCACATAGATGGATTTATGGCCTGCTTCAGGATCCCTTGATTGCAAATTTTTTTTTTCCCCTCAAGGCACCATGCTCTCCTCGTTTTCTCTCCTGTTCATGCTTTGTTTTCGAAGGCTAATAATAGCTTACTTATCCTTTACCCTCCATAATCTCCATTAGCCATGAACCATCCTTTCTTCCACCCTTTTAGACTTTCTTTATCTCCTTTCCAAGAAGCAAGCTCCTCCTTTGCATGCATATCAAAGGCGATCAATATCCTTATCATACATTGCTAAAGTTTTCATAAAAGGATTTAGGGACTTAAGTTTGTAACACACAAATCTAGCACCCAAAAATCCTCCATAGCACCCTTCATGCTTTGATACATAGCTTATAATTATACCTTTGTGATTATTATAAAGCTTTGTCACGGTTGTAAAGCCTTAGATGGGGAACATACATGATTATGTAAATGTTTAGGAAGGGCTCATGTGTTTGTAGCAGGCTATGTGTTTGTAGTAGCATTAAGTGGGCTAAGTGTGCACTCCAAAGCAATGTACAATGAATTTCTCATTAGTTTTTGTAGGGTCGATGGCTTGGTAAAACATGGTTGTCATAATGGCAATGCAATGTGAGTAGTAAGGCTATAAGAAATGGTGGGTTAGTTCCTTGTGTAGGGTTGGTTAGCATCCCGTGAGTTGGTAACAAGCAATGTGGTAGCTATAGTTTTGAGTTGACAATGTAAGTGGGTAACAAACAATGCAAATGCTCATGTTTTTGTAGTAGGCTATGTGTTTGTAGTAGCATTAAATGGGCTATGTGTTCTCTCCAAAGAAACATACAATGGATTTCATGTTAGCTTTTGTAGGGTCAATGGATTGGTAGAAAATGATTGTCAGTGGCAACACAAAGTGAGCAGTAAGGTTATAAGAAATGGTGGGTTAGTGCCTTGTAGGGTTGGTTAGCATCCTGTGAGTTGGTAACAAGCAATGTGGTGGCTATGTATTTTGAGTTGGCAATGCAAGTGGATTTTAAAAAAACGTAAATGCTCATGTGTGTGTGTGTGTGTAGTGGGCAATGGTTTCATAGTAGCATTAAGTGGGCCATGTATTCATTCCAAAGTAATATGCAATGGATTTGTTTTAGCTTGCAAGTTTTGTGGCCTGATAGAAAATGATTGTCAATAGCAGTGCAAAGTGAGTAACAAGCTTATAAAAGCAATGGTGGGTTAGTGCCTTGTAGGGTTGGCTAGCATCTTGTGAGTTGGCAACAAGAAAATGTCGCAGCTATGTGTTTTGAGTTGGCAATATAAGTGGGTAACAAACAATGTAAGTGCTCGTGTGTTTGTAGCAGGCTATGCATTTTAGTAGCATTAAGTATGCCATGTATTCATTCTGAAGCAACGTACACTAGATTTCTTTTTAGCTTGTAAAAATGGTGGCTTGGTAGAAAATGATTGTTAGTGGCAGGGCATAGTGAGTAGCACAGTTATAAGCAATGGTGGGTTATTACCTTCTTGTAGGGTTAATTAGTGCCTTGTGAATGGGTAACAAGAAATGTGGTGGCTATGTGTTTTGAGTTGGCAATGTAAGTGGGTAACAAAACAATGTAGTGCTCGTGTGTTTGTAGAGGGCTATGTGTTTGTAGTAGCATTAAGTTGGCCATGTGTCGGCCATGTGTCCATTCCAAATCAATGTACGATGGATTTCTTATTAGCTTTTATAGGGTCAGTGGCTTTGAAGAAAATGATTTTCAAATGCCAACACAAAGTGATTAGCAATTTTATAAGCAATGATGGGTTATTGCCTTATAGGGTTGGTTAGCACCTTGTGAGTTGGTAACAAGAAAATGTGGCGACTATGTGTTTTGAGTTGGCAATGTAAGTGGGCAACAAACAATGTAAATGCTCATGTGTTTGTAGCGGGCTATGTCTTTGTAGTACATTAAGTGGTCCATGTGTTCATTCCAAAGCAATGTACAATGGATTTCTTGTTAGCTTTTGTAAGTTTGGTGGCTTGGTAGAAAATGATTGTTAGTGGTTAGTGGTTAATGGCTAGAGGCATGGTCACTAGTGTGACATGCAGATAAATGATGGGTTAGGCTTTGTAGAAACCTTTAGTGGTGCTACAAACAAATAGAAGATTGGTTATGCTTTGTGGCAAGAGCTTAGCAAAAGTTAGTAGCATAGCAATGTTTGTAGCAATGTTGGGTTTGTATCTTGTAGGGTTTGGGGTCGATAGAAATCATGGCTAGAGGCATGGGTAGATGGTTTTAGGGTTGGTTTGTGATTTGCATAGTGGGTAACATCAAGTGTGGAAATGTTACATTGAGCATGGAAATGCAAGTGGGTACATTAAGTGTTTTTAAATGTAGCAATGTAGGTGGTATTAAGTGGCAATGTAAATGATTTGGTTAGCTTGCAAGGTTGGTTAGCACATTGTAGAGTGATGTTGGTAATAGGTGAATTGGATAGTTGGCCTATAACAACGCCTAAGACAACACCCCATGATAAAGACTGAGGATCTCACCTCAATAAAACCCATGAGACAACACCACTGAATGCATGATCAAAAATTCATGATCACTCACTCTTCTCTGAGACCTCAACTTAACAACTTGAGTAGTTTAAACCTTCAAGCTCAAAATTACAATTTTTAGAGAGAATCTGACGCTGAAACAACCATGGTAGAGACTCTGACAACATGAGCTTTCTGATTCACATAACTCCTATTTTTTAGGGATGGCAACCCCACACAACAAATTTCCCCACAAAGCGTGATTGTGTCAAGCAGTACAAAATTAGTTGTAGTACAAACCAAATACACAGGTAATCAAAGCTTTATACGGTAAATTTTTGTGGCCCATTCAACACTTCAAGCATTTCACTGTTGTAGACATTCCATTACTGCATCAAAGTAGAGTTTACAATGATATAGCAATGGATAATCATGATGAGTTCCATGGGAAACCAAGCTGGTGACATAGATACTGTTGAATTCACCTGTTATCAAAGGGACACCATGATTAGTGTAGTCATGCACATGACCTAAAATATTTGAGGCTTGTACTTTTCACTTTGTGTTGATGTGTGCGGCCTCACTTGGCATAGAAAGACACAAGGCTTTCCTTATGTTCCTGCACTGTGCATGGTGTCCATATCCTAGGTCCTCATGGCTTGGCACCAAAGGGGCACCATGATTAGTGCAGTTCTGCACCTAACCTAAGCGGATTGTAGCTTTCTCATTTCATGGAGAGAGAGAGAGAGAGGCTTGAGTTCTCTTATATGTACCTACTAAACTTAGTAGGTGTGTATACCATTGAGAAAACAATGCAGCAAGAGAATCCATGTAAATCAAATAGGAAGCTTCTTGTTGAAATATGTAAATGTAAGAAATTTAGTGCCATTTTAGCTATGGAAGATGATGAGATGAGGGAGGTTTTTTGGAACCTCAGAAAAAGGGATGTGCTAAGGTGCAATGTAACGTGTCCCCCTCTCCACTTGTAGGACATGTCTTAGCAACCCATCGGGAAGAGAGTTTAGAAAGCGCCGCTTGGCACGCACAAGGAATGTCACGGGGTTTGCGATCAAGGTCTTCTTGAGTTTGCCACGAAGTGGAAGTATCTGGCCATTCCCACTTAGGACCGGCCTGAATCAGGGTTTTCCTAATAGTCAAGTTTCTAGGAAGTAGCTAGCGTCGAGCCCCAAATGAACCACTTTGCACAGAAACATCAGGGTCGAAGCGGATTTATACTGCACTTGGTTCAAGGAGAATGGGAAATGAGAGGGATGCGAAGCTCGACCTCCCTGCGCGTAAGGCATAGTCCCATTCCGTTCCCCTAAAACAACATAAATCGGGACTCTAACTCTATTGATTCTAGGTCATTGCTACTTCGCTATCAATTCCTTCGAGAAAAGTTCTCGGCTAATCGGGACCACCCTTCTGTAGGACGGACCCAGAGTCACGTCCACCGCACTTTCCTCAGGTTGCTTAGTTATCTAATTACCTACCACATTTAGTTTGACATGCAAAAACAGCTTCCTTAATTAACCAATTAAACATTGGTTCCTTCATGTAACTTAGGCACTGATATAGAAAAACAATGTCAAGCAAGTTCCTTTTCAACATTTGATCTTTATTTATCATAGTCTTTGGAATACATCAAATATCCTGCCCGAAGGCTATCCCAGCAATCCTCAGGATTGCTACTCCAAGCTCCACCCGTTGACTAATATGCGGACTCCGAGATCCCATCTCGAGTCACGTCGGCCTCTTGTGTAGGATTCGGAGGCAAGGAATTTACGGCCAGAGCCTCCCCTGGCACCCAAGCGTCCTCTTGCTCCAAGCAGCACCCACGAAGAGACCTCTCGCGGCGGGTTCGGTCCACGTACCTGGCGCTGCTAATATCCCCCTTGGATAGGGTCAAGTAGATAGTCGGAGGTAACTGAAACTGTCTCTCCCTCTAGGCTTTTAACCTGAAGCATTAGTTGTTTTTCTTGAATTAGTTCCTTGAGCAAAGAAGTACAAACAGTGCACCTAAGTATACAATCACGAGCATTCCAGTGGTCGTTCGTACGGCCAACTGCTAAGGTGTGATTCCTTTTCCCCGAATACTCCCAGCATTCGATCCTGGATCATTCGCGACTTGGCAAGATCCCAAAGGTTTAGCAAGCTAGGTTTCTTGTTTACCCTTTTTCCTTGGGTTAGGGTTTATATCCTGTTGATCCCAAATTGTCACTACCTTAGGTTTCCTTATATTATAGTCAAATAGATCCTAGACAAACCCTCGTCCTAACTTGGTTGGTCAATTTGCTTCTTAGCAATTCACCACTGCCCTAAGCTTGACAAATCAGCTCCCAAGAGGGAGTGTTGTAGTAGGGCAACTACTCAATTCTTAGAGAAACTAATTTGTAATTAGAACTCGCCAACCTTAGTCTAAGGTGTAGCAGTACTAACTTGTGATTTAGATGCAAGAGCATATGACCTTGCAGTCTTGTCGCACGAGATAGGTGTCAGTACCTAACTTGAGGGATTATATCTCTCATCATATGGTATTTCTTGATCAAGAATACCTTTGATCAAGATATAGGGTTTGGGAGTCCTATTGACCCCAATCCAAAACCCTAATCTTACTAGGCTGATAAACGTTTTGGCCCTAGGGTCCCTAAATTCCTTGCGGAAGTCTAGCATTTGGTCATCTGATCCTTAGGGTGAGAACCCTAAATCATTCTTGCATGGTTGTTTTGATAACCCTAACATTTCATGAATGTGGGTAGAACTTTTAAGATAAAAAATATTAAATTGGCATCCTAAGTGCGATACTAAGTAGAATTTTATCATGACTTAACCCAACCTAGCACATTGAGGTGACCATCGTATGCTAGCTAATAATACCTTTATGAATTTCATGTAAGATACTCAATTACATGCGAATTACTTAGTTGATCTAACCAACTTACGATTAAAGACAATCTTCCCTTTAAAGATGCAAATACTTTCTTCTAAAATTGCAAGCACTTTCCTTAAAAGATGTAAGTAACTGCAAGATGTATGAGATGTATCATTCCATGCGAATATGCAATTTCAAGACCATAGGCCTTTCACCCTTATGCAACTATAGGATCTACAATGATCTTTCCATCTTTCCTTGCCCTATACGACTTTGATTGACATTAAAAACTACCTCCTATAACCCTTACGTTTATGCCTCAAATTCAAAGCTTTTGTATTTTAATGAAGATGCATCCTTTCCCCAATTGTGAACTTTGATAAAAGAACTCTATGCATGGATGCATCATTCCTTCATGACCAGATGCCAATGAATACATCATTGATTTAATCCTTCCTTTACCACTTCACTTAGCCTAAAATGTATCTATCGTTTCATGCGAGTTGCATACTATATGCCCTTTTGTCAAAGTTCATAGATCTTTTCCTTTTATTGCAACTATTTATTCATTCTCAAACGACCTTCTACAATTATCCTATATACGAGTCACAGTAAGGAATTTATTTCATAAGTGCATCATGTGCTATATGCCCCTTCCTTTCCAACAATGTGAACCTCCCAATATGTAAGAACATCTTAAAAATGCATTTTAACCTATAAGCATGATGCAACAAGGACATCTTTGCACAAGTGCATCTTTAACTTGTGTATCATATGTTCAAATGCGACTACCCTTGATCATGGAAGTGCAAGCATTACAAGTACCTCATCATGCAGCTGAACTTTTTACATCGAAGAAAAATATATCTATGAAATAAGCCTTGCGAGACACGATCTATGAAATCCAAACACCGCGGGTGAACTTGGTATAGTGGAGCTTCAATAGAAGCTTCTCAAGATTTTGACTCTCAGAGATGACGTGAATGATGTGTTAGATATGATCAATGCCCCACCCTCATTAGGTGCTACCAATGATCCATGGTGCTCAAAGTTGTAAGGCCCCCGGCTCCATGGTAAAGGGAATATTCCCTAGCTGACTAGTGGAGGCTCATATGGTAGATCGGCGGTCAGCAGGCCGACCTAACGACCTTCGCAGGCTATAAAAGCTAAACCCCTTCGCAGCCATCACTCACTCATCTTTCACCCAGTCAGAGTTGTTGTTCCAGCTAGCCTTAAGCTCTTCACCTATCTTCTGTCTAGATCGCCATCTAAGCTTCACACAGTGGAAGCACACGGGTTGACAGAGCCATCTTTGTATCGGTTGTTTGGAGTTAAAGAATTTAATGATTCTCCTCTTATCTGTTGTGTACTCTCTATCTCTTTCTCAGATTCTGTTCGCTGCGCCGTGTAATATTTTACATGATGATGATGACGAATTGGGTGATGATGGTGAGGATGATGATGATGAATTGTATGAGGATGATGATGATGAATTGCGTGAGGATGATAAGGACGATGGTGATGGCGGCGGCTTGATGGAGTGGCGGCAGCTTGATGGCGCAGGCAGCAGGGTCGAACGATGCCCTTGAAGAAAGGGAGAGGGGGTTCATATAAGGTGGAGGTGGGGGAAATGGTTAAAGGAGAGGGGGTTCATATAAGGTGGAGGTGGGGGGAATGGTTAAAGGAGTTGGGGGGGGGGGTGGCCACACAGGTAGCAGTTGCATGCCTTCCTCCTCATGCCCCTCCATAAACTCCTACACACTCTCTCTCTCCCTGCCATGCAACGGGGGAAGGAGAGGGAGTTTTAAAAAAAATCAATTATTCATTATCCTTTTTCTTGGAGGGGAGTTCTTGCGGTGACTTGCGGTTTATAAGCACACGGTTCCTTATGCACAACACAGGGGATGATATTGTTATTACACGAGGATGGAGCACTTAGGCCAAATTTTTTTGGTTGCGGGAGATTACTTCAAATTGCTTTTGCGTGGGATCTAGGGTCTTATAATATTTTGTTGTAGAAATATTACATGCAAGGTGATTTTTGGAACTAAAAAGCACACAAAAAATGAAGGCCTTAGACACTTGTTGGGAAAGATAGACTTAGATATCACTATGACTGGATGGATTTCTAGCATGATTGGGAACCTTATGGAAACTTGGAGAAAATGGTGAGAAAGTACGCAAATGGGATTGATTTTATGCTGAAGTATGAGTTGCTGAAAGTAAATATGATAGAAGTGTAAACCACGCAATTTCCTGGTAGAAAAGATGCGCTTTGCATATGTGCAAAGTCTCGCATCCACTCCAAAGATAGGATTTGAAGCACAATATCTCCATAGTCTTTGTGCTCATAGGAAAGAGTTTAATGGTGAGAAAGTATGCAAATGGGATTGATTTTATGCTAAAGTATGAGTTGTCGAAAGTAAATCTGATAGAAGTGTCAACCAAGCAATATCTTGGCAGAAAATGATGCGCTCTGTGTACGTGCAAAGTCTCGCATCCACTCCAAAGATAGGATTTGAAGCACAATATCTCCATAGTCTTTATGCTTATATGCCCAATGTATATACAATGACATATTTGAGTGAAAATGAGATAGTCTAGGGAGAAGAATTAGGAAGAGGTACATATGGTACAATGTTCAAAGTGAAAATTATAGGTCTAATTGGGCTTGATCCCAATAGGATCTATGCTAGAAAGTGTTATAAAGGGAAGAATTATAGAAGACAAGTAGAGCAATGCAGGGAGATCATAATGCAAATTAGACACCAATAAATGGTCCATGTCATTGTAGCCATGGTTGAAGAGCCCTTGTGGAAAATTACATTGTATTTTAAGGGAGGTAGTCTTGGGAACTTCATGATGTAGCTCCCTTCATCGTATGGATGATTCTCAAGATTTTTTCACCCATGTAGTGGCAAGAGAAGGTGTGATGAAGATTGTCAATTAGCAAGTGATCAAATACGATGAATCACTATGTTGTGCAAATGTGTCTTATCTGTTATGCATACTTTAATTTTGGGAATGTGTCGGCTACACAAAGTGAGGTGGATGCACATAGATTTACATCCAAGAAATATTGTTTTGGATTTTTTTGGTGAAGTGTGTGGGAATAATATACTCAAGCAGGGCTCTGGATTTCTTGGGGCAATGGAGGGCATCGCAAAGCCACCGAGAGAGTTTCATGATGATGATGAAACACATGCAAGAAAATTGAATAACTGCAAAGTAGATCATGCATGAAGGAAATGGCTAGCCCCTGAGTTAGAAGAGATAGCATTGAAGGGTTGTTATACACCCATTTTAGATGTTTATGCATTAGGATGGGTGCTAAGGGAGATTTGTCAATTGTATGAGGATGCTCACACTACTTTGACTTAACAAAAGGTATTACTCCCTCCTTTCAAATGATAAGACATTTGTCTCAAAATTTTGGAGAAAAAATGATGAATACACATCTAATAAGCAAGGTTTCCTTTGAAGAGATGAACAAGCTTATTTGCAGACATCCTAGCATGAATGGAGAGTTGGCTATGCACCCCTTTGAGGAAATGGAGCCAACTTCCACGTGAATAATTTGTTACACCATGTAAATCATGATTAAGTACTTGGTACTGAATTCACTTCATAGTATCTTAGTGCCTCTCTTTTCTATTGTTCTTTTTTTTTTGAACAATGGAATGTCTTGTATAGAGGCATGTATCGTTTTAACATCGCTTCAACATGGTGACTTGTATCTTTTTTCTAAATAACCTAGGCATTTATCCTTGGATGTCTATTGTGATTGTACAATAAAAAAGTAAAGTACATTTGTTATAGTGAGCAAGAATTCATGCTTGTACCAAGTAGTGGAACCACAAATCATATCTGCGGTACATGGTACAATTACCTATTATGCATGTACTCTTGTATAATACAATCATTTGTGATTTTTTCCCTTGATGTGAGTGCATGTTTCATGCCCCTAAGAAGCTATTGATTAATATAATATCTTTTTCTATCATATACCTAGATACAAGGCTGACAACTCAAGGCTCTAAAGACTTGGATGAAGGTTTTTGAGCATAAATCTAGTGAGAAAGTGCTTTTGGGGTATGCCTGAGTTGTAGTTTATTCCACATATGGTGCAATATGACAAGAGATGATACAGGATGAGCTTATTTGTAGTTGGTTTAAATTTATAATTGAAGATGAAGATGAAAAGTGTGGATGTTGAACACTATTGAACCCAATACAAGAAGAACATTGGCATGTAGAAAATGTCAAATTTATCACTAAAAGGAGGGATTCAATCATAGTAGATGAGATTGGAGGTGAGGGTTGCGGCCCACAAAATGGATATGTAAATACTTGAATGATAGTATGGAAGTTACATGCTTCAAAGCAAGTGATAAAGCTATGCACAATCCAATTGATAACCCAAAGCAAGCTTTAAATAAGCTCAAGAGCACAGAGCTTTCAAAGTCTACACTTGAAAGTTGGATATCCCAATGTGAGAGTACTCGCAAGAAGTTGAGAGAGATCAAGACACCAAGAGATGATATTAAGCACAAATTCCATTGGCACAACTGCCTCTAATCCATAAACCAACTTGAAAGGTGTAAGTCATGTTGTAACCTTGTATGCTATCCTAAATTCCCATAATGCAGAATCTAACTTGGCATTCCAATGCTTCCTATTGTCTTTAACTATTTTCTTCAAGATATGGAAAAGAATCTTGTTGGAGCTCTTTACTTGCCATTGTCTCGTGGATGGTATGGGGTAGACTTTTTATGTAATATCATGTGCCTAACTATCAATTCCTCAATGACTTGATTCAAAAATTCTTACCCCTATCATTGACCAACTCTATAGGGCATCTAAACCTAGTCATATTGTTAGAATACAAGAAATTGGCCACACTAGTTGCCTTATTGTCTTTCAAGGCCTAAGCTTCCACCCACTTTCTATACTAGTCAGTGTAGACTAAAATATATTGACGACCTGTCCTTTTAGAAATTGGCTTCATAGATTCAAAAAAATCTATTCCCCGTTTTTGAAATGGCTCAAGTGGTAATACAAGATGATTGTGCAACCTATCTTTGTCAAGAGGTTGACCCTCCTTCAAACATTGCAAGCACTCTTTAGCATATTGATGGCAACTTTCAACACAATAGGCCAGCACAAACCAGCCCATAAAATTTTCTTTCTTGTAATCTCTTCTACATAATCATTCTTCAATCTACTGAGATATTCTACGAACTGCATGTTCTTTCCCTGAAGCATGAATGATCTTGTAATCAAACTCTTGTAGCATAAACATCCATCTAGCCAGTTTTCCTATTAGCTGAGGTTTATTGATCAAGAATAACAAAGTCTTGTGGTTCACATGAAAGAACACTTGATTACCTAGCATGTAATGCCCAAATTTCTACATAGAGTAAATCATTCCAAGTGCTCCTTCTTTGTGATTGAATAGTTCTTTTCAGTAGCACTTAATATTCTACTTTCATAATATATTGGTCTAAACCATCGAGTTACCTTATCTTGCATCAGCACTGCTCCCACAACAAGATCAAAGATATCCACAAATACATGGAAAGGTAGGTCCCATGCAGGAGGTTATAATATTGGAGCCACCATTAGCATTTCTTGAGGATGTTGAAATCTTTTCCCTAATCTTTCCTCAAGATATACTACATACACTTCTTGGTTAAAATGGTAAGGGGAAAAAAAATATGTGACAAGTACCTTAAGTACCTACTGTGCCAATTCATCTAACCTATAGACCTCATTACTTCTTACACACTAGTCTGCTGAACAACTACTATCTTTCTTGGATCTATAGCCATGCCTTCTTCAGATAGAATAAGGCCCAAGAGTACTCCCCTCTTTGTTGCAAAAATAGACTTGAAAGAATTCAAGGGTATTTCAAATTTCCTACATCTTTCAAAGCATAACATGAGATGTTTCAAGTGCTCCCTCATGCTATCAAAGATGCAGAAATAATCAATAAATACCCTCATAAAAGTTGTTAGATATGGATCAAAAGTCCTGTGGCTAGCTCCTTGGAACTCAGGGGTTCCATTTTTCATTAAAAATTCATCACTGTATTGACATAGACTCCCCACTTTGTAATGAAAGCAATCTTATACATATATTTTAGATGCATCCTAATTTGATTGTAATTTCAAAAGCCATCCATAAAACTATACTTTTCATGTCCTACTACATCATCAAGCAAAGAATCACTAAAGGGTATTGGAAAAGGGATCTGGAATGGTAGTTGCATTCAATTTCTTGTAATCCACACACACCCTAATCTTCCCATTCTTCTTAGGTACCACCACAATGGGAGGCAGTCATGTCACTTCATTAACAAGCTTGATAAAGCCAACCCTCAACAAATTGTTACTTTCTTCCATTGCCTATTTAGCATAATTTATATTCATCCTATATCTCTTTTGAATAACTGGCTTAGCATCCTTCTTCAAGTTGAGCCTATGTTGGCACATTGCTAGATCAAACCCTTTCATATCTATATAGTCCCAAGCAAAGATATCTTGAAACTATTGGCATAATTTTATAAGATTCATCTTGAAAGTCTTCTCAATATAAATGCTACTTTTGATGGATTTACTCTCTCCTTCCTCATTCAGGTTGACTTCCAAAACTTCATTCTCTACCACTCTTGCTGATATTCTCATAGTGTGCTCATACTTCTACTCAGCTTGAATAATGGCTTTCCATCCTTTATCTTTTAGCACATGAGAGCTATTCATACCTTGAGCTTCCTTATTTTGTTGATTTTTAAATTTCCCTCTCAATCTAACTTTAGGATGACTAGTTCTTGAGTCCTGAATCACTTTGTTCTCCTCATTCTCAGACCTCTCTTGAAATTTAAACTACTCCTAATATTCAAGAATGCTACCAATTACACCCTCAGAAGTCCAAGATGGAAAAGTCAAAAATAAAAAATGGAAGATAGTCCCAAGGTGAGAAAAAAATAGAAAATTGAAGACATGAAGTGCATGAAAAAGCTTCAAATGTAAAAGGAAGCACACAATAATAAGTGCACCATAACATACTAGCAAGGAAAGCACTAGGCACATCATAATTCATTTTGTAAAAGAGTGCTAGGCTCTCTCGTGTGCAAATTGTAAAGGATGAGAGGCACAGGTTGAGGCCTACACTATAATAAGAAGGAGAAAGAAAAAGAGTAGAGGAAGGGACAAACACTGAACCAAAAAGGGGGAAGGCTTCCCAAGGGACAAATGCGGGACCAAAAAGGGGGAAGGCTGGCCAAGGAAGGGATAAGGGCATGTATAAAATTCAAGAAATGAAGAAAGAATATCATTTATATGTGTGGCCAAACTTTCCCTCTTCTTGCTTCTTGCTCTTACTTCATTCTTATGCATGACAGAGGAAGAGAGGGAGTGTAAGAGAGGGAGATAGTGTGTTGGAGGGAGTGAGAAACTTTGGAGAAGTTCTTCTTCTTCTCTTTTCATCATCATCTTCTTCTCTTCCTCCTTGTTGTTAAGACTTCAAGCTCTATCTATCTGTCTATGTGTGTGACTGATAGTCTAATTGTATGTCCAATTGTACATAACAAGTGGGGGACATTTAATAAGTCAGTGGTCTCTGACTTAACCACAGTTAGTACATTGACCAGATGACCTAGTCATAACTATTCTGCTCTACTAATTACTTGAGAGAATAATGAAAGAAATGGGATGAGCTGACTGCTCACTCTTTGTTGCTCCAAACCTACTCTATCATTTAACATGGTATCAGAGATATGAACCATGGAATTTGTGAGAGCTCATAGCCTAGCATTGGCATTGTAAAAGTTGGAACCTGAAGGAAAAGTTTAAAGTTGCAGGGAAAAGAAGCCATAGCCAATATTGGAGAAGCATACATCAGATTTGGATCTCCTACACTTGTTAGAGCTTATTAATGTATGCATGAGGGATCATTGGCAAGTGATACATCCTATCATTGAGCTCATTTGTAGTTAGTATGAGTAGCATCATGCAGACGTGATGTAGCATATTTGCGCCTGAAAAATGTAAGCAGATCTAGCCACTACTAATTGACGAAGGAAATTTGGTATGGTAGCCTCTACACTATGCCAAACTCCCTTCTGCCACAAAGTGAATGAGGTAAGGGCACCACCTAGTCATGGAAGAGCGGACTAGGACATTATGCAAGAGGGAGAGGAGCTTGTGAGGGAAAAGAGAGAGAGAGAGAGAGAGAGAGAGAGAGAGAGAGAGAGAGAGAGAGAGAACTACAAAAAATAGATGAATCAATAAAACTTAAGAGGGCACAAGAGATGGAGAACCCTCAAGACATAACCAATATACGCAATATGGACACCAATAGCATGGGCTTATCACACTGTAAAGCATGCATAAGCTATAATAAGGGAATGAACTGCATAAGCTCATGAGAGAGAATGGGGAAGGCTCAATAGGGTTGACGAAGGCCTCTTGGCTCCCTCTTGCAAATTACAAAGGAGAAGGCCTCTTTATATAGGCCTTGAGGGTGTTTAGGGAGGAGGTTAAGATAGAATAGGAATTAACACCACCAAAGTTGCATTAAGGCGGTTCCACCAATGTGGAAGCTCCATCTAGATGTTTTGTTGACCAATTTTGTACTTAATCAAGTTCCATCATAGGTGAGTTGTCTCCATTCTCCCCCCCATAGCTTGATTCCAAGAGCTCTCCTATAAAAAAATATAGATAATCTTCATAAAATAAGATCATATCTAGCAATAATGTAGAGAGAGTAGTGAGAATTCATACATTACTACTACAATTAAGGATGATTTGAGGGTGATTTAGGAGGGTAATTCTAATGGTTTATTAGCTTGAGAGAGAGGAGAAGTGAGAGGAAAGGGTTGGGAGTCTAATGAATGATGTTTTATGGAAGTGCTAAGTGTGGGGAAGAAAGTGTGGGTGTGTATAAAATTGGGAGGTGGTCTCCACCACAGTTGGAAAAAGTTGGCATCCACCATTTTGGACATATCTCCCGATTCGTAACTTCAAAAAATTATAAAAAATTACTAGCCAAAACTTTAGCTCATGTGCTACAACTTTCATGCTGAAAAGTTTTTTTGGATTGGAGTGGAAGTATTTTTAAATAATCTTACAAAATCATGTGCCTGATTTTTCTTCCACTAATGCTTCCAAGAAGGGTCCCATTTGTTTGAATTATCATAAGGCTCCAAAGCCATGACATTATGAGCTTCACATGCCCTTTGGATGGCTCCAAATACATTTCATGTCTTTTCTTTTCACATTACACATTTTCCCTTCACCTTCCTCCATTGATCTTTACTCTTCACCCCCCCTTGGTAAACCGGTCCATGAAATATTTCCATCCAGTGATTTCTTGGATTTTCCAAGAGGTTGTTCCCACCCTCTTCTTTATTTCAAACCTCCAAATGTACAAAAATCAACAATGTGTTAGACAAATATTTTTTTGTGATTTTCTCGGATCACTAATCATCCACTTGCTTGAGCAAGCATACGGTACATTTGAGACATACATTAGAGCCTCCACTGAAGAAGCATTAGCTTGCAAGTGACCCGCAACTCATTGACCAATAGCAAGGTAGGAAATGTGGCATGTAGAAGTTGCACTTGTTGTTCCTATAGCTATACCTAGACAGATCTAAAGGCAGTCTTGATGTATAATGTATATGCATCCAATGTGACATATTACTTGCTAAATGGTTGAGCATTGGCATGAGATCATGGAGAATTATGTATGTTGTAGCAAATTGATGTAAAGCAGTCTAAATGTGACAAAAAAACCTATGTAATGTAGCTTGAATACACTTGTTGTGTATGGTAACTCATAGGCAACACTGAAGTCTCAATATATAGTGATCATTGAAGAGCTTATACTTGGTGGATGCTTGAAAAAGCATACGTGTTATCTATTATGTATTTGATCTTGGATTGGGAGTGTCAAATTCTCAGTGTTTGAAATATATCCAAAAGTTTTTCAACACCAATACATGGCAGCATTTGATCCACCAATGCTTTGGAATGATGGATATGACTATCAAGAATGCTTGATAAATGTCTGTGCAATACCCACGTACACTTGGACATGATTAAAAGGGACTAAAAATTCAGTTTTGGAATGCAATTATAGATCTAGAAATTACAAGCTAAAATCTATAATTTGAATGTATGACAGTTATCACTCGAAGGTTGAAACGTACTGGCATCCGTTTGGTACCTATAAGGCTTGAGTCATGCCACTAGAGATGTAGGTATTTTTGTGGGATATTGTGAGTATTAAATGCCCAAATTTGGACTGATTTGCTGCTGCTTATAGTAGGGTATTAATTTTTTTAATTAGGTGGAAGAATATTTACTTCCATACATGATGTACATGCATTGTAATGTGTCCAAATGGACATGTATGGATACTTGTATGTAGTGGCAATTGTCTAAGATGCTATGGGCTATGATGAGGCATAAATACCCTTGCTTTGGCTAAGAAAAGGCTTTCGATTATGCACAGGTTGCTATTCATAGACTGCTTGTCTGTTCACTACTAGTTAGTGTGTTTACATATAGAGTATGCAGTAAATGCAGTCCATACAAATAGGTTGTTGTACCTAGATGTATTGCCACTTGACTTGGGATATGGTTGACATGTTTATGGACTGAAATACTCTAACTTGAACAGAGGGTTGCTATTGAAAACTATCATTCAATTGGAAGACTAAAAGTGATCAGTTAAGAAACCTTGATTTGCAGCAGGAAGTCATGCAATGTTTACAACATGGCAAATGCAGACAGAATAGATAACATAATCCAGATAGTAGGTGAGAAACTTGAGAGCAACAACTATGCCATCTAGAAGTTCCACATGGAGAACTTCCTGATAGGAAAAGGATATTGGGATTTGGTAACAGGAGCAAAGGCTAAACCCAAATTTCCTACTGACAAGAATCCCACTCTAGATCAGGTGAGAGCTCATAGGGCTTGGATGGAAAGAGCACGCAGGGTTCTACATTGGTTGTCAATATGTATTTTAGATGCTATGGTAATGCATATTATGAACTATAGCTCTATAAAGGATGCATGGAATACCTTGATAAGGTATAATGGCACTACCACAAGTGCCAAGAAGATACAATTGAAGCAAAAATTCAATAATATGGAGAGAAAGGGTAGGTCTATTTAGGACCATGTCATTGAAATCAAGATGATTGAACACCAATTAGTGTCCATTGGCACACAAATGGAGGATGAAGACATGGTTGCAGTTGCATTAAATAGCTTGGAGACTGAATATAAATCTTTTGATACTTCCATATCTATGTGGGCTAAAATGCAAGATTTTAATGAGCTTGTGGCATTACTCATTCACTAGGATTGGCTATACTGGTTCTAGCAGCTCTAAGAGTAAGGATGCTATCTTTTACTCGAATCAACGTGGCCATGACAATCATGGGAGTGGATTTTCTCATGGTAGAGGAGTACCACAGAATATGTCTCATGGCAGTAATACCTGGCAGGGTTCAAATGCACGAGGAGGTGGAAAATTTAGAGCCAGGGGAGATCTAGCCCTAGAGACAGAGGCTCCTAGAAGCCACAACGTGTCTTTGACAATCCTAACAAGGATAAGAATTTTCATTACTGTGCAAGAACGGACACATTGCCAAGGACTGCTAGAAAGAAGTAGGGCAAGCAGCATGGGCATTATGCATCCTCCAGCCATACAGAGGATGATTCCAAAGATCGGTTGTTTGCCATGACTTACGTGCAAAACAAGGCTGCTAAGAAGTCGAATGCAGATGATGTTTGGTATATTGATTCAGGAGCATCGAATCATATGACACCTCATGGTGATTGGTTGACAGATATGGTGTTTGACAAGAATGGCTATGTATACACAGACGACAATACACAACATAGTATTGAGAAAAAAGGCATAGCATTGAACCAATTAAAGGGGACTTACACAGTACGAAATCCCATTCTTTCTATGTATTATCACACTGCTATGACCATGCTTGACGAGTTTGAGGGAATGTCTCTTCAGCTAGTTCCATGATATTGGAATCAGTTTGTGGACTCGTTAGCAAACTTTGCTTATGAAGAAAATCTTTTCTTTAACTGTGGTCCTAGTTTGGATATCTGTATTAATGATGAGATGGGACTCGATCATTTATGGGGGCTTTTATCAGAACATGCCCTATATGGTAGGTGATGGTAAGTATGGGTGATGCAAAGAGCGACCAAGACCCATTTGCCTTTGTTATCTTGGACCCATAGGTTGGCTAGATGACACATTATGCGTACACCTATTGCTATTTATGCAAGCGGCATGGGTCACAATTTGATGCATTTAGTTTAGTGCAGGAGCCCTATTTCCTCCTTGGGATCAAGCATTGTATATTAATAAGATTTTACAAGGGGGAATATGCATGGGCTGTTTTGTTTTATATCATTAGGCCAAGAGGGCCAATTCTTTTTAGGGTTTCAATGCTTGATTTCTTTCAGCCAAGAGGGCCAGTTTTGTTAGGTGTGAGTTGTGATATTTCCTTAAGCCAAGAGGGCCATATGTTTGTTTGGTGTAGATACGTTTAATGGTTTTCTATTTTAGTGATTGCATCACACAAGTTGACGAAGTCACTGGAGGGAGCCTTTGCTATGGAGGAGCTTCTTGTGGCCATTCCAGGTGGTTTCGTCTCCTTTTTGAGTTTTTACCTTAAACAGATAATGCTATATGTGTATTTAGGGGTTAATTTCTTTTTGGTTGTTAGGGACCGGCAATCAAGGCATGAAGTCCTATGGTTGGTTGGGTATATCTGGGGGAGATTTGGACATTGTCAGGTATTAAAGACCTATGATAGAGGGTAGTCCTTGTGATCCTATCCTTCCTGCTTGAGAGGTAGTTGTCCTAGGAGTCCCTGCTAGTGTGAGGCTGTTAGGGAAGCCTGCCAAAATATCAAGAGAAGAGCAAGTTCTGAATCTATCTAAAAATAAAAATTACAGAGGTGTGTAAAAAGGGGTTTTAACCCCTCAATAAGAAACAGAAAAGAAAAAGGAAGAGAATTCCTACAAGTAGTTGATTATCACCTTGCAAAGGCCTGGTAGGTCCATGGGGACGTGCCAAACCCAGTGCCTTGTCTTTCTAGGGTTAGTAGCTAATAGAAAAGAAAAGAAAGGAAGGTTGAAGGGAAAATAAACGTGAGCGCTAAAAGGATTAAGTGTCACCTCATGAGTGCTTGGTAGGTTCTTGGGTACTGAGTCAGGACTTGAGACCAATGCCATGTTCTCCTTGGGTCACTCTATGTGAGCTCCCTCCTTTTTACACGCTCGAGTATGAAACCTTGAAAGAGGAATGATGACCAGGCTATAGGAGTCCTTTCCTCATAGAAGGTCATGATCTAATTGTGCTCAGTTAGGTAGGTAGTTTAGACCACCAGTCGGATGACCTCTTTGATGGGCTTTTTCGCCAGTCTGTGTTCACGCAGTTGGTTAGAGACTCGATCTGGATTTTTATCAGATTATGCTGGGCCTATCCCTTGTGGATTTTTCATGCCTTGATGTTATCAGGGGGGTAGGGTGAGAGCTGTTCTTGTGCTTTATTGATTTTAATTTTTGTGGCAGCTTGATGCTTGCTTTGATTGGTGTTTGTGTAGATTTTTTCATGGGATTCAAGGGGCTGAGTTGCCCTATCCCATGGTCACCAATGAGAGTTGGATTTTAGGAGCTAGTTTTGAGCTGTGCTTGAAACATTTGAGGCTGCTTTTGGAATAGAAAGTGCTCAAGAAGTACCAAAGACAGAATTTTCATGAAAAATAAAACCATGGTGGATGGCTCAAGCTAGAGTTTTCCTAGATGCATTTCAACTTCAGGAATCCAATGCAAGTCTCGATTCGTTGATCGAAGGTCGTTTGACCCCTCATTTAATCCCCACAAAGTTTGACGTTATAAATCAACTACTGATCCCGGAGCCATAAAGTGTTGACGAGGCCTAGGTTTTATAGATTTTGATGCTGCAAAGTCACTTGTCTAGACGGATCTTGAATCTAAGTCCGTTTGCCCCCTCAAAATCGAAATATGCACTTACAGGAGTGAGAATACAACAAATTTGAATCGGTTATTTTACTAATTTAAACCTTAAGCTTAATAAAAGCCTCTAAACAACAACAAAAACTGACAAACGGGGGGGGGGGGGGGGGGCAAAAAATTTTGCGCCCCTTCCAAATCTCATCGATGCCTCTCTGATTGACATCATTCTAGAGAGAGAGATATATATATTCCTAATCAGGACAATAGAGAGAGGAAGGAGATGATTGTAATTTGGCTAATTTTTATGGAGGATTTAAAAATTTAATTTTCTAGTCTTTCTCTCTCCTCTCTTCTCTTAGTGGCTATTCATATGCATCAATTCAAGAGAGAAGGGGGAGGGTTGTGATGAAGAATCTAGAGCAAATGATGATGTTGGAGCGATGGAGGAAATAGATCGGCTAAGAGAGAGTGTTAGCGGCAAAGAAGAAGCCAACAACCTCCCGTCTACGAGATACAAGCCTCGAAATCACAGTTTTTATGCGTAAGTGAGCGGTTCTTTTGTTTTTATGAAAAATGATTGGAGAAAGTGCTTGATTTTGATTGTTCTTGATTTTCTATGTTGCATTCTCTTTGAAATATGAAAGAAAACCGAAAAATGTAATGATATAATAATTTCTCACAAAACTCGCAAATTGTGGTTTTTATGGAAATAATGAAATTTGGAGTTTTTGTCGAGTGTTTTGGGATCATGTGGGATAAAAGTGGATATGAAAATAATGTTGAGTGTCCTTGATCAGTAAGAACTCATAATTCTAAAATATCACATTTTTAAGAAGAAATAAATGGGAAAAAATAGGAAAATTTTAGTTTTTTCACTTAAAAAACTAGAAAAAAATACATTTTATATTTGCAAGTGTATAACGAGGCTAGAGCATGAGGATCAACAAGCCTTGTTTCCATGTTATAGTGTGTTTTTATCGCATTTATATGAAAAATTACATAAAAATGAACCCTAAACCTACTCCACAAATGCAAAACCTAAACAATAGGAAGGAGAAGGGTTTGTGGAAGCGGTCAATTGCTCAAAATGATTCAAATTATGCTTTATTTGTCTATGCCCAACATATAAAACAGATTATCATTTGAATTAAGGAGGCTAGTAGCACGAAAAAATTCGATGCTAGTCTCTAGCAACACACCACCTACGAATGGTCAAAAAAATCATTGAAGGGTTCTTTTTGCACTTCACCTAGCTGGTTTTTTAAAATGGTAAAATGATTGAGCACAATGGTTATCTACATTTTCATTGAGCATGATATGGTATCAAACTTGGACACATTGCACTTGCTTTCCAAATATTGACCTATATGGACTGTGTAAGGAAACTCGAGCTATAGGGTAGATGAACAGTTTCTTAGGGAAAGCTTTGTAAGGAAAGATAAAATATCCTGGATTGTTCAAAATATATAAGAGTGGAGACTATCCATACGTTCTTTTTGTTAGAGTATTGCAACGAGGGGCCAATCCTCTCGGTGTAGGAGAGCTACAGTGGGGCCACGACATTTAGCCGGAGGGGTGCCTTCTTTATGTTTGTGTTACGTGGTATATTATACCGATATGTATGGGATCTCCCTTTGAGGAGTAGGGAAGTGTAATCCTTGGACTATGGTTCATTACAAATGCAATATCTCTGGTAGCGATTAGGGTAATGTGTCCCTTGGATGCTCTTGGCCATGAGGCCGTGTGGGGTTGTCTTGCGAGTGTTATAGAGGCTCAGCTAGTGCCTATAGCCAGTGTCAGACCCGTTTGTTGTCTATGGGTCAGATGATTGAGTAGAATTTGTAGGTCCATTTTAATAAGTGTGGTCACTTCATTGAAGAGTTTGGTAATGGCTACAAATTGAATGCTCCTGGTCATAGACATGGTAGGATGTTCACATTAGATGCCACTTTACCATAGTTGAAATAAAAAATGTTTACTCATGGTTCATGCACAATCAAAGACCTAGAAATATGGCATAAGAGAGTGGGGCATGTAAATATTCAATAGTTGCAATAGATGCAAAAGAGAAAGCTTGTTACTAGCTTACTGAAGTTTACCTACACTAATCTTGGTCATGTATGTGATGCCTGTCAATTTGCTAAACAATCATGATTGCCCTTCATCGACATGTGCGAAACAACATGAGATCTTTATATACTAAAAGCAAAGGATGAGGTGTTTATTGTTTTTAAGTAGTTCAAAAAGCAGGTTGAGAAAGAATTTGATTGCTATATCTCTTGTTTGAGATCTAACAGTGGTGGGGAGTATGTAACACATGAGTTTGATAGTTTTTCGGTTCAAATGGTATTTGTAGGCATCTTACATGCAACTACACTACACAGTAGAATGGAGTAACTGAACGAAAGAATAGGGTATTGATGGAAGCTTCCCATGCTATGATGAATGGGAAGAATATGTGACTTTACTATTGGGCTGAGGCTGTTATGACAGCCATGTACATTTTGAACAGGACTCCCACTTGCAAGCATTCATGATGTGATACCCTTTCAGAAGTTGTATGGCTACAACCTAATGTCAATCACATGAAAGTATTTGGTTCTATTGCTGATGTGCATATTCCTTATGAAAATAGAAGAAAGTTGGACTCAAAAGCACATAAGTGTGTCTTTATTGATTATGTGCAAGAAAAGAAAGCATGCAAATGTTTTGATCCCTCTATTCGGAAGACACTTGTGAGAAAGGATGTTATATTTGATGAAAATAGAAGAAAGTTGGACTCAAAAGCACATAAGTGTGTCTTTATTGATTATGTGCAAGAAAAGAAAGCATACAAATGCTTTGATCCCTCTATTCGGCCTAGACACTTGTGAGCAAGAATGTTATATTTGATGAGATGGCTACTTGGTATGCATCACCTATAGTAGTACCATCTGACATGCCTTTTGCACATACTTCTATAGCTGGTTCACAGCAGAGTACTACATTGACAGGTCCTAGTGCTACAAATGTATCATCCCTTGTATCTCCATGGATAGGGAGATTGCGGAGTTCTGACTCATCGTCCACTAACACCACTGTGTTAGTGAGGGGGAGTTATGACATGATGGATAGCAAAGGGAAAGGAAAAAGTTTTAATGATACACCTGCATGATGACTTCAGGCTATGACTTGGCTGATAGTCTTGACAATGAACTTGGTATTCCTACTGTGTATAAGCTTGGTACTTGGCAAAGCAGGTACATTCCGTCTCATGAGAGAGGGGAATCTAGTAGTGCACCATAGCGTAGACACTCGCAGAGGGTTAGGTATCCTGTGGATAGACTGACTTACAGTGGTTACTCTGCAAAGCATTATGCTTATATGACAAAGATTATGGAGGTTAAAGAACCTGCCGCTTATGCTAAAGCAGTGATGGATAAGAATTTGTGCATAGCCATGGATGAGGAAATGACTGCCTTGGCTGAAAATAGCACTTGGGATCTTGTTCCACTACTAGATGGGAAAAAGACCATTGGCTAAAAATGGGTTTATAAGATTAAATGAAAGTGGGATGGTAGTATAGAGAGGTACAAAGCTAGGTTGGTTGCCAAGGGATATGCTCCAGTACATGGTCTAGACTATGAAGAAATTTTTAGCCATGTTGCTAAGATGGCAACCATACAAATAGTGATTTCATTGGCTGCTATAAAAGACTGGAAGTTGGAGCAGTGGGATGGTAGTGTAGAGAGGTACAAAGCTAGGCTGGTTACCGAGGGATATGCTCAACAGTATATGGTCTAGACTACAAAGAAACTTTTAGCCCTGTTGCCAAGATGGCAACCATATGAAGAGTGATTGCATTGGCTGCTACAAAAGACTGGAAATTGGAGCAGATGGATGTTAAGAATGCTTTCCTCATCAGTGGTGACTTGGAAGAGGATGTTTACATGGATCCATCTAAAGGGTATGAACACCCTAAGTTTTCACACTATGTCTTTAAGATGAAGAAAGCATTGTATGGGCTAAAATAGGCTCCTAGAGCATGGCATGCAAGGATCGACAGTTATCTGCAGAGTTTGGGTTTCATGGTTGGCAGGGCAGATCATAGTCTATTCACAAAAAAGATAGATAGAGGATTGATAATGCTGGTTATTTATGTGGATGATCTAATAATCATAGGTGATGACGACTTTAGAATACAGAATGTCATGAGTATGCTAAAATCTGAATTTGATATAAAGGATTTAGGTGAGCTGAAATTCTTCTTGGGTATTGAGATGATAAAGGCAGATAATGGTTTATGGATGTTGCAAAAACACTATGCCATGGAAATGTTGAAAAAATATGGCGTGGCTGAATGTAAACCTCTTGATATACCTCAAGATCAGAATCTTAAGTTAGACATAAACACTGGAGTTGAAATTGAATATGTCATTATGTATAGGTAGATGTTTGGAAGTTTGATCTAATGGACCATCACAAGATGTGATTTGAGTTATGTTGTTGGAATCATAAGTCAGTTCATGTAGAAGCCCAAAAAGCCACACTTAGATGCTATTAAACAAATTATGTGGTATGTAAAGTCCACTGTAGATCATGGGTTGTTCTATGACAAGGATAAGGCCCTGAAACTCATTGGCACACTGATACGAATTGGGCAAGATGCTCATATGATTGCATGTCTACGAGTTGTTATTCCTTTACCTTTGGATGTGGGATGATCAGTTGGCGTAGCAAGAAGCAACCGACTATTGCATTGTCTAGTACTGAGGCAGAGTACAAAGGTGCTGCTTTGGCACCATGTGAAATTGCATGATACATCTATCACAATAGGTGAATCTCCAACTTTCTCTTTATCTTTTCTTAACATCTGTAATGCATTTGGTGGAGTAGCCTATGATAATATGCTACTTCAAGGTCTATCAACAGAAGCATGATTAGGAGATTTTGGTGGTCCAATACTCAATGTTTGTGACTACTGACATGTTTTCTATGCAAGCACACTCTCATGCTCATCAACCCCAATTGCACATTACTATAGTAGCTACTCGTTTCATGAAAAACATCCCTACTAACTCTTAGCTTACATGTAATAGGGTTATAAGATCTATTTACCTTTTTGTTAAGAGAATATCTAGTAAGTATACATTTTATTTCTTCGGGATCCAATTTACTATGCAACTCATCAATAATATGCACATAATAATACATCCTAATACTTTCAAATGGGGAAGATTTGTCTTTCTGCCTCTGTAAACTTCTCTTCGGATGTCATGCCATGTACATCAACAATGGGTGTCCTGTTCATATTGTCACGATAGTAGCAACTACTTCAGCCTAATAGTAATGAGGTAATTTCTTTCTAACATCAATATATGATCCACCTCCACAATATACCTATTTTTCTACTCAGCAACTCCATTTTCCTATGGAGTATATCTACATGTATACTATCTCTATGGATACCATTTCTTGCAAAAAATAAAAGAACTCATTAGAGAGATATTCTCCCTCTCCATCCGATCTTACATATTTAATATACAGTAGTGTCTCCTTCTCAATCAAAGTCTTAAATCTTTTAAAGTGGGCGAGCACCTCACTTTTCTCATGTATAAAGTGGACCCATACTTTGTGAGTATGATCATCAATTAAGGAAACATAATACCTACAACCACTCAAAGTTGCAGTATTTATAGGACCCCACACATGAGAATGTATCAACACAAGTGGCTTCTTACATACATGCTTTTCATGTGGAAATGCATGCCTTACTTGCTTTCCAAGTTAACATGCTTCACATACTTTATGCATCCCATCAACTCTAAACTTAGGCAAGCCATCCACAATCTGTTTTGATTGCATGTCTTTCAGTTGCGCACATTCACATGACTGATTCTCTAATGCCAAATTTCAATATTAACCATAACACTTGAACCTTATGCAAACATGGTAGCATCCATTTTAGGAAAACTTACATCAAGAGTAAAAATCTTCAAGCACATTTTCCTTTTGCAATCAACCTACAATCATTTTTTAGATTTTTTACATAACAACAATCAGATGTGAACCAAACTTGCAATTCATGTTCTACCATCTAGCAAATAGAAATCAATTTTTTTGTAATATTTAGTATATGCAACAGGTCAACCAAGTACTTAGTTTTTCCATCCAGTATACTCAAGGAAACATTTTCAACATGTGTAATGGGATGATTTGTATTATCCACTATCTCCACATAGCCCCTGGAGACTTTGGATTGTGCATCTATCTAAACCACTCTCTATGAGAAGTCATGTGGTTAGAGGGATCTAGATCTACATACCATATATTACTCTTTGATGAACCTTCAGTAGTCATAGTGTTCATAAAGTCCCTTTAGTGTCATATTCTATCATGTCTAACTCTTCTTCACTCTTGTCCTCGATAGAGCAACAATCCTCGTACCCCTCATCATCAGAATCTTGCCCCTCTGATTGCTCGTCATCCCCCAGGTTTTCCTCTCCAATCTCCTCTTTATCAGTGACTCAAGTCCAATTGTATAACATGTTAAGATCATGAATTTCGGTCCATTTCCACTCAGGCCTAGCCAAGAGATCATTTAGGGGTTTTAGATTAGCAGCCATGTTGCCCTTCAGTTTATCGGTTAGGCACTCTATGATTTCCTGAAGCTCGAGCTTGTTGGTGGGGATACAGAATGAGACCGGTTTCCCTGGATCACATGAGCTTCCTACCATCATGTAGAGTGGCACAATGGGCTCCCTTGCTGGCATGCTTGGTGTTTTAGCAGCTTGCCTATACAGCTCTTCATCATCTGAGAATGATAGGTCAACGGTTGCCAGGACATGCATCCAATCCCGCTTGTCCTCAGGGCAAGGGATGTACTTGGTCAATGTCCCATAGGGTTTGCTTGCCTGTGCATCACCTTTTAGCATGGTTGAGATGGCATTGAGGTCGGCTGGGGTAGTCTTCTAGGTGTCCATCTCAACCCTCACCATTTCTATTCTATTCCCCAAGAAGATGAGATTGTTCCCCCAATCTTCCATAACTCACGCGTTCCTCATCTAGGGTCGGCCTAGCAGTATGTCGTAGTCCACTCCCTTCATGACAATGAAGTTCACAAAAAACTGCACTCCTGCAACCTTTAGTGGCCAGTTCTTTAGGACCCTGAATGGTTTGACCTTCATTCCATTGGCCAATGTAACATTGAATCTAGTCGTTTCCACAGGTGGGTTTCCCTAGGCCTATAGAACTACGTGGCCCAAGACACTGACATCGGTGCCTGTGTCTACGATTCCTTTTCGTGTTGCATTCCCCAAGGATAAGATAGGTAAGACTGCATTCATCTTAGTGCCTTCCCAGAAAGCATTGATGTGCAGTGACCTTGGAGCTGAGTGTAGTGTTAGGCTTGGAACCTGCGTGACTGTGTTCTGCTCTTGCAAGTTAGCAGCAGTTTGCTCCCCTTTTCCCTCCATCCAGTGCCTTAATTGTTGCCATAAGGGAGGGTGCTGTTGAAGCAAATCTCCTAGGCTCACGGTTATTGGAGTGGTTACTAAAGTGGCGAGGAGGTTGCGGGGTGGTTGCCTTCCTCCTTGGTCAGCACTCTTTGGCCATATGTCGTGGTTAGCTTGCTGGCATGCTTCTTCGTGGTCTTGCCTCTATGGCATTTCACGTGGTGTGGATATGTTCCTCGATTGAGGTTGCTATGGTGAAATGGGTGTACTCACACTAGAGAGGTTCTCCATTCAGTCTTCCAGTATGGGATCTATGTCTTTAAGGTGTTCCTGGGAATCCTTGACCCATTCCTTGACTTTAGCTATAGCCTCGAGTTGCCGTCTGGGGTGGGGGTATTTCCTTACCTTGGCACTCCCTAGTTCTGCTGTCTTAGGAGCTGAGGTCTCTGCCTCTACATCAGCGACCCTCTTTCCTGTTACTCAAGTTGTGGCTTCCTCAGTCTTAAGGGTAATCTTTGCGTCTGTTCTCTGTCTCCTTCTCCCCCGGCTTTTCTTTCCCAATGAGGCTACATCTAGGTTACTTGGCCTAGGCAATGAGATGCTTGTTTGTTTTGTCTGTGCTCGTGTCATGACATGCAGTGGGATGGGTGTATCCTCACTGCCAAAGGTCTCCACACCGAACAACCCCAAGGGTACGGAGGGCACATTGGCAAAACTAGTTGATGGCTTCCATCTAGGACAGTCAGTGTCAAGAATCGCGTGGTGGGGGGACTTGCTCAAGGTGCTGCGCCGAACACACACAAAATGCACAGGGAGAAGCTCACTCAAGAGACAAGACGAGAGATGGAGGCCAAAACGTATTCTTGCTGGTTTCTTCTTCTTCTTCTACACACTTTACAATGTACACAAAGTATAGATAAGATACAACATAAAGGAAAGTGGCCTACTAAGTCAAACAATGCATAACCAACTACACTAGTCGACTGTCGCTATAACTATGCCAGCTGTAAATAGGTGTAACAACCTGAATATAATAAGTAATGAGTCAGTGGCCATGTGAGAGTCATAATGAACACCGATGTGCTAAGTGTAGACGTGTGAACCCATCTAACCAGGCGGTCCATCATCAATGTTCGCATGTGTTGAGCTTGTTATCTCAACACTCCCCCTCAAGCTCAACTGCATCTCTGCAACTCCAAGTAAGCTTTGAAAATTTTGAAGCTTCTCTGTATCCGATGCCTTCGTGAAGATGTCAGCTATCTGATCATGTGTGCTGACATACACCAAGTCAATCTCACCTACTAGTACCTTCTCTCTCACAAAGTGGTAGTGTACCTCAATATGTTTTGTCCTGGCATGGAACACAGGGTTCCTAGCCAACTGTATGCTGCTCATGTTGTCACAATAAATGACAACTGGACCTTCCACATGCACATCTAAATTAGCCAATAACTTTTGTAGGCATACTACCTCACATGCTGCTACAACAACACCTCTATACTCAGCCTCTGTATTCGATAAAGCAATTGTAGGTTGCTTTTTGTTGCTCCAAGTAACTGCTACACTACCAAGAGAGAACATGTATCCACTGGTAGATCTTCTATCAGACACACTACTAGCCCAATCTGCATCTATGTATTCAAATGCCTGTACATCTGTACCTGCCTCATAGAAAAGTCCATAATGTAATGTGGACTTCACATATCTCAATATGCGCTTGACTGCATCCAAATGTGGATTTCTAGGTACTTGCATAAACTGACTCACAAGATCAACAGCGTAGCTCAAGTCTAGCCTTGTAATGGTCATGTAGATCAAACTCCCCACTATTCTCCTGAACATAGTAGGGTCTTCCATCTCATCCCCAACATCAGCACACTGATCCATATTCACTTCTTCCTGCAAATCACCATGCAAGAAGGCATTCTTCACATTCATTTGCTACAACCTCCAACCTTTGGCTGCTCTGCCAAATAAATCACACATATGACAATTGCCATCCTAGCAACTGGACTGAAGGTTTCTTCATAACCTATGCCATATGTCTGGGTATAGCCTTTTGCAACTAGCCTAGCTTTGTACCTACTAATAGAACCATCTGCATTGTGCTTAATCTTATAAACCCACTTACATCCAATAGATTTCTTACCCTTCAGCAATGATACTAGATCCCAAGTCTTATTGGCCTCTAATGTAGCCATCTCCTCATCCATTGCTGCATCCCAATGAGCATGACCAACAGCCTCCTCAAAACATGTGGGCTCAACATCCTCAACTAATTTCACCATATAAGCATAATGGTGAGTTGCATAACCTTCAAAACCAAATATTTTAACAGGGTATCTGACCCTGCTAGATCTGCGTACCACCGGATCACTCAATGGAGCCTTTACATTACTATGAGCTCTCTATACACCTGGTGTCCTGACAGAAGGAATACCAAGCTCATCATCCAAGTTCTTTGAGCCACTGGAGTCTCATCAAGAACTGCATCAATACCATCTGACACTTTATTCTTTCCTTTGTCTTTACCTGTAGTGCTACTAGATGCACCTGAAGATGTAGAGGTACTCCTTAGTCTCCCAGACCATGGACTACTAGATGATGTCTCTGGTCCACTAAGAGTCCATGATTCTTGCTTTTCAGCTTGCACATGAGTGTCATGATCATCATCATCATCCAACGCATCACCACTAGATGCATACCAACTGCTCATTTCATCAAAGGTGACATCCCTGCTCACTTTGAACTTACATGTGACAGGGTTATAACAATGATACCCTTTTTACTCTAAAGAGTATCCAATAAAGACAGACTTTTCAGCCTTTGGATCCAGTTTCTTCCATAGCTCATCTGGCACATGAACATAGGCAACACAGCCAAATACCTTCAAGTGTGATACATCAGGCTTCTTGCCAGTAAAGCATTCTTCAGGAGTCATCCCATGAACTGCAGCTGTGGGAGTTCTATTCATAATGTAGACAGCTGTATGGACAGCCTCAGACCAAAAATGTTTGGGCATATTCTTTTCATCCATTAATGCCCGTGCAACTTTTGCAATATGCCTGTTTTTTCTTTCTGCAACACCATTTTGCTGTGGGGTATACCTGCATGTGAAATGTCTCTTTATCCCATGAGACCTTAGAAAATCACTGAACTCATTCGAGAGGTACTCTCCCCCTCCATCTGACCTCAAGCACTTTACTTTCAAGCTTGTTTCTCTTTCAACTGTAGCCTTGAAAGTTCTAAAGTGCTCAAACGCTTCACTCCTTTCCTTCATAAAATATACCCACAGCTTTCTAGAACAATCATCAATGAATGTGACAAAGTATGAACTGCCTCCAAGAGATACATTTTGTGTAGGCCCCCAAATGTCTGTATGCACAACATCAAGGATATTTCTACTTACATCTCTGTCATGTGAAAAGGGTTGTCTTGCCTGCTTACCAAACTGACATGCTTCGCATACCTTATGAAATTCTGCAACTTTAAATGTAGGCAAATCCTTTGGATTGCATTAATTTCAGCCTTTGTACATTTGCATGTCCAATGCATTTGTGCCAAATTTCAATATCTGCAACAACACCTTTTCCTTTAGCATACATAGCAGCATTCATAGTAGGAATTCGAGCATCCAGAGTAAGCATACGTCCAACTCTACTTCCCTTTGCTACCAACCTGCACTTGTCATTAAAGTCTTCTACAAAGCAGCCCTTTGCATTAAATCTGACTTGCAGCCCTTGCTCTACCATTTGACCGATTGACACCAAGTTCTTTGTAATAGATGGCACACGTAATACATATGAAAGACTCTTTGTCTTACCATCATGTAAGGACAAGGAAACTTTTCCAATGCGTGAAATTGGGTGGCATGAATCATCACCCATTTGTACATAACCTGCATTTTGCAAATCCTGCATCTCTCCAAACCATTCTGCATGGCTGGTCATATGATTGGATGCACCTGAATCAACATACCAAACATCATCATGTGTTCCCTTTCCTGTAACAGCATTCAGCATATGCTGCATAACAAACAGATGTTCATTTTTGTCTTCATTCTGTCGTGAAGACGATGCATAGTTTTCTTGCTGCAACTTACCACTGCGAATATCATATTTCTTAGCATAACATTGGACTGCAATATGACCTGTTTTGCCACAGTAGTGACACACAATACCAGAGTTGTTAGAACCTTTGTTCTGCCATTCACCTCTTCCTCTAAAGCTCCCCCTACCTCTAAAGTTACCAGACCTCGTCAAACCTGCATATCGACAAATTGCTGATTCAATCTATTTTGCTGGTTGTCACTACCACGTCTTGTACCATGGCCTTTTGAAGAGAACCTGCCACGTTCCCTTCCTGAACTGGAGTAGAAAGCTTGGACCTGTTCACCACTTCTTTCAGATGTCTCACTCTACATGTTGATCTCTTCAGTGATCATAAGGGAGACCAACTCATCGAAATCTGAAAATGGATTTCTAACATATACAGAAGTTACAAAAGACTTCCAAGCCTTTTCATTGTTAAGTCCACCCAAGGTAGACGACACCAAATCATCATCATCAGGCATTGCATCAATCACTGCCAAGGCATCTACAATGCTCGTTACCTTCAGTGCATACTCATTGATAGACATCTTTCCTTTCTTCAATGTATTCAACTCTTGCTTGAGTTGAATCTTGCGTGCCTTGTATTTATGGAAAACATACTTTCAAGTATGGTCCAAGCTGCATATGAATTCTCTGTGTTTCTAATATGTCCCAGCATATTATTGTCACTATAGACAGCCAATACATGACCTTTTTGTCTTTTGCATTCCCTTCCTTTCGTGCCTTTGTCTCTTCTACAGTTGGAGGATCTCACCTTCGCCTCCTTTTCTTTACTTGAAACAAACTCGTAGAGGCCTTTTCCAATAAGGAAGTTTATGATACGGAACTTCCATGAAGGGTAGTTGTTCTTGTTGAGCTTCTCAATGATGGGGTTTCCACTGTTCTCTGCCATTATCACAAAACTAATACCAAATAGCAAGCAAATCTTCTACAACCCTCGACATGTAGTGCACATCAATACACCAGACAACCTTTTTCACTGTCTATGCAATCTGCAACAACCAATTTGCAAATAAACCTTGTGTTTATTCGCTGGTAAACACCTTTGAACTTACAGATATGAAATCTGTAACCTATGCACCTGTATATGGCAGACACAATTGAAATTGTAGGGTATCGTTCTAGTGCCTGTAATCTAAAATTGTAGGGTATTGTTTGAGAGCAAAAATCTCAGATCTGCCCTGCTTCCGGTGCCTCCATAGGCACTATCAAAGAGAGAGAGTGGAGGGATGGGAGAGCTTCTTACCCGTGGCTTGCTTGCTCGAACCTTGTTTCTTCTCCTTCACTTTAGCCTTCGAAATCAACCTCTCTCAGTAGTGCGACTCTGATACCATGTCAAGAATCGCATGGTGGGGGGACTTGCTCAAGATGCTGCGCCGACGAACACACACAGAATGCACAATGAGAAGCTCACTCAAGAGACAAGAAGAGAGATGGAGGCCAAAGCGTTTTCTTGCTGGTTTCTTCTTCTTCTTCCACACACTTTATAATGTACACAAAGTATAGATAAGATACAACATAAAGGAAAGTGGCCTACTAAGTCAAACAATGCATAACCGACTACACTAGTCGACTGGTGCTATAACTATGCCAGTTGTAAATAGGTGTAACAACCTGAATATAATAAGTAATGAGTCAGTGGCCATGTGAGAGTCATAATGACCACCGATGTGCTAAGTGTAGATGTGTGGACCCATCTAACCAGGCGGTCCATCATCAATGTTTACATGTGTTGAGCTTGTCATCTCAACAGTCAGGAAATAGGTGTGTGATTCCACAATCAGTGCATCGAAGGTCAGGTTTGTCCTTGTTTGCCTGTTTCCTTTCTGGGCAGCGTGATGAAATTTGGCCTAGATGAGTGCAAGTCCAGCATGAGATTGGATTTTGGCATGGTCCTCCAAAGTCTCTGCCTCTTCCCCTACCTAGCACCATTACTAGAACTGGTCGATAGTCCATCAGGACTGGATTGCCTTCCTCATCATCGGAGATATATGGGTTCACATAGGTTTCCTCTTCACTAGCTTCTTCCACATAGTGAATAGGAGTGTCACTTGGTGGTTGGGTTACATAGGACCTTGGTGGTCTAGGTATGCCTGTTGGGTTCATCTCTAGCTAGGAATGGCCGGTCTTGTGCCATTTAGTGCTGGAAGAGCCATCTGGGCTCCCTTGCCAAAGAGGTTAGGTGGCCTGTTGCCTAAGTATGGAGGGTTGTATTGCTGCGCATATGGGAATCTCCTTGGCAATATGCAATGCAATGCGTCATGACCAAACCTACCGCAATTCGAGCACGGCCTAGATCTAGGATCTTGGCACTTGGCTGGGAGTGGTTTCCACCACAGTGTATACACTACACATGCGACCACACAGGCTTCCTCATCTGTTCTTGCAATCGTGCAAGCTTCATTCTTACCTCAGCCAACTCTTGGCCTTGTTCAACACCCTTTCCCTTATCTCGTATGCTAGAGTTTTCTCTCTCTCCTGAAGCTATTGTTCGCTTTGGAGATCTCTGGCTTGTACTGTTCCGACTAGTGTTCCTCATGCTTCTCTCCCTAAGCTGATCATCCACCCTTATTACCTCTTCAAAAACTTTGGCTAACACGTCTTTGTGTAGAGTGGAGTTACTAGCCAAAGCCTTGTAGAGCTCTTCGCTTATAATTCCATTTATAAACACGGTAGACACCGCCTTCTCGTTAGGTCACTCATTGGCAGGTATCCTCTTGAATAGGCTACGCACATGAGTGACATAGTCTCTTATGTCTTCCTTTTCCCTCTGATTGACATTCATCAATCGGACGATGAGATTGTCTAAGTACCATGCCTCAGAGAATCTTTTGATAAAGAGGTCCTTAAGATGGGCAAAGTTCATGCGCTCAGCTATATCTAGACTAGTGTACCAAATCCTCCCCTTATAACCTAAAAACAACCCGAAAGCTTGAGAGCGTTGTGCAAGGTACGTGAGACCATTTGCTTCGCAAACTTCTTCAAATTGCTCCATAAAGCTATATGGGTCATTGCTAGGTTCATACTTGTCTAGCTGCTTTGCTACGATAGGGATCCTAGATTGCCCCATTGCCCCTTGCGTGACCCCTAATCCTAAGGGTAATGCTGTGGCTAAGGCTGTTGCGCTCTGCTTAGGAGACGTAGTGTCCATGAGCCACTTGGCTACAAGTTCACTCAATGTCAAATCAGCCTTTGCTACTCGCTCTCTCTCTGCATTTGGTCCTGCTTTAGCTATACCAGCCAAGGCTTACATTCGCCGGGCCTCATACATGTCTACATCTTGTTGGATTTTTCTAGCCTTTTGCTCATGGTTATAGGCAATTATTCTCTCTAGTGCCTTTCTAATCGCCTTTCTTTCCTCTTCTAGGTTTGCTACCACTTCCTCTACTAGCCTGCCCTAAACTACCGTCCTAGTCAACTAGTCGTACTCATTGACTAACTCCTGCACTAGGATTGGGAATTCCCCCTTGTGATCCTGACATTGCTCCCACTTCCAGCTCCAGAAGGTCGTCCATCAACTCTAGCTCCCCGACAACATCCAATCCTCTATGTTGTTGCCCTCTAGATCATCGTGTCCTCTTAGGGTCCTACTGATGGGGCTCTTAGGTAGCCTGCTATGTTTTGGGATCTTCTCCTAGTAGTGGGTTCCTTGATGTTATTATGTCTTCTGATGAGTTCCTTGTTATTGAAAGCAGTTGTCAATCTTATTCACAAGTTGTGCTTTATGCTTTTTAGTGCTCAGTGTGAAAACAAGCTTCTTCTTTTCTTATAGTGCACCTTCGGTGATGAAATCAAAAAGTGAGGTGCGGATGCAAGAAATGCTCAATGCAAAATCCAGTCTTTCCCTCACATTCGTAGCCTGATATGGCTCTAAGAGTAGGTTCTGGCAGATCTAAGGTTTTACTAAAAGTCCCTGCTTGGTTCTCTATTCTGCTTCAGGGTTGGTTGGTTGGTTGGTCACCGAACGTCAAGTCAAATTCTAAATTTGGTATGCTCAGTGTCTAGCTATCGGGGTGAATCCTTGGTTATCCTGTCTGGCCTCTGGCTTCCAAGGGCTAAACTGGGTTTCCTAGGGGATCAGAGATGTGAACAAGGTGGCCAGGACTGTGGGGCAGGTTTAAAAACCTTCTATTTAAAGTTCTGGTAAATTGGTTCGATCCTGGGAATCGGACAGCAGGCTGGTCCAAGTTTCATGCTAGGAACAACGGTCTGATTCTAGCAGTGGTCCAATTTTCCTAGTCAGACAGGGGTCATCCGGTTACTGCGATGGGTCGAGTGGTCCAAATCTGGGACTAGGACACGTGGTCCGATTTTGACACTGGGTCCGATTATAGTAGTCGGGCGGGGGTAGTCCATTTTCGAAGTGGTCCGATTCTGGGAGTCGGATCCGAAAAGTGGTCCTATTTTCGGAGTTGGACAGTCCGAATCTAGAAATCGGGTGGTCCTATTCTAGGGGTTGGATGGACTAGTTTGATGACGCAGATGACGGTCCGCGGGTCGCGTACGATGCTTCAAGATCAACACCTACTCCCTGGAATCATCCCGTGCTTTCCAAACATGTGCAAAACAATCCAAGGAATTGCCAGACACACCTGGAAACGATGTGGCACTCGAATCGATCAGCACTTTGAGATGGAGAGCTTCTTCTCCATGATCCCTCACTCTCACACACTCACTCCCTCACTCCCTCACACTCCCTCACTCAAGCATAAGCAAGAAGGCAAGAAACAAGAGAAGAAGAGGAAGAAGCTTTTCCTATTTCCTACCATTCTAACTTATCCCATTCCCAACTAATGCATACAATTTGCATAGGAGTGAGCCTGGCACTCTTTTACAAGGATTCGGGAGCACCTTCACATTTAGTGGTGTGCTTTTACTCTTCTCTTTTCTCGAGGTGACACTGAGGCCTTCTGGAGAGGTCGTCATTCAAATTTTCAGGGTCTGACCTCTATCCAGGACACCATTTCCTTCCTTTGTCATGTGCCCTTTTGGTTATCTCCTTCTTCCATTTTTTCCGCTCCTCTGCTCCATTTTTCGATCCTCTTTGTGCTGCGGTGAACAAAAAGAATAAAGAATAAAGTGACGGTGATGGGTGTCCACCACCTGTAGTGTGTAGTGGCGGTGACTATCAGTGTAGTAATACACGGGTGGCTAGGCGAAGGTGCCTTTACCCCCAACAATCTCCACTTAAAGGCAAATCTTCGTGAGTGAGGAGTGAAAAGAAAAAGAAAAAGATAGTACAACATGTACACATGTACAACAGGATGAGGAAAGACATCATCTCATCCCACACCCATCAACCTCCTGAGGAAGGCAAAGTGCTCTGTAGAGAGGCTTTTCGTGAGAAGATTTGCGGGATTTTGGTCAGTCGAGATCTTGAAAAGATCAATAGATTTGTCCTCAACGACCCCACATATGAAGTGATACCTCACCTCAACGTGTTTTGTCTTTGCATGGAAGACCGGATTCTTGGCTAACTGAATAGCACTCATAGAATCCGAATGCAGTGTAGGGATAGCATCAATACCAAGTTCAGCAACCAAACGACCCAACCAAATGGCCTCCTTGCAAGCCTCAGTGGGGGCTACAACATTCTCGGCCTCTGTAGTAGAAAGGGCCGTGCATTTCTGTACCCTGGACATCCAAGAAATAGCACCTCCAGTATAGGTGAATACATAGCCGGAAGTGGACTTCCTGCTATCTGCATGTCCTGCATAATCAGAGTCAGTGTACCCCACGACTCCTATGTCCTGGCTGCCATAGCATATGCACATATCTGCAGTGCCCTTCAGGTACCTCATGATACCCTTCACGGCATCCCAATGCTTCTTGCCAGGTGTAGCCAGATAGCTTACCACGACACCAATTACAAAGGTAATATCTGGATAAGTGGCTATCATGGCATACATAAGATTGCCCACTGCGAATGCATAGGGAATCTTGGCCATCTCAGCCCTCTGCTCATTTGTCTGCGAAAAATCAACCTGTGATACCTTCACATAAACTTTACGTCCTGCATGCGGAAGCGCTCAAGGAGTTTATGAATGTACTCCCTCTGTGACAAGTAGAGGAGTCTTGATGCCTGGAGCAACCAAAGCCAAGACTAAGTGCAGGGTGGTCATCTTAACCACAGGAGAAAAGACCTTATCAAAGTCCACACCATGCTCCTACTTAAAACCCTTTGCTACTAGTCTAGCCTTGTATGCTGGCTTGGGGTATCCAGGGGTACTTTTCAGCTTGTACATCCACTTGCATGGTAAAGCTTTCTTGCCCTCAGGCAAGGAAACTAAATCCCAAGTCTCATTCTTATGCAAGGAGTCTATCTTAGACTGCATAGCCCTCTCCTAGGAGTGATTGTCATCCTTGCGCATAGCCTCATTATAGGTGAAAGGCTCTCTTGCATTTGTAACCAAGACATAATGCATCAAAGGCTGAAAGCTATCAGGTGGATGTCTGTCTCTAGTAGACCATCTCACGGTAGGCTCTGATGCCTGCCCATCTGTCTGTCATTGCTATAGCTATAGGCTATCCAACTGGCTATGAGGGAGCTCTCGGCTCCTCCTGAAATATGACCCTGCAGATTTCAACGACTCTCTCAGGCTGCGGATGCATCTTGTCTTCATGGAAGACTACATCATCATTGCGGATGACTTTTCACGCATATGGATCCTAGAGATGGTAACCCATCTTGCCTGCATCCCCATAACCAAGGAAAATGCATTTAACACTCTTAGGATCTAGCTTACTTCTCTTGTCCCTAGGCACATGGCAAAATGCCTCACATCCAAAGACACAGAGATGTGCATAAGAGGGAGATTTTCCAGTCCATACCTCCTCTGCAACCTGGAAATCCAAACCACTAGAAGGTGATCTGTTTATGACATGCACAGCTGTACTAACTGCCTCAGCCCAAAAGCTCTGTGGTAGGCCTGCATGGCTAAGCCTACTACATACACGCTCTTGGATGGTTCGATTCATCCGCTCAACCAAACCATTCTAGGGGGGGTGTAGGGGGCGGTCAACTGACGCTTAATACCCCTCTCATCACATAACTGCTTAAAAGCACGTGAGACATACTCACCCCCATTATCTGTCCTTAGGCATTTTAGCCGATACCTAGATTGATTCTCAACCAATGCATGCCATCTCTGAAACACAACTAAGACATCATATTTTAGCTTAATGGGATAAGCCTAAACTTTTCGTGAAAAATCATCTATGAAAGTAACAAAATACTTTGCACCACCCATAGACTGACAAGGCATGGGCCCACAGACATCTGAATGTACCAATGCGAAGGGCTCACTCATGCGTGGCCTACCAGACTTCTTATGCGTAGACCTAGTTTGCCTGCCATAAAGACCTAGTAACATCTGTATTCCTGCCACGGGATTTGCTACGTGACTTCCCACAAGACTTGGATCGAGATTTCTGAGAATCCCGTCCACGGCCATTGCCATTGCCATGCTTTCCATACCCATCATTCCTGCCTCTAACTATCATAGCATGTGACACATGAGAGGCATCCAAATTCTTACGATTAACCTCTTCTTGCAGAAGAGCACTCTCAACATCAGATAATTTCAAGGTAGTAGTAGAAGCACATAATGTAGTGCGGAATACATCCCATGACTCATTAAGAGTACCAAGCAAGAAAAGAGGAGTGACGTCCTTTGCAAAAGTGATGTCCGGCGAAGTCAAGTTCTTGAGTATAGCATGGAATTGGCTCAAGTGAGCAGACATAGTCACATTCTCCTTCTTCATGTGCAGATCCATAAGCTGCTTCAGCCAATACATCTGACTCGCTGGACTTTTCTTGTCATAGAGATTCTTGATTTTATCCCACGACTACCATGCACTCTGTTCTTCCTCAAATACATTGTAATGAACCTATTCTATGAGAGATAATACAATAGTGGACTTGCATAACTCATCAAGCTCAAGCCATTCCTCATCTGGCATAGTTGCAGGCGGATGTCTGCTCAACCTCAAAGATTTGATCTGCGATTTTTGCACCAACACTTGCCAAATTTGGCTCTTTCAATAAGAGTAATTCGTACCATCAAGCTTAGTGATGTTGAAAATAGCATGATCAGTGACGAACTCACCATAATGCAGGTTGCGAGACTGTAGACAGTTTAAAACTGCTTGCTATTTATTGCAGAAAATGACAAAAAAATCACCAAAATTGAGAGAAAAATGGCAAGAAAAGTATAACCAAAGCTATTGCCTACCAAGTACTAGCGAAATACATCATTTTAGAATATTTTAGTATGAAAAATCCATGTCAGTTTGAAGTTATATGCTTGCTGTAATAAATGACAGCAGGGTTTTGTGAGAGGCAATTGCTGACCAAATCACTGCATCAAGTCAAGAAATGATAGCCAAGACATGACTAGCCATAAACGGGCATAAATCAACACACCAAACAATCATCAAGACCCTGAGCAAACACCTAAACATGTCACCAAAGCATCCATTAGTGAGTAGGCATACCCCCTGGACAATAGGGCAAAATATACATAAGACTGGCAAGGGACCTGACACTAGTAGGTGTATTCTCACAAGAGTGCAAAGCCCAAGCTTAGGCCAAAAGCAACTCCAAGATATCAGTGCATGAACCATGCAACATTTAAGTGTAAGAGATCCCAAAGTTTCAAGTATCTGCAAAATGCTCAAAATAGCATAAACCTCCTACTCAATGTCAGTCAAGCATAAAGATGCTCCCACTGGCTCAAAAGGCAGATAAACCAGCTCAACAGCTCAAGCAAACCAAGTCAAAGTACTAAAGACAAGTAACCAAGACAATGCCTCAATAACATCCAAGGTCGTAATGGAAAAAGCCAAGTCGTAACGAAAAAATCCAAGTCAATTTCCAACTGCTCAAGGGAATACTCAAATGAATGTCGAGATGAGCTCAAACAACTGCCATCCACAGCCAAAGCATAAAGCATTCACCAAGACATCATAACCCGTACTGGGTAGCCTAGGCATAAACCATGTCATAGATGAAATGCCAGTTGCAAAGAAGTGACAGTCAAAGCCAAATCAAGCTCTAATCTCAGCTCAAAAGCATTCTGAAGCATAAACAAGACATGTGGCATAGTCCAAATACATCATGACATCATACCGAGTAGCCGGGAGCACCCCGTAAGACCAATAGTCATAACCCAACTGTAGCATAAATAGCTTCAGCCCTGAAGTTTCCAGCAGCATATAACCTCTATAAAATAAGCGAATTAGTGCTCAATCCAAACTCAAATCCATAGGCAAACCATAGGCATACATTCCCGTATGTATAGGCACCAATCGGGCATAATCGGACATCAAATGCCAAGACCTGTAAGCATAAAATTGAAGTAACAGGTGGCTGCCCTATTTTGGACAGATTTGGGATTGTTCAAAATAGTCAATGGCTGAGCTAAATCAGCTCCAAATGCATCTCACATAAGAGGCATAACATCCATAAGTGATCCGGTATCAATAGACATTAGTAGAAGCATCATATAAGCCATAGGCATACAAATACATGCTATCTCAGACCTAAAATCTATTGCAGAATATTATATCACCAAAATTTGGCAAATCTGGCATCACCATCGCTTTCGGAGTGTGCCAAAACCCCAACTCAGACTCTTACCTTTCTTGAATTGGGTTCCGAATATCCGAGATATGACAAAAATAGTGATTTTTGGGCCAGATTTTGAAACATGCACAAAGAAAATGTGAGCTGGCTGGGGGGGTTTGTTGTCCCACGTGTCAACAATGGGGCCCAAAGGGGGCACAAATGGGGGCCAAAGAAGCCCTACACCAAGCCTCAGTAAGCCTTGATAGGCTGGAAGCAAGATCCAGGTGAAGGAAGCTCCAAGAGGTGTGAGCTATGGCTGCCCACAAACTATGAAAACCCTGTTTACCTAGATAATGAAGCAATACCTCAATTTCAATGCCCTATTGGTCCCTCAATAGGCCTGGAAGAAGCTCAGGAAGCCGGGGAGTGATGGAAAGAAACTCCAAGATATCAGTGCATGAACCATGCAACATTTAAGTGTAAGAGATCCCAAAGTCTCAAGTATCTGCAAAATGCTCAAAATAGCATAAACCTCCTACTCAATGTCAGTCAAGCATACAAGATGCTCCCACTGGCTCAAAAGGTGGATAAACTAGCTCAACAGCTCAAGCAAACCAAGTCAAAGTACTAAAGACAAGTAACCAAGACAATGCCTCAATAACATCCAAGGTCATAATGGAAAAAGCCAAGTCGTAATGGAAAAATCCAAGTCAATTTCCAACTGCTCAAGGGAATACTCAAATGAATGTCGAGATGAGCTCAAACAACTGCCATCCACAGCCAAAGCATAAAGCATTCACCAAGACATCATAACCCGTACTGGGTAGCCTAGGCATAAACCATGTCATAGATGAAATGCCAGTTGCAAAGAAGTGACAGTCAAAGCCAAATCAAGCTCTAATCTCAGCTCAAAAGCATTCTGAAGCATAAACAAGACATGTGGCATAGTCCAAATACATCATGACATCATACCGAGTAGCCGGGAGCACCCCGTAAGACCAATAGTCATAACCCAACTGTAGCATAAATAGCTTCAGCCCTGAAGTTTCCAGCAGCATATAACCTCTATAAAATAAGCGAATTAGTGCTCAATCCAAGCTCAAATCCATAGGCAAACCATAGGCATACATTCCCGTATGTATAGGCACCAATCGGGCATAATCAGACATCAAATGCCAAGACCTGTAAGCATAAAATTGAAGTAACAGGTGGCTGCCCTATTTTGGACAGATTTGGGATTGTTCAAAATAGTCAATGGCTGAGCTAAATCAGCTCCAAATGCATCTCACATAAGAGGCATAACATCCATAAGTGATCCGGTATCAATAGACATTAGTAGAAGCATCATATAAGCCATAGGCATACAAATACATGCTATCTCAGACCTAAAATCTATTGCAGAATATTATATAACCAAAATTTGGCAAATCTGGCATCACCATCACTTTCGGAGTGTGCCAAAACCCCAACTCAGACTCTTACCTTTCTTGAATTGGGTTCCGAATATCCGAGATATGACAAAAATAGTGATTTTTGGGCCAGATTTTGAAACATGCACAAAGAAAATGTGAGCTGGCTGGGGGGGTCTGTTGTCCCACGTGTCAACAATGGGGCCCAAAGGGGGCACAAATGGGGGCCAAAGAAGCCCTACACCAAGCCTCAGTAAGCCTTGATAGGCTGGAAGCAAGATCCAGGTGAAGGAAGCTCCAAGAGGTGTGAGCTATGGCTACCCACAACCTGTGAAAACCCTGTTTACCTAGATAATGAAGCAATACCTCAATTTCAATGCCCTATTGGTCCCTCAATAGGCCTGGAAGAAGCTCAGGAAGCCGGGGAGTGATGAAAGCTCAAGAGAGTGAGCTATGGTTGCCAGGAAGGAGACCCAATGCGAGTGGGTAGTCCATGGGAAGTTGAGAATGCCATAAGCCAAGCTCAAGAGTCGGGAAGCCATGCTCTAATACTAGTTGAAAGGTGAGAAGGATTGAAGCTTGCACTCGGGAGCTATGGTGGGAGAGAGCAAGAAAGAGAGAGACAAGAAATGGAAACTCCAACAGTCACAATGTGTGACTGGGCCTTCCTTTATTCAAATTGTCACTAAAAGAATAAAGAATAAAGTGACGGCGACGGGCGCCCGCCACCTACAATGTATAGTGGCAGTGATTGTCAATGTAGTAATACACGGGTGGCTAGGCAGAGGCACCTTTACCCCCAGCAAGAAGGACAATGACTATCCATGACTAAGAAGACATAAATTTGGAGTTGTTACCATGATATCTCTTAGTGTAATATGAGTAGTTAGAGGGCATCAATATGATGGCAATATACTTTAGATTCTTGGAGATCCATCCATGTAAACCTATCTCTTTTGCTTTAAATAGTGTTTATTCTTAATGAATATATGAATAAAGATTATAAATGAAAATAGATAAGAGGCAAGAGAGGTGAAAAACCCAAAAGCACACACACAAAAAAAATGTGGAGACCTGAGTACACAAAGAGACAAGGGTAAAATCTTCTTCTTCTTCTTTCTTCTTCTTCCACACAAAAGTAAATTCTACAACATGTGTTAACTCTCAGAAGATCAAGTTGGAAAAATCTAAAAATTTCAAAAAATTAAAAGTGGAAGACAATCTCAAGGCAAGAGGAAGATGGAGGACAAGGCGCAATAAGGAACATTTGAAGACACAAAGCACATGAATAATTTTAAATGTAAGAGAAAGGCACACAATAATAAGCACACATTAATATTTTTTCAAAAAGAGCACCACGTGGCTTATAATTTATCATGTAAAAGAGTCCTAGGTTCTCTCTCATGCAAGTTGTAAATAATGATAGGCACGGGTTAAGGACATGCTTATAGGAAAGGAGGAGAAAAAGAATGGAGGAATGGACACCAAAAAGGGAGATGGCTACCCGAGGACGAGATAGGGCATACATAGAAGTTAAAAAGTGAATTAAAAAGCTCATTCTTAGTGTGTAGCAAAACTTCTTTTCTTCTTACTTCTTGTTCTTGCTTCATTCTTGTGTATGAGAGAGGAAGAGAGGGAGTGTGAGAGAGGGAGAGAGTGTGTGTGAGAGAGAGTGAGGGATCATGGAGAAGCTCTTCATCTTTCCTTATTCTCTTCTCTTCTCTCACATGCATGGTTATGGAGCTTTGGGGATGGAGCTTGCTTGAATGTGCATCTTGGATCATGGAGTTATGGAAGGATTCTTGGGATGAGGTAATTGAATTGGATTCAAAGGTAAGCTCACTCCATTTTTGCGTGGAAGAGTGCACACAACTATATGAGAGGTAGCCATAGCTCTCGACTTGAAATGCTTGAAGCAATAGGTAGTCAGTGGGTCTTAGCGGTGTGATTGTGAGAGCAATGACATCTTTGGTTCTATTGTCGGGACCAACAGATTCAAGATTGTATTGAAATAGTGACCCAAGACACCAAAGAATAATATTGGGGGAAGACGGAACCTCTAAGGAAGGAAGGACTAGCCAAGATTAGAGACACATATTTAGCTGACGTAATTGACCTCATAGAAATACTAATGGATCAAGAGACAACCACCATGGTAGGTACTAGCTCGAACGAGAATGATCTCAACCTTGATCTTGACCTCAACATGGTAGGGTACCCGGATGACATCCAATGACTTATAACATAATATTACCAACAAATGAGGATAATGCATCATAGAAGGCCTGTTGTCAATATCATAGTCAATCATGAGGAGGAGAGAAGGCTGACACAATACTTCGACAACCTCAATGTTAAGCTGATGAATGCCAACTAAAAAAGTAAAGAGAATATACGAGACCACATCACTCACATGAGGAGTCTCTAGAAGAGGATACATGTAGCAGTTGAGTGACCCAATGAGAGAGAAATCTCCACCGTATTCATCAACATGATTCACAATCAACGAGGAACTCAAAAGGCCTTAGCAAGCAAATTGAACTTGCAAAGGGATGTGCTAGCAAGAGTCTTTGAGGAGGCTATACAAGTGGATGAATTGCTTAGAGAAAGAAGCTCTAGGGCTATGTAGCAAGGGAACAACTTCTTTAGAAATGTCGAGAGAACTGCATCACTTAGCAAATGATCAACCCATAGAGAGCAAGATAAAGGAGGAAATAATGTCAACCAGGCCCAAGTGATAGTCGATCTAAAGTCATAGATGACCAGAAAATATAGGAGTCATTGCGAAGGCTAGTGTGACCTACGTGCAATGTGTGCATTGTGGAGGGAACCACTCATCTGAATGTCCTAATCCTAGATCTTAACCTAATGCCAAGTGCTATAGAATATTTGGGCATGACGTGATGCACTGATTATTGCCAAGATGGTTGCCATTCTAGCAACCCTATGCTCAACCATACTATATAGGAGTTAGGTAGCCTTATTTTAGAAGAGGAGCCACTTTGGCTCTACCCCCACCTAATGATCCAAAGAAAGCTGCCCCAAGGATTGACATCAACCCAATAGGAATCACTAGATTGCCAGGACCTATAGTGACCAATCCATCAATTGATGCTGCAGTTCACTTTGTAGAGGAGCCATGGAGAAAGAATAATATGTGAACCCTTATGTCTCTCATGACGAGGAGGGTAATCCTATATTGATGGACTTTAACCCTATACGAGTCATGGATTTAGGCAAAGGGAGAGATAGAGGCCTAGGAGGAGGTCAGAACCATGATCCCATAGCATGTTGGACAAGGTATATCTCATCCCACTGCCTTGAAAAGCAGCAAGTAAATAGAGAGAAGATTAACTTGAGGCTTCTTGAATGCAAAGTCATATACCTATTTGCCAATTGCCCTAGGTGGAAACTATCCACTAGTTCAGTAATCATACCATATGTGCCACACTCAAACTCTTTTGTGTAAAGTCACTTGACAACAATGTCACACCCATCCCCATAAATGTTATGACATGAGCCCAAACAAAGCAGACCGGTATTTTATTGCATGGACCTAGCAACCTAGATGCATCCTCTATAGAGAAGAAGAGCCATCAAATAAGAAAAAAGAGGATTGATGCCAAAATAACACTCAAAACAGAGAGCACAACCACTTTAACAAATGGAAAGCAAGTTTTAGTGGCAAGCTCAAGCTCAACTATCAAGACCCATAGAGACTGCTTATTATTTCAAGCGTTCCAAGCCAAGCACGAATGGATACCTCTCACATAGTTGATGCACTATCTATCTCCGAGTGTAGTGATCTTACCTCCATGCCTGATCAAGTTTCCTCCTCTCCCGAGCACTCCAGTAGCTCCACGATCCAAGTTCAAGCTTCAAGTGAGCTCCATCCTCAAGCTCCACGCTCCAAGCTCCATTGCCACAAGCAAAACAAGAGAAGAGAAGAGAAGAAAATAAGAGAAGAAAATAAGAGAGAAGAAGATGGAGAGCTTCTCCACCATGGTCCCTCACCCTTACACACACACTCCCTCACACTCTCACACTCCCTCTCTCAAGCACAAGCTCAAGCAAGCAAGAAGAAGAAGAAGAAGAAGAGGAGGAGAGCTACTTTTGGCCACACACAAGAATGAGCTTCTCATTTACTTTTCAACTCTATATACAAAACCTAAATCCCTTTTGGGAAGTCATCCCCTTATCCCCCTTTTTTATATGAGCAGCCATGGCCAAGGCCCTTTTTCTCATTGTCCTCCTAACTTCCTAGCTTTCTTCCTACTACCCATCTACCTTTATGATTTTCATGGCCAGGGCTCTTAAAATAAATCATGATGCGCATTGTGCTCTTTTACAAAAGTATTGACTTGCACTTTTTCTTGTGCGCCTTTCTCCTTGATTTAGGACTTTTGTGCACTTCTTATGTTTCCATATTTTTCTTAGTGTGCCTTCGTCTTTCATTTCACTTTTTCCTTGGCCTTGTCTTCTACTTTAGATTTTTTGGATTTTCTACCTTGTTAGTCTTAGGGTTAACATTATCCCCCTCCTAGACGAGTGCCAGTCCCATGGTAGTCATCGTCGTAGGTAGCAGGCTTTGGCATGCACCCAAGACGTGGGTGGAAGGGACTGATGTGGCTTGCATTGGAGGAGTTTTGGTGGTGCTATGGATGAGGGTGGTTGATGGCACTTTGTTGGCTTGATTAGTTGATGATAGGGTTGTTGAAGTGTTGGGGATAGGGTGGTTTTTGTTGGGAGTTGTAGTCATGGGCTGGCATAGGTGTTGATGTTCTGGGATTTTGTAGGTGACAATTCATTAGTGGGCTTGTAGGATGATAAAGGATAAGAATTCACAGTTGAGTGTTGATGAAGAGCTGACGATACTTTCATTAGAGTCATCAATACCTGCAATTGAAAACCTCTCATATGTGATCTCTCCCTGGGGATACCGCTAGTCTTCTTATCGTGTACAAGACGTAGTTTGATTAGTTTGGGACACAGGTGGAAGAACTCTAGGTGAGCTAAGAGTAATGTCCCACACTTGAGGACCCAAACTGTGTATAGATTGTGGTGCAAATATTATGTGAGTGCACATGCATACTTAGATATTACGTAGTAAAAAGACTACTGGTTTGGTTCCTTGTAGCAATGTGTGGATGAAGCGAGGGTTCAATGGGGTGTCAAGATTGTGGGAGAGAAGGAAGGAGTCTCACTTGAAGCTTTCTTGCTTTCACAATGGGGGAAGACACACAAGGGTGGAGGCTGAAAACAGTTTTCCTCTTCTTAGTTGTGTAAGCCAAAAAGAACTCTAGTACAAAGAAATAGAAGAACCCTCTATATGGGTCTCAAATCAAACTCAACTAACTAAAGGTGGCATACTAACTGAGCCACGAACTAGAGTAGATAAGGATAGCTATCATGTAGCTATAATTCATGGGCGGTGTACCAACCGCGTCTGCAACTGATAAGTCGGTGACATAAATACACAACGGTCACCCTAGCGTATCACGAGTGGAGCTCGATATCTCAACACTCCCCCTCGAGCTCAATCCCAATTCCTGCACACCAAGCAGGTCTCTGAACTTGCGCAGCTTCTCTGCGCCCAATGCCTTCGTGAATATGTCAGCTACCTGATCCTCTGTCCTGAAATAAAATAGATCAATAAGACCTAGTAAAACCCTCTCTCGCACATAGTGATAATGCACCTCAATGTGCTTTGTTTTAGCATGATAGACTGGGTTATTTGCCAAGTGTATACTACTCATGTTGTCACAATAAATGACAACTGGTCCATCTGTAGACTAATGCATATCATAAAGTAGCTTATGCAACCAAGCTACCTCACATGCAGCCATTGCTGCACCCCTGTACTCAGCCTCTGTGCTTGACAAGGCAACTGTAGGCTGTTTCTTGCTGCTCCAAGTGACTGCAGCACTCCCAAAAGAGAACACATATCCACTGGTAGATCGTCTATCAGAAATACTACCAGCCCAATCAGCATCAGTGTATCCATGCAACTGTATTTGAACCCCAGTCTCATAAAATAGTCCATACTGCAATGTGGACTTCACATACCTGAGTATGCGTCTAGCCGCATCCAAATGTGGTTTCCTCGGAGCCTGCATAAACTGACTTACCAATCCAACAGCATAGCTCAAATCTGGCCTGGTAATAGTCATATAAATCAAACTTCCTACTATGCGTCTGTACATAGTAGGGTCTTCTAGAAGCTCACCTGCATCTGTGCTCAGCTTCACATTTTGCTCCAAAGGAACTGAAATAGGCTTACAGCCTGTCATCCCATATTTGGATAGCATGTCCAATCCATACTGCCTCTGTAAGAGCTGTATCCCACTTGGTGATCTAATCACCTCAATGCCCAAGAAATAACGCAGCTCTCCCAAATCCTTCATCTCAAACTTCTGCTTCAATAGCATTTTCACATGAAGGATATCTTCATTACTGTCACCTGTCATAATCAAATCATCAACATAAATGACAAGTAGCATAATACCTTTCTCTGTTTTTCTCACATAAAGTGAGAAATCTGCCTTGGAAATTTGAAAGCCAATAGTGACAAGATACTGTCCTATCTTGTCAGACCATGCTCTAGGTGCTTGCTTCAAGCCATACAAGGCTTTCTTCAACCTGCAAACAAACTCAGGATGAACAACATGCACATAACCTGGTGGCTGCTCCATATAGACCTCTTCTTGCAAATCACCATGCAAGAAGGCATTCTTTACATCCATCTGATGTGAAGACCATCCCTTTGATGCAGCCATAGCAATGACTGCTCTTACAGTTGCCATCCTTGCAACTGGACTGAATGTTTCTTCATAGTCAATGCCATATGTTTGTGCATACCCCTTGACTACTAATCTTGCCTTGTATCTGTTCACAGAACCATCTGCATTGTGCTTCACCTTATAAACCCACTTACAGCCAATTGCATTTTTACCTTTAGGCAAAGGTACCAATTCCCATGTAGCATTTTCTTCCAAGGCATCCATTTCTTCATCCATGGCTTTCTCCCATTTTTCTTTTCCCATGGCTTCCTCAAAAGAAGTGGGTTCTGGTTCCTGTATCACTTTGACTATATATGCATAGTGAATGGCTGTAAATCCATCATATTTCAGCCTATCCACAGGATACCTAGCTCTCGTAGACTTGTGCAAAGTAGGTTCACTCCCAGGTGCTCTCAAAACATCCCTGGTCTTCCTTACTCCAGGTGTAACAATAGAAGGAATACCCAACTCATCATCAATGCTCTGTTCTGAGCCACTGGATTCACCATCCACATAAGAGTGACCTGCATTCACATCAAACATGGGCTGATCAACCTTCTCTTTTCCTTTTCGTGATACCTGCATACCACTATCTGCATTACTTTGAGAAGATTCTCCTGATCTCAATCTGCCTGTCCATGGCGAAGAATGTGAACCACTACTAGAGGACGCTCCAGGTCCACTAATATTTTGTGACTGCTGCTGTGAATTTTGTGCAGCATTACCATTTTGTGCATCTACATCATCAATCACATTTACTGGTTTATACCAGCTACTCATCTCATAAAAAACAACATCTCTGCTCACTGTAAACTTACGAGTAGAAGGGTTATAGCATCTATACCATTTTTGCTGCAGAGAGTAACCAATAAAGATGCACTTCTCAGCTTTTGGATCCAACTTGGATCTCAACTCATCTGGCACATGTACATAGGCAATGCAACCAAAAATTTTCAAATGAGAAATATCTGGTTTCCTACCAGTATACCTCTCCTCTGGAGTCATTCCATGTATTGCTGCAGTGGGAGTCCTGTTCATTATGTAGCGAGCTGTAGCAACTGCTTTAGCCCAATAAAAATTTGGCAAGTCTTTTTCATTGAGCATGGCACGAGATACCTCTCCAATATGCCTGTTTTTTCTTTCTGCAATTCCATTTTGTTGTGGGGTATGACTGCATGAATATTGCTGCTTTATGCCATGCTCCTGTAGGAACCTTGCAAACTCATTTGAGAGGTACTCTCCCCCTCCATCTGACCTTAGGCATTTTATCTGCAGGCCTGTTTCTTTTTCAACCATAGCTTTAAGAGTTTTGAAATGCCCAAAAACTTCACTTTTCTTTTTCACAAAATACACCCAAACTTTTCTGCTATAGTCATCAATAAAACTGACAAAATAATGACAGCCTCCAAGAGATGCAGCTTTAGTTGTCCACACATCAGAGATGATTAATTCCAATGGCTTCTTACTCTCTTGAACATGTCTAGGAAATGGTTTCCTTGCCTGTTTTCCAAACTGACAGGCTTCACATACCTTATGCATTTCTGCAACCTTGAATTTCGGCAAACCTGCAACAATATTTTGGGCCTGCATTGATTTAAGTCGCTGTACATTAACATGACCAATGCGTTTATGCCAGATATCAATATCTGCAACTACACCGGTCCCATGTGCAAACATTGCTGCACTCAATTCAGACATGTCTGCATCCAATGTAAACATTCTGCCCTTCTTCTTTCCTTTTGCTATCAAGCGACCTTTATTTTTCATATCCTCAACAAAGCATCCATGAGGATTAAATCTGACCTGCAAGCCCTGCTCAACCATTTGACCGACAGAAACCAGATTCTTGGTGATATTCGGGACATGAAATACATCGGATAGGTATTTCTTTTTCCCATCCTGCATAGACAAGGGAATTTTTCCAATCTGCACAATAGGATGTGCAGTATTATCACCAGTCTCCACAAATCCTGGTTTTTCCATTTTCCTTGCATCCTCCATCCATTCTGCATGACCTGTCATATGGTTTGATGCACTTGAGTCAACATACCATACATCGTTGCTTTCTTCTGCACTTGTCACAGAATTGTTCATGTGCTACACCATAAACATATGCTCATTTCTGTCATCACCCTGTCTACTAGAGGATGCATAATTTCCTTGTTGCAGTTTTCCATTCATGATGTCATTCTGCTTTTTATAGCAGTTTTTAACCATATGACCCATTTTACCACAATAGTAGCATTCAACATTACTGTTTGTATTTTGGCCTCTTTGCCATCCACCACGACCTCTTTGGCTCCCCCTGCCTCTAGAGTTACCACGTCCTCCTCCATAGGACTGGTTTTCTTGAGTTTGCTGCATATTCTGATTTCTACCACGGCCTCCAAATCGGCCTCCTCTACCTCTGCCTCTACCTCTTCCAGCATTTGAGTAGAAGACAGCTTCTTTTGAAGTTCCTCCTGAAGAAGATGCACCACCATTTCTCTGCTCCTCAGAAATTAGAAGAGCAATCAACTCCTCAAAGTTAGGAAATCTTTCACGAACTGAAATGGATGTCCGAAACTGTGCATAATCCTTTCCTAGACCATTCAAGGTCACAGAAACTAAATCATCATCTTCCACTGGTGATCCAATGGAAGCAAGTGCATCTGCAATCTTCTTCACCTTCATGTGGTAGTCGTTGATGCTCATATTTTCTCTTTGCACATTGTGCAACTCTTGCTTGAGCTGCATTTTCCTGGCTTGCGTATTTGTGCTATACATTTTTGACAAAGTATCCCATGCCTCCTTTGGCGTACTTGCATCCTGAATATGCACAATCATAGAGTCTGAAATGCTGATAGACAGCCAATACATAACTTTCCTGGCTCTCTCATGCCATGCTTTGAATGCCTGCATTTGCTGTTGATTGGGAACATCAGGAAGAACTGGTTCTTCTTCATTTCCTGCAACAAATTCCCAATATCCTTTTCCCATAAGGAAATTCTTCATTCTAAACTTCCATGCCTGGAAGTTGTTCTTGTCAAGCTTTTCAGTTACAATCTGTGAAAGAGAATCAGACGCCATTACAGAACACTGCAAAAAATTTTGTCACTGCAAAAACTCAGCTTCACCCTCACAAGGGCAAATCTGCAAAACTGGCGAAAGTGGTATTTGACCACACAGTCACTTCCTAGTGACGATTTTGCATAATCAGGAACCAAGGATGATTCTGAAACTCCCAATGTCTCTGCGCACAAGCATACGATGCAACTTCTACAGTAACTTTTCACCGACCTGTAGAACAGTGGCTGCACAGCATAAAACTGAGCCTTTTCCTGAGTGCGTGTAGAAAACTTCTGTCTGCAAAACAAGCCCTGAAATGGCCTCAAATAAAAAAAACAAGGTCGCCGAGGGCTAAAGCCCTCGCCCGCAGCATATACTGCCCTCTTGCTTCACCGCGAAGGGCGTCTCAACCTGAGACAATGCACTCCTGCACTTTCCGGCTGTGCTACCTGCTGAGATCTGCTCCCAAAACAGAAAATGAAAGCAACACTGCTCCTCTTACCAGAACACCGCGAGCTTGGCTTGCTTTCTTGAGCTCCTTACCACGAACAAGGCTCTGATACCATGTCAAGATTGTGGGAGAGAAGGAAGAAGTCTCACTTGAAGCTTTCTTGCTTTCACAATGGGGGAAGAGACACAAGGGTGGAGGCTGAAAACAGTTTTCCTCTTCTTAGTTGTGTAAGCCAAAAAGAACTCTAGTACAAAGAAATAGAAGAACCCTCTATACGGGTCTCAAATCAAACTCAACTAACTAAAGGTGGCATACTAACTGAGCCACGAACTAGAGTAGATAAGGATAGCTATCATGTAGCTATTATTCATGGGCGGTGTACCAACCGCGTCTGCAACTGATAAGTCGGTGACATAAATACACAACGGTCACCCTGGCGTATCACGAGTGGAGCTCGATATCTCAACATGGGGTGGAAAAAAATTTTGATGTTGAGGAGAAGTACACTAGAAGGCTTCTTGAGACATAATTTGTGATTTTAATGTAGCATAATCGAACTCATTGATACCAAGATTAGATTTCACAGACCGAGATTAGATTTGATCAAGTAGTGGGGGCCTTCAATGTCGATGGTTGATCACCATTATTGAGTATGTCTGAAAAAATAAAATGGAAGTGCACTATCTAGGGGTGCGTCTACCTCACTGTGCAGTGTTGCATGGTTTCCGTGCTAGTAAAACTGGGAGTTGGGTTGAACCTCAGGAAAGCATGTGGTGTTATGCCACACTTGAGGATCCAGTTTGTGTACAGGGGAGGTACTATGGGTGTCACTTAGGGAGAAAAACTAACCATAGGCGAGCACAAACTCCCTAGGTGTGTCTTGTCCTTGATGTGCCCTAAGTGTGAAGTGGGGGGACAGGAAGGGCTAGGGGGTTAGGCACAGAGCCGAGGCACAGAGCCGGCTAACCATGGCCACTGGACATGCCTAACCTGAGGACCCCTAGGTGCAGTGTTTATGGCACTCTGATATACATGGAAAAACTCATTGTTTATTTCCTTTTTCTTTGTGTGAGTATTTGTTTGTTTTCTCTTTTTTTGTTTTTTTTTGGAGATTCATTGGGAGGGGAAATGCTAGACATCATCCTAATGCTCTACAGTAGTTACATTTCAAGGGGAACTAAGAGATTTACGAAGAAATGCATGGCTTGGCATGGATCCCTTTTCTCTTTTGACTATACTTGTTATGGCCACGGAGGGGGACTTGGTTCCTGCACTCATTCTTTCTTTCATTGATCTGATTGAGAGTCATGCCCTTCTTCATGGACCATCTCCAGTGGCTCCTGTTGAGGCAGCTGCATTTGCTGTTTTGGCTCCCCAAGACCCCTAAGGGCTTAGGTGTCATGGCATGGAGTCCATGTTGTAGTGGTGTGCCAGCTTGTAGGCTAAATCTTTGATTCCGTCTTCATTACAGTAATCCCCTCCTCCCTTTTTTTCTTAGTCGTTCTTTCTCCTCTTATGGCGTTTGCTTGTGCTCTTCTTCTAGTCTCTTCGATTCCTCCTCCACCCTTTGCAACTCTCTATTTTATTTGGAGGTGGACCGAGTTATTTTTATGGGGATTTTTAGAGTGTGATCTTTCCTTTCTGCTTGACTTGACAATTTTTTAGCCTTGGCACTCACAGATTGTCCTGTTGCTCTCTTGCAGTTGAGATGGTTGGTCATTCTCCTTTTTATTAGTAACTCTCTCCATGTTTTCCTGCTACTCCTTGTGGACTTTGTCTCCCTCTTGTTCTTGGATTGGTGACGGCTCAGCCCAAGCATATTATACATATCCCTCCTTAAGTGTTTCTCAGTCCTATTGCTAGTGGCTAATAAACCCAGGGCCTTCTGCACCATCATAGGGCTCAACTCTACCTCTACTTGATGAGCTTCTTCTTCTCTTCTTACTATCACCATGCCACAGTTTCTTTTGGTATCAAAGCTCCTCAGAAATTTTGCACACTTGTTGTAATCGACAGCCTGCCCAACCTTCTCTACATAGTTCTATAGATTGCACTGGTCTATGAGTTATTTTAAGGTTGGCTCCTCCATGATGGCATCTTTTAGGTTTAGGGTAAGCTTGAATGTAAACTAGTTGAAACCCCTCATTTCTACCACTAAGCCATACTTTGCTTGCTCTTCCACCGTGAACAGGAGCTTGCCAACTTAATCTAGCCCTAGATGTAGAGTCTGGCCAAGAAAGAGAGAGTAGCCAATGACTATGCTTTGGGCCATGCTCAAATGCAATGTGTGCTTTCTGTAGGGGTGACTTTCTCTTCCAGCAGTGGGGCTTTCGTCATGGCTCTTTGTTCTTAGTATTTATGTTGCTTTCTCCATAATGGTTCTTTGTGGGGTTGCTAGTCTTGTGATGACTTGGACATTGAACGCTTTCGTACAGAGACGTGTGTCATCCTGCATTCCCTTGGCAACTCGTGAGAGTACATGCAAGTCATATGCTTTAACCACCATAATGAACACGTGCAGCTCAAAGAGACATCTTTTATCTGAATCCCATGGTGTTGATTTCAATGCATATCACTTGTGCTTGATTATCATTGCTTGTGTGTGTGTTGGCTTTGCTTTTTTGGTATTATCTATACACAGTCACAAAAGTCATTGTTTATTTATGTATACATTTATGGATCCATGTCACTTCGTGAGGATAAAAACCAATTGTAGAACTCAGGATTGTACTGGAGTGTGGCACATGCATCTAGGAATTGTGGCAACCTACTCAATAACAATATATATTTTGCAACATTGAGTAGCATGCTACCTTGTTCGAGTCTACTCACAACATGTAGCTCCTCCTTAGTGATAATTTTATAAATTAGAGAGTTTTATTGGCTAGTTCTAGCTAAGTCCATACCTCGAACGGCAATTAGTACACTTGAAAGGAAGTTGCCGCCACATAGGTTGGTGGGTCTCTTTGAGACCGCCATGTGGCCAATCGCTCCTTTGAGACTGTCATAATTTGGTGGGCCCCAAGTTTGGCCATTGTAACACGGTTTTCAAACCAAATTTTTTCAAATTGACTTTGGCCCTCTGATTTTTGCTTTAGTTGCTTTATCTCTAAGAGATTTGGCTGGGAAAGCGCATTGTTGAATGTCACACTTAAACGTAGTTTGTCAGCCTCCTTGTTAGAGATGAGTCACATGCGTTCATGTAGGAGCATGTCATAGTGCTCATTAAGATATTCTTGCTCTTCCCAAGATAGCGGATATGGCAAGTATTCCTCAAGTTGCTCCCTAGGGAATATGCCAATGCCTGCAAGGACATAAGAACATATGAATAATTTGAGTTTAGCCTCCAACCCAATCAAACACTTTGTGACAGTTCTATGTTCTATGAAGGCTTGCTCGGTTGCTATCGCATGCAAGGTTGTGGGAGTTTCCCTAGGCTTTAGCATAGCCGGGGGCTCATGCCTAGATGAGCAAGATTGGTCAATGCTATGATTGCTTATATCCCTGGGGTTTTCATATTTCTCTTGAGGCTTTTCTGCTCTTGTGTCATGGTTCTCCTCGAATGTGACTCGTATAGTTTTGTCAACCTATTGTGACAATGTTGTATCCACTCTTGATTGGTCAATGCAAGTTCTATTGTTGGTGGATTGAGTGTTGCAAGAAACTGCTGATGGTAATGGTTGCTTTAACTTATCAAAACACGCAGATGTGTTTGAGGTTTCATCGCTGTTAGGAGAGATGGCAATGAGTTCATTCATGGGTGGACTCGATGCTTTATTCGCTCTCCAGCACTCTTAGTCTCAATCTTCTTAGCATCTATAGCCACTTGCAATTGCCATTGTTTTCGTTGTTTTCTCCTCTTTTTCTTGGGCGATTGAGGTATATCCTTTAAAGACTTAGGACCCTAAAATAGGTCAGCCATTGATGTGATTAGTTGGGCCTCAGCATTCTCTTTCTCTAGTGTGTCCTCATGGGACATAGTTGGGGCCTACTCAACAGCCTCGCTAGGTTGTGAGGGTACAACTGCCTCTCTTTGTGGAGAGTCTAGCTCTTTAGCCAATTCTCTTTTGTTTAGCTCCTCATCCGTTTGCACTGGAAGTTGCTCCTGGCTAGGTATTGGCTCTAGACTCTTGTCCTTACCCATTGGAACATGTCTCCATTGCTTCTTATCAATGCCGGTGTTGTGTTTAGAGATGTTTTTCTCTTGCTTAGGAGGTTTGGGTGACTCTAGTGTAGAATTAAGAGACAGTTTAGGATTCCTGTCATGTAAGTTTGGACAAAACCAATTGAAGAAGTCAAGGTTGTATTGATGGAAAAAACATAGAGAATTAGGATTGTAGGATCTTGAGTGAGGTAGAAGACATATGCACTAATATCAAGTATCATGGTCCCTGCTTCTAGCATGCTAGCCACATGTAGATCTTCTTCTACAAGTAGTTTATCAAACAAGGGATATTTTTAGACGGTGGCAGAAAGCTGGACCTCATGGACCATTTCCAACACTCTTAATGAGGTTAAGGCAACATATGTGGGATCATGTATTGATGTCCAAAGGGCTTTCCTTTTCTCGTCATTAGTCGGTGGCCAATTGTGGCTACCAAACTTTGGTTGGAGTACCATTTCTACACAAAGTTTCCTTGTCCTTTCCCTTTTCGTTTGATTGCTTTGATATTTTCCTTGTTTGTCTCACATTGAGCAGTATAGAGTGAGGTTATCAAGTGCAATTCTCTAGTTGTGGCCTTTGGGATGTCCTTTATGACTTCCTCAGCAGCAACTACATATAGCAAGAGAAAACATGTTGTTGCTTGTCCCAAGATAGGGGCTCGCTATGAGCTTTGTGTGCTCTAGTGTTGGCCTTCCAATGTCCACATGGAAAAATGCATGTGTAATGGCTATTAGCTTGTGATCAAGCTCATCAAGAACTTCACATTGGTAAGATGCACCAACTCCTTGTCTAAATCTGCAAGAGATTTATCCTCAAGACTAGGCTTTAGGTGCTTTGGAAGTGGTGGTGGTGTCAAGGATGTTGGTTGAAGCACCTCTTCCATAAGGTGAATTGCTAAGAATGCATTCCGTGAGGGGGGCATCACAGCTAAAGACTGTGACTGCTGTGATTCCTAATTGGAAGTAGTAGCAACTAGTTCAGTGGACTAGCTATTGTTGTGGATTGCGGTGTCAAGTCCTTAGGTAGATTGGAAGTGGTCATGTCTTTTGTTTGCCCCTTAGAGCATTCACTTGTGCAGATCAAACATCAGTTGAGCTAGCCATTGTAGATTGCACAGGCATATCCCTATGTTGAGAATTAGGGGTGCTGTCATGTCCCATATGTTGGACATTTGCAAGCTCAGATGGAGATAGAGATTGGGATTGAGCAGCTACACTTGACGACTACTATTTTTCTTCCTGTTTCCATCTAGGGAAAGAGGGTGTAGGAGATTTGGGACTCCTAGGTGGACTTAGTATTGGTTGGAAGTTCTACTCGTAGTTGTTTGATGATTCTGCCATTTGCTTTGTTGAACAATTAGCCTTATCATGAGCAACATTGTGCCTATGGTGCTCATCATCCTCTTGGGAAGTCAAAGGCTCCTTGGATACTAGTGGTCTTTGTGAACACCTGAGAGTTACATCTGATATCTACTTACAGAGCACACTAGGCTGAGGATCTACCTTTCGAGCAGTCATGTTTGGTTTCTTGATTTCAGTTTGTGAGGGGCTCAGTCACTCCAATGTTGTTGAATCGAGGCTTGGATTTTTGTTTAGATTTCCTCCTTCACTTCTTTGCTTTTGATATGATCTGGCCTTCAGCTAAGGTGGTTTAGCATGGGAGCCTTGGTACCCAAATCCATCAGTTACCTGCATAATGCCCTTGGGCACATAGCAATGCTTTGGATATCCATTGCGGCATTGTGCTGGCTCTCCATCCATACCTTCATCTGTAAGGCTTGGGCTTCTTTTGTGGTTCTCTTTGTTTAAGATGCACTTGCATCAACTCTTCCAACAAGTCCTTGCTCTCGTTACTAGGCTTGCCTTATATGTCAAACTATTCCTTGTCTTACCCTCAAGGTTAGATGAGGTCACCCTTTCTAAAGCTTGTGATTATCCTTACGCTTGGTAGTGTCAAGGGTATCCTCTTTACTACATAATCAGCCTCACACTTTGTCACTCTTTTGAAGGGTTGTCTTAGGAGGGTTTCCTTTCCACAATTAGCACTATTTGGAGGAATATGGAATAGGATAGGCAAGCTTTCAATCTCAATAGTTACAAGGATTTTGCACTTTCCTATAAGTGCTTGTGGGTGTCCCTCGTAAGGACTAAGATTTGCATTAGTCGGTGTGAGGTTTGGTTGGCCTAGTAGGGTCCATGCTTCATAGGTCAAGATATTAGAATCAACTCCTTCATTGATGAGAGCATCGACACACTGTGAGTTTGCTGTGAGTTTGACCCTAAGATAAGCAAGTGCTACTATATCTTCATCTTTCGGGTCTTGGCTTATAAATTTAAACCTTTTGATACATGAATTTGAGTCCCCAAATGCACAACCATATGTGGATTCTCCATTGATGTCTTGGGTCATTTGTGCAGTGCCATTCAAGGTGTATCTATCGTCAAGACTGTCATGTGTAGTCATCCTCGCAATTGTAGCTTGATGTCATTACATTCCGCTTTGACTAGATGCAATCCAAATGCAACCTGTTTGCCCTTGTTGGCTAAATTAACCCATTGAGGTTCTAGGGTCTCTGTTAATCTTTGTTTGGATATGGGCTTTTGGTTGCTGTTTTGCAAGTGAGAATCCATGCTTGTGCAAAGCCATTACTACACTAGGATCCAATTTGGAGGACATGTCACGCCGTGCATTTTCTCTCCAACCTACTTGGGGGAGATGGGGGGGCACTCCCCCCTAGCCCATAGGGCCGTTACGCTAAACACCATGCATGATTTGAAGGACCTTTCATAGCTAAGTTTTGAACTACTTGCTCTAGATTTTAACGCGGTGATAGATCTATGATATGCTTTCGGCTCTATAAGGTCTCTGGGTCGATTTCAGGGCTTAGATGTGTCAAATTTGTATTCTATTCACCTGTCCGATTATGACAATGTTCTATCCGATTCTCAGAGGTCCGATTATCAAAATCAAACGTTCGATTCTGGGTTTGCTGCTCCCGATCGATCGATCGGACGGTCCGATTCCCAATGCTCCAATTCAGGTGGTTTGATTATGGGTTGGTCGAATTTTTGTGTGTTCAATTTTCATGCGTTTGATTTTTGTGCGTCCAATTTTCATGCGTCCGATTTAGGTGGTCCGATTGTGGGTTGGTCCAATTTTCATGTGCTCAATTTTTGTGCATTTGAGTTTGGGAATCGAATGTCCATTTGACAGGTGTTTGATTTTGGATGGTCCGATTTTGTGCGTCCGAGTATGGGGTGTCCAATTTTCAAAAGTGGATAGGGTATGTCCGATTGAACAAGATGGGTTGGTCAGATTCTAGGAATTGGACTGTCCGAGTCCGATTCTGGGAATTAGACTCTGGTAATATTGTCCGATTACTACGGATGAGTTTCCAAGGATGACGAAAATAAACTTGATTCTAATGATTTTGGTTATGAGGGGTCACACAAACTTCCAAAATGTAAGAATGTCTAGACCCTAATGAAGGATTGTGTATACCTGGAATAACAAATAAAATCCAAAATAAAAATTAATAAACAAATCGAACCCTCTTACCCTATTATGATAGCAAAAACCTTTATGCCTATTTTCCTTTCTTTCTTTGTTTTTCCCTACTGTAATGCATTCAAATCACAAAGCAAACACCTACACTACTCGAACCTACTTTTCCAAATCCAGAAAACCAAAAACCTACTTGCTAAGGAGATGAATACCTATTCAAACTCCCTCACTTTCCTACATATCTAGCTCAAGCACTGGTTTCGGTGAATCCGTTGGTCTCGGTGCAATGGAACCAAAATGTAGGGGTGAGCTCAAGCTCAACCACCAAGACCCACGGACCGCTTATTGTTTCAAGTGTTGCAAGCCGAGCACTAATGGCTACCTCTCACATAGCCGACACTCTATCTATCTCCGAGTCTAGTGAGCTTACCTCCATGTGCAATTGAGTTGCCTCCTCTCTTGAGCAGTCTGGTAACTCCATGATCTTAATGCAAGCTTCAAGCGAGCTCCATCCTCAAGCTCCATGCTCCAAGCTCCATTTCCGAAAGTAAGACAAGAGAAGAAAATAAGAGAGGAGAAGATGGAGAGCTTCTCCACCACAGTCCCTCATCCTCATACACTCACTCCCTCACACTCTCACTCTCCCTCTCTCAAGCACATGCTCAAGCAAAGAAGAAGAAGAAGAAGAAGAAGAAGAAGAAGAAGAAGAAGAAGAAGAAGAAGAAGAGCTGCTTTTGGCCACACACAAGAATGAGCTTCTCATTCGCTTTTCAACTTTATATACAAAACCCAAATCCCTTTTCAGCAGTCATCCCCTTATCCCCTTTTTTACATGGGTGACCATGGCCAAGGCCCTTTTTTACATGGGCGACCGTGGCTAAGGCCATTTTTCCCATTGTCCTCCTATCTTCTTATCTTCCTTCTTACCGCCTCTACCTTTACAATTTGCACGGTTGACACTCTTAAAATAAATCATAATGTGCCTTGCACTCTTTTACAAAAGTATTGACTTGTACTTTTTCTTGTGCGCCTTTCTCCTTGATTTAGGACTTTTCTGCACTTCTTGTGCTTCCACATTTTTCTTAGCATGCCTTCATCTTCCATTTCACTTTTACTTTGGCCTTGTCTTCTGCTTTAGATTTTTTGGATTTTCCACCTTGTTCATCTAAAGGTTAACACAAGTTATTGATTGTAGAAGCAAAAATAGGTGCTCCTAAGACAAGGGCGAAGGGAAGTGCTAAGGATGGAGAGTACTCGACCCTAACTAGTAACTAAAGTCTAGTAAGATATTGAATAAAAGAATGAATAAAAGAAGCATAAGCTCACTTGTAAGATTTTGAACCTAGTTGAGGGACAAGATTAATGAGCTCTCAACCATGAGTCCACCAATCTCTTCCACGTACTTGAGAGCATGAGGGACAACATCACCACATGCACAACCTCATAGGCAGAACATGAATTCCATGAATAGATGAACTACCCAAGAGAATTGGCAAGAAGCCCATGAAGGAGAGGAGGGAAAGATAATAGGAAATTTTCTTACTACACTCGTATGAACTCCTATAACATTTCCACTAGGAGAATCGCTTGGGAAAGTATTGAAGCAATGAATAGAATAAACTAGCCACAAGACTTGCCTGACCATGATGTTGTGATGCACATATCAAGACTAACATTGAATCCAATGTGAAGTCTCCACAAGTGAAAGCCCCTTGGGAAGACACACTAAGATGTGCACAATCTTACCTATCATTGCCCTAGAGATACAATGAGGAAGGGGATAGTAGACACATGAGTAGAAGCTAGTATACTTAGCCATGCAATCTTGCAAGCTTGGGAAAATCCAGGAGTAGAAACTATACAATTCAATGTCACTCTAGTGAATGGGATGAAGGTTAGATCCTTTGGAGTCTTGAAGGATTGGCCTTTAAAGATAGTAGGAATTCAATTATCCATGAACTTCATAGCCATGAAGATAGTGGATTATGATATTCTCTTAGAGGCAGACCTTGGATGAGAAATCTCCAAGTGATAGAGGATTGGGATAATGGCTTGATATTCTCAAAAAATAGATTAGAAGTAGTTTGAGTAGAGATGGACACTTAGATAACCTCATCAGTAGGCTTAGATGCCATATTTTCCATGTTAAAGGGTGACTCAGAGGTTAGAAGAGATTATGGACCTATAACAAAGTACATTACTTGTTGTGAGGATGAGCATGACTAGATGCATGTGTTGATAACCATTGATATCCTATTCTTAGATGATGAGGGTGAGTATAGGCAAGTTGTAGAATTAGCTAGTAGACCCAACAAAGCCACAACTTTGGACCTACCCATACTGTCCCTATGTATGATGGCCAAGAGTTCCATCCCCCAATCATATATCATGCCCCAACTAACAAATTAAAACTCCACAAAATCCTTGAGTACCTATCACAATTGAGCTAGCTAGCAACCCAACTACAAACCTAAAGCTCCTCAAGGATCTCATGGAGAGTAAGGAGTGGTGGTGGACTAAGGTGCATGATTTAAACCTGTCATACAACTAGATTGTCATGATAAGTGAGAAAAAACTTGAGGATTGGAACCCTAAAAACAATGCATAGTTTGAGTGTGAGGATTCCGATGATAAGTACAAAGACTATTGTTCCATTAGTGAGGAAAGTAAAGAAGAAGTGGAGACCATAGAGTATGACACAGTTCAAAGAGTAGTTGAGAAAATCAGAGCAAACTCCAAACCCCAAGAGATTAATGTTTTTTAGTGAACAAAGGAGTTACCAAGCTTGGATCTGTCACTAGTATAAAAATCCTACATATCATGTGTAACATGTCCCCCTATTCACTTGTAGGACACGTCTTAGCAGCCCATTAGGAAGAGAGTCTAGAAAGCGCAGCCCGGCACTCACAAGGAATGTCACAGGGTTTGCAATCTAGGTCTTCCCAAGTCTGCCATGAAGTGGAAGCATTCCGACCATTCCCACTTAGGACCCACCTGAATCAGGGTTTTCCTAATGGTCAAGTTCCTAGAAGGTAGCTAGCGTCAAGCCCCAGATGAACTACTTTGTGCAAAAACATCAGGGTCAAAGTGGATTTATACTGCACTTGGTTCAAGGAGGATGGGAAATGAGAGGGATGTGAAGCTCGACCTCTCTGCCCGTAAGGCATAGTCCCATTCCGTTTCCCTAAAATAGCATAAATCGGAACTCTAGCTCTCTAAATTCTAGGTCATTGTTACCTCGCTGTCAATTCCTTGAGAAAAGTTCCTGGCCAACCGAGACCACCCTTCCGTAGGACAGACCCAGAATCACATCCACTACACTTTCCTCGGGTTGCTTTAGTTATCTAATTACCTACCACATTTAGTTTGACAAGCAAAAATAGCTTCCTTAATTAACAAATTAATCACTGGTTCCTTCACGTAACTTAGGCACTGACACCAAAAAAACAATGTCAAGCAAGTTCCTTTTTCCAACATTTGATCTTTATTTATCAGTCTTTAGAATACATCAAATAAACCTGCCTGAAGGCTATTCCAGCAATCCACAGGGATCGCTATTCCAAGTTCCGCCCGTTGACTAGTATGCAAGCCTTGAGATCCCATCTCAAGTCACGTCCGCCTCTTGTGTAGGATCCGGAGGCAAGGGATTTATGGCTAGAGCCTCCCCTGGCACCCAAGCGTCCTCTTGCTCCAAGTAGCACCCATGGAGAGACCTCTCGCGGCGGGTTCCGTCCATGTACCCAGCGCGGCTAACAACCCCCTTGGATAGGGTCAGGCAGATAATCGGAGGTAACTAGTACTGCCTCTCCCTCCAGGTTTTCAACCTGAAGTATTAGTTATTTTTTATGAATGAGTTCCTTGAGCAAATAAGTACAAATAGTGCACCTAAGTGTACAATCAGGAGCATTCTAGTGGTCGTTTGTATGGCCAACTGCTAAGGTATGATTCTTCTCCCCGAATGCTTTCAGCATTCGATCCTAGATCAAGTGCGACTTGGCAAGATCCCAAGGGTTTCATAAGCTAAGTTGCATGTTCACCCTTCTTTCCTTGGGTTAGGATTTATACCTTGTTAACCCAAATTGTCAATACCTTAGGTTTCCTTATATTAAGGTCAATAAATCCTGGGCAACCTCATCACCCTAACTTGGTTGGTCAATTGCTTTCTTTGCAAATTCGTGACTTCCCTAGCTTGGCAGATAAGTCCAAGGAAGAGTGATGTAGCACGATCACTACTCATCCTCTAGAAAAATTAGACTTGTACTTAGAACTTGCCAAACTTGGTCTAAAGAGTGGCAATACTATTTCATGATTTAGACACAAGACCATAAGACCATACGATATTGCAGTTTGTTGCACGAGATAGGTGCCAATACCAACTTGTGGGGTTATATCTCTAATCATACGGTATTTATTGGTCAAGAATACCTTTGATCAAGCTATAGGATTTGGGAGTCCTATTGACCCAATCCAAAACCTAACCCTACTAGGCCGATAAATGTTTTGGCCCTAGGGTTCCTAGATTCCTTGCAAAAGTCTAGCATTTGGTCAATTGGTCCTTAGGGTGAGAACCCTAGATCGTTCTTGCACGGGTGATTAGATAGTCCTAACATTTTGAGAATGTGGGTAGGACCTTTGAGATCAGAAATATTAGATCGGCATCCCAAGTGTGATACTAGGCAGAATTTTAACATAGCTTAACCCTACCTAGCACATTGAGGTGATCGTCATATGCTAACTAATCATACCTTTATGATTCTCATGTAAGCTACTCAATTATACGTGAATTACTTAGTTGATCTAACCAACCCACGATTTAAGATGATCTTCCCTTTTAAAGATGCAAATACTTTCCTCTAAATTTGCAAGTAATTTTCCCTAAGATGTAAGTAACTGCAAGATAGGTGAGATGCATCATTCCATGCAAATATGCAAATTCAAGACCATAGACCTCTTTGCAACTATAGGATCTATAGTGATATTTTCTTCTCCTTACCTTATGTGATGTTGATTTACATTCAGAACTATTCTTATAAACCCTAATGCATCGAAATCAAAGCTTTAATATTTTTTTAATGAAGATGCATTCAAACTTTGATAAAAGAACTCCATGCATGAGCGAATGCCATGAGTTCGTCATTTATTTAATCCTTCCTTAAGCACTTAACCCATCCTAAAATGTAACTATCATCACATGCAATTTGCAAAGTTCATAAATCCTTTCCATGCATTGCAACTATCAGATATCATTTAATAACCGTCTATGATTATCTTCTACATGAGTTGCAACCAATAATTTATTTCATAAGTGCATTATGCAACATAAGCCCTATCCTTTGAGAGATGCAACAAGGATGTGGTCTTAGCACGATATCATCTTTTAAGTTATGCATAATATATTCAGAATTTCAACTACCCTTGACCATGAAAGTGCAAGCAATTGCAAATACTTGACATGCAACTAAACTTTGTAGATCGAATGAGTATATAAATTTCCCAATGCATTTAAACTTCCCTACGAGAATTAAAACATGCTTAATGCATCCTTTCCATGTGGGGTTAATTTCAAAACCTAGGCATTCAACACTGGGTTATTGTCCACTCTTGTACTTTGGGTGGAAGCTCCCGCGTGCGCTCCTCTCGTCCTTTGCTTAGGAGCCATTGACGCAGTAGATTTCGATGCAGCAAATCTTCCTTGGCTCCCTTACGCACTCTGAGGTTACTACTGTCCGAGATTCTCCTCTTCCACTTCAGAATTGGGCCTTGACACGGTTTTGAAAAAAAAACCCGAGACACGGGGTGAACTAGGCTTAAGGAAGCTTCAATTATAAGCTTCCAATAGAAGCTTCCAAGCTTATGTATCACAGGGAGATGACGTAGATGAGGAGATGATTGTGAAGATGATGATGAGGGAGGTGATGACAATGATGATAATGATGATGATGATGATGAAGGCGGTGGGGCGGCAGCAGGCGGACGGCGGTGAGCAACATGATCCCCACGGTGGGCAACATCAGCACGGCCAATAAATCCCCCCGTCAAGCTTGAGGAGAGGGCATTCATATAGGGTGAAGATGGGGGGGGGGGGTGGCCACACAAGTGGCAGGGTGCATGCTTCCCCTCCCCATTGCCCTTCCACCACTCAAGCTCATACTCCCTCTCCCCGCCATGCAACGGCGGAAGGGGAGGGAGTTTTTTTTTTTTTAATTTTACAAATAATCCTTTATGCTTTTTCCCTTGGAGGGGTGTTCCTGCGGTGAATTACGGATTTTGAGCCACGGCTTCCTATACGCAACACGGAGCTGGTGTTTGTTGATGCATGAGGGTGGAGCACTTAGCCCAAGGTTTTTCTGTCGTGGGAGGTCACTCGAAATTGCTTATGTGTGGGATCAAGAGTCGTTAATATTTTGTTGCGAAAATATTACATTCTCTCCCCCTTAGAGGAATCGAGATGTCCTCATCTTGAGAAGATCTGGGGGTATTGTTGGTTGAGAGTACTTTCATCCATCCAAGTGGCATCCTCTTCGGGGTAATCTTTCCACTGGATGAGGTATTCTCTCAAGGTCCTGGATCTTAGTTGCCTCTCCCTAACATCAAAGATCCTATCAAGCCTGTAGCTCAAGGACTCCTTGGCTCGACATTACAACTTGTTGATCATCGAGCACATGACTAGGGTTAGGCACATACTTTTTCAATAGATTGATATGGAATACATTATGAACTTTTAGGTTCTCAGGGAGTTGCAGTCTGTAAGCATTAGGCCCTAGGCACTTGAGAATCTTGTAGGGTCCACAGTACCTTGGACTTAGCTTTTTGCATTCACCCACAGATAGGGAACTCTTCTTTGGACGTACGCAAATGAAGACCATATCACCTTCAACGAAGGATTTGTCTTGACGTTTCAAGTCTGCGTAAGCCTTCTGTTTGTCTTTGGCGGCTTGGATGTCCTGTCTTATTGACTTGATTTGGTCATCCATGTCTTCCAGCATCTGCTTTGAAGCTTCAACCCTCAAGGTTGGATCCGAAAAGCTCAAAGGAGTATGACAATCATGCCCATACAATGCTTGAAAAGGGGTCATCTGAATACTTTGTTGGTAAGAAGCATTGTAGGCAAACTCAACCAGTGGCAAATATTGAATCCACTTTTTGGGTTCGCGACAGCAGTGTGCCCTAAGCATGTCTTTAATGACTTGGTTGACTCGTTCTGTTTGACCATGACTTTGGGGATGGTAAGTTGTACTGAAACAGAGTTGAGTCCTAAGGGCCTCAAAGATAGCCATCCAGAAGTGTGATGTGAAGAGAGAGTCACAATCACTAATGATTCTTCTGGGTAAACGATGCAATTTGAATATTTCTTTGATGAATAACCTTGCAATGTCTGAGGCTTTATAGTTTGTCTTAACAGGGATAAGATGTGCAACCGTGGTGAGAATATCTACTACGACCATAATGGAGTTGTATCATCCTTGAACTTGGGGCAGGCCAACAACAAAGTCCATACTAATGAATTCCCATTTCATTTGCGGAATGTCAAGTGGTTGCAATTTCCCTGGCATTTTGACATGTTTAGCCTTAATGCATTGACAAGACATACATTCTGTGATATATTTGAGAATGTCACCTTTGAGCCTATCCTAATAATAGCTCTTTCTGACTGCGTTTAGGGTCTTGGCATAGCCAAGGTGTCTTGAGAAAGGAGAGTCATGGGCCTCCCAAAGTATTTTTTGCTTGAGTGACTGGCTTGTTGGGATACATAATCTTGTCCTATAGTAGACAAGTCCATTATTGATAGAGAATTCTTGATACTTTTTTTATCGCTTCAGGTCTTGATCTTTGATGGGGATCTCCCTTAGCAATTTCTGATAGGTTGGGTCATGACATGCCTCTTCTCTAGCTAGCTCAAGAATTGGGTTGTTTGGCATGGATACCTTTGTAGTTAGAGATCTCGCTATTGATGAATCTTGCAAAATCAGAGAATTCAGAAATGCCTTGCGACTGACTGCATCGGCAACTATATTCTCCTTTCCAGGCCGGTATTTGATTTCAAAGTCATATTCTTCGAGTACTTCAATCCATCGACGTTGCCTCATATTGAGCTCATTCTAGGTGAAAATCCATTTAAGACTTTTGTGGTCCATCACTAAGGTGAACTTGTTACCCAACAAGTAGTGTCTCCAAAGTTTGAGAGCAGGGATGATAACCAACAGCTCTAGATCGTGGGTAGCATAGTTCCTTTCATGGCTCTTCAGTTTCCTTGAAGAGTATGCTATGGGATGACCTTCTTGCATTAGCACACATCCCAAGGCAAGTGCGCTAGCATCGGTTATCACTTCAAACTTCTTACTAAGATCAAGAAGTTTCGGGATGGGTGCTGATACCAAGCTTTGCTTTAGTTTGTCAAAGCTGGTCTGTTTAGCAGGTGACCATACAATTGATACTTGCTTCTTTAGTAGATCAGTCAGAAGTGCTACAATCAAAGCATAGTTTTTGATAAAGACCCTGTACCATCCTGTCAATCCAAGAAAACTATGTATTTCTTTGACAGAAGTTGGTATTGGCCATTCCAGGGACCCACTGAAATTCCTTCCGCTAATATAATGAATCCCAGATATTCAATCTGTTGCTTAAAAAATGCACACTTCTTCTTCTTGGCATAAAGCTTGTGCGCCCTTATTGTTTCAAGGACAATGCGAAGCTGGGGTTCATGATCTTTTTCCTGCTTAGAGTAGACTAGGGTATCATCAAAGAAGATGAGTACGAAGCCATCAAGATAGGGCCTAATGTAATATTTCTGCCTGAAATATTAATCGACCCTAAAACCCTGCACATCTCGCACAAAAGCAGTTGAAATTAATCTCTCGCAATGGAATAATGTTGGTGGCTAAGTGCTTACCCCGCGTACTTCAATAAACACCTCACCGCATCGAGCATAGGAGGCCGAGGTCTAAAAACCCGTAGGCCGCATGAGAACACCCTTCACAGGAAAAGGTAAATGGATAATGATTAAATTTTGTGCAAATTTTTTTATTATTAACCCCCTCCCCCAGCTGATGCATGGCAGGGAGAGGGAGTGTGAGAAGGCTTGAGCTAGAGTGGTGTAAGTGCATGAGGGAGGGAGGAGGCATGTGAAGCCACTTGGGTGGCTATATCTTCCCCCCCTTATCCTATATGACCCCCCCTGGAGCTTGTAGGGGAGGAGAGAGAGGGAGATGTCATGCTACCCCATGCCATCGCCATCTACCACGCTGCTGCCACCTGCTGCCGCGCTGCTGCTGCCTGCCCCATCCCATCGCCATCATCATCATTCTTATCATCATCTTCATCATCATCTCCTCCATCAAACTCTTCTCTCTCCATGATCGTTCTGACAGAGAAGCTTTAGAAGCTTCTTTGGAAGCTTCTAAATCAAAGCCTCCATAGCCCCTTGTCACCCGTGCCTCCCCCGGGATTGAAAAACTAAGTCTCCAAGGCCCTGATCTTGTGCGGGGGAAGGAGATAACGGATAGAGGTTGATTCGATACACGGAGTGACTCAGAGGAGAGTTGCTAGAACAAAATTACTGTGTCACATGGCCCCCCAAACACAAGACGCGAGGCACACATGTGGGAGCTTCTACTCCGAGTTCGCGTGTGGATAACACCACGAACCTCAATGCCCAGGTTCTTAGAAATTGAATTTGCATGGAAAGAATGCATTTAAGCATGTCTTTAATACATGTATTCGAGTTAAATATATTTGGAAATTTTTAATGCAATTATCCATTTGTTTACGAAGTTAGTGCATGTCATGCCTTTGAAAAATGCTTGCACTTCCAAGTTGCAATCCCAAATGCATAATGCATAGGTTATAAGGTGGATTAGTCTAAATGCATCCTTGATTTCCTCGCAAAAAAGAAACAGCGCATAATGCATTTAGATAATATTCTCCTAGTTGTGATTCATATGAGTTAATCATTGACGTCCATTAGATGTTGTCCAAGTAGTTGCATTGCATGAAAGGGATTTATGTACCTTGCAAATCGCATGTGGTAAAAATTACATCCTAGGTTGGCTAAGTGCTGAAGAATAAATTAAATCAATTAATGGTCCCAAGTCATTCATGCATGGACTTCTTTTATCAAAGTTGGATTTGGGAATGGATGAAATTTCATATTAAATCTAGTATTCAATGCATTAAGCAAAGGGTTATGAGCATAGTTCTTGATGAAATTCAACATAGGTTTTATACGAGTTAGCCCTAAACTTGTCAATCATTAAGATTTAGGCAAGGAAAAGAAATGGTCCTTGTACATCTTATAGTTGCATAAACAGAAAAGTTTATGAATGGCATACTTGTATGGAATGTTGTACCTTGAATTTATTTATGTACATCTCTTAGGAAAAGTATTTACATCTCTTCTAAGGAAAGATCACCTCTTGTCGCAAGACAATTAGATCGATTAGGTGATTTGCTTGCAATGATGTAACTCAAATGATGATTTATCTCAATGCGCTAGGTAGAGTTAAGTTGCAATAAAATTTTGCTTAGTATCGCACTTGGAAAATCGACTTGATAATTCCGACCTCAAAGGTCCTACCCACATTCATGGAATGTTAGGATTAGTTAGACGCCCATACAATAACGACCTAGGGTTTTTACCCTAGGGTAAATTGGCCTAATACTAGACTTTTGATTGAAACCCTAGGGCCAAACGTTGTTGGCCTAGTAAGGTTAGGGTTGGGTTGGGTCAAGAGGACATCCCAAACCCTACATCTTAACCAAAGGTATTCTTGAACAAGGAATACCGTTTGATGAGAGAACTAATCCCGCAAGTCAGATGCAACTCCTATGCAACAAGTTGCAATGTCGCATGGTTTGTGACTAAAACACAAAATAGCATTGCCACTCCTTAGAACAAGGTTGGCGAGTTCTAGTGCAAGTCTAACTTGCAAGAGGATGAGTGGTTATCCTACTACGTCACCCTTCCTTGGGCTGATTTGCCAAGTTAGGAATAATGATCCCTGAGGATTACTGGAATAGCCTTCGGGCGGACTATGGGATTAGCCTTCGGGCGGATTATGGATTAGCCTTCGGGCTGGACTATATAATGTATTCCAAAGACTGATAAATAAGATCAATTGTTGAAAAGAAACTTGTTTGACATTGTTTTTCTATGTCAGTGCTTAAGTTACATGAAAGAACTGGTGATTAATTGGCTAATTAAGGAAGCTATTTTTGTTTGTCAAACTAAATGTGGTAGGTAATTAGATAACTAAAGTAACCCTGAGGAAAGTGCCGTGGATGTGACCATGGGTCCGTCCTATGGATGGGTGGTCCCAGTTGACCGGGAACTTTTCTCGAAGGAAATTGACAGCAAGGAATGATGACCTAGAATCTAGGACACTAGAGTCACAATTTATGCTATTTTAGGGGAACGAAATGGGATTATGCCTTACGGGCAGAGAGGTCGAGCTTTACATCCCTCTCATTTCCCATTCTCCTTGAACCAAGTGCAGCATGAATCCGCTTCGACCCTAACGTTTCTGGGTAAAGTAGTTTGCCTGGGGTTCGACGTTAGCTACCATTCTAGGAATTTTACCGCTAGGAAAACCTGATTTAGTTCGATCCTAAGTGGGAACGGCCAGAATGCTTCCGCTTCGTGGCAGACTCGAGAAGACCTAGATCGCAAACCCCGTGAAATTCCATGGGAGTGCCAGGCGGCACTTTCTGGACTCTCTTCCCGATGGGCTACTAAGACGTGTCCTACGAGCGAACAGCTGGACATGTTACACCTAAAGATATCCTGCATTAGCCTATTGAAGATAGAAGGAGCATTTGTCAGCCCGAATGACATGACGAGGAATTCAAAATGTCCATACCTTGTGCTGAATGCCGTCTTTGGGATATCTTCTTCCTTGATCCTTATCTGTACCTGAGATCTATCTTAGAGAAGATCTTCGCACCTTGAAGACGGTCAAGAATTTCATCTATTCTTGAAATGGAGTATTTGTTTTTAATGGTCGATTGATTCAACCCTATGTAGTCACAATGCATAGCCGAAGCATTCCATCTTTCTTCTTCTGGAACAGCACTAGAGCTCCCCATGGCGAGCTGTTAGGACGGATGTAGCCTTGGTCTAACAGTTGCTTGAGTTGCTCCTTCATCTCAATCGCTTTCGGCATGGACAACCTATATGGTCTCTTTGCAATTGGTGCATCTCCTGGCACTAGCTTGATTTCGTGATCAACTTCCCTTTGTGGAGGAAGTTCAATTAGCTCTTCAGGAAATACGTCTGCGTATTCCTTTAACCATGAAGGTTATTCCCTAGATTCTTGATCCTGATCTAGCTTATTTAGCTTAATCAAATAGACAGGTAGCCCCTTCCTAACTCCTTTTATTATCAGTGTTGCTTTTTCTAGCTGAATTTTTGGCTTACGAGCCTCTCCTTGAGTTGTAACTAGTTCCCCTTCACAATTTCAAAAGGAGACTTAGCCCTTCCCACAGTGAATGTGGGCATCATTAGGTTATAGCCAATCCATTCCAAGCAAACATTTGTGGACACCTAGGTTCATTACTCGGAATCTGACAAAAATCGACTTTCCACCTAGTAGGAATTTCACCTTAGTAGTTTGCCTGGTATAAGAGACCTCTCAACCATTTGCTAGTTTTATCTTGGTAATCCGAAGGGGTTTGAATCACCGAGAATTGGAGATTCGGGCCTTTCTTATGAAGAGCGGCGTGAACTGTTTCCTTCTCAATGTTTGCTTTTATGGTTGGATCTTCTTCATCACCCAACTCCTTGTTGGCAACACTGGAGGTTCTCCCTCTAGCCCTGAGGGTAGCTCCTTGGCCATGGATGACTCCTTGGGATGGCCCTTGACGTTGTCCTTTGCTAAGCTTGGGACACTGCCCTTTAAAGTGACCAGGCTCATTGCAATGGAAGCAATAGAGATTGCGGCCATGACCTTGTGTAGGGGCGAAGTTGTTGACATCGTTCGCCCTAGCTTTCTTCCTTTGTCCCTGGTTTTGGCCCTGCGCTCTCTTGGTCTAAGATCTAAGCATTCCCTTGTTCTGATCCCTGTAAGACCAAGTCTTGTTATTCCTTGGCTTGGTCTGCACCTCCTGTATTATTGGCGTAGCTCGAATGAGTGCGTCTTGAAGGTCCGTTGGGCACATCGATTCCAAGCGGGTGTTTATAGGTGGATTTAACCCAGCACAAACTTTGACACCTGTTGTGTCATATCCATTTGTGGCACGTACTTTAAGAGAGAGATGAACTTTGAATAATATGCATCCAGGGATAGTCCAAGCTGCTTTAATTCATAGAATTCGTTCATCTTCTGTGTGCGATAGGCAGGTGGCAGTTATCTCCCTCACACAACTCTTTTAAGATTCTGTGTGCGATAGGCAGGTGGCAGATATCTCCCTCGCATAGCTCTTTTAAGCTTCTTCCAAGTAATTGACCCTTCTGAGATCCCTTGGTCTCTGCACCATTGTTTCCACCAAAGTCTTGCTTCGCCGGTAAGCTTCAGTTTGGCGAGCATCGCTTGGTTAGCAGGTGTAGTTCCTACTGCCTCAAAATAATCCTCCATGGATTGATCTAGACCTCTACGTCAGTTTGGACAGTCCTTCCCTTACCATCAAACTCAGGTGGCTTGATTTGTTTGAGAAGGAACTTCTTCTCTTGAATTACAGGCATATTTAATGCAGGGGTCAGACTAGGAATCTGCACTTGAGGTTGCGCCTGGGCAATAAGATTCTTTATGTTAAAACTTACTAAAAATTTCTCACATTACATTAATATGCCTAGTTCAGCTTTTAGCCAGGTGACCTAATCACTTAACTCCTTTACCAACACTTACAGCCAATACAAATAGTGATAAAAATCTCATTGATTCATGCGGGCATAGCCCTTTTGAGTACATTTATTTCAGGAAGGTAGAACAAGTTGATACATCAGTTTGAGAAAAATAGGATTGTGTTACATTCAGCTATGGGGATTGAGTAATAATATGGAGAGGAGTCATGGATTTTCAAGAATTGATAGGTCATAGGAAGCTTGGGGTATCCCTTCCTTTGATACCCGTTTCTCTCATAATGTCCCGGCACCTTGATTCTGTTGGTAGGGATTATTCGAGTCACTTCCTCGTACACATACTTGTTTTGTTTGACTTTTCGACTGCCGACATGTAGGGTTGCATTTGCGTGAGCCTCAACAAAGATGTACATCTTCATGATCTTTAAATCCTCCACCACTTGATTCTCTTCAAGTTGGTCCGAAGGCACGCAAGTCGGTGGGCCGCTATGTAATATATTCCTGATTCACCTATCCATATCCATTCCATGTACAGGGGTGAAGGATTGTAGATACGATCTAGAATATTCATCATGCCTAGCAATCCAAAGCATGCATTGCAGTCATAAACATAACTTGGAACACCAAGAATTTGTTCCATGCTTCACGACTCTACAGGCTAGCATCCATAAGTAAGTAAGGAAATGCTCTTAACGGCAACATTGCTCTACTTCCCCTCATTTAAGTTTCCTTGTAAATATTAGATCCCGTTGGTTTGTCGCTCTGATACCAACTATAACGTGTCGCCCTATTCATTTGTAGGACATGTCTTAGCATCCCATCAGGAAGAGAGTCTAGAAAGCGCCGCCCGGCGCTCACAAGGAATGTCACGAGGTTTGCGGTCTAGTTCTTCCCGAGTCTGCCACGAAGCAGAAGCATTCCGGCCATTCCCACTTAGGACCGACCTGAATCAGGGTTTTCCTAATGGTCAAGTTCCTAGAAGGTAGCTACGTCGAGCCCCAGACACTACTTTGCGCAGAAACATCAGGGTCGAAGCGGATTTATAATGCACTTGGTTCAAGGAGGATGGGAAACGAGAGGGATGCGAAGCTCGACCTCTCTGCCCGTAAGGCATAGTCCCATTCCGTTCCCCTAAAACAACATAAATCGGGACTCTAGCTCTCTAAATTCTAGGTCATTGTTACCTCGCTGTCAATTCCTTGAGAAAGGTTCCCAACCAACCGGGACCACCCTTCCATACCTTGACAACCCCCTTGGATAGGGTCAGGTAGACAATCGGAGGTAACAGGTACTGCCTCTCCCTCCAGGCTTTCAACATGAAGCATTAGTTATTTTTCCTGAATTAGTTCCTTGAGCAAAGAATTACAAATAGTGCACCTAAGTGTACAATCACGAGCATTCCAGTGGTCATTTGTACGGCCAACTACTAAGGCGTGATTCTTCTCCCTGAATGCTTCCAGCATTCGATCCTGGATCAATTGCAACTTGGCAAGATCCCAAGGGTTTTGTAAGCTGAGTTGCTTGTTTACCCTTCGTTCCTTGGTTTAGGGTTTATACATTTTTAACCCAAATTGTCAATACCTTAGGTTTCCTTATATTAAGGTCAATAAATCCTGGGCAACCTTGTCACCCTAACTTGGTTGGTCAACTGCTTTCTTGGAAAATTCGTAACTTCCCTAGCTTGGCAGATAAGTCCAAGGAAGAGTGATGTAGCAGGATCACTACTCATCCTCTAGAAAAATTAGACTTGTACATAGAACTTGCCAAACTTGGTCTAAGGAGTGGCAATACTATTTCGTGATTTAGACACAAGACCATACAACATTGCAGTTTGTTGCACGAGATAGGTGCCAATACCAACTTGTGGGGTTATATCTCCCATCATACGGTATTTCTTGGTCAAGAATACCTTTGATCAAGCTATAGGGTTTGGGAGTCCTATTGACCCAATCCAAAACCTAACCCTACTAGGCCGATAAATGTTTTGACCCTAGGGTTCCTAGATTCCTTGCAGAAGTCTAGCATTTGGTCAACTGATCCTTAGGGTGAGAACCCTAGATCGTTCTTGCACAGGTGATTAGATAGTCCTAACATTTCGAGAATGTGGGTAGGACCTTTGAGATTAGAAATATTAGATCGGCATCCCAAGTGTGATACTAGGCAGAATTTTAACATAGCTTAACCCTACCTAGCACATTGAGGTGATCGTCATATGCTAACTAATCATACCTTTATGATTCTCATATAAGCTACTCAATTATACGTGAATTATTAGTTGATCTAACCAACCCACGATTTAAGATGATCTTCCCTTTTAAAGATGCAAATACTTTCCTCTAAATTTGCAAGTACTTTTCCCTAAGATGTAAGTAATTGCAAGATAGGTGGGATGCATCATTCCATGCGAATATGCAAATTCAAGACCATAGACCTCTTTGCAACTATAGGATCTATAGTGATATTTTCTTCTCCTTACCTTATGCGATGTTGATTTACATTCAGAACTATTCTTATAAACCCTACGTTGATGCATCGAAATCAAAGCTTTAATATTTTTTAAATGAAGATGCATTCAAACTTTGATAAAAGAACTCCATGCATGAGCGAATGCCATGAGTCTGTCATTGATTTAATCCTCCCTTAAGCACTTAACCCATCCTGAAATGTAACTATCATCGCATGCAATTTGCAAAGTTCATAAATCCTTTCCAAGAATTGCAACTATTCAAATATCATTTAATAACCATCTACGATTATCTTCTACATGAGTCGCAACTAATAATTTATTTCATAAGTGCATTATGCAACATAAGCCCTATCCTTTGCGAGATGCAACAAGGATGCGGTCTTAGCACGATATCATCTTTTAAGTTATGCATAATACATTCAGAATTTCAACTACCCTTGACCACAGAAGTGCAAGAAATTGCAAGTACTCGACATGAAACTAAACTTTGTAGATCGAATGAGTATATAAATTTCCCAATGCATTTAAACTTCCCTATGAGAATTAAAACATGCTTAATGCATCATTTCCATGTGGGGTTAATTTTGGAACCTGGGCATTCAACACCAGGGCATCGTACTTTGGGTGGAAGCTCCCGTGTGCGCTCCTCTCGTCCTTTGCTTAGGAGCCATTGACGTAGTAGATTTTGACGCAACGAATCTTCCTTGGTTCCCTTACGCACTTCGAGGTTACTACTGTCCAAGATTCTCCTCTTTGGAATAGGAATTGGGCCTTGCAGACACGGTTTTGAAAAAAAAAAACCGAGACCCGGGGTGAACTAGGCTTAGGGAAGCTACAATTAGAAGCTTCCAAGCTTTTGTATCACAAGGAGATGACGTGGATGGGGAGATGATTGTGAAGATGATGATGAGGGAGGTGATGACAATGATGATAATGATGATGATGATGATGAAGGCAGCGGGGCGGCAGAAGCCTGGCGGCGCGGCAGCAGCAGGCGGACGGCAGCGAGCAGCACGATCCCCACGGCAAGCAGTAGCAGCACAGCCAATCAATCCCTCCTCAAGCTTGGGGAGGGGGGGTTCATATAAGGTGAAGAGGGAGGGGGTGGCCACACAAGTGGCAGGGTGCATGCTTCCCCTCCTCATGCCCTTCCACCACTCAAGCTCATACTCCCTCTCCCCGCCATACAACAGCTGAAGGGGAGGGATTTTTTTTTAATTTTTTTAAATAAATAATCCTTTATCCTTTTTCCCTTGGAGGGGCATTCCTGCAGTGAATTATTGCTTTTGAGCCACGGCTTCCTATACGCGACATGGAGCTAGTGTTTGTTGATGCGCGAGGGTGGAGCACTTAGCCCAAGGTTTTTTAATGGAGGTCACTCAAAATTTCTTATGTGCCGGATCAAGAGTCATTAATATTTCATTGCGGAAATATTACATCATGTGCGTTCACGGCATGTTTTATATATCCCTATGTAACCTATTTTGCGATATTTTCTTGACCCTTTTGTGAATTTTTACCAATAATTTATAAATCCCTTATTATAAGTTTTTTTTTTCATAAAAGTATTTAACCAATCCTTATGTAATAGATACAAAACACTAGCTCTATCATAGAATTGATCAAAACTAGTTGAGGCACGACTTCAAGCTATTTTGTGGAAGGGTGAAAGAATATTAATGGTTCTCACCACTAAACACCATGAAAGGTATGTCTAAAGAAGATATGACAAGCGGATATAATGTGTGACCAGATGTTTGCTGAGCAAAAAATGCATTCTAAACTTGATCAACTCATTAAAATAGCCCCACATAAGATCCCAAAACTTCCAAGGTTTCATTAAAAAGAAAGTGATCCTAGAAAGTTGCAGGTTGCGCATAAAATTTTAGGGGTTGATACCTTCAACATTTGGTCCTAGGGTCTTCAAAAAAGTTGTAAATCTCAAGTGGGGCTACAATTTTTCTTTTCAAAGCTTGGTGATCTAAGTTACCATTCAAAAGACAGGAGCAGTTTTCTATAGGGTGGTGTTGTAGGACAATTTTCTAGACATGATAATACTAAATCTGATGAATGTAAATTATTGCATGAGAGATATGCTTTCATGGTGATGTTTGAGACTAACACGAGGGTACCAAGGATAGGGATGAGGATTCAAATATGTGAGAAAAGTGATACATAAGAGGCAAATGCGCTGGAGAGCTTGATGAAAGATGAGCAAATTGAGAGAGATGAAGAAGAGGAAGAGGTGAAAGCAAATTCTCATAGAGTTAATGAACAAACCTGTACTAATATGGCTACAACAGTAAATAGACACTGAAGTGAAGATTGAGCCATTGGGAAAATCTTAAGTGGATCATTCTTGTTGGAATAACAGCACAAAGGAGTTTTAAAATGGAGTTTATGAGTGCCTTGGCCCAGAAAGGCAGCTCTTCTTGTATTTGAGTTGGGACCTTATTGAACAAGACATTGTGATTGGGATTTCATGGTTATAGATAACGAGAATTAGTGTAGTGATTTTGTTTCCAAATATACATCAATGATTTTAGTATCAATTGATTTAGCTTCTATCTTATCTTTTGTCTTGCTCATTCTCAAGAATCCTTGCAGTTTGTGGCTAAACACACTAGTGTCTAATAACGTGGGAGACAAAGTCTATGAAGAGGAGCATGATGTCCATCTTACAACTAGCTAGGTGACATCTCTAGGTGCTAAAGACTTTGCATTGACTATTCTATAGTGCAAGGCAAACTATTTCCACCACCCTCCCTATTGTATTTTGAGCTAGACCACAATACAAACATACATTTGATCCAATGGAACCTTCATACTCATTGGCCGGTGCCTACACTATCAAAGGGATTTATGTCTATGGTATGCAAGCATATTGGTAGTTTTGTATTGAGTATGTCAATGGTCTACATGTGGGATTGTGGAAGGCAGGTTTTAAAATGCACAACAGTGGACTGTGTGTACAAGAACTGACAAGTGTTGATCATGCTATATTAGAAAGGACTCAAGTAAGTCAAGAAGTGGAGTTTGCATGCATGAGACTAGAACTAGATGGTCAAGGGGGACTTAACTGAATTTCAATAGCCTAACTTTGGACAAAAAACAAGGAGTTTGATTTGAACGGGAGTAGCATATTCAAAAGGAAAAGAAAGAAAAATGGATAGTGCCATTGTGGGAGGAGCAAGCAATCCTGGATGTCTTGGGGAGAACCCTCTCATGAATTGAGCCTGCAATGATCAATCTCCTACATTTCCATCATCTCATGCACATGCCGAAGACATGTTTTACTCACCCATATGTTGTACATACATATATACTTCATGATTAAGTAAACAAAACAAAAACAAAGCGAGAAGCTTTGTGTTGGGATAACTCATCTTTCATGCAAAAGATAGATAAACATTACCTATAAATCATAGGTACTCCCAAATATTGCATAGAGGCTTCAAACTGAGAGCTTTTCACAATTTACTACTATCTAAACTATACATACAATAGGGTATCTATTGTCCACAGGTTTTCCAGATTGATTTATGGTATTCAGAGACTCTCGTTGAATGCTATGGATGCTCTATGGTTGATAGATGATTGCTAAAACCAAAGTACATCCTTTGGAGTGACTTTTGGGTAGCATATGTATGTTTTAATGCTATTGTAATAAATCTGTCTAAAAGGGATGAAATAGATTTTGAAGGCCCATAATGGGTTAACAGAGGTATTGACGCTTTTTGATGGATGATAGCACATTCGAGTAATGATACATGTCATTTGCTACAAGGATTTTGTTATATGCATGGTAGTACTCCCAAAGATTTCATAGAGGCTTCCACGTGAGAGCTTGTGCACACGCAGTTTACTGGTATCTAAACTTGGTATATAGGAGGGTATCCTCTATCCATAGGGTTTTATAGATTGATTTATGGTCGTTAGAGACTCCCATTAAATGCTATTGATGCTCTATGGTTGATAGATGATTGCTAGAACCAAAGTACATGCTTTGGGGAGATTTTTTGGGCAGCATATGTATGTTTTAATGATGCTATAATAAATCTATCTAAAAGGGCTGAAATGGATTTTGAAGTCCATAATGGGTTAATAGAGGTATTGATACTGTCTAATGGATGATAACACTTTCAGGTAATGATACCCATCATTTACTACAAGGATTTCATTATATGCATGTATTTATGAGGCATATGTTATTGATTTTGGAGTAGAGATATTGAGAGTGGATTTTAAATACCTTTTTTGAAGCAAAAAAGAGCCTGAGAAGTTGTTAAAGACCAAATTTTCATGCAAAATGAAACAGTTTTGGATCAATAAGCTAGAGTTTTTCTAGATGGAGTTCGATGCTAGGAACCCAACGTGTCTTGATTCCTCGATCGGAGTCTATTTGACCCCCCATTTGATCCCTACAAGGTTTTGCATTATGAAGAAGCTACATGATTCGGAACGTGTACGATGAGTCCCAACTTTATAGATTTTGACGTCACGAAGCCATCTAGCTAGATGGATCTCGAATTTGAGCTTATTTGCCACTCCAAAATGTAAAAATCCACTTCGATTGTAGTGTGAACATGAGAAGATGAACTAGATATTTCAAAATTTAAATCCTTAAGCTTGATTAAAGAGGAAAAACCCAAAAAAATAGATCGAGATAGGGAGGGGGCACAAATTTTTTTGTGCCCCATGTTTTTGGAGATTTATACCTCTTCAATGTTGGAGATGAGGAAGGATTGACTGCACATCCCTAATCTACTCTTTGAGGGCTTTGTTTTGGTTGTGAGCACTCTTATTTTCATAGAGGGAATCAAAATTCTATTTCTATTCTTTCTCTCTCCTCTCTTCTCTCTCCTCTTGCTGCATGTTCACATGCGTGATTCTATGAGAGAAGGGGGTGGGGTTTGATGGAAGACACGGATGGAATGATAGTGCTAGAGTAAAGAAGATCATAGATCAGGCTATGAGAAAGCATCAATGGCCAAGAACGAGCATCAGTGGCCTCCCAACCATGAAATACGAGTCTCCAAGAGCATGATTCTATGAGTAAGTAGTAGATTTCTTGGTTTTATGATAGATATTCAATGAATTTATTTGTAAATGGTTGCCTTTGATTGATAATAATGAAATCTATCAGATATATTAAGAAAATAATTTTTTTGATCATATAATAATTTATACCAAAACACGCAAAACCCGTAATTATGCGATTTTCATAGAAATTATAAATTTTGAGGGTTTTGTTATGATTTTGAGATTCATGTGGATTAGAAATGAATATAAAATCAATTCTCAGTGATTGTGATTAGTCCTAATGCATAAATTAGACATATTATAGTTTTTATCCAAATAAATGAAGAAAAATAGTGATACTTTAGGGAAAATTAGGTTTTTGCGTTAGAAAATCAAGGAAAAATATGCTTTATGTTTGTGGATGCATGATATGGCTAGAGCATGAGGGATAACTCTCATTTCAGCCTTGTCTCTATGTTAAAGTATAGCTTTTACTGCTTTTACAAGAAAAACACATGAAAAAATGTCTCCTATATATATCAACCCATACACAACCTGAACAGTAGGGAGGAGGGGTTTTGAGGGTGATTAGTTTTGCTAATAACATTCAAAATTATGATATTGTGTGCTTATTCATACCATATAGAATGTTTATAATTTAAGTTTAAAAGGGTCAAGCAGCAGCACGAGAATGCTCGGTGCTGACCTTTAGCAACACAGCATTATGTGTAGGCTGAAATCACAATGCTGATTGCTAAATCATAAAATGTTTAAGCCCTAGGGTTCATACACAGTTGCACTGTGCATATCACATGGTATCATTCTTGAATGCATTGCAAATTAATTTCTTATACACATGACCTATGTGGAGTATGTGAGATACCTAAGCTATAGGTTTGGATGGTCATTTTCCTTGGGCAAGCATTAAGTGAGAAAATTATCGTATCTCCTGGAATGTTTTAAAACAAGAGTGGATTTTGTGATGCAGGTGCGATTTGTGTTAGCGGCGCATCGAGGGGCCAATCCCCGAGGTGTAGGAGAGTTGTAGTGGAGCCACAACATTTAGTCGGTGGGGGGGCGGGGGGGGGGAGGGTGCCTCCTTTTGTTTGTGCTTACGAGGCATTTTGCACCAATATATGTGTGGAAACTCCCTCTGAGGAGTGTGGGCACGGTTTAGTCGTTGGATTACAATCTAAAACAAACACAAAATTTACAATAGAAGTTGGGGTAGTGTGTCCTTTATACTCTCTTGGGCCGCAAGGCCGAAAGGGTGTGTTCTTTGAGTATAGAGAGGCTTGGTTAGTGCTTAGAGCCAATGTTGGGGCCCATTTTAGGTCTCGATAAGTGGCGCATTTTCTAGGAGCCACTAATAAGTGGCAGTTTTTGAATCTCGGTCCATTGGGACCAATTCATTAGTGTATGCCAAAAGTCACTGAGGTTGACTCATAGGACCACGTCAAGCTGAGCTTCAAAAGTAAGAAAGTGCTGAACGGGCTAGATGGTGGACCAAAATAATTATAAGATATTCTCCATAAAGGAGTGTTCCAATATCTTTACAAGGGCAGAGTCTTAGTAATCCTAGCTCAATGCATAGTCTATTAGGAGGAGGAAGATGTAGTACTTCCCCCTTACCAATTAGTCCATCCAGTTCAAGTGGAGTGATAGTTTCGATTGTTCAAACTCCTTTAGCAAATCAGATTGTTACCATGGTGGCGCAACCCATTGCAATCCCAGCACGAATGCCAGACTTGCTAGCCTTAGGGTTTTCTCTACCCATTTTTAATGGGTTAGTAGAGGAATATACAAAACTGCATATCAATGAATTCCAAAAGTTAATGTTCAACTACCGAATTCAAGATGAGGGACACTTGATGAAGTTCTTCAACATGACTCTGAATGGATGAGTTGTAGTGTGGTATCAAAGCCTAGAGGATGGAACCATAACTATGATGGACTTACTCTTTGCAGCCTTTCAAAGAGAGTTTTCCCTTGAAAGGGGAGGTCAGTATTAGCTACCTGTCCTCAATGCTACATGCCAAGAACCTCATGAGAATGTCAGTGGGTATGCCAAGAAACTAAAGGAGGTGTTTCGTAAGTTGCAAACCTATATTCCTATTCCAGCTGCCGCGCTCAATTACACTACTTTTTGATTTACACTTGATAGACCCTATTGAGGCTTGCAAAGGGGTTCATTGGCTTCTATTAGAGCCTTAGATTATGTGCATTAAGGCCAACATTTGGAGCAGAATAGCCACATCATCAAATCATTGTATTCCTACAACATTCCATTTTTTGCAAAGCCATTTCTTATAGCAAACATGGATTTTAGCGAAATAGCTCATGATCCCTAACCGTTTTGACATGATTCACAACTTTGTAGAAGAAAGTTTTTTCAAATTCTTCACCAATTTTGAGATATTTATCACATACTATGTAGATTGGATGTTTACTTCAAGAAAAACAGGTTTTTTCAAGCTTCTTGACATTTATACACATTGACAACCTTGGCAAAGGAATTAGTCGCTCTCTAGGCATTGATGTCTTTCATCTTTGCATCGGGTTGAGCTTCCTAAGTTCAACCATTGGCTATGTACATAAGATAGAATGTTGAAAACTTTGTATTCAGCAAGCATTTTGATGTGTCTATGCTTGAATAAAGCCTTTGTAATGGAATATTGATGCTCAATTGCTCTAGGATGATATCTGAAATGGTTTGAGCAATGATTTCTCTATTTTGAGCTAATGTACTACTAGTTAGTGAAGCATATCTGTTGGTTATAATAGGCTATTGTCTATCATTGATAGTAAGAGGATTTATCTTCATGTTGGCATGGTTTTCATGCATCTGTTGACGCATATTTGGACTTGTCTTGATACCTAGATGCTGTGGTAGTTCCTTGAGATAATTTTGAGCTATTTTGGGGCTGCATTGACCTTAGTATGTCTATGTATTTATTACTATGATATAGTTTATAGCTAGCAAACATTTTGACAAGGTTCCCATAAAGCGGTTTTGCTATTGTCTGAGTACTCGAACTAGATGTATTGACTCTATAGATGTCATGTATGGACATATCTATGGGGGCTATTATGGATTGTAATTACTCTAAATCTAGACTAATTTCACTAGTGGCTATGGAACAATGGGCTGGCTGTCTACCACCTATGTTTGGCATTACTATTGTCTATTTGAACTACTGTTGACACTTGTATGTACATGCATTGAATCCCAAAGGTTATGGTATATGTTGGAGATGGTTTGAGGTTGTTTTGAGCTGGAAATACTTTCGTTTGTGAAGAGGATTTATGACTTTTCAAACAAAGACTTTTGTTTGTCATAAGTGGTTGGAAAACACCTACATCAACTGTATGCTATCTACTTGGAATGCCATTGTATCTAGATGCTTTACTACATGTTTGGGGATGTTTTTGACATGTTTGTGAGCTAAGATGCCTTAATTATTACTAATAATTATTGTTACATGTTCTTGGACTGAAACTATCACAAACAACTGTGTGATTTTGCAGGGAGTAAGACAATTACAAGTGGTATATGTCACAGAATACTATAATTGCATATATGGAAAATGCTCAAGGCACTAACAATACCACTCAAATTGTGGGAGAGAAGCTTGATAATAAAAACTTTGCTTTGTGGAAGTTCACAATGAACATTTTCTTGATTAGTAGAGGCTACTAGGATTTATGCATGAGAGTTGAAGTGGAACCTAAATTACTTGAATGGAATCTGACTCATGATCAACAAAGAGCTCATCGATATTGGTTGGAAAGAGCAAGCAAAGTGTTACACTGGTTCTCTTTATGCATTTCTGATGTGATGGCTATGCAAATTACAAGCTATTAGTCCCCAAAGGATGCTTGGGATATTCTCATGAAGAATTATGGCAATGTTACTCATGCAAGGAAGATTCAACTGAACCAGTAGTTTAATAATATGTTTAGAAATGGCAGGAGCATCCAAGCTTATACAACATAGATAAAACCCATAGTAGACAAGATTGTTACTATTGGTTCTAAAGTGTCAGAGGATGACACGATTGTAGTTACATTGAATGGATGAGGCAAGGAGAATAAGGCATTTGACACATCGATACCTATGAGAGAATAACCTCTTGACTGGGATGAGTTGCTTGCTCTATTGCTATATGAGGAAGTTAAACTTGGATTGTGAACACTAGTTCGAGTACCTCCCAGGAGGAATATATACTATACTTTACTCTAGTCAACATGCTAGAGGTGGCAAAGGTGGTGGATCTCTTCAGGTCTAGGGGACACTTGGAATGCACATGGATAGTAGTAGCAAAATGTATGACAGAGTTCTAAAATGTACAAGGTCAACATGGATCTGGAGCCTTTCGAGGCAGGAGGAGATCACCTAGAGGCAGAGGTGGCTCTTAGTAGTCACATGATCAATATAATAGGGATAAATACTGTCATTATTGTGGTATATACAGATAATAATGAGGCATTGTCATAGAAAGCAAGCAAATATTAAGGCAAAATGAAAATAGCATGGAAATTATGCATCTTCTAGTGGTACACATGATGATCAGGGACATAGACTATTTGCTATGCAGTATGTTTCTAAGAATATGCCTAAGCCAAACATAGATGAAAAGTGGTATATAGACTTAGGAGCATCTAATCACATGACTCCACACTATGAATGGTTTGACAAATTAGTAGCAAAATCCCATGGATATGTTGGCACTAGTGATGACACACAACATGATATCCATGCTAGAGGACGCTCCAGGTCCACTAATATCTTGTGACTGCTGCTGTGAATTCTATGCAGCATTACCATTTTGTGCATCTACATTATCAATCACATTTACTGGTTTATACCAGCTACTCATCTCATAAAAAACAACATCTCTGCTCACTGTAAACTTACAAGTAGAAGGGTTATAGCATCTATACCCTTTTTGCTGCAGAGAATAACCAATAAAGATGCACTTCTCATCTTTTGGATCCAACTTGGATCTCAATTCATTTGGCACATGAACATAGGCAATGCAGCCAAAAATTTTCAAATGAGAAATATCTGGTTTCCTACCAGTATACCTCTCCTCTGGAGTCATGCCATGTATTGCTGCAATGGGAGTCCTGTTCATTATGTAGATTGCTGTAGCAACTGCCTCAGCCCAGTAAAAATCTGGTAGGTCTTTTTCATTGAGCATGGCACGAGATACCTCTCCAATATGCTTGTTTTTTCTTTTTGCAATTCCATTTTGCTGTGGGGTATGACTACATGAATATTGCTGCTTTAGGCCATGATCCTGCAAGAACCTTGCAAACTCATTTGAGAGGTACTCTCCCCCTCCATCTGACCTTAGGCATTTTATTTGTAGACCTGTTTCTTTTTCAACCATACCTTTAAGAGTTTTGAAATGCCCAAAAACTTCACTTTTCTTTTTCATAAAATACACCCAAACTTTTCTGCTATAGTCATCAATAAAAGTGACAAAATAATGATAGCCTCCAAGAGATGCAGCTTTAGTAGTCCACACATCAGAGTGGATTAATTCCAATGGCTTCTTACTCTCTTGAACATGTCTAGGAAATGGTTTCCTTGCTTGTTTTCCAAATTGACAGGCTTCACATACCTTATTCATTTCTGCAACCTTGAATTTAGGCAATCCTGCAATAATATTTTGGGCTTGCATTGATTTGAGTCGCTGTACATTAACATGACCAATGCGTTTATGCCAGATATCAATATCTGCAACTACACCGGTTCCATGTGCAAACATTGCTGCACTCAATTCAGGCATGTCTACATCCAACGTAAACATTCTGCCCTTCTTCTTTCCTTTTTCTATCAAGCGACCTTTATTTTTCATATCCTCAACAAAGCATCCATGAGAATTAAATCTGACCTGCAAGCCCTGCTCAACCATTTGACTAACAGAAACTAGGTTCTTGGTGATATTCGAGACATGAAATACATCCGACAGGTATTTCTTTTTCCCATCCTCCATAGACAAAGGAAATTTTCCAATCTGCACAATAGGATGTGCAGTATCATCACCAGTCTCCACAAATCCTGGTTTTTCCATTTTCCTTGCGTCTTGCATCCATTCTGCATGACCTGTCATGTGGTTTGATGCACCTGAGTCAACATACCACACATCATTGCTTTCTTTTGCACTTATTACAGAATTGGTCATGTGCTACACCATAAACAAATGCTCATTTCTGTCATCACCCTGTCTACTAGAAGATGCATAATTCCCTTGTTGCAATTTTTCATTCATGATGTCATTCTGCTTTTTATAGCAGTCTTTAGCCATATGACCCATTTTACCACAGTAGTAGCATTCAACATTGCTATTTGCATTTTGGACTCTTTGCCATCCACCATGACCTCTTTGGCTCCCCTTGCCTCTAGAGTTACCACGTCTTCCTCCAAAGGACTGGTTTTCTTGAGTTTGCTGCATATTCTGATTTCTACCACGACCTCCAGATCGGCCTCCTCTACCTCTGCCTCTACCTCTTCCAGCATTTGAGTAGAAGACAGCTTCTTTTGAAGTTCCTCCTAAAGAAGATGCACCACCATTTCTCTACTCCTCAGAAATTAGAAGAGCAATCAACTCCTCAAAATCAGGAAATCTTTCACGGACGGAAATGGATGTTCGGAACTATGCATAATCCTTTCCTAGACCATTCAAGGTCATAGAAACTAAATCATCATCTTCCACTGGCCACCCCATGGAAGCAAGTGCATCTGCAATTTTCTTCACCTTCATGTGGTAGTCATTGATACTCATACTTTCTCTTTGCATATTGTGCAACTCTTGCTTGAGCTGCATTTTCCTGGATTGCGTATTTGTGCTATACATTTTTGACAAAGTATCCCATGCCTCCTTTGGCATACTTGCATCTTGAATATGCACAATCATAGAGTCTGAAATGCTGATAGACAACCAGTATATAACTTTCCTAGCTCTCTCATGCCATGCTTTAAATGCCTGCATTTGTTGTTGATTGGGAACATCAGGAAGAACTGCCTCTTCTTCATTTCCTGCAACGAATTCCCAATATTCTTTTCCCATAAGAAAATTCGTCATTCTGAACTTCCATGCTTGGAAGTTGTTCTTGTCAAGCTTTTCAGTGACAATCTGTGAAAGAGAATCAGATGCCATTACAGAACACTGCAAAAAATTCTGTCACTACAAAGAACACAGCTTCAGCCTCACAAGGGCAAATGTGCAAAACTGACGAAAGTGGTATTTGACCACGCAGTCACTTCCTAATGACGATTTTGCATCAACAGGCAATAAGGATGATTTTGTAACTCCCAATGTATCTATGCACAGGCATACGATGCAATTTCTACAGTAACTTTTCACCGACCTGTAGAACAGTGGTCGCACAGCATAAAACATGGGCTTTTCCCTGACTGCGTGCGGAAAACTTCCACCTCCAAAACAGGCCCCAAAATGGCCTCAAATAAAAAAAACAGGGCAACCAAAGGCTAAAGCCTTTACCCGCAGCATATACTGTCCTCTTACTACACCGCGGATGGCGTCTCAATCTGAGACAATGCACTCTTGCAATTTGCGGCTGTGCTACCTGCAGAGACTTGCTCCCAAAACAGAAAAATGAAAGAAACACTGGTCCTCTTACCAGAACACCGCGGACTTGGTTTGCTTTCTTGAGCTCCTTACCACGAACAAGGCTCTGATACCATGTCAAGATTGTGGGAGAGAAGGAAGGAGTCTCACTTGTAGCTTTCTTGCTTGCACAATGGGGGAATACACACAAAGATGGAGGCTGAAAACAGTTTTCCTCTTCTTAATTGTGTAAGCCAAAAGAACTCTAGTACAAAGAAATAGAAGAACCCTATATATGGGTCTCAAAACAAACTCAACTAACTAAGGTGGCATACTAACTGAGCCACGAACTAGAGTAGACAAGGATAGCTGTCATCTAGCTATTATTCATGGGCGGTGTACCAACTGCATCTGCAGCTAACAAGTCGGTGACATAAATGCACAACGGTTACCCTGGCATATCACGAGTGGAGCTTGATATCTCAACAAAAAATTTGCACTGTGGACGTAAATAGGTAAAGATATTTGTAAAGAGGATGCAAAATGCTAAAAGTCCACCTGTGCTTTACAAATGTCATAAAGATATGAGGCCATTTGGCCATAGGGATAAGTTTGCATTGAGTTCGTTAGACCAGTGCAGCAAATTGAGGGAATGCAAGAATATTAAGGGAAATGTGAGATGGGTTTGGAGACTCAAAATCTCCAAAAGTGTGGCAAGAGTGTCGAATGGAAGGCCAAGGATCCCATCTGGATATATTTTGTTGAACCCCTAAGAGGATACGACTGGATGTACATCTGACAATATACACTGCCTTAGGATACACCCATGTGATGTGCCTAGGCTTGAAGCTCTACCTAGTTTGGGTCGTAGCATGGATTTATGTGAAAACCCAAATAGGGGAGGTTCAAATGAGTACAAAGCTATGATTATTTCTCCCAAAGGAGCCACTCAGCCGCTTGAACGACCAGTTTATTTGGATGATAATAAATGTGAGACATGCGAGCCCACTGTGGCCGTTCATTCAGCTCAAAAGTGCCCAAGAAGGGATCGGCCTTATTGATGAGTTATTTGTGGAAAGTCTTGGACTTGTAGCTCTACAAAAAACCTAAGATCAAAAAATATAAGATCAAGCTTTTAGCTAATTTGCTTGAGTAGCATGGGGCTAGTCTATCTATGATATGCTATCCTTGGCACCCTGGGTAGTCTGATAGGGTGTGATGTATATGCCAAGGACATCAGTATTACGTGGACTAAAATGATCTATCTAGTTTTAAGCTAGGAAGGCTAGCTGCTTTGGATATTATGTCCAGATGGCCAAGCGGGCCGATCAGTTTTTGTAGTGAAGTGCTTTATTTCATTAGGCCAAGAGGGCCAGTTGTCTGTTTAGTACAAGTGTGGTTAATGGTTTCTTGTTTTAGTCTTGTGCTAGACAGGTTCGAAGAAGAGCTTAGAAGGAGCCTTTGTTGCGCGGAAGCTTCTCGTGGCCCTATCCAGGTGATATCTCTCCTTTATGAGTACCATGTTTTTATGCTATATGTGTCTGTGTACTTGTTGGGGGATTTTTCTTTTCTTGTTGGGGACCGGAGTCCAAGGCATGAAGTCCCAGGTTTAGGTTAGGTCCTGTCTGAGGGAGGCCTGAGTAGTCGTTGCCTCCTGTAAAGACATTGCCAGGCATTGAGAGACATGTTTTAGAGAGTAGTCCTAGTGACCCTGTTCTGCTAGCCTGCTAGGTAGCCGTTCTAGGAGTTCTTGCTTAGTTGTGAGGCAGTTAGAGAAGCCTGCCAAAGGAAAAATGATGATATAGAGGAAAAGAAACCCTGAATATCTAAAAGGAAATAAATATATACAAAGTGTGTAAAAAGGGGTTTTAACCCCTATAAAAATAGAAAAGCAAAGAAAGGAAAATCTATCAATAAATCACCACCTTGCGAAGGCTGGTAGGTTCCTGGGGACGAGTCAGAATTGGGGCCGATGCCTTGTCTTCCTAGGGGTGGCATCTTGCTGGAAAAGAAGAAAGTCAAGAAGGTTGGAGCGAAAATAAAAGTGAGTGTTAGAAAAGGATTAAGTATCGCCTTGCGAGGGCTTGGTAGGTTCTTGGGTACCGAGATAGGACCTGAGGCCGATGCCCTGTTCTCCTTGGGTCACTACGCTCAGCTCACTTCTTTTTACATGCCCGAGTATGGAAACATAAAACCCTAAAAGAAGAAATGTGCTGAAAGAAAATACTTCTTGATCAGGCTATAGGAGTCCTCGCCGAGAAGGAGCTCCTAGTTGTGTTGTCCTTAGTTAGGTAGGTAGTTCAGACCACCACTTAGGGCAACCTCTTTGATAGTTCTTTTTAGTCTAGCTGTGTTGGAGCAGTCGGTTAGTGATTAGCTTCGGACCTTCTATCAGATTATGCTAGGCCTACTCCTTGTGGATGTCATGCCTTGGTTTTCTTAGGGGGTAGGGTGAGCATGGTGCTCTATTTTAATATGTGTCTATTTTGTATCAGCTTGATGCTTCCTTTGGTTATTTTGTGCAGATCTGTTGTGGGATTCGATGGGCTGAGTAGCCCTATCCGGTGGTCGCCAATGAGAGTGGAGTTTTGAGCCCGGGATGTGCCTAAAATTTGCCAAAAAATTTGGAATTTAGGGGAAAAATATTCAACATCGAAGGCGGTGGCTCCAGCTAGGACGATTTTAAGCACAAAGTGAAAGACGACTTTTAAAAGGCACCCGAGCGACACTTATGGATTTTTGATAATTTTTCAGACTACCATGCGAGTTTTCAGGAGTTGCTAGTCAATGCCGAATATCAAGCCGGATGCGCAAAAATTTACAGCACTCGAATCGGAGCCAGGACGGGGAAATGGCCACAAATGGGGCAAGATATGAAAAGGTGGACATTGGAGAAGACCAAAATGGGTGCCCTTTGGAGCCTTTGGCCCCTCCTTCAAAAATTTTATGCATCCTTGAAAAAAAAAACGTGGAGAGAGAAGATGGGAGGATGAAAACGTGAAGAAGGCACCATCACCGAAATTTGCACCTCCATGGATGGATCTTGGATTGGCAGGTTACAAACAACCTATGCAACTGACATTACCCCCGATGTTCTCCCTCCTTGCCGGTCTTATCGCCTATCTTTGCCCGTGAAATGGCTGTGGGAATGATGAGAAAAACCAGATCTAGTCTTTCTCTCTCCTCCCTCTCTCTCCCGTGTGCAAGAGAAAAATGAAGAATGGTGAAGGAAAGCTTGTCCGTGGATTGCTTCCGGATCGATGTAGACATGAAGCTTGCTGATTATGTTTTTTTCAAAAGGCCGCATGCCTATGAGTGATTAGAGTAGCACAGTGAAAGCATGGTGGGCCCATAACCCATAGGTTCCAAAATGATACCCTCGGTTTCTCTCGAGATGAGGACATCTCGAATTCTCTAAGGGGAGGAGGTGTAAAATATTGCATGGCGCAGCGAATAGAATCTGAGAAAGAGATAGAGAGTACACAACAGATAATAGGAGAATCAGTAAATTCTTTAACTCCAAACAACTGATACAAAGATGGCTCTGTCCACCCGTGCGCTTCCACTGTGTGAAGCTTAGATGGCGATCTAGACAGAAGATAGGTGAAGAGCTTAAGGCTGGCTGGAACAACAACTCTGACTGGGTGAAAGATGAGTGAGTGATGGCTGTGAAGGGGTTTAGCTTTTATAGCCCGTGAAGGTCGTTAGGTCGGCCTGCTGACTGCCGATCTACCATATGAACCTCCACTAGTCGGCCAGGGAATATTCCAAGGAATATTCCCTTTACCATCGCCAGGGGTCGCTTCCGCGGCCCCCGGACCCCACAATAAGGGCTCCTTTTAACTCCCTTACCATGCAACTCAATGCAATGTGCCTCAAGTTGCTACCAACTTAACCTCTCCGTCTAACCCAAAGATTAGACCCACAATGGTCACCTTTTTGCCATCCGGTCACATAGACCTCATCTAATATACAAGTCAGGACTCCACCAATGTCCGGGCTCACACTTGGCTTCTCCTCATAATGGGGGCCTTACAACTTTGAGCACCATGGATCATTGGTAGCACCTAATGAAGGTGGGGCATTGATCATATCTAACACCCCCCCTCAATGTCCACCCATAGGTGAACTATCTCCTCGGCCCAATGCCGAGTCTCTAAAGATGAACTTGAAGCAGATCCTTCGTAAGTGCTTTGATGAAGATATCTGCTCCATTCTCCTCTGTTGGACAGTAGACCAATTCCACTATCCCATCCTCCATCAAATCACGCACATAGTGATCCTGGATCTCTATATGTTTGGTGCGTGCATGAAACACTGGATTTTTGGCAATGGCAATGCAACTTTGATTGTCACATCTTAGCACAGTTGGTTCTTCATCCTGCACTCCCATATGCCATAGAATCCTTCTCAACCATACAGCCTCACATGCAGCAAAACAAGCTGCCTTGTACTCTGCTTCAGTAGAAGACAATGCCACTGTTGGTTGCTTCTTACTAATCCAAGAGAAAATTCCTGAACCCAAAGAGAAACAATAACCAGAAACTGACTTCCTGGAATCAATGTCTCTTGCCCAATCTGAGTCACAGTTCCCCAGAAGAGAAGTTCCAAAATTGTATGTGATACCATAGTCAAGAGTTTTCTTCAAGTATCTAAGCACCTGTATCCCAGCCTTCCAATGACTCTCATGAGGTTTGTTTAAGAACCTGCTCAAAACACCAACAGCAAAACTGATATCTGGTCTGGTGTTACACAAGTAGATGAGACTGCCAACCAACCTCCTATACCTCCCAATGTCTGCTAGTGCTGATGTATCCTCGACGGATAACTTTGCATTCACCTCCATAGGTGTAGCTATCTCCTTGCACTCGGTCATGCTAAATGCCTTCAAGATCTCCCATGAATACTTCTTCTGAGAGATGAAGATCTTTCCTGGCTCTTGCCAAACTTCAATCCCCAAACAATAGTGCAGCAAGCCCAAGTCTGTCATTTCAAACTCAGAACTCAAAGCCTTTTGAGTTTGGTTGATCATATCTTCATAGTCACCTGTAATAAGAAGGTCGTCCACATATAGGACAATCACTACAGACTTTTTACCATCCTTGTAAACATACAAGTTAGCATTTGAGGCACATCTTTTGAAGTTTAGGTTTAAAAAGAACCTATCTATCCGCTGGTACCATGCTCTGGGGGCTTGTTTCAGCCCATACAATGCCTTCTTAAGTTTACACACTTTGTTCTCAGAATGGGGGGCCTCAAACCCTAGTGGCTGAGCCACGTACACCTCCTCCTTGAGGTCACCATTTAAGAACGCTGACTTAACATCCATTTGGTACACTGGCCACTTCTTGTGGGCAGCCACTGCAAGTACCGTGCGAATAGTGGTCATTCTAGAAGTTGGGGCAAATGACTCTTGAAAAGCAAACCCTTCAACTTGTGAAAATCCTTGGGCAACCAGTCTAGCTTTGTACTTTTCTAAGGTACCATCAGCCTTGTACTTTACCTTCCAGATCCACTTGGTGCCAATAACCTTCCGCTTTGCTGGTCGATCCACTAGCTCCCAAGTGTCATTCTTTATTATGCTGTCATACTCGGCCTGCATAGCAGCCTTCCATGATGGATCTGCAAGTGCTTCTTCTAAATCAGTTGGCTCCTTTACTTCTCTCATAATCTCAACCATCAAGGCCATATTGACTATGTGAGCGGAAGCCCTCCTTTGCTCCTCTATTCTCTGAGACCTCCTTGGTCCGTTTGCCTTCTCCACAATAGATGCAGGCATAGGATTATTGTGGTCATAGAGTTGCTTCACCCAGTGCAGCAATGGCTTTTTCGGTGGGGTGATGTCAGGTTGGTGAACTTTTTCCTCATCATCTGAAGATGATGCTTCCTCCTCCTTAAGGATAGGGATAGCTCTTGGGACAGGTTCATAGTGGACTACTTCTTCGCTTGATGATAAAGTGGAAGAACTTGCCTTCTCCTCCTCCACCATATGTGGCTCCTCCTTGAACACCACATCACGACTCGCGATGATCTTCTTTGCCTCTTGGTCATATAACTTGTAAGCCTTCTGCTCATCACTATAACCCAAGAAGATACATTTTCTGCTTTTTGGTTGTAACTTGTTTCTCTTCTCATCTGGAACATATGCATAACATTCACATCCAAAAATTCTGAAGTGTGAGACAGATGGTTTCTTACCAATGTAAGCCTCATGAGGTGTTTTTCTCTTGAGAGCCTTTGTATAGCTCCGATTCAGAATGTAGACTGCAGTATTAACAGCTTCAGCCCAAAAATGGTTAGGCAATCCCTTGCCCTTTGGTATGCATCTTGCCATCTCCACAATGGTGCGATTCCTGCGTTCCATAACACTGTTCTACTGAGGTGTGTGAGGCGTCATCAATTGACACTTGATCCCTTTGCTCTTGCAAAAGCCTTCAAACTCCTTTGAGTTGAACTCACCACCACCATCTGTTCTAAATTTCTTCACACTTTTCCCTATTTCATTCTCAACAAGTATTAGCCATTCTTTAAAGTTACCAAAAGCTTGAGCCTTATCACGAAGGAAGTACACCCACATCTTCCTACTATAGTCATCGACAATCAACATAAAATAAGAAGATCCCCCCAAGGCCTGTGTAGGCATCTTACCACACAAGTTAGCATGCACCAACTCTAGAGGAGCCTGTGCTCTATTCTTGCTTTCTTGTGGAAATGCCTTTCTCTGTTGCTTGCCCATCATACAAGCTTCACATGGTTCCTTCAATTCAGTTATTGTAGGTAGGTGAGCAACCATACCTTGCTTTTGCATCTCCTTCAATACTGCAAATCCAATGTGTCCAAACCTTTCATGCCAAAGCTTACTTGTGCCCACTCCAGCGGTGGCTGTAAGAGCACTTAGCTCATATAGGTTGTTCCTTCTTTCTCCTTTACCAACAATTGTGCCAGCACTATCAATAATTTCTGCACCTATCTTCTTGAACCTCACTTCATGACCAAGATCAATTATGGCAGCAAAACTGATAAGAGATTTCTCCTGATTTCAAGAACATACAACACATTTGAAAGCTTTTTGACTTCACCATTTGCAGCAACAAAAGAAATAGTACATGTGCCCGCAACAGGGCATTTAGCATCATTTCCAACCGTCACAGTGATGGATTCTTGTAGAGGCTGCATAGAACTGTATAGACCTTTCTTGTTGGTCATGTGACGGGAGGCCCCACTATCCAACACCCATGAGTCAGTGGTAGATTCTTCTTGCGCCAAGGAGCACACTTCCTCAATGATCGCCATGAATAATTCCAACTCCGCTTCAGCCGTATTGGTTGTCTCTTTCCCTTTACTTTTAAGGGTACCATTCTTTTCATTTGCCTTCTTGACACGACAATCTGCAATTGCATGTCCTTTCTTCTTGCAGTAGAAGCACTCTCCTTGAAACTTCTTCTTGCCGCCCTTCTTCTTTTTGTCACCATCATTTTTGGTGTGGAGGAAACACCTTTGCCTTTTGCATTGGCAGAGAATGCAACATCTCCATTGTTGCTTCCTTCTCGGGCTTTCAGCCTCAACTCCTCCTCCATTAATAATGCACAAAACTCCTCAAAAGTCAAAGCTTGAGGTCTCACCTGAGTATTAAGGGCAGTTACTAGTCCATCAAACTTTTGTGGACAAATCCGAAGACACCTCCGAGCTAGCTCTTTGCTAGTCTTTTGTATCCCAGTGCCAGCCATCTAGTCGCGCAAATTCTTAATCCGAGTGATGAATGCTTCAATCGTCTCTCCTTCAGCAAACTTCTCTGCTGCTAGTTGATTCTCCAAGTTTTGAATCCTTGTTTAGTTTCGTGTTTCATATTGACTCCTTAGTACATTCCAAGCCTCTGACGCTTTGGTTGTATGCTTAATCAGAGTCAAAACACTGTCAGAACAGCTTGTAACTAAGGCACACAATGCATCTGCATTCCTTCGTTTCCAAGCTCGTAGAAGATCTGCATTCTGAGGAATCATCACACTAGGATTTGATGGGTCGGGGGTAGGCTGTGGTTCTGCATCAGTCCCCAGTACAGTCTCCAGAAGCTCATAAGAATCAAGGATAGTTGTAATTTTGAACTTCCACAAGGTGTAGTTTGTACCATCTAACTTTCCTTCGCTGAAGGTTGGTGGACGAATCCTCAGTGTTTGAATAGCCGGTACAACAACACCACCTCCTACACCGCTTCCGGAAGTCGACATAGTTTCTCTTTGTTGTTGAAGCCTTTGCCTCTTGCATACTCTCCGATCTCTAGAGCCCCCTGGGCTCTAATACCATGTAAAATATTACACGGCGCAGCGAACAGAATCTGAGAAAGAGATAGAGAGTACACAACAGATAAGAGGAGAATCAGTAAATTCTTTAACTCCAAACAACTAATACAAAGATGGCTCTGTCCACCCGTGCGCTTCCACTGTGTGAAGCTTAGATGGCGATCTAGTCAGAAGATAGGTGAAGAGCTTAAGGCTGGCTGGAATAACAACTTTGACTGGGTGAAAGATGAGTGAGTGATGGCTGCGAAGGGGTTTAGCTTTTATAGCCCGTGAAGGTCGTTAGGTCGGCTTGCTGACCGCCGACCTACCATATGAGCCTCCACTAGTCGGCCAGGGACCCCCCAGCCGCCGCTGGCCCCCCTGGGACCCCCCAGCCAGGGGCCGCTTCCGCGGCCCCTAGACCCCACAATAGGGGCCCCTTTTAACTCCCTTACCACGCAACTCAATGCAATGTGACTCGAGTTGCTACCAACTTAACTTCTCTGTCTAACCCAAAGATTAGACCCACAATGGTCACCTTTTTGCCATCCGGTCACATAGACCTCATCTAATATACAAGTCAGGACTCCACCAATGTCCGAGCTCACACTTGGCTTCTCCTCATAATGGGGGAGGGACAGAAGGGATACATAATTTCTCATCTATGGGCAAGAGATAAAGATTAACTTGAAGATAAGTTAAGCAACTTGTTTGAACTTGTTTGTCAATAGATTACTTTACTTTGTTTTTGTGTCTGTGATGTACATTATGCAAACGAACCATGTTCCCTAAAAGGCTTAATTAATGAAGCTGACTTTAAGTGTCACACATAAATGTGGTAGGACCTAATTAGAAAACTAAAGCTATTAAGGGAAGCGGGTGGGCGAAACCCCCGACGGGTCCGCCGTCCTACAACAGGGTGGTCCCAAGGAACTGGGAGGCTTCTGACAAGGTTTACTATCTTCAACCTTAGATATTGTTAGGATAGAACCTCTATTCATGCCGTTTTAGGGGACCGGAATGGGACTATGCCCTACAGGCAGAGAGGTTGAGCGGTGCATCCCTCTCGTTTCCCATTTTCTTTGAACCAAGTGCGGGATGGGTATGCTTCGGCTTGGGTATCTTTGTGTAAAGTAGGATGCCCAGGATTCGACGCTAGAATGCTGTTAGGAGACGTTGGCCACTAGGAGCCCAAATTTTATGTCGATCCTAGTGGGTTCGACCGTGAATGTTCCATTGCAAGGCGGATTTGGAAAACCCTAGGCAACAAAACTCGAAACATTCCATGGGAATGCTGGGCAACGAAGCTTAGATTTGTTTCTTGATGGACCGCTAAAAGCATGCCTGGATAGTGAATGGGTGGGCACCTCACACTCACATTAACCCCCGTGTGGTCTTGTGATCTTGGATGAGCCCAAAATGGGAATGCTGGGCAACGAAGCTTAGATTTGTTTCTTGATGGACCGCTAAAAGCGTGCCTGGATAGTGAATGGGTGGGCACCTCACACTCACATTAACCCCCGTGTGGTCTTATGATCTTGGATGAGCCCAAAATGACTAATAGCCATTGTAAATTGGGTAAGTAGCAACTAGTGAGTCATTGGACTGCCAAGGTAGCCCCTACCCCAACCTTTGTCATTTCTTGCATCTCATGAAAATGCAAAATCTCTTCTTTCTAATGCATTTCATGCTGAATGCTTAATGAAAATTCTGCCATATATACTCCTGCTGAGGAAAAAGGATGATGCCAGGCGAGGTGGTAAGACAAAAGAGAGATGAACCTCCTTTACCACTTAATACCTTGAAGGGGTGCATAACCCGGCCCCGGGGGGAACTTGAAGTGCTAATGGCACCCATATATGGCACTTGAAGTGCATGCAGTCAAAGGAGTTGTATGGCAATGAATGTACTTATGCATTAATGATAGAGCCGATTGGTATGCAATGATGCTTGGGATTATGGATTATGCTCGGTATGCTTAATATGCTATTGATGTGGCTGATCAGGTCCCTTGAACTATGCTCTATCCATGTAAGACCTTGGTACTAAGGGACATGCAATGTTTTTGGTCATAGCCCTACAGGACAGTTCAGAAGATCCCATTGTAGAAAGTTATGTTTTGAATCTGGGAGTGAACCCCATAGCTCACCTCAAAGAGGGCTTCATTCCCTCCAATTTGAATTAAAAACCTTCCCAATGGAAGCTACGGTTTGAACATCCAAGAGGAAATGCCTAAAACGGACCCGTACACCCTTCTCAATCACACCCTCTACCAACATGAGCTTCAACATATGGAATGACATAATGATATGGTCACCAACCACCAGCAAATGATATCCAAGTTTGATGAAGATATCAAGCACATGGCTATCTCAAACTTGAAGACTCAATAGGCCTTCGAGCATCTCACTACTCTTGTTTTTCAATTAGTGACCACTTCATCCCAAGAGAAGACCAATGACTTTAGGCATGAGTCTAGACGTCCTCCGCATCAGGAATTGTTGCATGGTCCACAGGGTATACTTCGAGCTAAGGAAATTTCCCCTTCTATCTATGAGATCATGGAACCCTCTCATATGCATGATGAGCCCCTATTGAATTCTCCCACCTTGGGTCAGATTTCCTCTACTCTCCCTAGGAGCCCCCATGCACCCCATATGAATCAGCCCCATCAAGGACAATATGGTACAAATGGCCAGCCTGGCAATCATGGATAGCATGGTTATAATGGACAACATGGGCTTAATGCACCACAAGGGATGTATGGACAACAAGGCATGTATGGCCACCATGGGATGTATGGACATCAAGGATTTCATGGGAAACATGGCCCCAATGATCAATGTGACAAGGTCATCCTAACAAAGTACAATGGGCAATCTCCATCACCATCTGACTTGGAGGAATGAGCATCCAAGTTGGAGTCCTGTTTCAATATCTACCCCTGTACTGACGATCAGAAAATACTTTTTGCTTCTCTCCACTTGGAAGGGTTTGCTCACACATGGTGGTGCTACATCAATCAAGAGAATCAATAGTTCATTGACTGGGAAGATTTTAAAATGCATATGGTCCAAGTTTTTGTGTCCCCTGTGGAAAAAGAACGGTTGGCAAGATGATGGTACACCCTTGACCAACATAACCTCACTATATGTGAATACACAAATCAGTTCATGAACTTGACCATGTATGTGGAGAGCATTAGGCGATGATGCTAAATTGCACAAGTACATCTATGGGTTGGAACCGATCCTATAGGTTCCAACCCATAGATCAGTTCATGAACTTGACCATGTATGTGGAGAGCATTAGCGATGATGCTAAATTGCACAAGTACATCTATGGGTTGGAACCGATCCTATCAACCGATGTTATGACCTAAAAACCTACCACACTGTTTGATGCAATCAAATTGGCTAAGAGATATGCAAGAAAGTACTGTAAGAATGAGCATTTTTAGCAAGCTGTTGGACAGCCCCGCATTCCTTTAGGATCAGCCCCATACAAAGGTGGTTTTTGAGGCACTTCTATGCCTAATAATAGCCCCAAAGTACCCACTTACCCTGCCTTCCATGTTGAAAGAAAAATGGGCACTTTTGGGACAGCATCGGGATCTAATACTGAGAATAAGTATGCTGAAAATAAATAGTCCACTGCATCACCGTACCATGGATCCAGTAACCAACGGTTCATCTCCCCAGATGTTGTGAAGGAAAAGGGCCTATGCTTTAAGTGTGGAAATAAGTACACTACTGATTATGCCTCCAAATGTCCATACAAGATAGCTAAGGTTAAAGTTCATAGCATGTATGTCATGGAAGATTGGCACACTGAGGAGGATAACCTACCCATTGACCAGGCTGAGCCTACGGATGATGTTGATCACAAGTAGTTCTATGACCTCAAGGATGGTTTTTCCCTTTGACCCGAGTGGTGCTCCATCATAGATACTTGATTTGACATCCACCCACCTCCCACTTCCCTTTGCTCGATCTCCTTGGATGCTTGGATGGGTTCCCGCAGCAGCCACAATACCCTTCTCATTCAAGGCAGTATCAATAGAAAGCATGTTTTTATCCTTGTGGATAGTGGAAGCACTCACAATTTTGTCAATAAATCAGCCATTGATCAGTTGAAATGCACACCTATGGCATTACACCACCCCATGAAGGTCCAAGTAGCCAATGGAGAAGAAGAAATCAGCAGGCATGTATGTCTTGCAGCTCCCTTATGCTTCATTGAAAATTATGTGGCATTGGTTCACCTAATTGCCCTAGATATGGGTCCCATTGACATTATCTTGGGCTATGATTGGATAAAACAATTGGGGAAGATTTCTATGGACTTCTCTCATCTTTACATGGAGTTTATGTTGCATGGACAGCCTATCTACCTAAATGGAGTTCAAGATCATGCTGATTTTCAGCTTATTACACCAAAGCAACTCAAACGGGAGTTTAAGAAATGCTCAAAAATCTTTGTTTTATAATTAAATAAGGATAGTTCTGATCAGCCCTTTGCAGTATCTCATGATTCAACCTTGCAGGCCTTACTTGAGGAATACAATGACCCATTTTATATGCCTACATCCCTCCCTCCCAAGAGACAAGCGGACCACCCACTTGACCTAGAGCGCCACTCTAAGCCAATGAATAAACCCCCCTATAGACTCTCCAAGTGTGAGAGTAAAGAGGTTGCAAAGCAAATCAAGGAGTTGTTAGAGATGGGTTTCATTGAATCAAGTTCTTCCCCCTATGCATCCCCTATCCTCTTAGTAAAAAAGAAAGATGGCTCCTTTTGCATGTGCATTGACAACATAGATTTGAGCAAAATTATAGTGAAAAATGGCTACCCCATCCCATGGATTGATGATTTGCTAGATGAGTTGAAAGGGGCATGCTTTTTCACTAAGATTGACTTGCGCTCTAGCTACCATTAGATTCGTATGCGGGCAAGAGATGAGGTAAAAATGGCCTTTAGGACAACTGATCGTGGACTCTATCATTTTCTAGTGATGCCTTTTGGGTTGAATAATGCCCCTACCACCTTTCAAAGCCTCATGAAAAAAATCCTACAGCCCTTTCTGTTCAAGTTTGTGCTTGTTTTTTTTATGACATCCTCATTTACAACAAGTCATCCATGGAGCACTTGACACACGTTCGGAGGGTGTTTGACATATTGAGAGAGCATCGATGCTTTGCTAAGGAGAGCGAATGCATATTCATGCAGATATCTGTGGAGTACTTGGGACACATTGTGAGGAAAAATGATATACATGTTGACCCGAAGAAGGTGCAATGTGTTAGAGATTGGCCCACTCCCTCCACCACCACTTCTTTGCGTGGCTTCCTTGGTCTCTCTTCATTCTACAGACGCTTCATTAAGCATTATGCCACCATTGCAGGACCTTTGACTGATTACTTGAAAAAGGAGTCATTCTTTTGGGATGCCACTATGGATCATACCTTCAAACAGTTAAAGGACGTGCTTACTTCAGTCCCCCATCCTTGTTTGCCTTGACTTCTCTAAGTTGTTTACCATTCATTGTGATGCCAGTTGGGCTGGGGATTGGTGCAGTATTGTTGCAAGAGCATGGTGTGATTACATTTGAGAGCCGTAAGCTTGATGAGAAGAAGATGCAAATGAATGTATATGACTAGGAAATGTTGGCCATTCTCCATGCCATCAAGAAATGGCACCACTATTTGTATGGTAGCCGCTTCCAAGTGAAAAGTGACCACGGAGTCCTCCAGTACTTCTTGACTCATTCTACTTTGACTCCTAAGCAAATGCGATAGGTTGCAACCTTACAAAACTATGCCTTTGATATTTCACACACTTGGGGCAAGGATAATATTATGGCTGATTCACTCTCTTGAATGTGGGCATGCAGAGTGTCCTCTATCTCAGAATTGCACAGTGATTGGGTTGAAGAGCTTCAAGAGGCTTACTTGTTAGACGATAACTTCAGTCACACATTTCAAAACTTACGGAATGGGGTCATGGCTGAAAACTCCCAATATCAGCTTAAGCATGGCCTTATTTGGTCCCATGGCAAGATTATCATCTCCCACACTTCCCCCTTAATGTAGAAGATCATGGAAGAGATGCATTATTGCCCCACTGCTGGTCACTTCGGTGTTTTCAAAACATATGACAGGATTGCCAAAAGCTTTCATTGGAAAGGCTTATGGAGGGATGTCAAGGACTTTGTGACCAAATGTGTTCCATGCCAACAGAATAAGGATAGTATACTCAGGCCTGCTGGCCTCTTGCAACCTCTCCCTATCCCTGAAGGGAAATGGACTCACATCACAATGGACTTTATCACCGGCCTTCCTGCGACTAAGAAAGGGTGGAACAGTATCTATGTGGTTGTTGATCACCTCATCAAAGCTGCCCACTTTATCCCCACTAAGATCCAATACACTGCCTCCCAGGTGGCTAGCACTCAGTTTATGGAAAATATCTTCAAGTTGCATGGCTTGCCACATGTCATAGTGCATGTTCGAGATGCGGAGTTTATGAGTAACTTCTGGCAAAAAAAATTTACCTCCATGGGGACCAAGCTTTCTCTATCCACTACATACCACCCTCAAACTAATGGCCAGACTGAAAGAGTGAACAAATGGCTTGAGACATATTTGAGGCACTTTTTCCATGATGTACAGCACAGTTGGGATACGTGGCTTCACTTGGTTGAGTTTGCATATAATAACTCCACGCACTCTAGCATTGGAGTTTCCCCTTTTGAGGCCTTATATGGGTATAAGGTTCCCCTCCCCACAGTCTTATTTAATGATAAGATCAATCTTCATAGTCAGGCTGAGTTGGATCGCATGCAAGCTTTACTTCAGCAATGCAAAATGAACCTTCAAAAGGCCCAAATACACATGAAACTCTATGCTGATGGGAAATGAAAGCATTTTGAATTCCAAGAAGGGGAATTGGTCCTTTTGAAGTGCCTAAGTCCCACTACTTGACTCTCAAAGAGGGGAGCAGTAACAAGCTAGCCCACCACTTCTATGGCCCATACCGGATCCAAAAGAGAGTTGATGACTTGGCCTACTGCTTAGAACTCCCCCCTAACACCAAAATCCACAATTTTTTTCATGTCAGTCAGCTAAAACCCTTTGTAGGCTCCTCAGTGGACTATGTGGAAGAACTTCCCCCCATAGATGAAGAAGGCATCACTCAATATATCTTTGAAGCAATCATTGGACAGTGAGATAAGCACTTACGATCCCGATCCATTAAAGAATACCTCATCAAATGGCAAGGCTTACCCTTGAAAGAAGCCTCTTGGCACCTAGCAATCATCATCAATGAATTTCCCTACCTCTGTGAGGCCCAACGGGCGGCTGGAAGAATAGCCGGTCATGCCCCAATTGACCACCCTTTTCCCGTAGACTGCACACTGTTTTAGAACAATTTTGTACTTAAATATCAGGCATGTGCATTCTAAATAGGCTAAAAGTACTTTTCATAAGCTCCATTTTGACATGTGGTACGCCCTATTTGGAGTAGCCTATCAAAAGTTATGACCTGTTTACTTCAGTAGACCAGTCTTAAATTGCATTCTGTCCCTAGTCTCTACCCACCCAATTTTCATCGTCAAAGGGCTGTGAGTAGAACTCTTCATCCCTCCCTTAGCCACCCATCACTCCCCTCTATTTCTTTTTGTTTTTGAGGGCAAACACCTTCTGGGTGGGGATGGATTGTAACAAGTAGGATACACACCGGCTAGGGTCTGGACACCCATCACACTAACCGGGGCATATAAGGTGTAAGAGCCCCAAATTAGGGCAACCAGCTATTATCAAGATCATACTCCTCACCTTCATCTCTAGCTTCCATGGCTTCCTCCTTCCTTCTCTTCTCTTTTTTCTCTTTCTCTCTCTTCTTCTAGTCTTCTTTCTTCTTCTTCTTGCTCTCTTTCTCTCTCCTAAGCTCTTCTTCTCTCCCCTCTCGGCTTCTTTCATTACAAATATTGAGAAGCATTGAGAATTATTTGTCACTTCCGTATATGTGTAGAAACCATTCCCAAATTTTGATGAGTTGGTCTGTCTCATGATCACTGAGGAGATCAATATGTAGGGTGAATCAGTTGAAAGAAGTGATAAACATGTCCAAGCATTTTACTCAAGTTTAAGAAGGAAACATGGAGATCTTCTTCAAGAGGCCATAGTATGGGACATGCCAGTGATAACCAACAAAAAATGTAAAATCAATAATTCAGTGAAATGTAGGTTTCAGGAGGCCATGGAAACTTTTGAGGTAGGTGGGGCTCTAAAAGAAGAGGTGGATGGATGAAAACAGAGGTGGTTGCAATTCCGGTATTGTTTGCAATTATTGTGGCGAAATAGGTCATATTGCAACCCATTGTTATGCTAAGAAGGATGCTATGCGTAGTGGTAAATTGCATACATTGTCTTCATAACATAATGAAGACAAAAACGAGTATATGTTTGTTATGCAACATATGATGAATGCTATTGTTATAGGAAAGGGGATACTTGTTGGTGTATGGTATATCAATTCACGTGCATCTAATCACATGAATAGTGTAATATATTAAATATATAAAAGAAAAAAAAATCGCCTTCACGGCGGCGTATCGAGCTGGAGCGTGAGAGGGGGGATGGAGGAGCCAACACGCTCCTCGCTGGAGCTTGCTCGGCTCCCTCGCCATGCAAGCTGGCAGGTAAGGGGGGGAGGATTCCCTCCCCTCCCCTATATAAAGAGGAAGGGCCGCAGGTACAACACACAAGAGAGGAGGCGGGGAAATTAATGCTCTTGCTGCTGCCGTCGACGTCTGCTGTGAGAAGAGGGGGGGTCTGCCATATCGCCACCGCCGCTGAGGAGGAATTGCCATGCATCCAATCGACAGCCCGCAGCGCCGACTCCATCAACATTCGACATCATCTCCCCACGTGGCTTCAGAGATTCCAGAGAAGCTTCAAGAAGCTTCTTGAAGCTTCTAAGGGGACCACCTCAAGCCCCCCTTCCTGTGCTTTTTCATTCCCCCTTCCCCGGGTTTTTAAAACCCTCAAGTTCCCCTTCCTATGCCCTTCCTTACCTTTTCATTCCCTCCCGGTTCTAACCTTTAGAAACCCTTTGCCCCCCTAGCATCCCTCGAGAGCCACCTTAGCCCAAATTCCCTTGACCTCAAAAACCCTTAATCCCCGTGCCGAAATCCATAAGTCCCATCTTGTGTTTGAAACCCCGTGTTTTACCCCTCATATTTCTTTACTTCATACACCCCTAAGCTTTTTTTTAAAAACCCCGTCTCCCCTTTCTACTTACACGCCTTTTCCCCCATACTGTAAACCCTTGTATTATCTTTCAAATTTTTCTTTGGGTTTGAAAAACCCCTAAGTCCTTTCACTCCAGTGCCAAAGATCTCCCAAGGGCTTTCATAGATGTTGTGAAGCCACATTCACACATAACTTTTTCCACCATGATTATATCCTATAGACCCTTTTTCTCTTAAGCTTTATAAACCTTTCCCTCTTCGAAGAAGCTAATATTTTAGAGGTCTTATTATCCCTTCTCGTGGTCAACTTTTTGAACGACTTCTTGCCTTGAGAGAGAGACGGTGGAAATCTGAAAGAAAGAGTAAAAGCTGCCTTTACGTTCGAACTGCGATGCCGCCTAAGAAAGTTCAAGGAGTAGCTACGGGAGGGTCATCTCCCGGTATACATGTGGATATCTCACCCCAAAACCAGGTTTTTCCTTCTTGGTTTTATATCGGGTTTTAAGTCAAATCATGTAAAGATAAATTGTTAAGGATACGATATATTCTTTCGAGTTATTTACAATGAAGGAGTTGAGTTTAATTGAACAAATGATAATGTATAGAATGTAGTTTCCTTCAAATAGCATCATGCATTTATAACGAATTACAAACAAGATTATCTACTTACTATAGTAGCATATTTCAGTTAAATCCTGAATGTATAAAAGCTGCATCTTGCACCATTAACCCTATTCTTTTTGCAACGAATCATGATGAAATTCATGAAAGGTTTTTTTTACGTTGCTCAAATTACTAGGAAGTTATCATTGCTAATTGCTTATCTTGGCAAGGAAAACATTGTTAATTGGCATAAGTTTCGTTTGCATAACAAATTGTGCCGAGATGATCAATATTTCCTTCCAAAAGATAACCAAATCAATCTAAATTTAGAAATACCATGCTGAAAAATATGCCTTGGGAATGATTTAAAGACAAAAGAAACGTTTATACCTTAAGCACTTGACTACCTTCCCAGATTGTAGGGTCAATTAATTTCGTAAAGGTAAAAGAACTAGGGTTGTCCCTGAGGTTCTTAAAAAGAGACCCTAGTTCCGACATACGTCAGCTTAAGGAATCTAAAACGGATTATTTCATCCGCAGGACTTGCGCAGCAAGTACGAAGTCATATAGTCTTGTGATTGATTCACAAGAAGGAAGTGCAAATAATCTCAACAAGGATGGCAGATCCTTATGCAAGTTATCTTGGAAAAAGAATGTATTCTTGGGTATCCTTCTAAATAAGGAAAGTTATAAATCGGAAACTAAAGTATCCAATGAACTTTAGGGTTCACAAGTTGGGTTAATAAGGTACGCCCTAACCCAGAATATAAAGGATCTTGCCAAGTTGCAAGACACCTTGGAATGGATGCTGATACATTTGAAAGGAAAGAATAAATCCCTTAGCAGTTTGCCAAACAACAAGGTCGATTAATGGAAAGGTTTGTGCTTACTAGAGATTTTAGAGCACTATTTGATTTATTAATTACAAATTAAATAAATACCTATACTTCAGGTTGAAGGCCCGAAGGGAGAGGCAGTTTCAGTTACCCCCGACTGCCTGCCTGACCCTAACCAAGGGGGTTGTTGACCGTGCTGGGAACGTGGACCGAACCTACCGCGAGAGGTCTCTCCGTTGAGCTCTACTTGGAGCAGGAGGACACTTGGGTGCCAGGGGGGCTCTGGCCGTAAATCCCTCGCCTTCCGGGTCCTGCGGAAGAGGCTAACGTGACTCGGGATTGGATCTCGAGGCCTGTATACTAGTCTATGGGCGGAAGCTTGGAATAGTGATCCCTGTGGATTACTGGATAGCCTTCGGCAGATTATGGACAAGCCTACGGGCAGAACTCCTTGTATTTCAAAGATAAAAATGATGATATGTTAATAAAGAACTTGTTTGATATTGTTTTTCTATGTCACATGATTAGATTACGTGAAGCAACCAGTGCTTAATGGATTAATTAAAGAAGCTGATTGTTACATGTCAAATTATTGTGTTAGATAATTACATAACTAAAACAAACCGAGGAAAGTGCAGAGGATGGGCCATAGGTCCGTCCTACAGTTGGGTGGTCCCGGTTAGCCGGGAACTTTTCTCAAAAATCTCAAAGAACAGCGGAATGATCGTCAAAACGAATAGCGAAAGCGATGACCTAGAGTTATGTCTTACCCGATCTACGCTGTTTTAGGGGAATGGAATGGGACTATGCCTTATGGCAAAGAGGTTGAGCTTTGCATCCCTCTCGTTTCCCATTCTCCTTGAACCAAGTGTAGCGTGAATCCGCTTCAAACCTGACATTTCTGCGTAAAGTAGTTCTCTTAGGGTCCAACGCTAGTTGCTGTTAGTTAATGACCAGTCAGGAAAACCCTAATTCCGGTCGATCCTAAGTGGGAACGGCCAGGTTACTTCCGCTACGTGGCAGACGCGGGAAGACCTAGATCGCAAATCCCGTAACATTCCATGGGAGTGTCGGGCGGAGCTTTCTAGGCATCCTTTCCGATGGACTGCTAAGACGTGTCATGGATGATACTAAGAGGACATGTTAGAGTTGGTATCAGAGCCGACCAATAATGGAATTGCTTTTATAAAATCTCAATTAAATGAAGTAAAGAAATTGTTGCTGTCCAAACATTTCCTTACCTTCAATGCTGTCTTGCAGAGTTACGAAGCGTGGAACAAGTTTTTGGTATTTCGAGTCATGTTTATGACTGCAATGCATTCTCCGCTTTATAGACAAAGAATAGGGATGATGAACATCCTAGAGCAGATCTATAATCCATCACCGTTGTACATGGAACGAAGATGGACGGGTGCTTCAGGAATCTATTATATAGCCGCCCACCGATTTGCTTATCTACAGACCAACCTAAAAAGGGTCAAATGGTTGGAAGACTTGAAGGTTGTGAAGCTGTTCGTTTTTGTGGAAGCTCACGTAAATTCAACTTTATATATCTAAGGTCGGAGGGTTGAGATGAACTCATATGTATATGAGGAAGTAACCCGTGTAATCCCAGCCGACAAGATTAAAGTGTTGGGCCGCCATGAGAAGTATGGATTCCAACGGAAAGGATATCCTGAACTTCCAATGACTTATCGATTCTTGAAGATCCATGACCCAAAACCCTACTATTACACAGTTCCTGTAGACAAATGCAATACAACGTTGTTCTCCCCAAACTGAATGTAACGATTGGCTTATCATCACATGAAATGTTGTATTCAAAAGGGCTATGCCCATGTAAATACAAATAAAGACTTCTTTTTATCAATGTCTGGCTGTGTATAAGAGTTGATAAAAAGTTAAGTAGCTACATTGTTTACGGGATAGTCGAATTAAAGATGTCATATAAGCTAACATCAATTATCATATAATAACATTAACAAAACCTTTATTCAGGCACAACCCCAGGTACAGGTTCCAAATTCGCCTCCTACATCAAGTACTGCTGTGATCCAGGAGAAGAAGTTCCTCCTCAAGTAGATAAAGCCACCCGAGTTTGACGGGAGAGGTAGATTCATCCAGGCTGATGCTGAAATTTGGATTGAATCCATGGAGGATTACTTTGAAGCAGCCGGTACTGCACCTACCAATCAGGCTATGCTCGCCAAGTTAAAGCTCACCGGCGAAGCCAGACTTTGGTGGAAGCAATGGTGCAGGGATCAAGGGATCACAGAGGGATTCGTTACCTGGGATAAGCTGAAGAAAGCCATGCAGGGAAGATACTTACCACCTGCATATCGCACGCAGAAAATGAACGAGTTCTACGAGCTAAAACAGCTAGGACTCACTCTTGACGCATACTACTCTAAATTCGTTTCACTATTAAAGTATGCGCCACAGATGGACATGACACAGCAGGTGTCCAAATTTTGTGCGAGCTTAAATCCACCAGTAAATACCCGTCTCAAATCTATGCGTCCATCAGATCTTCAAGATGCACTCATTCGAGTGACGCCTATAATTTAGGAGGTGCAAGCTAGACCAAGGGGTAACAAAACTTGATCTTATAATGACCCGAACAAAGGAGCATTTAGACCTCAAATGAAGAGAGTTCAAGGTCATAATTAGGGTCAGAGAAAGAAAGCAAGGACAAATAATGTCAACAACTTTCTCAAAGTAATGGCCGAAACCTCCGTTGTTTCCACTGCAACGAACCCGGTCACTTCAAGAGGCAATGTCCCAAGCTCAGCGGAGGACATCGTCATGTGCCTTTCCAAGGAGCAGGCCATGGTCAAGGGGCCGCTACCCGTGGAAGAGGAAGAACCGCCTACATTGCCAATAGGCAATTGTGCGAAGGAGGGGAAGAGGAAGATCCGACCATGGAAGCAGAATTTGAAAGAGCGACAGTCCATGCCTCTTTACACAAGAAAGGGCCGAATCGCTAGTTCTCGGTGATTTAGACACCATCAGACTATCAAGGTAAAGGTTTCAAAACCTTGATTGATTGTGGGAGTACACATTCCTTTATCTCACCAGCATGTGCAAAAAGATTAGGAATAGCCACAATAGAAGCACCTACCCTGCTTGTGGAATTGGCAAATGGTCGTGAGGTAACTTGTACCAGGCAAACTACTAAGGTGGAATTCTTTCTGGGAGGAAAGAAGACTTCAGTCAAATTTAGAGTCATGAATTTAGGTGTCCATGAGTGTCTATTCGGGATGGATTGGCTTAAGCCCAACGATGCCCACATTCACTGCGGAAAGGGTCAAGTTTCCTTTCGAAACTCTAAAAGGGAATTTGTCACAACTCAAGGTGAGGCAGGAGTGCCAAGAATCCAATTATCCAAAATATATCGGATCATAAAAGGAGTCAAAAAAGGATTACCCGTTTACTTGATCAAACTCAACAAGTCAGATCAAAAGCAAGAGTCTCATGAAGGACCTTCTTGGCTAAAGGAATACGCTGATGTATTCCCTGAAGAATTGACGGAACTTCCGCCTCAAAGAGAAGTAGATCATGAGATTAGGTTAGTGCCTGGAGCTACACCAATTGCAAAGAGACCTTATAGAATGTCCATACCAGAAGCAATTGAGCTGAAGGAACAACTCAAGCAACTCTTAGATCCAGGGCTACATCCGGCCTAGCAATTCACCATGGGGAGCTCCAGTACTATTACAGAAAAAGAAAGATGGGACACTTCGACTATGTATTGATTACCGAGGGTTGAATCAATCAACAGTCAAGAACAAATATCCTATTCCTAGAATAGATGAGCTTCTTGATCGTCTTCAGGGTGCAAAGATATTTTCCAAGATTGATCTCAGGTCAGGTTACTATCAGATAAGGATCAAGGAAGAAGATATCCCAAAGATGGCATTCAATACAAGATATGGGCACTTTGAGTTCCTAGTTATGTCATTCGGGCTTACGAATGCACCTGCTACCTTCAATAGATTAATGCAAGACATTTTTAGGCCATATCTTGATGATTTCGTGCTTGTCTTCTTCGATGACACTTTAGTCTATTCTAAACAGGAAGAAGATCATGAACCTCAACTTCGGATTGTCCTTGAGACAATGAGGTCACATAAGCTGTATGCAAAAATGAAGAAGTGTGCATTCTTCAAGCGTCAGATTGAATATCTGGGATTCATAGTATCATCAGAAGGAATATCAGTAGACCTAGCCAAGGTCAGAGATGTGCTTGAATGGCCAATACCAGTATTCGTCAAAGAGATACGTAGCTTTCTTGGATTGAGAGGATGGTATAGAGTCTTCATCAAAAACTATGCTTTGATTGCAGCACCTCTTACAGACTTACTAAAGAAGCAGACTCCCATTACATGGTCAACTTCCGAACAAAATAGCTTCGACAGATTGGTATCAACACCTATTCTAAAACTTCCTGACCTCAATAAGGAGTTCCAGGTAGTAACTGATGCTAGCATTCTTGCCTTGGGGTGTGTACTTATGCAGGAAGGTCATCCAGTAGTATACTCTTCAAGGAAATTGAAGAATCATGAAAAGAATTATGCCATGCATGATCTGGAATTACTAGCTGTCATCCATGCTCTAAAGCTTTGGAGACACTACCTGTTGGGTAACAAGTTTACTCTAGTAACCGATCATAAGAGTCTCAAATGGATTTTTACCCAGAACGAGCTCAACATGAGGCAACGTCGGTGGATTGAAGTGTTGGAGGAATATGATTTTGAAATCAAGTACCGACCAGGAAAAGAGAATGTAGTTGCCGATGCACCTAGTCGCAAGGCATTCCTTAATTCTCTAATCCTACAGAATCCATCAACGGCCAGATCTCTAGCTACAAAAGTATCTATGCCAAACAACCCTATACTTGAACTAGCTAGAGAGGAAGCATGCCATGATTTGGCCTACCAAACAATGCTAAAGGAAATATCTACCTAAGTATCAGGAATTTTCCATTGATAATGGACTTGTCTACTACAGAACAAGGCTGTGTGTACCAGCAAGCCAGTCACTTAAGCAGAAGATAATGTGGGAAGCTCATGATTCCCCTTTCGTAGGACATCCTGGCTATGCTAAGACTCTTAATGTAGTTAGGAAGAGCTACCATTGGGAGAGGCTTAAAGGTGACGTTCTCAAATATGTCACTGAGTGTTTGTCTTGCCAACGTATCAAAGCCAAACATGTCATGATGCCAGGGAAACTGCAACCGCTTGACATTCCCCAAATGAAATGGGAATTCCTCAGTATGGATTTTGTTGTAGGCTTACCCCAAGTCCAAGGAGGATACAATTCCATTATGGTTGTGGTTGACATGCTTACCAAGATTGCACACCTGATTCCAGTAAAGACAAACTATAAAGCCTCCGACATTGCAAGATTGTTTATCAAGGAGATATTCAAGCTACCTGGGTTACCCAGAAGAATCATTAGTGATCGAGATTCTCTCTTCACATCACACTTCTGGAGAGCTATCTTTAAAGCTATTGGGACTCAACTCTGTTTTAGCACCGCCTACCATCCCCAAACGGATGGCCAAACAGAACGAGTAAATCAAGTCATCGAGGATATGCTTAGGGCATACTGCTCTCGAGAACCAAAGAAGTGGATTCAATACTTGCCTTTGGTAGAGTTTGCCTACAATGCTTCTTACCAACAAAGCATTCAGATGACCCCTTTCCAAGCATTGTATGGTCATGATTGTCGAAGTCCCCTAAACTTTTCTGATCCAACCCTAAGGGTTGAAGCGTCAAGACAAATGTTACAAGACATGGATGATCAAATAAAGTCAATAAGACAAGACATACAAGCGGCCAAGGATAGACAAAAGGCATACGCAGATTTGAAGCATAAAGAGAGAGTCTTCGAAGAAGGAGACATGGTCTTCATTCGCATATGCCCTAAAAAGAGTTTTCTATCCCTAGGAGATTGCAAGAAGCTAAGTCCAAGGTATTGTGGACCGTACAAAATCCTCAAATGCTTAGGACCCAATGCTTATAGATTGCAACTCCCTGAGAACCTAAAGGTTCACAATGTATTCCATATCAGCCTATTGAAAAAATATGTACCCAACCCTAACCATGTACTTGACGACCAACAAATTGTAATGCCTAGTCAAGGAGTCCTTGAACTAAGGCCGGATAGGATCTTAGGTGTTAGGGAGAGACAGTTAAGATCTAGAACCTTGAGAAAATGCCTCATCCAGTGGAAAGATTATCCCGAAGAGGATGCCAACTGGGTAGATGAAGGCACTCTCAACCATCAATATCCCTAGTTTATCTCGAGATGAGGACATCTCGATTCTTCTAAGGGGGAGAGAATGTAATACAAAATATAAAAGAAAAAAAAATTCGCCTTCACGGCGGTGTATCGAGCTGGAGCATGAGAGGGGGGACGGAGGAGCCAGCAAGCTCCTCACTGGAGCTTGCTCGGCTCCCTCACCATGCAAGCTGACAGGCAAGGGGGGGAGTATTCCCTCCCCTCCCCTATATAAAGAGGAAGGGCCACAGGTACAACACACGAGAGAGGAGGCGGGGAAATTAATGCTCTTGCTGCTGCCGTCGACGTTTGCTGTGAGAAGAGGGGGGGTCCGCCATATTGCCACCGCCCCGCTGAGGAGGAATTGCCATGCATCCAATCAACAGCCCGCAGCGCCGACTCCATCAACATTCGACGTCATCTCCCCACATGGCTTCAGAGATTCCAGAGAAGCTTCTAAGGGAGACCACCTCAAGCCCCCCTTCCTATGCTTTTTCATTCCCCCTTCCCCGGGTTTTTAAAACCCTCAGGTTCCCCTTCCTATACCCTTCCTTACCCTTTCACTCCCTCCCGGTTCTAACCTTTAGAAACCCTTTGCCCCCCTAGCATCCCTCGAAAGCCACCTTAGCCCAAATTCCCTTGACCTCAAAAACCCTTCATCCCCGTGCTGAAATCCATAAGTCCCATCTTGTGTTTGAAACCCCGTGTTTTACCCCTCATATTTCTTTACTTCATACACCCCTAAGCTTTTTTTTAAAAAACCCCGTCTCCCCTTTCTACTTACATGCCTTTTCCCCCATACTGTAAACCGTTGTATTATCTTTCAAATTTCCTTTGGGTTTGAAAAACCCCTAAGTCCTTTCACTCCAGTGCCAAAGATCTCCCAAGGGCTTTCATAGATGTTGTGAAGCCACATTCACACATAACTTTTTCCACCGTGATTATATCATATAGACCCTTTTTCTCTTAAGCTTTATAAACATTTCCCTCTTCAAAAAAGCTAAGATTTTAGAGGTCTTATTATCCCTTCTCATGGTCAACTTTTTGAACAACTTCTTGCCTCGAGAGGGAGACGGTGGAAATCTGAAAGAAAGAGTAAAAGATGCCTTTACGTTCGAACTGCGATGCCGCCTAAGAAAGTTCAAGGAGTAGCTGCGGAGGGTCATCTCCCGGTATACATGTGGATATCTCACCCCAAAACCAGGTTTTTTCTTCTTGGTTTTATATCGGGTTTTAAGTCAAATCATGTAAAGATAAATTGTTAACGATAGGATATATTTTTTCGAGTTATTTACAATGAAGGAGTTCAGTTTAATTGAACAAATGATAATGTATAGAACGTAGTTTCCTTCAAATAGCATCATGCATTTATAACGAATTACGAACAAGATTATCTACTTAATATAGTAGTATATTTCAGTTAAATCTTGAAGGTATAAAAGTTGCATCTTGCACCATTAACCCTATTCTTTTTGCAACGAATCATGATGAAATTCATGAAAGGTTTTTTTTACGTTGCTCAAATTACTAGGAAGTTATCATTGCTAATTGCATATCTTGGCAAGGAAAACATTGTTAATTGGCATAAGTTTCGCTTGCAAGGAAAAAGGAAGATTAAATTGAATTTACCTACCACAAAGCAATAAAGTTTAGGACTGAAATATCAATTGTCACAAGGATAACAAATTGTGCCGAGGTGATCAATATTTCCTTCCAAAAGATAACCAAATCAATCTAAATTTAGAAATACCATGCTGAAAAATATGCCTTGGGAATGATTTAAAGACCAAAGAAACGTTTATACCTTAAGCACTTGACTACCTTCCCAGATTGTAGTGTCAATTAATTTCGTAAAGGTAAAAGAACTAGGGTTGTCCCTGAGGTTCTTAAAAAGAGACCCTAGTTCCGACATACGTCAGCTTAAGGAATCTAAAACGGATTATTTCATCCGCAGGACTTGCGCAGCAAGTACGAAGTCATATAGTCTTGTGATTGATTCACAAGAAGGAAGGGCAAATAATCTCAACAAGGATGGCAGATCCTTACACAAGTTATCTTGCAAAAAGAATGTATTCTTGGATATCCTTCTAAATAAGGAAAGTTATAAATCAGAAACTAAAGTATCCAATGAACTTTAGGGTTGACCAAGTTGGGTTAATAAGGTACGCCCTAACCCGGAATATAAAGGATCTTGCCAAGTTGCAGGACACATTGGAACGGATGTTGATACATTCGAAAGGAAAGAATAAATCCCTTAGCAGTTTTCCAAACAACAAGGTCGATTAATGGAAAGGTTTGTGCTTACTAGAGATTTTAGAGCACAGTTTGATTTATTAATTACAAATTAAATAAATACCTATACTTCAGGTTGAAGGCCTAAAGGGAGAGGCAGTTTCAGTTACCCCCGATTGCCTGCCTGACCCTAACCAAGGGGGTTGTTGACCGCGCCGGGAACATGGACTGAACCCGCCGCGAGAGGACTATCCATTGAGCTCTACTTGGAGTAGGAGGATGCTTGGGTGCCAGGGGGGCTCTGGCCGTAAATCCCTCGCCTTCCGGGTCCTGCACAAGAGGCTAACGTGACTCGGGATTGGATCTCAAGGCCCGTATACTAGTCTACGGGCGGAAGCTTGGAATAGTGATCCCTGTGGATTACTGGATAGCCTTCGGTAGATTATGGACAAGCCTACAGGCGGAACTCCTTGTATTTCAAAGATAAAAATGATGATATGTTAATAAAGAACTTGTTTGATATTGTTTTTCTATGTCACGTGATAAGATTACGTGAAGGAACCAGTGCTTAATGGATTAATTAAAGAAGCTAATTGTTACATGTCAAATTATTGTGTTAGATAATTACATAACTAAAACAAACCGAGGAAAGTGCGGAGGATGGGCCATAGGTGTGTCCTATGGTTGGGTGGTCCTGGTTAGCCGGGAACTTTTCTCAAAAATCTCAAAGAACAGCGGAATGATCATCAAAACGAATAGCGAAAGCGATTACCTAGAGTTATGTCTTACCCGATCTACACTGTTTTAGGGGAACGGAATGGGACTATGCCTTATGGCAGAGAGGTTGAGCTTTGCATCCCTCTCGTTTCCCATTCTCCTTGAACCAAGTGCAGCGTGAATCCGCTTCGGACCTAGCATTTCTACATAAAGTAGTTCGCTTGGGTCCGATGCTAGTTGCTGTTAGTTAAGGACCAGTCAGGAAAACCCTAATTCCGGTCGATCCTAAGTGGGAACGGCCAGGTTACTTCCGCTACGTGGCAAACGCGGGAAGACCTAGATCGCAAATCCTGTAACATTCCATGGGAGTGTCGAGCGGAGCTTTCTAGACATCCTTTCCAATGGACTGCTAAGACGTGTCATGGATGATACTAAGAGGACACGTTACAAACAGTCATGTTGAATGGTTTGGAGAGATGTAGGATTTATGAAATCCAAGTTACCCCCAAGTTTTCAAACTATCATATAGGAAAGGGAAATCTTACACTCTTAATGTTGGTCGTCACCTAAATATACAATTACAATGCATCCAAAATTTTATATTCTAATACTATGTTTAAATTTCATATGCAAAGTGTGTGGCATTTCATGCTCAAAAACTTAACTAAAAACTAGCCCACATGAAGTGAACAAGTAATCTTTTCATGATTTCTTTCTAATCACATCATCAGGCTAACCCATGCTACCGAACCTCTTAAAATGCATCTAGAAAAACTCGAGCTCCTTGATCCAGAACTATTTCATTTTGCACCAAAAATGACTCTTTATGGGTATTGGGATCTTTTTGTACTTAAATCCCAACTTTAAAATTTTCTCTCACTTTTTCACTCCTCTTTTAGTATTTCTCCTTCTTTTTATTTCTCTCTTTCTCTCTCTTCTTCTCATTCTTCTCTCTCCTCTCACAACTTCATTCATTACAAGAATTCCCACATCTACAGTTCATGGGGTGATCCTCCTAAGGAATGCTTTACATGCAAGAAGCCCGATGTGTCACACGTGAAAGTGTTTGATTGTATGGCATATATTCATGTGCCATACGAGCTTTGTTGAGATGACAAGCTCAACACATGTGGACATTAATGATGGACCGCCTAGTTAGATGGTTACAAATAACATCCTATATGTTAAGACATGCAAAGAAATCAAAAATTTAATTAAACATCTTTCCATTTCAGTCCCACACCCCCTACCATTTAAATTCAGATTGATTGTGCAAATGTAGGGAGATATCGTGATAATTTTTCATAGAAATATATTCTAAAACATAGATTTAACATATAAATAAAGGAAAAGTGATATAAGCCCTTATGCTTCACCTTCAATATACATTCATATACATTCTCCTAGTTTTTTATAATTTTTATGTGATTTTTTATTTTTATTTTATTTTTCATAAATTTTTGCATTTATTCTAATATATATTTTTTCTTGATTTTTTATTTATATGCTTAAGGGAAGTGTAATCCATCATCTTATTGAATTTCATACCATATAAATATCATTTGGACCCCCAAAATCCAAAAAAAAAACCCATTTTCCATTAAATCTTGTATTCTAGATTTTACAAATTTTTTATTTTTAATATAAAAAATAGAAAATCAATGATTTTTTGACATTATAGGTATTATCAAATATATTTTAATAATTTGCAACCATTTTCTCATCATATGCATTAATGATTCATCATAAAAATTAAATAATGATCACTTACTCAAATATTCGCATACGCACACATCGTATTTCAAAACGGGGAGTCACCACTGTCACTCATTTATAACCACCAATGCTTTCTTGGTGTTTTTTAAATCTCTCTCTCTCATTCCCTTTCGCAAACCGGCACCCATTCCCCCTCATCCTCTCAGTCTATATGAACCACATTTATGGTGAGAGAGAAAGATTGAAATATGATCTGGCTGAATACTACATCATTTCATGCATAGATTGGAGCAATTGATGGTGAAAATTTGAAGCTTTCAAGGCCTAAAAGTAGGAATAAGATCATCATTGGCAAGGCTGAAAATTCCCATTTTTGGGGGGATACAAGATGTGCTGAAAAAAATGCACCCCCCTATGTCATTCCAATTCTCATTAGTTAGCCATTCTTTATCAAGTTTAATATAAAGCTTTAAATTATCTAGTTCATTTTAGCCTTTTCATACATGAGCAAAGTGGTTCCAACCTAGTTGAAGGGGCAAATGAGCTCAAAATTGTGATCCAACTAGACAAGCAGCTTTTTGGCATTGAAATCTATCACCTTAGCCTCCATCTCATGCTTTTCGACTTCCAGATCTAGTAGTAGCTACTTCATAACGTCAAACCTTACAGCCATTAAATGAGCGGTCAAATGGACTCCAATTTGACGAATGGCACTTGTATTGGATTCGCGGCATCCCTAAACTTAAGGACTTTTTGAAGAATAAGTTTGAGATGAACGATTTGGGTGAGCTAAGGTACTTTCTTGCTATTGAGATTGTCAGATATGTGACAATGGTATATGGCTTTCTAAAAGGTAGTATGGCTTGGATATGCTGTCCGAGTATGGTATGACAACATGTAAGCCTCTTTTAGTGCCATGGGAGAAAAATGTGAAGTAGAATGCTGATGTTGGGGATGAGATAGAAGACCCTACTATGTTTAGAGGATAGCAAGAACTTTTATTTACATGATTATCACAAGGCCAGTCTTGCTTGGATGTAGTTAGACACATATTGAGGTATGTAAATTCCACTTTGCATTATGAACTTTTTTATGAGAGAGGTAAGAATATACAAGTATTTGGATACATAGATGCAAATTAGGCTAGTAGCATGTTTGACAAAAGATCTACCAACGGATTCATATTGTCCCTTGATAGTGCACATTTACATGGAGCAACAAAAAGCAACCTGCAGTTGCTTTATTGAGCATAAAGGCTGAGTATAAAGGTGCTACTATGGTAGCATGTGAAGTGATATGGCTACAAAAGTTATTGGGTGGTTTGGATGTGTAGGGAGATGGTCTAGTTATCATTTACTATGACAACATGAGCAAATATAGTTAGCTCCTAGGAACCTAATGCTCCATGCTATGACAAAACACATTGAGGTGAATTATTACTTTGTGAGAGAGAAGATACTTGACATATGTTAGTACATAGGATTAAATAACTGACATTTTTAACAGGCATTGGATATAGAGAAGCTTCAAAAATTTCGAAGCCTACTTGGAGTTGTAGAGATACAGTTGAGCTTGAGTGGAAGTGTTAAGATGGCATTCTCAACATGTGCAAATATTGATGATAGACTGCTTGGTTAGATGAATCCACATAGCTACACTTAGCACATCAATGGTCATTATGATCCTCACATCACAACTGACTTAAAACTTATAATATTTAATTTTTTGCATCGACTTATAACTGGCATTGCTATAGCACCAGTTGATTAGTATAGTTAGTTATGTATTGTTTGACTGAGTGTAGTCCACTTTCCTTTATGTTGTATATTATCTATACTTTATGTACATGGTATTGTGTGTAGAAGAAGAAGAAAAAACCAATAAGAAAATGTTTTGATATCCATCTCTTTTCTTATATTCTTGAGTGAGTTTCCTCTTGTGTGTATGGTATGTGTTTGCTGCAACAACTTGAGCAAGTCCCCCCACCACATGATTCTTGACGATACATGTATGTATGTGATAGAAGGGATCATTTGATTGGTATTCATTGTCATGAATTTGTTATATGCAAGTCATGAGGATTGATGATTGAATCCTTCACTATCACTCATTGTGTATATGTATATATGCTTCACACACATGTGTGTTTGCAGGATGGATATTGCCAATTGGATGCATTATGCATGCCATAAAGTACTCTTTCATTGCCATGCATTACTTGTGCATGTTCTATATATGTTGTCTTGTCACTTGTAAGTTGTTGGACACATGGATTGAAATACATTGTATATTTAGCATATACATGCAATGATATCATTGTCTTGTGACACGTGTACATAAAGCCAAAATATGATTGTTGAATAGGCACTCGCTCATTAATTTAGCACAAGTGAGTATCTTTTGACAAGTATGTCTCAATCGACTTGGCATAAAGTTGTGAACTAAGAATAGAGGTATTGTTTTGATTGTTACACCCTCCATATCCACTTTTGATAAGTATGTCTCTATTGACTTGGCATAGTATTGTAGACTCAACATAGAGGTGCCATTTTGATGATTCACTCTTACTTTCCCCTAGGGCATGGATGGGCACTTGGTTATGAATTTGGTTAGATAGTGTCCTAATAGGCTAGGACAAAGTGATGGACATTTGGTTGTGTATTTGCCTAATTAGTTTAATGATACATAAATTGTTTAATATTGCTTGATGTGATGAGAGTTTGATTGTGTATTCAAGTACTAAATATCCTCACACATTGATTATTTGATAATGTTTGATGGAATGGCTATTTGGATCATACATTCTGCTTGAAAATGAATTGACCTATAGACTATTTTATTTTAAATGTTGCAATATTTTAATTTTTTAAACACTAGTCTTATAGCACAAAAGCCACTTGTGTGGCTATTTGGACTCTACAAAAAATTCAATTTCTCATCAACAAGAAAGATTAAGAAGAAATAGTTTTAGAAAAATGTGATCAATACAAGATGGTAGTTGAAAAAAAAGAAGATTAAAACAAGCTAAGAAGTGTATATTCCTTTGTCGATCTCTTTAAGACTATTTTCACAAATCTAAAAGAAATAGTATTTCTAATCAAAACCATCTCTTTGGGCAAAAAATTCCATGAAAATTAATTTAATATGTATAGTATGTATTTGCCTTAAGATATTTTCAATTAGATAAAAGCTATCAAGTTTTTAAAGATCTCTAAATAGAATTGTTGGGTGATATTTTGACCAATTGTTATACACATTTGAAAATATAATTTTTGTAAAAAGAAAATTTTCATTCAAATTATTTTTTAATTACAATATTGATAAAGGGCCATTCGATTTTTGTATCATATACACATGTTATTTCAAATATAATGAAATAGGATCTAAGCCACTAAAGTGGCTTGCAAAACTGAGTAACCACTTTTGTGGTAGATTACAAGACTAGTGTTAACCCAATACTAAACTCATACAATTGTAAATTTTTTACTAAAGAATATGCACACCTTTTAAAAAACTTAAATTGAAATAATACAAATGTGTTTTTAATATAATATCATATGGAACCGTTATTGATTTTAAAACTATTTCATACAATTGTGCATCTCAACAATTTTCATGATGTTGTTGATCTTAAGAAAAAGAATAGCATGTGTGAATATACACACATGATCTCTCTCTCTCTCTCTCTCTCTCTCTCTCTCTCTCTCTCTCTCTCTCTCTCTCTCTCTCTCTCTCTCTCTCTCTCTCTCTCTCTCTCTCTCTCTCTCTCTCTCTCTCTCTCTCTCTCTCTTTCTTTGAACACAAATAGCAATGACTTAATGCAACCAACACGAACTACATGAGTACTCTCTCCTTTTTCCTTTCTACCCCCTTTCCCTCGCTCATTCACACACATACACACTCACTCACACACACACACACACACACACACACTCTCTCTCTCTCTCTCTCTCTCTCTCTCTCTCTCTCTCTCTCTCTCTCTCTCTCTCTCTCTCTCTCTCTCTCTTGTTTTCATACATATGTGCTTCTTCAATCTTGAAGCATGTATATGAGTTTCCAATGTTTCATACATGTAACCCTATATTGCAAAATGAAATGCACTCATTGTTTGTAGATTTAGGTTTTTCCAGTATACTTAGATACTTGTTTACATTTACTATAGAGCCTCAAGAGTTAGTGACTCTCGAATATAGTGCTCAATGTTACAAAGGCATTGCACATTTTCTTGGTATAGGCCATATCATCAAGCATAAATGAGTAGATCTCAATCATCATATAGCAATCGCCCTTATAACTTTGGTAATGGGGCCATTGAGACCATTTGCATGCTACTATAATAGCAAGGATTAGGAATTGGTTGTTTTCAATTTAGTCTCAAATGCTAAGAGGAATCTACATATATGTCACATGATACCCGAAAATGTGCCAAAGATCTTAAAGGATCTCAAGGAGTTAGCATCATCATCATCTTTGAGGGATAAGCTAGCATTCTTAGAATATAAAGTGGAAAGAGAAGGGGCCATGCTCCAAGTGAGCAAAGGACCTATCAGGCTCAACCCCACTTCCCAAGTAACTAAACACCATCATCAATGGAAGTCCATACCTAGATTGCATTGGTTATCCAAGTGGTTCATTAGGAGTGGGCACCATTTTGTGCCAACTCTGAAATTAGTAGTGTGTACCAACAATTGGTATCTTGTTTGATGCCCTTAAGTCCGACAATGTGATAGGGCAAGGTGCCTTTGGAGAGTGTGTGGAGGTCATTGTAGAGGGCATTACTTACTTCCCTTCCGAAATTGTGTATTGTGCCAAAATGTATAAGGGATCTGATAACACAAAGCTACAACAATTCTAGGTGGATAGTGATATGCCAAAGGCCAATGCATCAATTGTACAATGCATTACCTACACCTATGAGTCCCCCATGGGTTAATGTATTCCCTCTCTTCAATGATGGCACATTAAATTATATACTTATGTGGGTTCCCTTCACAAAATGTAAATATAGAAGAACAATTGAGCACTTGCACAAGTCCCCATATGGTTTCAAACCTAATCCTAATGTGGAGCCTAGTTTTGAGATGAAAGCTAGAATCCTAGGCATCATTGACAATATGCATAGCATCATTCATTTGCTAATGGATGGCATGAAGGCCATGCACAATGTCAGTGTCATCCATTTAAATTTATGTACAAACAACCTAGTTTCAGACTTCACTAGAGATAATACCCCCATTCTGGGTATTATAAATCGGGGCCTTATTCTCATTGCATGCATGGGGAGGCTAGCTCTCTTAATTGGAATATTGCAACCGTAATGCAAAGTAACATGCCATTGAATAGCACTAGCAAACAAGAGAAGTGAAAATGAGAACAAGACCATGAATTGCTCTTGAAATCTATGATCTAGTTTGCCAATTTTCCTATAGCAATAGGGAGTTTGATGTCCATGTAGTTCGTTGGCTTATCCTCAACCTTGTTGAATTTTGGCACATAGGCCAGTGCCTATGGTTGCACAGGGAGGTGAGGGATGCTACAACAAAGACATGATATACTTACTAAAATGGAAGGACAAGGATCATATATAATGCTAGAAGATAGGACCGTGTGATTGTCATTTGTTGTTCTTGATGCCTTTTTGAGAGTAGAGTTCCACAGAGATCCTGTAAATGCATAGACACCCCTCATTAAGCTTGGCCCTATTTTAGGTCATCCTCTTTGACTATCCTAGCCCATGCATTTGCTGATTTGATTTTGTAAAATAGCTTATCAAATTTCCTAGTCTGTATGAATACTATGTAAATATAGATGATCGAAATTTTGTAACACTCTATACTCTATGCAAAACAATTTGTTAAGGAGTCACAATTTAAAATTTGCACCTCAAAAAATTTGACCCACACTGCACAAAATTTTCATTTGTTATATTTAAATTTTTGAGTAAATTTTCATTTTGTAAAAAAAAAATACTTATCATTGGGTGTAATACATCTCTCATTGTGTTAATTTGTTATTTTTTACACCATATTGTGATTATGTAAACTTGTTTTCTATTAATCACTACTAAAGAGTCACACATTCTCATTTCTAATTTGTTAGAGAGCTCGTAATTTGGTTTTTGATCAGCTATCTTTAATCATTGTGGTAACTTGTTTTCTATCTATGATTATGCTATTTTATATGTCATTGTGTGTTGCGTGTTGGATGTAATTGCTCATAGTCATCAAACTTCTTCATGTCGAACGAGGGAAATGTTCACACATCTTTCTCTTTAGGAGATAACATGGTAGAGGGAGAAGACTAGTGATGTAGGGATGATGATGACAAAGAGAAAGCATACAATGAGCATGCTCAAAAGGTGTACGAGCACTTAAAGAGCTAAGGAGTCACCTTGGATAGAATGGAGGCCCAACTCACACCCCCACAGCTCTTGCAATGGGTTAATCCAATGTATATGCAATGGAAGGAGGTCAATAAGGTTATGGCTATGAAAATAATGAAAAACATAGAGATTAAGAAAGGGTGATGGAAAGTGATAAAATGCCCTCATGACGGCATCAAAGAGAATGTTGAGTGCATATTCCTTGAGGTTTCTGGCCAGCCTCTTCACAACGTTGACTCTTAGTAGTACCTAATGAATATGCTCTATGTGCATCTTGTAATTGGCTTGCTAGTGGACTTCTCATCAAAGGAGACTCAACATTCTATCAAGGACATACACATGCATAGTATAACAATCCCCCATGATGATTTGCAATTGGCATTGCAACACACAACATTAGACTTTCATGCAAGAGAGAAGGCCCTGAAAAACATGATATGGCAATAGATTATCTTTGAAACTTCACCTCTCCTTTTTCTTTAATGATTTTTTTTTAAAAATGCTAGAAAGGATTGACTTGCAAACATTTAAATTTTTTATAGCAATAAGTTTGCAATATCACATTCAACTTATACAATGAAATATACATTTTATTGTTTCAACTATAAAAGATACTACATATTGTTTCAATCTTCCATAGTTGATATGCTTTGAAAGCCATCTCTTCATAGAGATGTAAAAAGTTGATATTGCTTGACATACATCCCAACTCATTTAATGTTTATATAAAGCTGATGTTCACATTATGGTTTCAATCACCAAAGAGGTTGCATAGAGTACTCTTACGAAGAGCACTAGGATTGCTCTCTCAATCTTCCTCTTGCGATTGCACATAGGGAATTTTAAAGATCTCATATAAAGATCTAGAAAACAGGGAGTGGCAAGATGGAAATTTGTTTTCTAGAATCATCTGCCACACCAAGCAAATAAGGTGCATGTAGTAGTTCTCATACAACAAAATGCATGAGCTTGTTTCCATATTGAATGATTTAAAGTAGCTCATACACATATTGCTTGAACTCACAAGGGCATCTACATTTTGCATGAACGAATGGGAATGAAGTATGGTGCTCATGAAGTGAACTTGTGGTAATGCCCCTCGAGAAGTGCTCTCCGCAACATGATGCTCCACACACTTAGCAGTTCTTATGAGTGACTCAATCTACTCCTCAATGGGGGCATGCACTTGAGGCAGTGTTGGGATTGTACAAGTTGTTAAAAATCTAATTCCCTTTGAGCTAGCTTGATGATCCAGCTCGACGATTGCAACATGTGCTCAAGTCATCTAATGAGAAAGATACTCCTCAATATCTCTATCCATTACCTCTAATTTTATTTGAAGCTCAATTTATATTGCAACGATGTGACTCCCACTCTCAGCATGCTTGATCGCATCAATGTTTGAGGCCTTGGTTTCAATGCCATCACAATTATACTTCCACAAGGTCATAGTCTCCTCATAGTTGTTGGACTCAAGAATTCACAAGATTCTATCCTTGCAAAACATGTGTACACCTTGTTTACCAATAATTCGTTTTGAGTGGTGTTGTGCATATATTTATATTTGCTCTAAATTCTCCCCAAGCTAGAGTTTCTAGCACATTGTGCTGGTATGTCCACAAGGAGGGGTCTCAAATGTAGAGAATTCTCCCTTGCATCCATGGTCTACCTCTTCCAAGCCAAAATGTGTTAAGAAGATCTCTAAATTTAGGCTAAGGAATGCGTTGATCACAGTGTAGAAGTCTACAATCACCTCACTATTGCTCCATATGTCTTGGCCCCAATACTCAGGATCTAATGGGTATGTGATACTATGTAATGATTTATGGGCTACAACCTATCTCCTTTGAATATCTTTTAACATTACTTTTTATTTGATATGCCTTAAATGGTTTATACCAGGGCTTTGCAATGGAGTCTTTAATATGCTCAAGAGACTCCAAAATCTCTTGCATAGTCCACCATGTCCTCCATACTTTTCTGATGTTTACCACATTCTCATCCATGCTACATATAGCATACATAATGGGCATCATTACATGATATGCATTAACCATAGAACACCACCATTTATCTATGTTTAGACAATTAGAGTGCAACTCAGCAACCTTATCCCTCACTTGTACAGTTTGCTCAACCTCCCAATCATACATATTCATACACAAGAATGTCTCTATCAACAATACCATTGTTTCAAAGTAAGGACTTCAAAGAATAAAAATGAGTGCAAAACTGTGTCTCTATAGGAAGCTTTTACATGCATGACATCTAAGATCGGTATATATCAAAGTAATTGACTTCTTTTGAGAATGAAATTAATAATTCTCCTATGATCATCAATAAATCTTATTGTACCCGATTGGGACAAGTATCTGCTTGTGGATTGAAATGTCAACAAATTAGAATACCTCTACACAGTAGTAGAGACTTTGACTATGATATACAAGAACACAATATTAGTGAGTTTGGGAATCTCCCAATTCGCATTTTTTGAATATTAAAAAGTGACACTTGGATAACGTGCCCATAAGTTTCTCAAAACCATATGATGTGACCTATCATTGGAAAGCACATGAAAAATGGAATCTATTGAGCTATAGACTGCTCGATTTGAAGTTATAGTGTTCAAGTTATGACAAATCCGAAGATTTGACCACGTGTCCCAAACTTATGGAAAATTCACATATTCCCCAATATGGTGTTCAAGGATGCACTCCGATATGAGTCATCCATTCCTTCAGAGGAAGAGTTTGCTCGTTTTAGATGAAAATCAAAAGGTTTATTTCACAAATTGTGTTCATTTGGATACCACATTGATTTCCATAATAATTTCCCTAAGACTCACTAAGTACGTCTGCTATTTTTCAACTTGACATGTACAAAGATGTTTTCATTGACTATGTGCAAGTGGCAAATGGAAGGGAGGTTTAGTCAAGGACTCTACCTAGGGCAATATTTTGATATGAGACTTCTACAAGTCTAGCTACATTTTTATAGTTCTTTGTATTATCCATAACGACTTGCACTACATGATAATTCCCTATCTCTTCAATAATCTTGCATAAAATATGTGTGATGTATTCCCTTAAGCTTTCCTATGTAATCTATAGCGTTTAAGAATGTCTCCCCCCTTGGCAAAACCAACACGACATTTATCAGTGGTTGTTGATCACCATTTGATACAATAGTACATCCAATTAGGTCTAAGTTGCATAGAATGACCCTTTCAACCTACATCTTAACCTTCGAGTGGCAATTATTGAGAATATCATGTTGTATTGAGTCATAAGATGGTGGGGAAAATATAGCCCCAAACTCCCTGATTTTCTTCCATACATATTTCTAGTTATTATTATCCATGATTGTCATTGCATGGCCAAAAAAGAAAAAGGCCCTAGCCAAGGTCATTTACGCTTCTTCTAACTATGTCATACGAAAACTCTTACGAAAAGAGGCTTGGTCGATACTCGCTTTTTTCTTGGACTGGAAATTTCTATCATTAGGTCATATTTGAAACCATCCATAGTTAAAAGCATGAGTTTCCTGAGATTGAGAGGCATTCGATTGATTGACAATGTTGCTCTACAAGTCAAACATCTCAACTTTGGTAGATAACACCTTTGCAACAATGAGAGCTCTCCTATTTCATGATATTCTTGACTAGATTTTATTGCTTATTTAGTGGCTCAGTGTTGACATACACACATGGACTCCTTCACACTGCCAAAGAAATGGTCCAAAATGTTGGGTGCACTAGTGACTTCATGATATGACAAAAATTACACTCCTGGTTCATATATTCACGTAAATGCTTTTTGGAAAATGCCACTCTATCCTTGCTAGGGTGACTTCTTTTTGTAGTTAGGACCTAACTTTGCATTGGACTGGTCAAATAAAGAAGCATATTGAAAACTGAGGAATTGGTGCCCTCATATTCTTGAATATTGTAGTGTACATGGAGGTAACAAAGTGATCAATATTATTCCTCTATAATGTTACTAACTACAAGTTACAACAATTTAGTAATATATGAAACTATCCATGGAGCAAGCAATCAAATAAATACACAAATGAACTTTATAACAATTCATGAGATAACTAATAATTTAATTTCTAATATCTAATGTAGAAATTAAGTGTAGTTTGTTCACTTATTATAAAAACATAACATATGTGAGTAATGATATGGAAGATTTATGAAAAAGATGAGTAAAAATATAATAATTTTATGAACAATGAATTCTTTTACATGCATTATGCAGAGACACAAATAACATGCACATATATTCTAAACATTCATAACTTTTATATCACACAGACATTAGTGTTCACATACTTATACTGTGATATCATGTATTTAATTAATTGCAATGCATATACACAACTTATTAACAATAAGCATAACATGAAAATTTAAAGTTTATGTTGATAAAAAGGACTAATGAACTAATCTTTGCCTGGTTAGGGACAACATAGTCCAAATAACATCAAACAACAACCATATCCTGAACAAATGTTGCCCAGGCTAAGATATTAACCCATTAAAAAATCTCACACATATTTAATTTCTATTTTCTGATCCAATACTTCATAAAACACTTTGTGATCACCCCAGTTTTTGTTTTTTTTTTTAATCCAAGACTACCAAATAATCAAAGATTACCTCTTGCTCTTGTTGGAAGAAGTAACCTGAGCTTATTTGCATATGCTCTAGTTTCTATTTTTCAATATCTCTATGCAAATAATGGAATCTAGCTCATTGAAAGATTCTCAAAATTATCCTCTCAAGGCATGAGATACTCTCGGGGTTGTCCCATATAAAAGACTTGTTCACCTAAGAAGGATGCACTCTTCAAGAGACTCACTCAAAAAATGGAAATGCAAGAAATAGGTTGGGGTCCTCCATATATAATGGATTTTATAAAAATGCCTTGAGTTGACTAGCATATCAAGTTTCACCCGATTAACATTATTTCTAATGTTATTAACATAAAATCGTAGATGTGTTATTATTACAAGATGGTAAAAACATAATCACATCATTGTGATCCTTGGGGCATAAAGGTAATCTTGTATTTGTGATGCCTTTTGGAGCCCCTCCTTAACATGGAAATAATTCTTCAATAAGAGTACCTTGTATGGATCATCCTATTGGACTTGCTAGTAAGGGTTGATAGTTAAGTAGTCTCAAGTGTTGGCACAATAGGACAACTACTCTCTTTGCTAGCTATGACATCACTTTTTCATAAGCAATATATTATCAAAATGGATTTGAGGTGGTGTTGTAGGTCTATTTAGGGTCCTTCCTAAACTCATGTTAATGTGCAAGAAATACAATCCTTTTTCCAAGGATTATCCAAGAAAAGTGGAGGAGTTGGCAAAATAAGATGAACAAAGTGTTGAGAACTAAGGAGTCATCCCAATAGTACTAGAAGTGTCCACATCGAAGGGCAAAGGGGAGATGAAGGTGGAGGACAAATTAGAGAGTAGAAAAAAGGACGTGCTACAAGAATTAAGCAAGCAACAACTAAAGAAGTTTAGAAAGGAGACAACTACCAAATATATCAAGCTATGTGACAAGGAAAATCTTGGGCAGCATCATCCAATCTCTCCTTTGAAAATGACAACCTTAGTTGAGCATGGAAGTTTCGGTTCTACTTCATTAGGGAAATGTGGGAAGTCACCTCTAATGGTAGTCTAACACCCACTTAAGAAGGGCTAGTTCACAATCAATCAAAGGTGAGAGTGGGCTAGCCTCTTGGTGGATTTATAGGTATTATAGCTATCTTTTAAAATTCCACACACATGAGGAACTAGAACTCAAGTACACTTTGTTTTCCTAAAATAATATTTAGTCTATTGCTAAAGACTTACTGGTGTGGAGATCTTAATAGTCCTTACCATAATATCCTTTTCTCTATTTTTGTAATATTTCTGCTGAAAATATATTACGAAGCCATGTGAATTCTCGGGCAAAAGACAAAGCTGGCATTGGGTCATGGACGGTGCAAATTTAAAACACGATGTATCATAATCTCCATTTGTAGAACCGAAACTACGGTTTAAGGTAACCGCATATTTCCGTGTGGACCTCCTCTTCGGAGGAGGTCAAGAGGAAATTGAGAGGAATTTTGGAAAAAAAATTCTTTTAATCTTTTTTTTTCTCCCCAACCGAAGGCTGTGCTGGAGGAGGGGGAGTAAAGCACAGGCACGTAAGCCTTGCGAAGGAGGTCATGGATGAGCGAATGTGGTTGAATCAGCATCGCCCTAGATGCCAAGGAGGAAGGTGAATGCCATGCAAATGGCGCGTGGAGGGAGGGAGGTACCTCTGCCTATAAAACCCATCGCCATGGGAGCCTGAGGGAAGAGGCAATAGTTGTGATGCCGCCAGTTTGAGGGAGAAATCGGACGCTGCCAGGATTAAAGGAGAGAGGGGATTCTGAGAGGTGTAGACTACGCCAGAATCGCCATTAAACAAGATAGGGAGGAGGTTGTGTGATTCGGACATGGCCGTGTGAGAGAGGGAAAGCTGGGAGAGCATATCACCACCGCACCGTTTGGCCCTGCCCGCCAGCAAAAGCCACTGCCTTCATTCCGCCGCGACAGACGGCCTTATTACTCTTCCCCCCCCCCCCCCCCCCCCCCGTGTTTAACCCTTAAGCCCTTCCCTTTGGGCTTGAAACCCCTCGTATTTAAAGTTCATAAGCCCCCTTCCTATGGGTTTTAGGTTTACCCCCTCCTCCCTCCGAGTTCGTCTTTAAAGGCCCTTAGGCCTTTTCCCTCATTCCAAATGGTATAGCCTTTAAAGGCTACTTTTTCCCCTTGGAAGTTCCTCCCTTAGGATTCTATAAGGCCATTTTCCCCAAGAAAAATTGTCCTTAGCCTTTCCTTTCCCTATGCAAAATACCTTGGGGATTTGTTTTTTTTTTTCCCCCATTCGTAAAAGGAAAGAGAGTGTTGAGGGTCATTTAACACCTCCCTTTCCCACTCAAAAAGCCCTCGTAAGGGATTCCACACCTTTTATTCCCCGTTCGTGCGAGTCTTTACAAAGGCCATTAAGCCATCCCCATGGCTTAATGGGTCTTAGTCGTGAAAGATTCTAAAACACCCCTTTCTAATTCCCTACTCCACGGAGGAAGTCTTTTGAAATCTGTTTTTGACAGTGCAAGTTATTGCAAACGGCACAGCCGCGGGAAGGTCGTCTCTTGGCATCCACGTGGATATCTCACCCCAAGCCCAGGTTTTCCTTCCTAATTTTTATTTGATATTGTTGTAATTCAATCATGCAAGGTTAATTGTTAGAAATAGGATATATTTTTGTCCTAGTTGTTCACGACGAAGGAACTTAGTCATTAGTACTTTTAATGGAACATGCAAAATAAAGAAAGCATAAATGCATTTCTAGCAAATAGCTTTATGCATTGAAATGAATTATAAGCTAGATTATTATCCATTAAAATAGTATACTTTGGTTAAGCCTAGAAGTATAAACTGCATCTCGCATTATTAAACCATACCCTCTTCACAATGAATCATCATGAAAAGTGCAAAGCATGAAATGATTCTTACGATGCATAAACTCTATGAAATTATCGTTTGTCAATTGCATAAATTATCAAGTAAAAGGTTGCTTATTTAGCATGAATTTTGTTTGCAAAGTAAAGGGAAGATTAGTTGAAATTAACCTGACCTCAAATCGAAAGTTAGGGTTGAAAAATCAATTTATGCATAGACAACGAATCTTGAGGAAGTAATCTCGAAATTATCTTCTAGAGTTAACCAAATTGGCATAAACCTAAAACACCTAAACTGCGGAGTACTCGTTTAGAAAAAGTTGAATTCCAAAGAATTCACTAGGGAATTTAATATGTGACCTAATCGTACGTATTGTTAAAACTGATATTCCTATACCTTAAATACTTGCCCACCTTCACTAAATGAAGGGACAATGAAAATGTAATTGGAAAGTGAGCTAGGGTTTGGCCCTAAGAATCTTACAAGATGAAACTTGGAAACCCTAGGCCTAACGACGTCAGCCTAGTAACCTGAAACAGATTGTTTCGTGACTCCATTGTCTCATAGTTCGATGCGACACTTAAGTAACAAGTGCAGAGTCATATGATCTTGTGATTTGATCACAAGGGAATGGCCAAGTTCTCGCAATGAAGTTGGCATGTCCTTATGCAAGTTATCTTGCAAAAGGATGAATAACCATCCTAATTTAGTATCTTTCTTGAGTAAATAAGATTGATTGGAAACTAAAGACCATCCGATAAACTAAAATAACCAATGAACTTAAGGTTTGACCAAGTCGGTTAATAGGGTCGCCCTAACCCAGGATATAGGGGATCTTGCCAAGCTGCAAGTCATCCCGGATCGAGTGCTCAATGCATTCGAAAGGAAGGATTCATTCCTTAGTAGTTTGCCAACAAAAATTATCAATGGAAATGTTTGTGCTTGCTACAGATTTTAGAGCACTGTTTGGCTTTGTTTGATCAATGAATTAAAAGATAAATGGATATCTATACTTCAGGTTGAAGGCCTGAAGGGAGAGGCAGCTTCAGTTACCCCCGACTGCCTGCCTGACCCTAACCAAGGGGGTTATTGACCGCGCCGGGAAAGTGGACCAAACCCGCCGTGAGAGGTCTCTCCGTTGAGCGCTACTTGGAGCAGGCAGATGCTTGGGTGCCAGGGGGCTCTGGCCGTAAATCCCTCCCCTTCCGGGCCCTACACAAGAGGCTAACGTGACTCGGGATTGGATCTCAAGGCCTGCATACTAGTCTACGGGCAGAAACTTGGATTAGTGATCCCTGTGGATTGCTGGATAGCGTTCCGGCAGATTGTGGATAAGCCTACAGGCTGGACTCATTGTATTTCAAAGATAAATATGATAACCTATTAATAAGGAACTTGTCTGATATTGTTTTTCTATGTCAAGTGATAAGATTACGTGAAAGAACCTAGTGCCTAACGGGTTAATTAAAGAAGATGGTTGTTACATGTCCAACTAATGTGTTAGGTAATTAAATAACTAAAACAACCTGAGGAAAGTGCGGAGGATGGGCCATAGGTTTGTCCTACGGATGGGTGGTCCTGGCTGGCCGGGAACTTTTCTCAAATCTCGATGGACTACAGGAAGATTGTCAAAGAACATGAACAACAAAAGCGTTGACCTAGAGTTATAATTGAATCCGATTTACGTTGTTTTAAGGGAACAAAATGGGACTATGCCTTATAGTAGAGAGGTTGAGCTTTGCATCCCTCTTGTTTCCCATTCTCCTTGAACCAAGTGCAGTGTGAATCCGCTTCAAACCTAGCGTTTCTATGTAAAGTAGTTCGCTTGGGTCCGATGCTAGTTGCTGTTAGGAAATGACCAGTAAGGAAAACCCTAATTCAGGTCGATCCTAAGTGGGAATGGCCGGAATACTTCCGCTACGTGGCAGATGCGGGAATCCCTAGATCGCAAACCTCATAACACTCCATGGGAGTGCCGAGCGGAGCTTTTTAGACATCCTTTCCGATGGACTGCTAAGACATGTCCTGAAAATACAAGTGGACACGTTACAGTTGCTATCAGAGCCGACCAACAACGGAATTGTTTTTAATGAAATCTTAATAATTTGAAGTAAAGCAAATGTTGCTGTCCAAAAATTTCCTTACCTTCAATGTTGTCTTGCAGAATTACGAAGCGTGGAACAAGTTCTTGGTATTTCGAGTCATGTTTATGACTGCAATGCATTCTCCGCATTATCGACAAAGGGTTGAGATGATGAACATCTTGGAGCAAATCTATAATCCATCACCTTTGTACATGGAACGAAGATGGACGGGTGCATCAGGAATCTACTATATAGTTGCCCACCGGTTTGCTTATCTACAAACCAACCTAAAGAGGATCAAGTGGTTGGAAGACCTGAAAGTTGTGAAGCTGTTCATTTTTGTGGAAGCTCACGTAAACTCAACTTTACATATTCGAGGTTGGAGGGTTGAGATGAACTCATATGTATATGAGGAAGTAACCCGTATAATCCCTGCCGATAGGATTAAAGTGTTAGGGCGCCATGAAAAGAATGGGTTCCAAAGGAAAGGATACCTTGAACTTCCAATGATTTACCGATTCCTGAAGATCCATGATCCGAAACCATACTATTATACAGTTCCTGTAGATAAATGTAATACAACGTTGTTCTCCCCAAACTAAATGTAACAATTGGCTTATCATCACAAGAAATGTTGTATTCCAAAAGGGCTATGCCCATATAAATACAAATAAGACTTCTTTTTATCAATGTCTAATTGTGCATGAGAATTGATAAAAAGTTAAGTAGCTACATTGCTTACGTGATAGCATAATTGAAGATGTAATATAAATCAATAACGATTATCATATAATAACATTAAGAAACCTTTATCCAGGCACAACCCCAGGTACAGGTTCCTAGTTCGCCTCCTACATCAAGTACTCCTGTAATCCAGGAGAAGAAGTTTCTTCTCAAACAGATTAAGCCACCCGAGTTTGACGGGAGAGGCAGCTCCATCCAAGCTGACGCTGAAATTTGGATTGAATCCATGGAGGATTACTTCGAAGCAGCCGGTACTGCACCTGCCAATCAGGCTATGCTCGCCAAGCTAAAACTCAACGGCAAAGCCAGGCTTTGGTGGAAGCAATGGTGCAGGGATCAAGGGATCGCGGAGGGATCCGTCACCTGGGAGAAGCTGAAGAAAGCCGTGCAAGGAAGATGCCTACCACCTGCATATCACACGCAGAAAATGAATGAGTTTTACGAGCTAAAACAGCTGGGGCTCACGCTTGATGCATACTATTCTAAATTTGTCTCACTTCTTAAGTATGCACCACAGATGGATATGACACAGTAGGTGTCCAAATTTTGTGTGGGTTTAAATCCACTAGTAAATACCCGTCTCGAATCTATGCATCCATCGGATCTTTAGGACACACTACAACGAACCTGGTCACTTCAAGAGGCAATGTCCCAAGCTTGGTGGAGGACATCGCCAAGCGCCTTTCCAAGGAACAGGCCGTGGTCAAGGAGCCGCTACCCGAGGCAGAGGAAGAACCACTTGCGTTGCCAATAGGCAATTGTGTGAAGAAGAAGAAGAAGAAGATACGACCATGGAAGCAAAGTTCGAAAGGGCGACAATCCATGCTGCTCTACACAAGAAAGGCCCAAATCGCCAGTTCTCAGTGATTCAGACACTGTCGGACTATCAAGGTAAAAGTTACAAGACCTTGATTGATTGTGGAAGTACACATTCCTTTATCTCACCAGCTTGTGCAAAAAGATTAGGAATAGCCACAGTAGAATCACCTATCTTGCTTGTGGAATTGGCAAATGGTTGTGAGGTTACGTGTACCAGGCAAACTGCTAAGGTGGAATTTTTTCTGGGAGGAAAGAAGACTTTAGTCAAATTTAGAGTCATGAACTTAGATATCCACGAGTGTCTACTCGGAATGGATTGGCTTAAGCCTAATGACACCCACATTCACTATGGAAAGGGTCAAGTTTCCTTTCGAAACTCTGAAAGGGAATTAGTCACAACTCAAGATGAGGCTAGAGTGCCAAGAATCAAATTGGCCAAAGCATCTCGGATCATAAAAGGAGTCAGAAAAGGATTACCTGTCTACTTAATTAAGCTCAACAAGTTAGATCAGAAGCAAGATTCTAGTGAAGGACCTTCTTGGCTAAGGAAATACACAGATGTATTCCCTGAAGAGTTGACAGAACTCCCGCCTCAAAGAGAAGTGGATCATGAGATTAGGTTAGTACCAGGAGCTGCGCCAATTGCAAAGTGACCTTATAGAATGTCCATACCAGAAGAAATTGAGCTGAAGGAACGACTCAAACAACTACTAGATCAGGGCTACATCCGGCCTAGCAGTTCACCGTGGGGAGCTCCACTACTGTTCCAGAAAAAGAAAGATGGGACACTTCGACTATGTATTGATTCCGAGGATTGAAACAATCAACAGTCAAGAAAAGGTATCCTATTCCTAGAATAGATGAGCTTCTTGATCGCCTTCAGGGTGCAAAGATCTTCTCCAAGATTGACCTCAGGTCAGGTTACTATCAGATAAGGATCAAGGAAGAAGATATCCCAAAGACGGCCTTTAATACAAGATATGGGCACTTTGAGTTCCTAGTTATGTCATTCAGACTTACGAATGCACCTTCCACCTTCAACAGGTTAATGCAGGATATCTTTAGGCCATATCTTGATGATTTCGTGCTTGTCTTCTTCGATGACACTTTATTCTATTCTAATGATATGACCTGAAATGGGCTGGCATTGGCTATAGCACTAGCCAGACCTCATGCTCATGACACACAAACACCCTCACGGCCTCGCGGACCAGGAGTGTCAATCTAATGCTGAAGGACAAACTACCCTAAAGCTTAATTCATGTGTTTATAGTTTATAGTCCAATGTTTCCCTTAAACTCCTCAGAGGGAGAACCCATACTTATTGGCAATGCCACGATCACACACATATGGAGGCAACCTCATGGTAGAAACACCGCGGCCCCACTACAGCTCTCCTACATCGCAGGGATTGGCCCTTTGATGCGCTGCTCAACATTTAACACAAATGAACACAAACTCCTGACTCTTTTATATTTCTCGTATTTCGAGGAGATATACCGTGTTTCCTCACTTAATAGTCCCTTAGGAAACCAACCCTCTACCCTACGGCAAGGGATAACCTCACACTCTCAATCGTGGGTCAAAGTCCTAAGAAAACAATTGCTATGCAGTCCCGGAGATTTTTCATTTGACACCATGAACCATGCATAGTGCATAATGTGAATGGTTTAGTGCACAAACATAAGAAAATCAGCATTGTGAATCGTGCGAAACCAATCTTTTCATGGAGAGACACCTAGCCTCACGCTCATGCTACATTTTCCTTTATTTTAAAACAATCGCCTAAAGGCATGATGCAACACATAAATCAAATTTAAGATTGTATTTTGACGCTCAAACTCCCCTCTCACCCTACCGTTTAATGTTTTTCATTCATTGATAGGTGTAAGAGTCATTTTATGTGTATTTCTTTATAGAAAAAGAGATAAATAGGGACAAAAACATAGAAATGAAGGTAAATCGAGGCTAACCTTGTGCTCTACCTTCATTATACATTGCACAAATATATATATAATTTTTCCTAATTTTCCTCAGCCCGTTTTCTATTTTTCCCTAATTTTAAATCCATTTTTCTTATTTTTGGGCATTTTTCCCTATTTTTCTTTAATAAATAATGATTGAAAATGAAAGTTGATTGTGAGCTATGGCCCTTAGGTTCATTGACAGCAAAAACTCAGATTTAGTTGGTGTGACATATCATATTTCTCATTTATATAGCAAAACCCCCAATTTTACCCTTAAAACGCATGTTTTTCATGTATTTTGACACTAATAACCCGTAGCCTTATATTTTCTGATTATCAGGTTGCAAACAGTTGAAACTCATGGCAAACAATATCATAATGAACTTTCATCCCATATGAACAAGGTTTCATAAAGCAAATAGCATAAAAAGATCATTTTTGTTTGTAAAAATAGCATTACCGCTTATTTTCATGTCTCAGTTTCTTGGTCTTGATTACGGGACTGATTTCCAGCATGCATTTAATGCTTAGAATCTTCAAGAATAGCACTCTTCAGGTCTTCATCCACCCGGAAGCAATCCGGTCTCATCCAGACAAGCTTTCCTCCACCATTCTTCATTGTCTTCTTCCACTCAAGAACAGCCCCTTAGGGGAGAGAGAGGGAGGAGAGAGAAAGACTAAAATCAGAAATCTTCATCTAGGCCATCATTGTGCGAGCGAGAGGCGACGATATGATTAGCAGGCAGAGGGGAATCAAGCCCCATTATCACTTGGGGGGGTTGTTTGCAGGTAGCATGATGGATCATCCACACATTGAGCGCATTTTTCGGTGCTTGATGGCACCTCCTCCATACCACGATTTGATGCATCTCTTGCTTCCACACTTTCATGTGACATTCAAAATTTGGGCTTCGAAAGGTCACTAGCCCATTTTGCCCATTCGCATCTTGACCGTTTCCTTGGCTATTTCCCCGTTCGGGCTCCAAATCGAACTCTGAAAAATCTTGGGCGTTCGGCTTGACATCCCGCATTGGCTGGAAACTCTTGACAACCCCCACCGTAGTCTAAAAATTTATCAAAAATCAAAAAGTGTCGGTCGGGCGCCTTTTAAAAGTCGTATTTCACTAAGTGCTTAAAATCTTCCTAGCTGGAGCCGCCACCTTCAATGTTGAAAATTTTTCCCCTAAGTTCTGGATTTTTTGGCAAATTTTAGGCACATCTCGAGCTCAAAACTCCGCTCTCATTGGCGACCACGGGATAGGGCGACTCAGCCCGTCGAATCCCACACTAGATCTGCACAAAACAACCAAAGGAAGCATCAAGATGATACAAAATAGATACATACCAAAACACATCACAGTGCTCACCCTACCCCCTAACAAAACCAAGGCATGACATCCACAAGGAATAGGCCTAGCATAATCTAATAGAAGGTCAGAAGCTAGTCACTAACTAACTGCTCCAACACGGCCAAACTAAAAAGAGTTATCAAAAAGGTTGCCCTAAGTGGTGGTCTGAACTACCTACCATACTAAGGACAACACAACCAGGAGCTCCTACTAGGCGAGGACTCCTATAGCCTGATCAAGAAGTACTTTCTTATAGCACATTTCTTCTTTTAGGTTTTTATTTTTCCATACTCGGGCATGTAAAAAGGAGGGAGTTGAGCGTAGTGACCCAAGGAGAACAGGGCATCGGCCTCAGGTCCTGTCTCAGTACCCAAGAACCTACCAAGCCCTCGCAAGGTGACACATAATCCTTTTCTGACGCTCACTTTTATTTTCGCTCTAACCTTCCTTACTTTCTTCTTTTCTAGCAAGAAGCCACCCCCAGGAAGACAAGGTATCGGCCCCGGGTCTGACTCGTCCCGAGGAACCTACCAGGCCTTCGCTAGGCGATGATCAAATGCTTATAAATTTTTGTTTCTTTTCTTTTCTATTTTTATAGGGGTTAGAACCCCTTTTTACACACCTTTGTAGATATTTTGTTCCTTTAAGATATTCAGGGTTTCTCTTCCTTTATCATTATTTTTCTTCTTCGCGGTAGGCTTCTCTAACTGCCTCACAACTAACAAGAACTCCTAGAACGGCCGCCTAGCAGGCTAGCAGAACCGGGTCACTAGGACTACCTCCTGAAATAGGTCTTTTAATGCCTAACAATGTCTTTACAGGAGACAACAACTACTCAGACCTCCCTCATATATACTAAACCTTAACCTAGGACTTCATGCCTTGGACTCCGGCCCCCAATAAGAAAAGAAAATCCCCTACAAGTAGATAGACACATATAGCATAAAACACGGTACTCATAAAGGAGAAATATCACCTGGATAGGGCCACAAGAAGCTTCCACGCAACAAAAGGCTCCTTCCAAGCTCTTCTTTGAACCTATCTAGCACAAAACTAAAACAGGAAACCATTAACCGCACCTGCACTAAACAGACAACTGGCTCTCTTGGCCTAATGAAATAAAGCAGTAAAACCTCGCAAAATGGGCCCTCTTGGCCTAACAAGATAAAACATATTAGTACCTACACATCCTTCCCTGGAATAGTACAAATATACAATAATAAGCTCCTTTCCAAGGAGAAAAAACAGGCTCGCAGCCCTAAACTAAATGCATAAGATTATGACCCATCCCTCCTGCATATATAGCCCTAAACTAAATGTCTAATCAACCTATGGGTCCAAGATAATAGCGGCAAATTGGTCTCGGGTACTCTTTGCATCACCCATATCAACCATCGTCTGTCATATATTGCATGCTTTGCTAACATTCCCCACAAGTGACCGGGTCCTATTTCATCATTGATCACAATATCCACACTAGGACCACAATTAAAGAAAAGGTCTTCTTCATAAGCAAGATTTGCCAGTGAATCTGCAAAACTGATTCCAATAACGTGGAATCAGCTGAAAAGATACTCTCTCAAACTCCTCAAGTAGGGTCATCACAGTTCGATGATACATACAAAGAATGGGATTCTGCACTATGTACGTCCCATCTAGCTAATTCAGGATCAACTGGGAATCCCCTTTTACTAACAATCGCCGAATACCACCTTGTTTGGCAATATGCATTCCCATAATCAAGGCTTTATACTCTGCCATATTGTTAGTGAATCCTACCCCGAGATAAGCAGCTAACTTTATCGTAACTCTACGTCGAGGATCTCGGATTACTACTCCAACATTAGGGCCCCTGGACGCTCCGTCAAAATATAATGTATACGTCCATAATGGGTTTACACAGCTTGCCATGACGAACTCCTCTACTCGTAATTATGATAGTCAAAGTTTAGCATGTTGAGAGGATGAACTGATGGCTCCATCCCACCTTCTTCATTGAACTCAACAGGGATACTTGTCAACAGTCGCAAGCAGTGATGGCAGAAGACTTTGATCTCCCACACAAAGGTTCTGTCTTCTTGCTCAATCACTTTGTATCTTTTGCTCTACCAAATGAGTTTCCCCTGATGGTATCTCTACTCCAGATATGGGTGCTCCAAATAAGGAATTAACCGCCCCATCAACCAACTTTTAAGCTCTTTTGCAGGTCTCAAATCATCCCCAGCATGGACCTGCAATGCATTTTCTTTGTATTAGCATACTTAGAAATAATAAGGTTTAATCTTACTAAGATTAACCTTATTTTTAAACTCTACTCCCTGTAGATCAGCTAATAGAGCCGTAGACCTATTTTTCCCTAGCCTAACAATCTTGTAGGGGCCATCCCATCTAGGTTCCAGCTTCCCTAGAAACAGCTCCCTATGCACATCGTAATATAGTACTAATTGCCCTTTTTTAAAGGTATACTTCTTTGCTCTAAGGTCATGCAACTGCTTCATCCGACGTTTAACTACCTCCTGGTGTAATAAGCTCTGCAACTTCAGCTCATCCAGGTGGGCTATGGTCATAAAACGTTCAAAAAGGGAATCCTCATCTCCCAAAGAATGCTTAATTGCAAACCGTATGATTGGCAATTCAATCTCAAGGGGTAACACACACTCTTCCCCATAAACTAATTTAAATGGAGTATGGCCGGTAGCTTGCTTGAACATGGTATTGTACGCCCATACTGCCACATACAACTTCCTGTCCCAGTCCTGTTTCTTCTCAGAGACTATTTTAGACAAGATACCCACAAGCTGTTTATTAGTACTTTCAACTTGTTTTGCTTGTGGATTATAAGGAGTCATTTTATTATGCTTGATTTTCCAAGCTTCAGTCAAGCTTTTGATCACTTTATTCAAGAAATGGGTTCCACGGTTTTTGGTGGACCGAAACGGTAGATAATCTACTCTAAACGAAAACTGGCAGTCTCTTTTGCATTGTCCTGCCTCGTCGCCCGCGCTTCTGACCATTTTGTGAAATAATCAGTTGCTACTATAATGTACCTCTTCTGAGTAGTAGACGACGGGGTGATAGGACCCACAAAATCAATGCCTCACTTCTCAAATGGAAGGACAGCCACCATGATAGGCGTAAGTGGGCGTTTCTTATTCTCTCTGTTGTCATGTCTCTGACAGGTATGACACCTCTTCACATACTCAAAAGAATCTTGGAAGATGGACGGCCACCAATATCCAGCTCTTAAAGCTTTCTGTGCCGTCAAACGTCCAGCAAAGTGCCCTTCACATGCAAAATCATGGAACTCTTCTAAGATAAAAGGAACCTCATCAGGCATCACACATCGGCGGTAGATATCATCAACACCCTGCCGATATAGTGTCCCTACGATCAAGGAAAACTTCAAAGCCTGTTGTTTGATTTTCCTCTTTTCAGCTTTTGATAGACTAGCTCGCGTCTCTCCTGTTGATAGATAATGTGTAATAGTAGCATACCAAGATGGGATAGAAGCTGTATCAATTTTAAACATTTCTGCAATATCACTTCCTTCAGCCAAAGTCTCTTTCGGATCCCCAAAATCCACAAGGCATTCCACAATACCCTGCAGCCTTGGTGGCTTACTCTTAATCTCATAATCAAACTCGTGCAAAGTGATTAACCACTTTGCCAAACGATCAGGCGGTTGTAGCTTGTTCATAAGCAATCTAAGCCCTTCCGCCTTCGTATAGAACACTACTTTCCATAGAGGATGTAGTGCCTGAATTTCTTAGTCCCAAAGACCATCGCAAGATACAACTTCTCCATGTAGGTATAATTGATCTCTGAAATGCCCAATTTTCGACTAGCACCTCTTTTAAGTGCTTTTAAAACGGGTGCTCTTACTAGCTCCTGTTTCACATCCTCGAAAGCTACCTTACAAGGGTCGCTCCATTCAAATGAACAGCTAAAGGATAATAAATTCGTTAATGGCAACGTTCTTTCTGCCAAAGCATTTATAAACCTCTGATAGTATCCTATCGACGACAGAAAACTGGAGCCCCGAGAGGAACACCAAGGAAAAGGGAATTCTCTTGCAAGAAAATCTATCTTGTAACATCAACAAGCTTATTTATCATGTTTCATATGATCACAATGAAGAAAAGAACATCAGGCACAACAAATCTTCATACAGCATCATGTAGATCTCCCACGGATTTGATAGAATCAACCATATTCTTCAACATCTTCACAAAATCCATCAATAGAACAAAGAAAGCAAAGGAATACACCATCTTTTAATGAAAATACATCACATAGTATTCATCTTCAATATCTTCATAGTCTTCTCTCTCAATCTCTCATATACAATCACTCTGTTTCAATAGAATTGACTATCTCTGACTCTCTCTCTCTCTCTCTATCAATAATACATCATGTCCTCACTACAATCTCTCAAAATCACTCTCAATAATCCTTCTTAGGTCGTGGATACCCCTCCCAAGAGGTATGTCTGATATGAAAAGTCACCAGAGCCACTATAGTGTCTTTTCATAGCTCACTACTGTCACTTCACTCTAGTCTTCACTTGAGTCTTTGGCAGCTACTTCTTCCACTTCTTTCAGCTCTTTTGCACTTGTATTCACCTCTTTCCAAGGCCAGAAAACTTTCCTAAGCTACACTCTCATCCATCAGAACACATACAGAAGCATACAGAACAGTCTATAGAACAGTACCAGAACAGCTACAGTACAGAACAAAACAGAACAGAGACAGAAGCTCTACAGAAGACCTACAGAAGGTTACAGAAGGTCATCAAAACCTCATAACTCATTCTCAAATCATTCCAAACTCTCACAAACTATTTAATAAGCTTTCTCAAGATCTCAATCTTCATCAATCAATACTCTATCCCTCCTTACAGAAGACAATCAGAACAAAACAGACCAAAACAGAGCAAAACAGAAGGTATACAGAACCTATCAGAACCTATCAGAACATCACAGAACCACCAACAAACATCATGAACTTCCAAAATACCATCATTATCATCCAAAACACTCTCAAACCACCTCCAAATCAATCAATCATCTCATAAAATCAACCATTCAGCTCTCAAAAACAACATAAATCAGCCAAAAAACAAGTCATTTCAACACTCAACATATCCCCACACTTAATAAGGAAGCGTCCTCGCGACCCAGGAAAAAGGGAATACAAGTTCAGGGAAAAGCTCAACTTTGATCTTCAATATCTCTTCAAAAAGAATCCATCCACCACGACCCCAACTTATAACCTGTTTCTGATATAAAAATACAACGAAAGGAAAACCCTTTATACATTAACACCGCTTAGTAAACTTAAAATCACAACAAATTTGTAAAGGATATAAGAGTTTTCTTCTTGTTCATCAACATCAGCTTCAATTCTGCAACCACGACCCCATCACCACAAATCTCCAAAACGTAGCTCGTACACGAAATCCAATAGGAAACCACCACGTGCACTTGACATAAATGACGTCACAACACAAACACTAATACACAACACAACCATCTGAATGACTCCTTCAAAAAGAAAAATTTTCATTAAAAAGCATCCACCATACATTGGAAAGGTATCAATGAAGATGATCCCTCTTAAAAGATTGATGTTGTCGGAAACGATCCATAGACAAGGATTCATCTACAAAGTTTTTGGGAGGATTTTGAAAAAATTGGAGACAGCACATCCTTTCCAACAGGACCAGGTATCTGCTAGGCAAACAGAGGGCATGAAAATACAATATATCCAGCTGCTGGGAATCAATGCTTACATTGACATTCATGCCAGTGAGCAGTTAATCTCACGGAGGGATCTACAGACTGTGAATACTGATGATAAGCTTGATTGGAAGCTGTCCATTCTCTTGGAATTACTAGCCAATTGATCTGAGGTCCTGTAAGGCAATCATCCGAACTCCATCCCCGTCTTCTAGAAATCTGATTATCAAACCCGTCACAGTCACTAACCAACTGAGGTGGTTGAGATATAGAAGTGTTAGGAGAGGGTAGTGGAATAAGGAAGAGTGGATGAAGGGAGGGATAGGAAAAATCATAAAAAGAAGAAAAGGTTAAAGAAGGAGTGGTAGAAATTTGTAAGGAATCACTAAGGAAGGGTGTTAACTAATAAATAGGAAATGTGGAGGGTACATTAATGGAGGGAGAATGACAGGGCAGAGAAGGGGAAAATACCCTATCCTCAATAAAGGAGCAGTATGTAAAAATGGGAATTTGAGGGAAAGATGAAGGTTGGAAAAGAAGGGGTAAAATAGTTGTGGAATTAGATTGACAAAGGAAAAGATATATAGCATAGCGGTGAGCCATTTGTTGGTAATAGAGGAGGGTAGGAACTGATGCCAGGAGGCATATTCCACGGTGGATTCTGTGCCACGGTGGATTCCGTGAGGTTTTACGGTGGATTCCGTAAACTTAGATGACCGGGGCTCATACGCAAAGAGGATTCTTTGTGCGAGAAGTTGATGGGGACGCCTGTCCTTTTCGGGCGTTTCATTAATTTAGTGTGTACATGGGTGATTCCATAGCGGGTGATTCTGCAAAATGCATATTAAATTAATAAACATTTATGAGTTTAGAGTGCGCACTCGTAATAAATTAAGGTTAGGATTTATTTCTAACCAGTTGATTTATTTATGTAGCTGAAGACTGCTAGGTATTCACTTTTGTCAGTTTAATTGTATTATTTTACTAACGATTGTGAATGCTTCAGTTGATGTGTAGAGATAGCAGCAGTGGCGGAGGAAAGCATTGGAGTCTAGCGGGTATTTGACATTTGGACTATATTTTGATAGGCGCCACGCCTATATTTTGTTATGTTTATAGAGACATAGATTATTGATTATTATTTTGTATGCGCTTATGCGCCCGGATATGTTATTTCTATTTGGACATTGAGATTGGGCGTGCCAGACACTATGGGCACCGTCCATTAGCTTTATTTTCCTATTTTTGTAGAAAGCAAACTCAAAAGCTAAAAGCTTGTCATATTTTTGTAATTGGGCTATTATTGAGCATGAAGATTGTAAATATACATAAAATACATGCTTTGTGAAGCGCTCACACAAGGCATGGGGGAGATTGAACCCAATTTGTCTCTTGCCTCTTATCGTGCATGCTTTTACATGGTTTTTTGTGCAAAAAGGTAGAGTTCTTTGTTCTTGGGGACCTTCCGGGATTCACCACGTGAGCTATCTACGACCGATCTGTGCACCAGTGGTATCAGAGCGGAGCAGAGATCAAGAGCTTCCAATCGCTACCAATCTTGGGCGAAGGCGGAGCTCCAGGAACAAACGGGCTCTACAGTCAATCTCGTCGCGAACCGTCGATACAGGCAGACTTCTGGTGATCAAGAACCTCTGTTTCCACTGTCAGATCGCGAAGGACCAAGCTCTGCAGGCGGAGGACCACGCATACACTTCCATCATCAAGTCGTGGAGTTACAGAGATAAGCTCTCTTCATAATCAAGTTTATTATCATAATAAAGCTTAATCTTAAGCTTAGGGAGCTCCAACACTCAAATCGTGACCAAAACGGCTTCATCCCAAAAATTCCGGCGAAAAAAACGGACCCCCCCCCACGAAATTTGACGACGGCCTATTAGTCCTTCCTTAAGCTTCATAAGCTTAAGCTTAATCACTTAAGCTTAAGGCTTTCTGCAAGTTACACAGGTCAGACAAGTCGGCAAACTCCGGGTCTCGCACTTCTGAAGTTAAGTTCCGCAAGTCGACGGTAATCAAGTTCTGCAAGTTCTGCAAGTCGGCCTAAGTTCAGCAAGTCAACAACTCTGCAAGTCCGCTAAGTCTGCAACTCTGCAAGCCAGACTAAATCAGAACTGACTAGTGCTTAAAACTCCTAGAAGACTTGTTCGTATGCAAAAACTCTGAACTGGAAAGTTGTTCACAGCAAGCTGTTCTACCTATCTACAAGTTCGTTGAAGTACTTTCAGCAAACGGAGACAGAAATATTGCAGAATTTCTGAAAATTTGAAGAAGAAATACCCAAAAATACATAGCCTTGTAACCCCAAATTTGAGCTACGCTCATCCCGCTAACCTGATTTTGAGTGAGAAAGGTTTGTTGATTTTTACAGGATGACTACCCCACATATGGATGATCCTATGGCTAAAGATGATCTACCTGAGCCTACCATGGAACAAAAGCTGGATTTAATCATACTACAATTGGAAGAAGAGCGAAGAGCTAGGCAAGCCTTGCAAGCGCAATTGACAAAGTTACAAAGAGTGTCCACCGATAAAGAAGAACCTCAAGCTGAAGATTTGATTCGCCGTACCATCGACGCCACTCTTGAAGCACAAACCATTCGCAAGGAATCCAAGATAAGTAAACGAAGTTTCAAGTTTCGCACTTTCAATGGCATAAGAGAAGGAAAGACTGTTTTATCATTCATTAGCCAGTTTGATGACTATTTCCATGAGGAAACTTATCCCGAAAAAGATAAAATCAAGTGTGTTACTAATCATCTGATAGACAGAGCATCACTTTGGTGGACTGTAGTCCGCAAGAGCATAGAATGTCCTGCTACTTGGGAAGATTTCAAGAAAAAGTTCATGCAAAATTTCCTTCCACCGCAATTTCATGAGAAGGCTATCAAGCAATGGGATTTACTTCAACAGCGAGATCGTGAGCCTATTCCACAGTATACAGAGTGTTTTTGGAATGCACTTCTACAGCTACGCATGCTTGAAGGCGTACCAGAGACGACACATAAGCGGAAGTATATGTCTGGACTTCTTGGACATTACTACGCTGAAGTAAACATGTTCAAGCCTGCTACCCTTGAAGACGCCATCTCCTTAGCTCACGACACTGAAGATAAGTTACACGGAAGAGATCGACGACCACAACCATTCCAAGCTAACGGTAATTATGGAACTAAACAATTCAATTCCAATTTTAGAAGGTTTAATCCAGGTCGTTTCTCATCACCATCTTTCCGCAAGAATTGGCCTAAACCACCTGCATTACCATCCACTGTCAATCCAAATCCAAAGCCTATTCCACAAGCAAATCCAAATGTACCCAGACTCCCAGCCATTGCAAATAATGTGACCAAAGCCAAGCCAATAGTATGCTACAAGTGTCACCAGCCAGGGCATCTCACAACAAATTGTCATTCAAAGAAGCCACCAGCACATATCAACTACCTTGGAGCCATGGACGAAGACGAGCATGAGGATATGCCGGATTTCACTGAAGAAGAGGATGATATTACTACTACTTCCGACACTTTACCAGGTATGCCTACTTCACATTCATTGTTGACTATGAAATGTATGGTGCATGGAAAAGAAAGAACTATATTGCATGATGACGGTAGTACCCATGACTTTATTTCAGCAAAATTGGTAAAGGAATTGAAATTGCATACAGTACCTACGCATTATCGCATAAAAGCTACATTTTTAGGTACTAGGTACAATGGCACACAAGAAGTACAAGATTTAGAAATTCAAATTGGTTCATATATTGAAAAAAGAAATTTCTTAGTTGTCCCATTACAGTCAAGCGACATTATTCTAGGAATGCCATGGAGACACCAGCATAATCCAAATATAGATTATTCCACGCACACAATGAATATTAATTTTCAAGGAAAATCTATTACATTATATGATATGCATGCATCTCATATTTTTCCACTGCTTTCGCATACTCAAGCAAAACGTGCACTACGCAAGAATACTAAATCATATCTCATTTGGGTGAATGAATTGCATGCAAAGGAAAATCATATGCACCCTAGGCATAAGGAATTTCTTGCATATTTTAAGGATTGTTTTGCAGAAGACCTACCACCAGGTTTTCCTCCATCACGTCCAGAAGACCATAAGATTGATCTAATACCTGGCACACAACCACCTTGCAAAGCACCATATAGGCACAATCAAATAGAGCAAAAAGAAATCCAGAGTCAAGTTGAAGAATTACTAAATAGAGGCCTAATTCGACCTAGTAGTTCTCCATTCGGTGCACCTGTGCTCTTAGTCAAGAAAAAGAATAATACCTATCGTATGTGTATTGACTACCGAGCATTAAATAAGATCACTGTAAAGAATAGGTATCCTATACCTAGAGTTGATGATCTTATGGACAAACTGCAAGGATCTTCTATATTTAGTAAAATTGACCTTAAGTCTGGATATCATCAGGTGAGGCTAGATAGATCTGACATATTTAAGACTGCATTCAGGACATGGTTTGGCCATTATGAATTCTTAGTCATGCCATTCGGATTAACTAATGCACCTGCTACTTTCAGTAGAATGATGAACCATATTTTTCTGAAATATCAATATTGTGTGATTGTTTTCTTTGATGATATTTTGGTGTTCAGTCAAAGTGAAAAAGAGCATTATGAGTATTTATCATTAGTTTTTTAATTATTGAAAGAAAATCAATTGTTTGCAAATCCTGAAAAGAGTGAATTCTTTAAGACAGAAATAGAATATCTAGGTCATATTGTATCAAAAGAAGGAATAAAAGTTGATCCTAAGAAAATTGATGCAATATTGCATTGGCCTGTTCCTAAAAATGTACATGAATTACGCTCATTCCTTGGTCTTGCTAGTTTCTATAGGAAGTTTGTACGTAATTTCTCATTACTTGCTTTACCATTAACCAAACTTCTTAAGAAAGGAATTGTTTATCAATGGACTGAAACTCAGCAGAAATCCTTTGACTTACTGAAACGTGCATTAACCAATGCCCCTATTTTACAACTGCCTGACTTTAACAGACCATTCTTTCTAGTTGTGACCGATGCTAGCGGATCAGGAATAGGAGCCGTATTAATGCAAGACAACCATCCAATAGCATATTCTAGTTCTAAGCTGAAACCCTCTGAGCTCAAATATTCCACTTATGATAAAGAACTATTAGCAGTTGTACAAGCATTAAAACAATGGAAGCATTATTTAATGGGTTCAGAATTCATGATAAAGACTGACCAGCAAAGCATTAGACATCTACTTAGCCAACCCCAAATTTCTGACCGTCATATCAAATGGGCTTCCTTCATTCAAAGCTTTCATCCCATCATTCAATACCAACCTGGAAAAGAAAATGTAGTTGCTGATGCATTGAGTAGAAGACCTGCAATTCATAATATTTCCATCATATCTTTTGATTCTTTGATTGCTATGAAAGACACATATCACCAGGATATTACTTTTCATTCTGATTGGCAAAAATTAGTTCAAAATAATTTCATTCCTGTTGATTCATTGTCATATAATGATGGATTTATGTTCTTTGAAAAGAGACTGTGTGTTACTATTCCATTCCGATCTTTTGTTTTGAATGAAATTCATTGTCCCCCATATCAAGGTCATAGAGGTATCATTTCTACATTACGCATGTTAACTGAAGATTTTTATTGGCCGCATATGGATGCAGATGTATCTAATTTCGTTTCTGAATGTTTGATTTGTCAAAGAATAAAGAGACATCATGGTAAACAGTATGGATTATTAATGCCTTTATCTATTCCATCTAAACCTTGGGAACATATATCTATGGATTTCATTACTGGTTTACCAAATACTAAATCTAACCATGACATGATTTGGACAATTGTAGATAGATTTAGTAAGCAAGCATATTTCATTGCATGTAAGAAAACTTTAACAGCATCACAAGCAGCACAGTTATTTTTGAAAACTGTTTTTACTAACCATGGATTGCCAAAAGTGATTATTTCAGATCAAGATTCTAGATTTTGTAATAATTTTTGGATTACACTGTTTGCAAATCTAGGCACAAAGATTGATTTCTCATCTGCATTTCATCCAAAAACAAATGGACAAACAGAAGCCACAAATAGCACTATTTTAGATCTTTTACGTGCATATACTATCTCTAAACCTCAGACATGGGATACTCATTTACATTTATTACAGTTTGCATACAACAATACACCGCACACATCTACAAAGAAAGCACCTTTTGAAGTTATTTATGGATATAGATTATCTACACCTATTGCATCTTTGTCTAATAGAATTCAGAGTGTTGATGATATTGCTACTATGCATAACAGTATTTTTGATGAGGTAAAGGATATGATTGCTAAAGCCCAACAATCATATACGAAACAAGCCAACAAGAAAAGACAAGCCATGAATTTCAAAGTTGATGATTATGTTTGGCTTAGAATAGAAAAGCGTAGACTGCAAAGTGTAGATAGACATCCAGTTGTCAAATTAGCTCCTAGATTCTATGGACCATTTAGAATTATTCATAATATTAATGACAATGCCTTCAAGTTAGAACTGCCATCTCATTGGAAAATTCATAATACATTTCATATTAGTCTATTGAGACCATTTAGAGGCCAATTACCTATCCACCCTGTTTATGAAAACCCACCTTTATTAGAGGAAGAGACTGAAATACTTGAACCAGAAGCCATCATACACTACAAGATATAGACCTTATAGCGACGTTTAAAGCGACGAAAATACAAACAACAAAATTTGCCCCCGTCGTCGGAAAAAGCGTCGTTATTGACGACGCCATGGAATCGTCGCTATTTGCGTCGCTATATGCGTCGCTATTTGCGTCGCTATATGCGTCGCAAATGTGACGCATATAGCGACGCAAATAGCGACGCATATAGCGACGGTTGCAGAGAATTTGCGACGCTGATAGCGACGACAATAGCGACGTCTGCAGTAAATTTGCGACGCAAATAGCGACGGTAACAGAGGAAAAAAAATTTTTGTGGCAGGGCAGCAAGCTGCCCTGCCACATATAGCACTGTGTGCTGTATGAGAGCCATACAAAATAGTTTCTGCACTGCTGCATACAAAGCGTTTGCAAACAAAAAGAATCTATACTGAAATCATAAAACTGATAGATGAAATAAATACATGATATCGCATAAAATGCGATTGGTACAATCATAAAACAATATCACTAATACATAGAAAATGTCTACATAGATCGGGCGACTAAAAACTAAAGGTATGTGAGCGCTAAGGATCCGAGGGCGAGCTACAAATCGTCGTCCCCCGAAAGCTCGTCCCTCTGCAAAGGAGCATCAAACGGATTCTGCAGAAAAAGAAACAACATATCAATCCACCATACAATAATGCATTCAAATATCTCATGGTAACTACGGACATGAAAGATGAGAGACTTACTGGGCCGCCGCGTCTGTACAATCGGTCGATCAATGATCTGAGACCGTGCCTCTCTGCATATTGAGTCTCAAGGCCTTGCGGATCACGATTTGTAATGGAGTGCTGCAAAGAAAACAAAATGCTAACTGTTAGAAATATGATTGTCAGTACAAATAATATCTCAAAAAAACAAATAAGCAAAACAAAAGAGAAACTTACAAAGTCCTCCAAATATGTCCTGTGGCCGCCACTCCCAAGATGATGTACCGATCCGGCCTCGATTCGTGCCCTCGCCGCCTCCCGCTGCTGACTCCAACGTCCTGGCGAATTTGTAGCCTCCTCCCTCAGTCGGCGCCAGTCCTCTGCATCTAACCACTCGGGCTTTGGAGCCCCACTCTTGATTGCCTTGCGTGCGTCGGATCGTCTATGTGACATGTATGCACGCATGCAATCCATCATCCAGCCCGTAGAGAATCTATCCACTGCGGCTGGCACCGGGAACTCCTCATGCAAGGATGCTACTATGTACTCCTTGCTCCCCTCCGGTATGTTCCTCCAATGATCCAGGACGTTGTGCCGAAAAACTTGTTGGCACAACTCCCTCATGCGAGCTATCACCCTCCTCCCCTCATCATTCATGATGATAGCTCCTGACCTGCCATCCACTAGGTATCCATAATCCCTAGGAGTGTGCCTCGTATGGGCCCTCTCCCATCTCCGTCCACGCTCCTGGGCATATCCAGGAGACCCCTGAACATCCGGTGTACCTACGGGGGTACCCTCTCCCGGAGTGCCACTGAAAGGGGTGCCACCAGAGGGGGTGCCACCAAAAGGAGTGCCACCAGAGGGGGTGCCACCAAAAGGAGTGCCACCAAAAGGCGTGACATCTGCCGACGGCTGCGCAAAAGCCGGAGTAACTGGAGTGGACGTCCCCACAGGTGTGACAAATCCTGGAGGTGACCGAGCTCTAGCTGAACGACGAGACGGAGACACCGCGTCCGTGTCTCCACAGCAGCACCCCCCTGATCCTCCTGCAGTCGCAGTCCCTCCCTCTGGCCCAAGTCGCGAGCGTCGAGATCGTCTGCTCGAAGCTGAAGCATCTGATCGCACTGAAGCTGATCTAGCAGAGCGCCCTGACGAAGAACGAGACAGCTCCTGATCTGCTATCTCTCTGAATCTCGCGAGCTGATCTGGAGACATACGTGCCATCATCTCCTGAAACTCCTCATCGCTCATCCCTCGACTCATCCTGAAAATAAAGATACCTGCAGAGATAAAAAATAATGTTAGAATAATCAATTGAAACTATACAAAGCGCATTAATATAAATCATTTTTGAAAAATCCATCTTAAAATGCATATCTTATCTACCTTTATGGAAGATCTAAACAACGAATTGAGTAATACAATTCTCCAAGAATGAAGTATTCTATGGTCCCATGTTAATCTCCTGACATAACTCTGCATACACTGGAAGGTCGATAGACATGTCACCACAAAAGAACGAGTCTGCCTCGTTCTCAAAAAATTCTACGACTTCTGTATTTCCATCATTGTTAGCCGATGCGGGCTCCAAGCTTGCGGTGGCCTCCACCCCTTGTAATTTCGATCCCTCTATTTGCATATATTCTTCATCTATGCCTGGAACATCGCTTTGATCGTATACTCTCGCACCTCTAGGAGTTGAAGGTATAACATACCACCATCGAGGTTGTCGGGAATTTGGATAGAAGATTACCTGTTCACAAACACTTACAAACCGTCTTCAAACCATTGTGACATAAAGCATGTCGTATTACAATTAGCAAGCAAATGACTAGAAGATTACCTGTTCACAATGTGCCGGCAACACAAAGGTGTCGCGCAAATCCATCCATTTTTTTTCGGAATCTATTTCGAGAAATCCAGATGGACCTCGTCGAACCGTTGCGCCAGCTCCTCCAAGTACCACTTTGAACCACTGCACATCGAATATTATCATGGAGAAGCTACGGTAATCCACCGTAATAATACTTTGCAAATTCCCAAAATACTCCATCTCATCCACAACCGTGTTCGGATCTGTTGCTCGTCGCCGGCTCTCTTGCTCAAACCTTGCCATGACACCACAGTCCATTGTGGAGCGCATTTTGTCAATACGCTCCACCCGAAAATGCCGTCCGCGCGACCACGCTGCACTATATATTTTGTACTGCACATTGAAACACTCAAATTAGATGTAGCAAACAAATTCAGATACGACACATTCTAAACCCCTCATTACCTTTGGACTACATCCCCTCGAGAACTCCCACTCCTCCATTGAGACCTCTGCCCCTTCGCTGGATGCTGCGATCAAGGCTCCATGCAACCATCGTGTTGACATAAACCGCGGCATCTCCTCCATGCCTTCGGGATATCGAATCGGTCGGTGACGCGTACTGCGTCGGAATTCAGCTCGCGCTTCCTCTCGATCTTGCCTTGCAATCTGGTACTTGGCGAGCCACGTCTCCATGGAGGCATGGTGCAACATACAAAAGCGATTCACTTTCTCTTCCATTGAGGCATCCATTCTTTTTTCTACCCCATTTCCAACCACCACATCTCCAGTCAGCCTGTCATCGTCCTTGAGCGTCCATAGCATTTCATTGTCTGGTTCCACCGTTGGTAGCCATTGTGAGATATGCACTAATGCCTCTGACACCAACCAACCCTCCGCCATGCTACCTTCCGGACGAGCTCGTTGTCGCACAAAGCCTTTCAGGGTTTTCATGAAGCGCTCCAGGAAGAACATCCATCGCGTATGGACAGGTCCGGCAATCTCCACTTCGTCCACAAGATGCACAAGAAGGTGAACTTGTATCGTGAGCATGCTAGTGGGCAGGTATTTCTCAAAGAGACAGACCGTCTCAACTGCTCCCCGCCTTGCGGATTCAATAGAGGACGTCTTAATCTCTTTCTGTGAGATCCATTGCACCAAAGTCGACAGCTTGTAAATGGCCCCATGAATTTCTGGAGTTAGGCATCCCGCGATCGCGATCGGTAGGACAAACTGCCACAAATGAGAAAGCATTAAGAATAATGGTCACTTTTCAAATTTCAAAATGTCCACGCTTATTAAAATCCATTCTGTTCACAAACCTGACATATCTTATGCCAATCATGGGATTTTAGCCCAGACATTTGGTCATCTTTAGAAAATGCGGACCTGAGAGAACGCATCATACCCGTCGGAGTGCGGATAGACTTGATTACTTGCTTCACAATGCGCTCTTCTTTGGTAGACAAAACCCAGGGAGCGCGAGGAAGCTGCACTCCCCCTTCAGCACTCGACTGCGGCCAAAGCGCCTCCATCTTACCTACCTCCTTTAAATCCATTCGTGACCCTATAGTGTCTCTCTTTCCTGTGATGTGGTCCCATAGCAAGCTGCCCACATTTTTGAAAATATGCATGGGATCCAACAAGTGGTTGACCTGTAAGTGGGTCCAATATGGCAACTCGTAGAAAACTGAGAACCGTCGCATTCCATTTGGATGTGATTCCGGGTTTACCATTTTCAGCTCGTACCAGCTTGCAGCGTTCATACGTGCTGGAGGTCGTCCAAGAAAACCTTCCCTGAGTTCATGATCCTCCGGCAAGAAAGTGGCGTGTCCTTGATATACCATCTTCTTCATGGTTCGTGACCTTCGGGAGTCTAACTGTGGCCCACACAATGGACATGCATGATAACCTGAGGTAACAAGACCTGCAAGGCGATCCACGACCTAGTGAATACTTGATTGAATGAAATAAAATATAGATATTACCGGCGTGAACAAATGTCTGCTCACCTGAGCACTCTCCCAATCCCGGAAAGTCATGCATCGTCCACATGAGAATGGCTCGAATGTTGGCTGACCGCCGACCATCGCGCCTGCTCATATCTTGCACCGTGACCCCCTCCTCCCACAAAATCTTAAGCTCATCGACTAATGGACGAAGATACACGTCCATATTTTTTACTTTGTAGCGGCCCGGGACGAGCAAGCTAAGGATGAGATGTCCTTTCTTCGTAGAAAGCCATGGAGGAATGTTGTAGTTGACAAGCACTATAGGCCACACACTGTAAGAAGTCGAGCGCAGACCGAATGGGTTCACACCATCCATGGCGAGACCGAGCCGAAGATTCCTTGGCTCTCGCGCAAAGCCTGGGAAGGTAGAGTCAATGTGGCTCCATGCGCGCGAATCTGCTGATATTCGTTGCACTCCATCCGTAGACCTATTCTGCACATGCCACGTTGTCAAGCTTGCCATGGCAGACGTGCGAAACATGTGGTTTATGCGGGGGATGAGCGGAAAGTGTCTGAGGACTTTTTAAGGGATGGTCTGCCCTTGCAAGTCCTGTCGATACCTGTGAGCACCACACTTTGGACATGTCTCCATAGTCTCGTATTCATCTCGAAACAATATGCAGTCGTTGATACATGCATGGATGTTATTGTAGTCCATGCCAAGCTTCCGTAAAACATGTCGTGCATCATCACGAGACTCAGGCATGGTGTTTGCAGGTGGCAATATATGATATTTCAATAACCTGAAAACATCATAAAACACCTTGAAAAATCCATCCATATTTACAATAATACTGTTTTTAAAAAAAACAATGAAGTCTGTATGCAAGGTACCTGAATAACTCAGTCACACTCGTATCGCTCCAACCGTATTTCGCTTGCACACTTAAGAGTGCAAGCAATGTCTTCAACCGAGATACTCGGCACCCATCATATAATGGTATGGATGCTTCCTCTCTAAGCGGGTCAGATGTCTCAACATCCATGGGAATCAATGCATTGATCATTGCCTCCATCTCAGGCTCCAAGATTGTAGGCAAGTCGGGAAGGTTGTCTGTCTCCTCTAGCATTGACGATATAGATGGGCCTTGCGAGTGGTCTATTGGCTCCTGCCATCCATCCATCTCACGTCCACGAACTCTTCTAATTGGCCGCAAAGGGTGCTCTCCCCCTTGGGTCGAGACATCACCCCCCTGGACACAAAATTTGCCAACAAGACCCAATCTTATTGTGTATGGTTTTCAATTAGCTTGAGAGTACAATGCATGAAAAATGCTAACTTGAAAATACCGTTTGCTGAAAATCTGCAATCGCCTGATCAATAATCTTAGGTTGAAACTCGCCAAATCGTCGTACGTGTTCTATAGACAATCGACGTTTTCGTCTAATTGCCAACTTGCATTGAGAGCAAGGACATGGGACACGCTGATTAAGATACGACTCGCGGTCTTGAACAATAGGACCTTCTTCGTTTGCCATCTTATCTACATTACAGCAAACGAGGCTTAAATGGATAGCTTTTTGGAGATGTACGTCAACTTGCAAGTTGACCATAAACCTTGCATTGTATATAGTAGTCGAGAGATTTTCCGATGTTATATCTCGGCCTTGTATCATGCTCAACGATTTGTTTGTCCCGGTAGATAATTTTTTGTTATATCTCGGCTTTGAGTATAAGTAATCCATTTTAAAATTAATGCGCGCCATCTATGAAATTTTACAACTATAGTAATAAAATTTATTTCAATCAATTCTACTCATAGTCATAAGACCTGAGAGAAATTATCCTATACTCAATTTAAGGGATCTCCACTTCTATAACAATAATTTTGGGTTAATTTTGATGAAGTACGTGGCCGTATGCAAAGCACATTGCATACCATTATCGATACGTATATTATCTTAAATTTCATTCCCTTCCCTCTCCCTCTCCCTCTCCCTCACCCTCTCCCTCTCTTTCTCTCACCCTCTCCCTCACCCTCTCGTTCTCTTTCTCTCCCTCTCTCATTTCCTCCCTCCTCCTCCCTCTCCCTCTCCCTCCCTCTTTCTCCCTCTTTCTCCCTCTCCCTCTCCCTCGCTCCCTCGCTCCCTCTCCCTCCCCCTCCCTCTTTCTCTCCCTCTCTCATTTCCTTCCCCTCCCCCTCCCTCTCCCTCTCTTTTTCTCCCTCTCCCTCTCTATCTCTCTTTCTCTCTCATTTCCTAAACAAGCAAAAAATAAAGTGATTTAAACATCCTCCAAGCAAAAGGGAGAGGGAGAGATACAATGCACTCTCCCTCTCTTTCTCTTTCTATCCCTCTCTCATTTCCTTCCCCTTCCTATCCCTCTCACTCTCTTTCTCTCTCATTTCCTCTCCTAAACAAGAAAAAAATAAAGTGATTCAAACATTAAACAAGCAAAAGGGAGAGGGAGGGAGAGAGAGAATGCACTCTCCCTCCTTCTCCCTCTCTTTTTCTTTCTCTCCCTCTCCTATTTCCTCCCCCTCCCTCTCCCTCTCCCTCTATTTCTCTTTCTCTTTCTTTCCCTTTCCCTCTCCCTCTCCCTCTCTTTCTCTCTTACTCTCTCGTTTCCTCTCCTAAACAAGCAAAGAAGAAAGTAATTTAAACATTAAACAAGCAAAAGGGAGAGAGAGAGAGAGAGAATGCACTCTCACTCTCTTTCTCTCCCTCTCCCTCTCTTTCTCTCCCTCTCTCTCCCTCTCCCTCTCCTTCTCTTTCTTTTCCTCTCCTAAATAAACAAAAGAGAACGATTTAAACCTTCAACAAGTAAAAGAAAGAGAGAGGGAGACTCACCAATGAGATATGGCGAGCGTGGGCGGCTTCTCTTTGCAACGAGGGCTCCTCCTCTCCTTCGCGAACAACGACGGTGGCGGTGGCGGCGGCGGCGGCAACAAGTCTCTTCCTCCTCTTCTTTCACAAAGCCTTGGCTCTCTCCCTCGCTCTCGCTCTCAAAAGGCGAAGAAAACAAAATGAAAACGGCGCTCTGGTTTCGGCCGCGCTTTTTTTTCCCTGCGGCGTCGCTATATGCGTCGCTATTTGCGTCGCTATTTTCGTCGCAAATGCGACGCAAATAGCGACGCGTATAGCGACGCATATAGCGACGCCAATAGCGACGCCGATAAACGCCGTCGCTAATCGGCGTCGCTATTGCCCCAGTCCCTTGTAGTGATAGACACTGACTACATGACCACTAGAACTGGCCGAAGGTATTCTAGATATCTAGTCAAATTTAAGAACCATCCTGTAGAGGAAGCACAATGGATGCACGCTAGAGACTTAAATGCTTTCCCCACTCTGTTAGCTCCACATTGAGCTAATAGCAATTGAGGTCAATTGCTATCCCACCCCGGGGGTATGATGCCAGGAGGCATATTCCACGGTGGATTCCGTGCCACGGTGGATTCCGTGAGGTTTTACGGTGGATTCCGTAAACTTAGATGACCGGGGCTCATACACAAAGAGGATTCTTTGTGCGAGAAGCTGATGGGGACGCATGTCCTTTTCGGGCGTTTCATTAATTTAGTGTGTACATGGGTGATTCCATAGCGGGTGATTCCGCAAAATGCATATTAAATTAATAAACGTTTATGAGTTTAGAGTGCGCACTCGTAATAAATTAAGGTTAGGATTTATTTCTAACCAGTTGATTTATTTATGTAGCTGAAGACTGCTAGGTATTCACTTTTGTCAGTTTAATTGTATTATTTTACTAACGATTGTGAACGCTTCAGTTGATGTGTAGAGATAGCAGCAGTGGCGGAGGAAAGCATTGGAGTCTAGCGGGTATTCGACATTTGGACTATATTTTGATAGGCGCCACGCCTATATTTTGTTATGTTTATAGAGACATAGATTATTGATTATTATTTTGTATGCGCTTATACGCCCGGATATGTTATTTCTATTTGGACATTGAGATTGGGCGTGGCAGACACTATGGGCACCGTCCATTAGCTTTATTTTCCTATTTTTGTAGAAAGCAAACTCAAAAGCTAAAAGCTTGTCATATTTTTGTAATTGGGCTATTATTGAGCATGAAGATTGGAAATATACATAAAATACATGCTTTGTGAAGCGCTCACACAAGGCATGGGGGAGATTGAACCCAATTTGTCTCTTGCCTCTTGTCGTGCATGCTTTTACATGGTTTTTTGTGCAAAAAGGTAGAGTTCTTTGTTCTTGGGGACCTTCCGGGATTCACCATGTGAGCTATCTGCGAGCGATCTGCGCACCAGGAACAGAAGGTCCTAAGAGAGATCGTTTATGATAAGCATCAAAGAAGGTAGCATCAAATGGATTATGTTTTGAAAGATAGGCTAAGAGATCCATCCTCAGTTGATTAGTACTCTGGGCAAAGGTAGGAGCTGTGTTTTGTCTTTGATTTAGGACCACCGAATCAATCATGGGATGCCACGAATTATCATGACAATCAGCTACTTTGGAGGAATAACGTTGGAACATGTCAGCTATGCGCAACTCCAAATGATTGACATACAAAACGGCTTGTAAGACCACATCCCCAATATACCATGCCATATCCACCTCATCTGGAATTAACAAGTCTCCTCGTAGATACATGTACGACATCAACATGGTGTCTGGCGTGACAGAATCCTCAAACACCATCCTGACTACCTCTGTCAACAACTCAGCAGACCAAGCCCCGCTCCAGCCATCCTCTGGAAGAGGTAAATCCATCGTGGAAAGCTTCATGTAGAAGACCAAATTCTGTAAGTGGTAGTGGACAAAGAAAGAATGGTCTGGTAGAACATATTTCTGAAACTGCTCAAATGTAGACCATAACAAGTCCATTCGGGACTGCAATCTTTCCACTTTATCTTGGAATAGAGGGCACAAAGTAGCCTGTCTCTGAAGAGCAGCCAAGTCCTGCTGTGAAAGAGAAGGAATCAAGGGAACATTAGGGCTTGTAGGAACAGAGCGGGACTTTGCCAGTTGATCTTGCAACTGCTTGATTTGGGAGGCTTGGGATGCCACTGTGTCATTAGCCATCTGTAAAGCTGAAAGTTTGTCATCTAAGATAGCTTGGAATTCCTGTGCTTCTCTGGACATCCTCTCCTTCTCTTCTGAAAGGCTAGTAACCTGGGATTGAGCCTCGAGTAACTGGGTCTTCAAAGAAGAAATCTCATCACTTTGGGTGGCAACCAGTTGGGTTTGCTGTTTCATTTGCTTAAATAAATCTGCTAGGGTATCCTTAGCAGAGGCTAACTCAGATGTTTCCTTATGCAACTAGTCCTTAGACTGCATGAGTTCTTCATAAAAAGACGCGTACAGTTGTTGAACACAGGCTGTCACTGATAATTCAATGGAACTTTGAATGTCTTTACATAGGAAAGGAATTGCATCTCCTGAGACTAGACTGTTCAGGGAGGGAATTGATATGTCCAATGATCCTTCTCGATGTGCTCGGAACAGGTTAGTACAAGTGAGATACCCAGGGAGATCACTGCCAGAGGTAGCAGGAATGGGCACTGAAGGAAGTACTGAAGGAGCTTTATCCGCTAGCCTCTTCAAGTGTTTGCGCTGTATGACCAGGGGAGGCGGAGAATCATCATCCTCTATGTCAATGGGTTCTGACTCATCTGAAGATGGAGGAGGAGGTACTCGATCTGATGGAGGAGGTGGAGGCATAGTCTTATGTAAACCTGAATAGGTCAAGAAGGCAGACAAATATGATCCATATGTGACATTGGTAACATTACCCCTGGTGACTTTAACGAAATGCTGATCCATTTTAGTAAGGAGGTAAGTGCTCCAATCAATAGCAACTCCTTTCAACACCATCCTGGAAGCTGTGAAAAGCTCTTTGGACAAATACTGGGATGGCGTTTTGGCAGGCATAAACCTATCCTGGAGAAACTAACAGATCGTCTTCCATACGTGATCAGTGATCATAGAAAAGGAAACTCCGGAAGACTTGATCACCTTCTTAACATCCAGCATTTCCCTTGTCTGCTTTTGCAACAGCTTCAGAATCTCTTCATTAGAGAAAAGCTGACGAGTGGTCACAAAAGGTTCACCTTTGAAGGGAAGAGACAGAGCTTTCCTTAAGCCTCGAGGTGTCAAAGTCATAGAAATGCCCTGGACTAATCTTGTCTTCTTACTGTAAGAGGCCAGGAACTCATCACATAACGACGGATCCTTTGGAAGCAGGGGAAAAGGAGTAGCCACAAAAGCAGTGAGTCCCGCCTTCGTGAGAGGCTCAAAAGTAAGTAGGGAAGAGTAATCCCTACTAACTAGTGGGACGTACTCGATAGGGGGAGGAGCGTGAGAAGGCGCCATTCAGATGGTTACACACACACACCACAAACACAGACAATCAAGGATAATGCCTGCAAAGCAACAGACAAAAAACCAAGGATAAGAGAATAACCAAACAAGAAAACGTGACTCGACCAACTAACCCCAAGCAAACCACATCCTAGAAAAAATTCGACATGACCTTGAGACAAATGCGACCGAAAGCTTCATGCGATGCATCAGATAAACACCCAGAACCCCGTAACATGCAATAAAAGAAAAAAACTGCATACCGTACCCGTAACAAAGACAGTAAACCAAAACAATACCATATCCAACACATATCAATACTATATCGGTGATAAACCAAGACTGGACCAAGAAAATAACTCTAATGACCGCGCATACCCATCCCACGAAACGGTTCATTAAAAAGGGGAAGTAAGTGCAGTGAGGGGGAATTAATTTAATGAAGGGTTTATGTTAAGAAATTATTAAGAATGGGTGAATTTTTATTAGGTGATAAACCTTAGCAAGAAAACGGCGGTTCCTTATTATAAATTAAAATACCAATTATTAGGTGAAGTGGTGCATTAATTCGATTCCCGGACTTCGATACCCGACTAGGTCTCTAAATGCAAATTCATTGATTACAAATTAAGGTGATGTGGAGCGCTTTTTTGCCAGCGCGTGCTCATGTGATGGCTGGTTCATTTTAATTAAAAATTAAAGTGCCTCTTTAGCGCACGTAGCGCGTGCTAAGTGAATGGCGGGTTTATTTTAATTAAAAAGTATGTGTGTGTTGAGCGCGAATGCGCGTGGAAACTGTGGGTGAATAAAGAGTTCATTTTAACAATTAATTTGTGATTAAGGGGGAAATGAAAATAAATAAAATACATAAAATAAATACCTGGAAGGGGTGTGTATGTAATGCAGGAATGCGCACGGAAGAGTCCCCCAAAAGAAGTGAATCCAGTAAAGGAAAAGTAAACACCTTAGTGGGTGGGTGGAGTTGGTTTTTGTTGGTTTTTTAATTTTTGTAAGTTGTGATTGTTTATGGTTGGTTATGTTGTTTGTGTGGTTATTATGGGTTGTGGATGTGTTTTGTTGGTTTTGTTTGTTTGTGTGTTGGTTTTTTTTTTGTTTAATAAGAATAAAAATAATAATAGGAAAATTAATATAAACAACATAGGAATATGGAGGAAATATCCACAATGGGATCTATGCAAATAAAATAAAGAGTGGTAAGGGAAATTTCCGTTTGTTGGTTTGGTGGTTTTTTTTTTTAAAACAATAGGGGTACCATGTATGATAATTTTTTTAAAATGAAAAATAAATGAAAAATGGTCAAGGGGGGTGAGGAGAATTTTTTAGAAATTTTTTAGAATTTTTTACTATGTTTAAATGAATGTTCTACATTTGTTGGTAATTTGGGGGATAAATTAGGAAATATTTAATTTTCAGAAATTGTGGGGGTGGTAATTTCCAGCGGAAAAACTCCCAAAAATTGGCAAAAAGCAAAGGAAATTTTTAGAATTTTTTTTGAATTATTTTGATGGGAAAATTAATTTAGAAATTAATTAAATCATATAAATCATGTTAATCAGATAAGTAAGTTAAAAGTAAGTCTGTTAAGTCTGGTTAGTCTGGGTAAGGCATGGTAGTCTGCCCAAGTCAAGTCAAGTTAGGTTAGTCAGGTTAGGGTTAGGGGTAGTTAGAACTAACCTAACTAAGGTTAAGCAAACTAACCTAACTAAGGTTAAATAAACTAACCTAACTAAGGTTAAATAAACTAACGAGGGTTAATGAGGGTTAGGGTTAGGTTAGTGGTAACTAAGGTTAGTAACAACTAACTAGGGTCAGGGTTAGTAGGTTAGGTTAGTTATCCTAACTGAGGGTTAATTAGTGGAACTAATGTTAGGTTAGGTTAGTGGTAACTAACCAGGGTTAGTGAGGAAGGAGGAGGTGGAAGAAGAGGAGGAGGAGGAAGGGGAGGAGGGTGGCGGCACGGCCGGGGAGCGGCGGCTGGGCGGCTAGGTGTCGACGGCGGCGGTGCTGACGGAGTCGGCGGCGAGGACGACTGGCGGCGGCTTCTGCGAACGTGGCGACTGTGGAGGACGCTCGGGCACTGCTGGCGGCGCTGAACAGCAGCGACGAGCGACTGTGGTGGGGGCTTGGGCACTGCTGGCGGCGCTGAACAGCAGCGACGGGCGACTATGGCGGGGGCTCGGGCACTGCTGGCGAGGGTTGGAGGCGACTGGCTGGAGGGAGAGGAAGGAGGGGAAGGAGAGGGGAGGAAGGAGGAGAGAGGGAGAAGAAGAGGAGGAGGGAAGGAAGGGAAGAAGATGGAGGAGAGGGAGGTGAGGAGATAAGAGGATGGAGGAAAGGGAGGAGGAGGAAGATGCAGGGATAGGGAAGAGAGAGAAAGGGGATGGGAGGCGGTTGGGATAGGGAGGGAGAGTCGGGGAGAAAGAAGGGTGGGGAGGGGTGGGTAGGGGTAGGAAGGGATGGGCAGGGGTAGGGGTGGGGGTGGGCAGGGGCCCAAGGGGGGTGGGGGGGTGCCCAAGGAAAGGGGTAGGGTGGGAGAGGGTAGGGTAGGGTAGGGGGTGGGGGAAAATGGGCGCGTACCCCCGTCCCGCGCACGTGCACGGGGCGGGGTAAAAAAATTTGCCGTGACAGGATTGAAATGGCACCGGGATGACGGTACGGGTCATGCGGACACGACCGGGGTGCGTGGAGATGCGTAAAATCAAAAAAGGGCGCATTCACGCGCAAAACGGGCGCGCGAATACACGTAAAAATAAAGAAAAATTAATAACTCCCAATCCGAACGTCAAAACGAAATAGCGTAAAAACAAAAAGTGGGCAGGACGACAAGGGGAAAACAAGAAAAATATATGACAGAGGTTTTGGGAGGGGGAAAGGGCGGTCACAAACACAAAACCCAAAAAACGAACCAAAAACTCAATGAAAAATTAATATCGAAAAATTCGTGCATCGGAATGAGGTGCAAAAAAAAGGAAAACTGTACAGAAAGATGTGCCCGACAATCCTATCACATCAAAACATAATTACGACGGAGATAAGACGCGCTCACATGGGAAAAACCCAAAAAACAAACCCGAAAATGGGATCGGAAATGAATATCGGACAAACCGTGCGCCGGAATGACACGCAGTAAGAAGGAAAAATATCTGCAGGAAGGAGTGGCACAGGGTTATCATGTTAAACCGCAGTTTCGGTGGAAATAGGAGGAGTTCACATGCAAAAAACTCCAAAAATACTCCCGAAAACGTAATTAAAAATTAATAAGTAAAAATCCGAAAGTCTAAAGAGGGAGGAGGAAAAAGGAAAAAGGTAGGGAAAGACACGGAGGACACGAGGGTCAAATCAAATTGGATTTTCGATGAGGGCAGGTTCACATGGAAAAATGTCAAAAATACGCACGAAAAATGTGTAAAAAAACCGGAAAATTAATAATGGACAAACCGTGTATCGGAATGATGCGGAGGAAAAATGAAAAATGTTAGGGGAAAAGTGGATGGCAGGGCTATGATGTCAGATCATGGTTCCGGAGCAAGCAAAGCACGTTCACATGGAAAACCGGCTAAGGTGCGCAAAATGCTTCAAAAATTAATAACACAAAAACCGTGCACCGGAATAGGGGTAGGTAAAAAGGAAAAATGGTCAGTTCAACGGGAGGAACAGGGCTATAAGGTTGGATTTGGACTTTGGTGAACGTAGGATGCAGTCACATAGTGGGACCTCCAGATCAGGGAATGAAGGAAAACTGTAAGGGAACAGCCCCAAGGGTGGGTGGAACATAACCGAATGGGTGGGAAGGGACCCCATTAGGGTAAAAGCCAGTCATGGCATACATGCATGAGCAGGGTAAGGCATATGCAGAAGGGTCTGCAATGTAGACGCGCAGGGACGCGTCCCCACACTTAAGACCTTAACGGATAGGGTTAATCGAGCAACAGGGACCTAGGACCACGCCACAGACCATCCACTAACGCCCCCACACTTAAAACATGACCATCATGAAGAAACCAAAGTGGGAGGGTTAGAAAAACTTGGCCCATTTCATCAAAAAGCAAGGTTGAGTGTCGATGGCACGTCCAGTGTGGTTGTCGGCGCTGGAGGGACCAAGGCATCTTCTCGGCACACGTTCGTCATGGCAGGGACCATGCGGCAGCACCTAGGGAGGTAGCTGATTGAAGGAATCGCAGGAAATTCGTTGTTGATGATGAGGGATATTACACTCCACTCACAGTCACGCAAATGAAATGAAAGAACAGTCACTCGCCCCATGACTAATATCACTCGAGGAATAAGGATTGAAACCCATATCTCGTACCCGATTGAGGAATCGACAAGGGGGAAATGGTGCAGAAAGAGTATGCCAGGGTGCACAGTTGATGGTGCATTAGTGCGTCCAACCCATCTGGCATAAGTGCAAGGAGAAAGGCAAGGGAGCCTTACAGTGCAGTGTACAGAACAGGGTGGCGTGTCTTGTGATGACGGCAAAGACCCATCCCGTGGGTGCACAGGGAAACGGGAACATACCTGACTCCAAGTGTCGGAACGTCCCTCAATCTCACCTCTCGGTAATTGATTGAAGAAACTCCAGTCACACTCATCCCACCCTCTGTCTCACTCTCTGTTGATAGATACAGGAGGGCAGTCTTTTCCTGAAACCCATTGATGTAATCCTCACGGTCACTTGTGCAAAGATTGTATGCCTTGTGCGCATTTGATGGTGCAACAGTGCATCCCGCCTTGTGCCGGCATACGGTGCAAGAAGGAAGGCCAGGGAGCCTTATGGTGCAGTGCACAGAAACAAATTGTGCTTTGTGCATTGAGAGGCCCATCCCGTGCGTGCAACACTTCATTCACACTACTCACCTCTCATTTGATTTGAAGGGAAAAGACTGGTCTCTTGACCCACCCTCTGTCTCACTCGTTGTTGATAGTTACAGAGGGCAACCCATACTCACTTCCCCATCCGGTTAGGATGAAAGCTCACATCACTTGATTGTTTGTCGATAAAGATCGCGTCATCAGTTGTTGAAGAGGCATACCCAGGGAGGTAGCCATCAAATCGAACGTTGTGTTGAATAGGACATGTCATCTGCTAGAGGACAGGTAGTCACTTTGCAAAGAGACCCAGGACACAGCGTACCAAGGGAGGGAGCTTCGGAATTGAATCCTAGAAATATCAATTAATGAATCCACTTTTTGGACTGCTGGGTGTTACCACCTTTTCCACAGCCAGCTTCCCGCCCAAGGGTGTTGACCACCTTTTCTTGGAACGAGGCCTGCTATGACAGGGAATTGCTTCCTTTTCTCTCATAACAGATTTGTTTTTCTTTTGTTTTTTTTCTTTTCTTTTTTTTTTCTTTTTCTTGTTTTCCCCTATTCCCGAGGGTGTTTCCACCTTTTCTTGAAGAATAGGTCGGCATGACAGGGGCCTTAGTCCTTTTCTCCCATGACCGATATGTATATTTTTCTTCTTTTTTCCTTTTTTTTTTTTCTTTCTTTTCTTTTCTGTCTCTTTGAAATAACCAAGGGAATGGTAGAAAGACCATGTATCAAGACCAACCTCGCCATTGTCGCTGGTGGAAAATAGAGGATAAGAGATCAAGGCTGGAAGGTGGAATTGAGGGGACAAAGGGTTGCGTCCATCTCATCAGGAGTGATTGAAGAACGACTATCAGAAGTAGCATCATAAAAAGTAGAGTGCCGCGTCAATAAGGGAAAGGATCAAGTATCTGTAATTGTCAAGATCCCCAAGGAGGGAAGTACTTCTTCAGGCGATATCCATTGATCAAAAAGGGATCATCAAAGGCATCAATGGTCTGCACTTGGACAGAACCATTAGGGTTGACGGCAAGTACCTTATAGGGGCCCATCCACCACTGCTGGAGCTTGCCAGGAAACTTGCCAAAGCGTGAATCATAGGCTAGGACCAAATCACCTTCTTTGAACTCCTTGTGCTTGATGAAGCTATCATGGTAAGCCTTGCGTCGAGCTTGCGTGGCTTCCATGCACTGTAGAGCCATCCTACGAATTTCGTCCAAACATTCCAAGTGCAGGAGACGGCGTTGCAGTGAATCATCATCCCCCAAACGCTCTTTGATAGCCACTCTCAAAGAGGGTAGTTCCAATTCAACAGGAAAAACAGCTTCTGTGCCATACACCAGCTGGAAGGGTGTCTGTCCTGTTGCTGCTTTATGGGAGGTTCTGTACGCCCAAAGGGCCTCTGTAAGTCGATCATCCCAATCATGACGATGTGCGGCAATCGTTCTTGTTATAATTGAGCAGAGGATGCGATTGGTGACTTCGACTTGGCCGTTGGCTCTGGGGTAATAGGGAGTGGACTTGCGATGGCGGATCTTATACAACTCTGTTAATTCTTCCATGACTTTGTTGAGGAAATGAGTACCTCTGTCACTTACCAGCTCTAACGGACTACCAAAATGGGTGATGATATTCTCATACATGAACAGGGCCACGCTGTTACCATCGTCCCGCTTTAGAGCTTTAGCTTCACACCACTTTGTAACATAATCCGTACATACGAGGATGTATTGGTTCTGTTTCCTTCTGGTAGGAGGATCGATCGGACCTACGAAGTCAATGCCCCACTTCTCAAACGGCTTCAAGGAAAGGATAGGTTGCAGTGGCATGGCACTTGTCTTGGTGGGTTTCCCCATTCTTTGACAAGCATCACATCTTTTACAGTAATCATAGGCATCCTTGTGAATGGTAGGCCACCAATATCCTACTAGCAGAGCCTTCCTGGCTGTAGCTTCTCCTACAAAGTGACCTCCACATGGCTCGTCGTGGCAAGCCTTCAGAATAATCCCAATCTCATCTCCTGCAACACATCTTCTGAGCACTTCATCTTTGCCTTTCTTGTACAGTGCACTGCCTAGCAAGGTGTAGGGGGCTGATTCTAGCATGAGCTTCTTCCTTTCCCGATTAGAAATACCAGGAGGGTACTGTTGGGTTGCCAGCAGATTGGCAATGTCTGCATACCAAGGAGTTATAGTTTCTACCAAGAATAGGAAAGCATCAGGGAGGTCTGGATCATCCTGCTTCTCATCTGCAGTTTGTGGGATACGCGACAGATGATCAGCCAGAACATGGGAACGACCAGGCTTAGTAATCACCTCAAAGTCGAACTCCTGAAATAAAAGGAGCCATCTCATCATTCGTCCTTTCACATCCGCTTTGTTCTTCAAGAACGACAGGGCCTCATGATCCACATAAAATTTTAAAGTGGGTGGATAGGAGGTAATGGCGAAACTTTTTCAGGGCAAACACCATTGCCAAGCACTCCAGCTCTGTCACTGTATAGTTCCGTTCCCTATCAGTGACTTTTCGGCTTGCGTAATAGATCGGTTAATCCAACTTCGAGGAGCCCTTTTGGCATAGGACAGCACCTAAGCCTTCAATTGATGCATCAGTGTGTACATGGAACTCTTTCGTCCAATCAGGAGGTTGCAGAATGGGTGCCTCAATCAGACACTGCTTCAGAGTGTGGAAGGCTCTGTCACATTCTTCTGTCCAAGTAAACTCTGCATCTTTCCTCAGAAGCTTGTGCAAGGAAGTTGCCTTTGTCGCAAAATGGGCTATAAACCTTCTATAGTAACCCACATGGCCTAGGAACCCCTTCAACTGCTTGAGGTTGGTAGGTGCTGTCACAGCTGCGATCTTTTCAATCTTTGCAGGGTTTGTTGATATCCCTTGTGCAGAGACAATGTGGCCCAACAGAACTCTAGAAGAAACCCCAAAGATGCATTTGTCGGGGTTGAGGGAAATCCCATACTCCCGGCATCGGTCAAAGCATTGTTCCAGGTGTTCCCAGTGTTCACGGATCAAACTATAGACACAGAAGTCATCCAAATATACCTCAATAAAGTCGTGCAGATGATTTTGAAATGCGGCCATCATGACTCGCTGAAAAGTAGCAGGGGCATTGCAGAGTCCAAATGGCATCACTCGGTAAGCATAGGTCCCCCATTCTGTGGTGAAAGTTGTTTTGGATTGGTCTTCTTCTGCGATTTGGACTTGGTTGTATCCGCTGAATCCATCCAAAAGGGAATAAAGCTCATGTCCTGCCACTGTGTCCAACAGTTGGTCTGTGAAAGGGATAGGAAAGTGATCCTTCTTTGTCTTGGAATTAAGCTTTGGAAATCCATACATATTCGCAATTTGCCATTCTTCTTGGGTACAACCATGATGGGTGAAACCCATTCACTATTTGCCACTGGATAGATGAACTCGGCTTCCAGAAGCTTCAGCAGCTCCGCTTTCACCAATATGGAATAATTCGGATTCATTCGCCTCTGTCGTTGCCGTACTGGCTTAGCATCAGGCTCCAAGTCAATATGATGTTGACATATTGTGGGATCAATCCCCTTTAGGTCTTTGTAGGACCATGCAAACACGTCCAAATTTTCTTTCAACAAGTTGTACAAGGTTGACAACTCCTCTTCTGGGAGGCTGCTACCCACCTTCAAGTGGCGTTCAGTGCCTTCTGCATCCACAAAGGTTAACTGCCTTTCACCTTCTACTTCACGGATGAAGGTCCCGCGGACTGCTTCTGGGTACAGATCCGACTCCTTCAAGGGAGTGGTGTCCTCTTCTGATGTCCCACTAGAATCAACTTCTTCTTTTGGTGGAGACTTAGGTTGCTCCTTAAGATGTTGGAATGGGATTAGAGCTGTTTCGGGTTTGGTTTCAAGAGTAATTACCTCTTGGCTTGAAGACTCCTCTTCTGATGACACATCCAGGAACGTCACATAACAGGGACCCTCTGATGCCTGTTGGGTTGGTGGGACTGGTGCTTGTTGGCACGGTGCATCATCATCATCTTTCTTCGGCAAGGATGGGTTAGGACGGCATGAGCCACTGCTGAAAGACGGCTTATTCTTCTTAACCCATTTCTTATAAAGATTTTGCATATGAGAAGATCCATTTACCAGACCAAATGGTACCATTGCCATTCTGTCCCATAGCATGAGCTCGTCTGCTTCTGAAGCTTCTGGAACTTCTTCTTCATATATATCCTCTTCAGGTGGGATAGATTCTTCTAGCTCACTTTCATCACCTTCTTCGTCCATATCATATCCATCCTCTTCTGTCTCTGTCTCTGCTTCTGCTTCTATCTCTGCGTCTGCTTCTGCTTCTGTAGGAGCTCTGTAACAGAAGAACAGATTCTCTATTTCCTCTCTTGTCTCTGTCTTTGTCTCTGCTATGGCCATATAACAGGGAGAGCAGTACATCCATGCTTCTATCTCACTATCAGAAGTGATTTCAGAAGTCATTCCTAGTTCAGGCAGGAAGTATTCATCCATTGAAAATGGCTTTGCATCTTTTGAAAGTTGGCTTACAGTATCCACTGTTAAGGAATGTGCCACTGTTTTCTTGGGAAGGATCTGTTTGACAGCGTCTTCGTCTGTTGATGTTCCATCCGTAGCCTCATTAGGGGAGTCAGAAGATAATTCCAAGGAGGTGGATCCATGTCCTTTTTGAGAACCATACAGTTTCAGCACCACTTTGTTGGGTCCTCTACCCAAAGTCAAGGTTCCTTTGAACCAATCCGTCCTTGCTCGGGCTTCAAAAATCCATGGTCTGCCCAGTAGCAGAGGGTAGGATGTACCATAAGAGTTTGGCTTCACCACCAAATAGGTTAGCCAATAATCTTTTCCAGCCACTGTAGTCTTCACATATGGGAGAATGCCCAAAGGCTTGATTCTACTTTGATCCGCCAGTCTGATGAGCCATTGGGTTGGTTGCACACCTTGTAGGCCTAAATCCTTCATTGTAACATCCGTCATAATGTTTACTGATGAACCTCCATCAATCAGTGCATTTGAAATGAAGCAGCCTTCTATCCACACGCCAGTCTCTGGAGTACCCGGATCTAGGAAAGCATTAGCCACATCCACTTCTTTTACAGGCTCTGGAGCCTTGTTGGACTTTGTTGCTATTGAGGGAGCAATCCTTAAACCACGTCTTCTTGTCAGTATACTTTTGAACCTTTTCCGGCAACTGGGAGACAACATCAATAATTGTCGGAATGTGAGGTTTGGTCTAAAGGTATCTAGATCTCTAACTAGATTGTATTCCTTAATAGGATCCATTGGCTTCTCTAATCGGTTAGGGAATGGGGCAACACCCATTTTCATTTTCCCTCTTTCTTCCAACAGAGGAATTACAGGAACTTCTTCTGCCACTTGTGGCACTTCCTCCTCTTCTGTCTCCTGGATCTCTGGTCCTGTCTCTGTAACTGTCTCTATAACTCTCTGTGGCACTGTAGGGCTCTGTACGGCACTGTTAGGCTCTGTTCTGTTCTGTTCTTCTGGTGGAAGATTGAACTTCACTGTTCTGGCAGGAGGGTTATTTTCTTTCCGGATAGGTGGTTCCTTCTACTTTGCACGCGTGATGGCAGCAACTTCCAATTCCACCAAATTGGAGATAGGCTCTTGGGCCTTGGCCGGACTATTAGTAGCACTGTTTTTCACTGGGGCTGGGCTTGGACAGTCTTTTGCAGTGTGGCCTTCTCCTTTGCATCGACTGCATAAGGGCTTGTAATCCACTGACCTTCTGGGATTTGGACAATTTGGTGAGATGTGTCCCTTTTCTCCGCATCTGTAACATTCCACTTCTGATCTCTGACCACCGCCAGACTGTCTTCCTCTGTAACTTTGAGAGGGAAATCTTCTGGGTCCGAAATTAGGACCAAACTCTCTAGGCTTGGGTCCAATATCTTGTGTTGTCATTTTGGATTCCAACAAGTTGAATCTTGCATCTTCTTCCTTCCTTCTCCTATCATGCATCTCCTTCAGAGAGCAAATGTCCTCTGTATGGTTTTTCCGCAAACAGTAGGAACAGAAGGCCCCAGGAATAGTTGGTTTGCGTGTACATTCAGTGGCTAAATGGCCTGCTTGATGATACTTACCACACCAAGTATTTGACCGCATCACATCTCTTCTTGCTCCTGCAACGTTGGATATGCTTGTGGTATTCACTTTCAACGTCTGTAGCTGCTCTGTAATCACATCCATCAACTCCTTTTTGATGTTGGCAACTGAGTTAGATAAGTAGTCCTTCAAGCTTTCTCCTCCTGAGGCACTGGCAGGAGGGTTTTGAGGAGTCTCTGTAATCACTGCATAAACGGGCTGGGCTGGTACAGAGGGGTCTCTGTTCTGGTTCTGATTCAGAGCTCCTGTTTGAACTATTGGCTGTTGACTCCAGTTGGTAGGGTTCCACTGTTGCTGCTGATTTGGCATCGAGGAAATTGGTTGGGACCATTGTTGTTGTGGTTGAACCACCATTTGAGGCACGGATTGTGGCCACTGTGGATTTGGTGCACTGTACTGTGATACTGGGAGCATCTGTTGGTAAGGGTAGGGGACAGTCCTAGGAACTGCATTGGGTGGATACATCATTCCTGGCATCAGAGGAGGTAGGACTCCTCTTCTTGTATTCATCGCTAATCGAGCTTCCACTTCATCGTACAGTCTTGCTCCTTCTATTGCAGCTTGCAATGTGGCTGGTCTTTGCAGCTCCACAAACTTACGGACTTCCGGTTGTAATCCTCTGAGAAACACCCCCTTTTGAATGCCATCATCTAGATTATGGTTAGTCCATCTCTTCAGGATGGATTCCATTCGTGAGACATAAGCTTCCACTCTTTCTCCAGAGGACTGACTTAGGTTCATGAATTCCTCTCTCATGCGCTCTTCAAAACCTTCACGCCTGAATTTAGTGAGGAAGGCCAACTTCAGGTCGTCCCATGTGCCAAAAGTTCCTGCTGCTTGTCTCTCATACCACTGAAATGCCGCGCCCTTGAAAGTGGCGGGGAATATTGCTAACCAATGCTCAGGGGTTCTAGCATTGTTAGCCACACATGCTACCATAAAATCTGCTACATGAAGATCGGGGTCTTCATTGTACTCTCCCTTAAAAACTGGCAATGGGACTACATTCGCTGGCCTGTCTTCCAGGACTGATCTGGCTTGGAAGTGGACCTCCAACAGGAGGAAGGGCTTGATGTGCCATTGGGACTTCTGTAAAGAGTTCCGCAAGGGCGTCAAAGGCGGCTTCTGCTGCGAGCTCGCTCTCGGCTCTGATTTTTGCTTTCTCTCTTCTCACGTACCTCTGGACTCGTTCTAACGCTTACATTTTTATTGCGTCATTCATCAGGGGGTTGGCTCGACTATGTTGTTAGTGCTCCACAGAGGGTTAACAGAAGACTTCAGTCTCTGGAGAACTCTCTTGCCAACATTTCTTCTACCTCTTTCTTTTCAACGTCCCTGAATTTTGCTTTCATGCCACTGCACAGAGGAAGGTATTCGGTTCTGAAGGTGTCAAAATGCATACGTCTGAGCATTGTGGTGGTACCATCATCATAATAATGCCAGCTTCTGATGGTTTCAACAGTGTATGTTGTAAAGAACACTTTGTCTACCAACTTCCAGTGGGTTGCTAATTGAACAAACAGAAGATTATCAGTACACCAAGCATCCCATGTATCTTGCTGTTGAGCATCCACAAACAAATTCCAACTTTTTTCCTTCTTGTCTTTGTGAACCTCTACAGACCAAGACTCCTGAAGCTTCTTCACAATCTCCCACTTGATGTTATCTGGAAACTTCTCAATGAATGCCAAATCTTCCATGGATGGTCATTCTCTCTGTTTCTGCTCTTCAGTTTGTTCCCAAACAGTTTGCCACCAAGATGCAAGTTTCTGTTGCTTCAATAGGAAGAGGAAACTGTCCACCACATAGAGCATGCATCATGATGGTGATGTGTTTCCGCCATTGTGGGATGAACTTCTTGTGGAAAGTGGCTTTGATTATGAGGAATTCCAACTCTTCAGTGGAAGAAGGAACTTTACAAACATCCATTCAATTCTTCTCTTCTTGGCAATGCCATTTCCTTCATTTTCAGCCTCTTCTGGTGCTTGTTGATGGCAAGTGTTCCCCGGCTGCGCACCAAAAACATGGAGCCCCGAGAGGAACACCAAGGAAAAGGGAATTCTCTTGCAAGAAAATCTATCTTGTAACACTAACAAGCTTATTTATCATGTTTCATATGATCACAATGAAGAAAAGAACATCAGGCACAACAAATCTTCATACAGCATCATGTAGATCTCCCACGGATTTGATAGAATCAACCATATTCTTCAACATCTTCACAAAATCCATCAATAGAACAAAGAAAGAAAAGGAATACACCATCTTTTAATGGAAATACATCACATAGTATTCATCTTCAATATCTTCATAGTCTTCTCTCTCAATCTCTCATATACAATCACTCTGTTTCAATAGAATTGACTATCTCTGACTCTCTCTCTCTCTCTCTCTATCAATAATACATCATGTCCTCACTACAATCTCTCAAAATCACTCTCAATAATCCTTCTTAGGTCGTGGATACCCCTCCCAAGAGGTATGTCTGATATGAAAAGTCACCAGAGCCACTATAGTGTCTTTTCATAGCTCACTACTGTCACTTCACTCTAGTCTTCACTTGAGTCTTTGGCAGCTACTTCTTCCACTTCTTTCAGCTCTTTTGCACTTGTATTCACCTCTTTCCAAGGCTAGAAAACTTTCCTAAGCTACACTCTCATCCATCAGAACACATACAGAAGCATACAGAACAGTCTATAGAACAGTACCAGAACAGCTACAGTACAGAACAAAACAGAACAGAGACAGAAGCTCTACAGAAGACCTACAGAAGGTTACCGAAGGTCATCAAAACCTCATAACTCATTCTCAAATCATTCCAAACTCTCACAAACTATTTAATAAGCTTTCTCAAGATCTCAATCTTCATCAATCAATACTCTATCCCTCCTTACAAAAGACAATCAGAACAAAACAGAGCAAAACAGAGCAAAACAGAAGGTATACAGAACCTATTAGAACCTATCAGAACATCACAGAACCACCAACAAACATCATGAACTTCCAAAACACCATCATTATCATCCAAAACACTCTCAAACCACTTCCAAATCAATCAATCATCTCATAAAATCAACCATTCAGCTCTCAAAAACAACAAAAATCAGCCAAAAAACAAGTCATTTCAACACTCAACAAAAACTATGAACCTCTTTCGGAGTGTGTGGTGGACTCATAGCAACTATAACCTTGATCTTTTCAGGGTGGTCAGTTTGTGATTCCTACTGAACTGACCACATGGTTGAGCAATAGCCCATAAGGCACTCCAAAGACACACTTCAGTGGGTTGAGAGCGATACAAAATTGTCTGCAGTGCTCAAAGCACTTTCTTAAAATAATCAACATCCTTTACCTTACAGTGGTTGCCCCCAGGTCATCGATAAATACTTTCAACTCATCTGGGAAGATGTCACCAAAGGTCTTGTCTACTGTTCGTTGCCATGATCCAGGTGCATTGCACAAACCAAAGGCCATCACATGGTATGCAAAAGTACCAAAGACAGTAATAAAAGTCATTTTCAACTTGTCCTCTTCTGCAATTGCCATCTGGTTATATCCTGCAAAGCAATCCATGAATGAATATATTTCCCTACCCGCTAATTGATCCAAAATCTGGTCAATAAATGGCAACGGGTAGTAATCCTTAACCGTCTGCTTATTCAGCTCTCTAAAATCTACACATAATTGAATCTGGTTATTTTTCTTCTTCCTGATAACAACTAGTGAACACCATTCTGTATGTTGTACAAGGAAGATTAAACCATCTTTTTGTAACTTCTGTAACTCCTCAAACAGCCCGTCCCTCAATTCAAAAGGCATACGCCTTACCTTTTGATGCACAGGATGACTGCCTTCTTTTACAGGAATAGTATAAACAGCCAGGCTGGGAGGAATACCTCTCACCTCATCATAACTCCAAGCAAAGATATCGCGGAATTCTTGAATGGAATTCTTGAATCAAGGACACATAGTCCTCCCTTTCTATTGAACTAAGCATGGAACCTAATTTAATTGGCCGCGAATCATTCGGCGTGCCAAGGTCTAGCTCAATCACATCCGCATCTCTTATCCTATCTTGCGGCTCTATCAGCTCATTTAGAGTTACCTGGTAAATATCCTCTGTAGTGGACCCCTCTTTAGATTCATCACTGGATGATGTCTCACTACCAGATGGATCGTCTGCTGTCTCTAATTTAGTAGAAGATAAAGGAGCTCTCTCACTTTGAGGAGACTCAGGGTAAGCATCGACTATTACTCGATTAGCACCTCTACCTAAAACCACACGACCGGTGGGTATATCGACTTGACAGTCTGTTCGTAAGATCCAAGGCCTACCTAGCAAAACTCGATAGCTAGGACGTCCTGCAAATCTTATCACCCTAAAGTCCAAGAAGCATTCTACACTTGCCACTGTAACATGGACCTTAGTAACGCAACCTTCTGGTTGTCTCAGACTATCATCAGCCATTCTAAGAAGGGTGGAGCTATCCTTTTGGATGCCTAGACCCAACCTCTCTATCAACTCTGAACTCATGATATTGATGGAGAATCCAGTGTATACAATAGCATGCTCCACCAATATTCCATCCACATAAGCTGGAACCCTAGGGCAATTCTTTTCAGCATGATCAAACCAATCTTTCCCTACTCGTGCTATGCCCAAAGGTTCTACAATATACCCAATACGCAGGATCTTCTTGAATTCCTTGCGCACTCATGGAGATAATTTAATCAATTGCAAGAGGTTCACATCTGGTTTGACTTCACAGAGAGAACTTGCTAAATCAAAGTCATGATAAGTAGCCAAAGCTCTCTTTTCTCGCCAAACCATTCTTTCTTTTGGTCTTTGGACTGGTTTTGGTGCTTCTTTCTTGGCTCTTGCCTTCTTTCTTGGCACTTCCTCATCCTTCTTAGGATCGACTTTCTTGTCAACGGGCCTTAGAGGTCCACCTTCCATGCTAGGACTCTGGACTTGCGTCCCTTTATACCCTTGTTTAGGGTTTCCCTCAACTGGCTTTGCATTATCTTTGTCAATCTCTTTAGCCTTTTGGCCTCTTGTCACGGCTCTTAAGTTAGAGGTTTCAGCATCATTGACTCGTACAGCCTCAATAAGGCAGACTCCGTTGCCTTGTGGCAACTCTTCTATAGTTGTTTTCCCCTCTACAATATTTGTCTTGGTGCATCATTCTGCTGCAAATTATTTCCTTGTGCTTTATGATTCACTGGGCCCAACCGTTTACTCCCTTGTTGAAGAGAACTAATCTTACTCCAACAGGTAGCAGCTAAATGGCCCTCCCACAAATGTCACATTTCACATTTGGACAGTTTCTGGGGAAGTGCTGCCCACCACACCACTTACAATTGAATCTTGAGGGTCCACCCTCTTCAGGGCGTCGACTCCCTATAAGATTTTGTTGCTTCTTCAAGAAATTAACGTCGACAGCTGTTTGTCGATATTGTTCGGAAATCATAGCAGTATAATGCTTTATCATATCCTTAGCTTTGCCAAGGACATTAGATGCACTCGACTCATAGCCTCAATCGTCTACCCATCGTTCCATTGCCCTAACAATATGATTTGGCATTGGTTGTTGACCCACAGGAACAACATTAGAATTCGAAACTTGGCCTCCAACATTTAGTGGAGCCAACTGACTTGCCATAGGCATAGTCACACTAGGAGGAGCTGGCATCAAAGGTACATTCTGAACCATGCTCCCTCTCCCATTAGGGTTAGTCATAGGCATCCCTTGACTTCCATTCGTCAATGATGGATTGCCTCCAGGTACTAAACCCACATTAACATTCATTCGAGAGGAGTAGGCCGTTTGTAATCATGCTTCTACTCCTTCTGCCCACGTAATAGCGATGTCTATATCTGCCAAGGCCACATTGCTCAATTGTACTTGAATATTAAAATCCAACCCATGCAAGAAGTATTGCAATTGGGCAGCCGACGGAATAGGAATGTAAGTTTGTAACTTATGAAACACTTCCTTAAGCTTCTTGGCATAAGTTTTCACATTCTCATGAGGGTCTTGGCGTGTTACATTCAAGACACGCAACCAATATTGGCCACCTCTTTCAGGGGCATATTCTCCTCGGAAAGCTGCATAAAATTGATCAATTGTGGTTATGGTTCCAGACTCTATGCTGTGATACCATACCACAGCCCTTCCTTTTAACATCATATTAAAGAACATCATGAGATGTCCCTCATCTTGGATGCGATAATTGAACATCAATCTTTAGAATTCACAAATGTGAAATTCCGCATCCTCTTCAGCTAACCCATTAAAAATGGGCAAGGGAACTCCTAAGGTTGGTAAATCTGGTGTCCCTGCAGGAATTGCAATGGGTTGTGCCATGGTGACAATCGGATTAACAATAGGAGCTTGAACGGGTGAATTCACCCCCCCACTTGAAGTGGGTAGACTTGGTGGAGGAGAGGAAGAACTTACGCTTCCTCCTGCACCTAATGGACTATGTGGAGCAGTTGGGTTAGTAAGACCACTGCCTCTTATACGTACCGGGCTACTCCTTTGAGGAGAATAACGACTTACAATCTCTAACCACCGTCTAGCCCTCTCAGCACATTCTGCTTTTTGGATTTCGGCTTGATGGTCCTTGTCAGAGGACATAAACCAACTTTCTTTTGGTCCCTAGAAACCCTAGATCCGAAAACCACCACTTATAGGCGGCTATCGGCAGACGCACCACTGATGGGACCTGAAATGGGCCGGCACTGGCTATAGCACTAGCCAGACCTCATGCTCATGACACACAAACACCCTCACGGCCTCGCGGACTAGGAGCGTCAATCTAATGCTGAAGGACAAACTGCCCTCAAGCTTAAATCATGCATTTATAGTTTATAGTCCAACGTTTCCCTTAAACTCCTCAGAGGGAGAACCCATACTTATTGGTAGTGCCACGATCACACACATATGGAGGCAACCTCACGGTAGAAACACTGCGGCCCCACTACAGCTCTCCTACATCGCAGGGATTGGCTCTTTGATGCGATGCTCAATATTTAACACAAACGAACACAAACTCCTCTCTTTTATATTTCTCGTATTTCCAGGAGATATACTATGTTTTCTCACTTAACAGTCCCTTAGGAAACCAACCCTCTACCCTACGGAAAGGGATAACCTTACACTCTCAATCGTGGGTCAAAGTCCTAAGAAAACAATTGCTATGCAGTCTTGGAGATTTTTCCTTTGATACCATGAACCATGCATAGTGCATAATGTGAATGGTTTAGTGCACAAACATAAGAAAATCAGCATTGTGAATCGTGCAAAACCAATCTTTTCATGGAGAGACACCGAGCCTCACGCTCATGCTCCCTTTTCCTTTATTTTAAAACAACCACCTAAAGGCATGATGCAACACATAAATCAGATTTAAGATTGTATTTTGACGCTCAAACTCCCCTCTCACCCTACCGTTTAATGTTTTGCATTTGTTGATAGGTGTAAGAGTCATTTTATGTGTATTTCTTTATAGAAAAAGCGATAAATACGGATATAAACATAGAAATGAAGGTAAATCGAGGCTAACCTCATGCTCTACCTTCATTATACATTGCACAAACATAGATATAATTTTTCCTAATTTTCCTCAGCCCGTTTTCTATTTTTTCCTAATTTTAAACCCATTTTTCTCATTTTTGGGCATTTTTCCTATTTTTCTTTAATAAATAATGATTGAAAATGAAAGTTGATTGTGGGCTATGGCCCTTAGGTTCATTGATAGCAAAAACTCAGATTTAGTTGGTATGACATATCATATTTCCCATTTATATAGCAAAACCCCCAATTTTACCCTTAAAATGCGTGTTTTTCATGTATTTTGACACTAATTCCGGCCATGTAGCCTTATATTTTCTGATTTTCAGGTTGCAAATAGTTGAAACTCATGGCAAAAAATATCATAATGAACTTTCATCCCATATGAACAAGGTTTCATAAAGCAAATAGCATTAAAAAATCATTTTTCTTTGTAAAAATAGCATTACCGCTTATTTTTAGGTCTCGGTTTCTTGGTCTTGATTATGGGACTGATTTCTAGCATACATTTAATGCTCAACATCTTCAAGAACATTACTCTTTAGGTCTTCATCCACCCGAAAGCAATCCGGTCTCATCCGGACAAGCTTTCCTCCACCATTCTTCATTGTCTTCTTCCACACAAGAACAGTCCCTTAGGGGAGAGAGAGGGAGGAGAGAGAAGGACTAAAATCAGAAATCTTCATCCAGGCCATCATTGCACGAGCGATAGGCGGCGATATGATCAACAGGCAGAGGGGAATCAAGCCCCATGATCACTTGGGGGGGTTGTTTGCAAGTAGCATGATGGATCATCAACACATTGACCGCATTTTTTGGCGCCTAATCCATGCCACGATTTGATGCATCTCTTGCTTCCACACTTTCATGTGACATTTAAAATTTGGGCTCCCAAAGGTCACTAGCCCATTTTGCCCAAATTTTGTCCACCCCTTCGCATCTTGACCGTTTCCTTGGCCATTTCCCCTTCCGGGCTCCAAATCAAGCTCTGAAAAAATCCTGGGCATCCGCTGGCTTGACATCCCGCATTGGTTGGCAACTCTTGATAGCCCACATGGTAGTCTGAAAAACTATCAAAAATCAACAAGTGTTGCTCAGGCGCCTTTTAAAAGTCGTATTTCACTTGGTGCTTAAAATCGTCCTAGCTGGAGTCGCCGCCTTCGATGTTGAATATTTTTCCCCTAAATTCAGGATTTTTTGGCAAATTTTAGGCACATCCTGAGCTCAAAACTCCACTCTCATCTAAACAGGAAGAAGATCATGAACCCCAACTTCGGATTGTCCTTGAGACAATGAGGTCACATAAGCTGTATGCTAAGATGGAGAAGTGTGCATTCTTCAAACGTCAGATTGAATATTTGGGATTCATAGGATCAACGGAAGGAATATCAGTGGACCTTTGCTGATGACGGACTTACTGAAGAAGCAAACTTCCATTGCATGGTCAACTCCTGAACAAAATAGCTTCGACAGATTGAAGCAAAGTTTGGTATCAACACCTATCCTAAAACTTCTAGACCTCAATAAAGAGTTTGAGGTAGTAACTGATGCTAGCATACTTGCCTTGGGTTGTGTGCTCATGCAGGAAGGTCATCCTATAGCATACTCTTCAAGGAAACTAAAGAGTCATGAAAAGAATTATGCTACGCATGATCTAGAATTGCTAGCTATCATCCATGCTCTAAAGCTTTGGAGACATTACTTGTTGGGTAACAAGTTTACTCTAGTAACTGACCATAAGAGTCTCAAATGGATCTTTACCCAGAACGAGCTCAACATGAGGCAACGTCGGTGGATTGAAGTGTTGGAGGAATATGACTTTGAAATCAAGTACCAACCAGGAAAAGAGAATGTAGTTGCCGATGCACCTAGTCGCAAGGCATTCCTTAATTCTCTAATCCTACAGAATCCATCAACAGCCAGATCTCTAGCTACAAAAGTATCTATGCCAAACAACCCAATACTTGAGCTAGCTAGAGAGGATGCATGCCATGATCCGGCCTACCAAACAATGCTAAGGGAGATCTCTATCAAGGATCAAAATCAAAAGTTGCATGCTAAGTATCATGAATTTTCTATCAATAGTGGGCTTTTTTATTATAGAATAAGGCCGTGTGTACCAGCAAGTCAGTCACTTAAGTAGAAGATACTATGGGAAGCTCATGATTCCCCTTTCACAGGACATCCTGGCTATGCCAAGACTCTTAATGTAGTTAGGAAGAGCTACCATTGGGAGAGGCTCAAAGGTGACGTTCTCAAATATGTCACCGAGTGTTTGTCTTGTCAACGTATCAAAGCCAAACATGTCATGATGCCAGGGAAACTACAACCACTTGACATTCCCCAAATGAAATGGGAATTCATCAATATGGATTTTGTTGTAGGCCTACCCCAAGTTCAGGGAGGATACAACTCCATCATGGTTGTGGTTGACATGCTTACTAAGGTTGCACACCTTATTCCAGTAAAGACAAACTATAAAGCCTCAGACATTGCAAGATTGTTTATCAAGGAGATATTCAAGCTACATGGTTTACCCAGAAGAATCATTAGTGACCATGATTCTCTCTTCACCTCACACTTTTGGAGAGCTATCTTTAAAGGTATTGGGACTCAACTCTGTTTTAGCACCGCTTACCATCCCCAAACGGATGGCCAAACAGAGCGGGTAAATCAAATCATCGAGGATATGCTAAGACCATACTGTTGTCGAGAGCCGAAGAGGTGGATTCAATACTTGCCTTTGGTTGAATTTTCTTACAATGCTTCTTACCAACAAAGCATTCACATGACCCCTTTCCAAGCTTTGTATGATCATGACTGTCGAAGTCCCCTAAACTTCTCAGATCCAACCGTAAGGGTTGAAGCTTCAAGGCAGATGTTGGAAGAGATGGATGACCAAATAAAGTCAATAAGATAAGACATCCAAGCGGCCAAGGATAGATAGAAGGCATACGTGGATTTGAAGCGTCAAGATAAAATCTTCAAAGAAGGAGACATGGTCTTCATTCGCGTACACCCAAAGAAGAGTTCCCTATCCTTAGGAGATTGCAAGAAGCTAAGTCCAAGGTATTGTGGATCGTACAAAATCCTCAAATGCCTAGGACCTAATGCTTATAAACTACAACTCCCTGAGAACCTAAAGATTCACATTGTATTCCATATCAGCCTATTGAAGAAATATGTACCTAATCCTAACCATGTACTTGATGACCAACAAGTTGTAATGCCTAGTCAAGGAGTCCTTGAACTAAGGCCTGATAGGATCTTAGATGTTAGGGAGAGACAACTGAGATCCAGAACCTTGAGAGAATGCCTCGTCCAGTGGAAGATTATCCCGAGGAGGATGCCACTTGGATAGATGAAAGCACTCTCAACCAACAATATCCCAAGTTTATCTCGAGATGAGGACATCTCGATTCCTTCAAGGGGGAGAGAATGTAATATTTCTTCTGAAAATATATTACGAAGCCATGTGAATTCTTGGGCAAAAGACAAAGCTGGCATTGGGTCATGGACGGTGCGAATTTAAAACACGATGTATCATAATCTCCATTTGTAGAACCGAAACTATGGTTTAAGGTAACCGGATATTTCCGCGTGGACCTCCTCTTGGGAGGAGGTCAAGAGGAAATTGAGAGGATTTATGGAAATTTTTTTCTTTTAATCTTTTTTTTCTCCCCAGTCGGAGGCTATGCTGGAGGAGGTGGAGTAAAGCACGGGCACGTAAGCCTTGCGAAGGAGGTCATGGATGAGTGAATGTGGTTGAATCAGCATCGCGCTGGATGCCAAGGAGGAAGGTGAATGCCATGCAAATGGCGCGTGGAGGGAGGGAGGTACCTCTCCCTCTCCCTATAAAACCCATCGCCATGGGAGCATGAGGGAAGAGGCAGTAGCCGTGATGCCACCAGTTTGAGGGAGAAATCGGACGTCGCCAGGATTAAAGGAGAGAGGGGATTCTGAGAGGGGTAGACTACGCCAGAACCGCCATTAAACGAGATAAGGAGGAGGTTGTGTGATTCGGATGTAGCCATGTGAGAGAGGGAAAGCTGGGAGAGCGTATCACTGTTGCACCGTGAGGGAGGAGCGCCACCGAGACCCGTCACGGCCACCATTTGGCCCTGCCCGCCACCAAGCCACTACCTTCATTCCGCCGTCGACAGACGACCTTATTACTCCTCCCCCCCCCCCCCCCCCCACATAACCTTCTATAACCTTAGAAGCTTACAAAGGGGGGGGCCTTCTTAGCCCCCTTTCCCCTGGTTTTAAAACCCCTCACACCCCCCCCCCCCCCCATGTTTAACCCTTAAGCCCTTCCCTTTGGGCTTGAAACCCCTCGTATTTAAAGTTCATGAGCCCCCTTCCTATGGGTTTTAGGTTTACCCCCTCCTCCCTCCGAGTTCGTCTTTAAAGGCCCTTAGGCCTTTTCCCTCATTCCAAATGGTATAGCCTTTAAAGGCTAGTTTTTCCCCTTGGAAGCTCCTCCCTTAGGATTCTATAAGGCCATTTTCCCCAAGAAAAATTGTCCTTAGCCTTTCCTTTCCCTATGCAAAATACCCTTGGGGCTTTGTTTTTTTTTTCCCCCATTCATAAAAGGAAAGAGAGTGTTGAGTGTCATTTAACACCTCCCTTTCCCACTCAAAAAACCCTCGTAAGGGATTCCACACCTTTTATTCCCCATTCGTGCGAGTCTTTACAAAGGCCATTAAGCCGTCCCCATGGCTTAATGGGTCTTAGTCGTGAAAGATTCTAAAACACCCCTTTCGATTTCCCGACTCCAAGGAGGAAGCCTTCTAAAATCTATTTTTGACGGTGCAAGTTATTGCAAAAGAGAGCCACGGTGGAATATCATAGAGGAGTTGTAAAGCTGCTTCCATGGCGGAAATGCCACCTAAGAAAGTCCAAGGCGCAGCCGTGGGAAGGTCGTCTCCTGGCATCCACGTGGATATCTCACCCCAAGCCCAGGTTTTCCTTCCTAATTTTTATTTGATATTGTTGTAATTCAATCATGAAAGGTTAATTGTTAGAAATAGGATATATTTTTGTCCTAGTTGTTCACGACGAAGGAACTTAGTCATTAATACTTTTAATGGAACATGCAAAATAAAGAAAGCATAAATGCATTTCTAGCAAATAGATTTATGCACTGAAATGAATTATAAGCTATATTATTATCCATTAAAATAGTATACTTCGATTAAGCCTATAAGTATAAATTGCATCTCGCACTATTAAACCATACCCTCTTCGCAATGAATCATCATGAAAAGTGCAAAGCATGAAATGATTCTTACGATGCATAAACTCTATGAAATTATCGTTTGTCAATTGCATAAATTATCAAGTAAAAGGTTTCTTATTTAGCATGAATTTTGTTTGCAAAGTAAAGGGAAGATTAGTTGAAATTAACCTAACCTATGCCTGACCTCAAATCGAAAGTTAGGGTTGAAAAAACAATTTACGCATAGACAACGAATCTTGGGGAAGTAATCTCGAAATTATCTTCTAGAGTTAACCAAATTGGCATAAACCTAAAACACCTAAACCGCGGAGTACTCGTTTAGAAAAAGTTGAATTCCAAAGAATTCACTAGGGAATTTAATACATGACCTAATCGTACGTATTGTTAAAACTGATATTCCTATACCTTAAATACTTGCCCACCTTCACTGAATGAAGGGACAATGAAAATGTAATTGGAAAGTGAGCTAGGGTTTGGCCCTAAGAATCTTACAAGATGAAGCTTGGAAACCCTAGGCCTAACGACGTCAGCCTACTAACCTAAAACAGATTGTTTCGTGACTCCATTGTCTCATAGTTCTATGTGACACTTAAGTAACAAGTGTGGAGTCATATGATCTTGTGATTTGATCACAAGGGAATGGCCAAGTTCTCGCAATGAAGTTGGCAAGTCCTTACGCAAGTTATCTTGCAAAAGGATGAATAACCATCCTAATTTAGTATCTTTCTTGAGTAAAGAAGATTGATTGGAAACTAAAGACCATCCGATAAACTGAAATAACTAATGAACTTAAGGTTTGACCAAGTCGGGTTAATAGGGTACACCCTAACCCAGGATATAGGGGATCTTGCCAAGCTTCAAGTCATCCCGGATCGAGTGCTGGATGCATTCGAAAGGAAGGATTCATTCCTTAGCAGTTTGCCAACAAAAACGATCAATGGAAATGTTTGTGCTTGCTACAGATTTTAGAGCACTATTTGGCTTTGTTTGATCAATGAATTAAAAGATAAATGGATATCTATACTTCAGGGTGAAGGCCTGAAGGGAGAGGCACCTTCAGTTACCCTCAACTGCTTGCCTGCCTGACCGTAACCAAGGGGGTTGTTGACCCCGCCGGGAAAGTGGACCGAACCTGCCACGAGAGGTCTCTCCGTTGAGCACTACTTGGAGCAGGAGGACGCTTGAGTGCTAGGGGGGGCTCTAGCCGTAAATCCCTCGCCTTCCTGGCCCTGCACAAGAGGTTAACGTGACTCGGGATTGGATCTCGAGGCCCGCATACTAGGCTACAGGCAGAAACTTGGATTAGTGATCCCTATGGATTGCTGGATAGCCTTTGGGCGGATTGTGGATAAGCCTATGGGTTGGACTCTTTATATTTCAAAGATAAATATGATAACCTGTTAATAAGGAACTTGTCTGGTATTGTTTTTCTATGTCAAGTGATAAGATTACGTGAAAGAACCAGTGCCTAACATGTTAAATAAAGAAGCTGGTTGTTACATGTCCAACTAATGTGTTAGGTAATTAAATAACTAAAACAACCCGAGGAAAGTGCGGAGGATAGGCCATAGGTTCGTCCTACGGATGGGTGGTCCCGGTTGGCTGGGAACTTTTCTCAAATCTCGATGGACTGTAGAAAGATTGTCAAAGAACAGGAACAACAAAAGCGTTGACCTAGAGTTATAATTGAACCCGATTTACACTGTTTTAGGGGAACGGAATGAGACTATGCCTTATGGTAGAGAGGTTGAGCTTTGCATCCCTCTTGTTTCCCATTCTCCTTGAACCAAGTGCAACGTGAATCCGCCTTGGACCTAGCATTTCTGCGTAAAGTAGTTCGCTTGGGTCCGACACTAGTTGCTGTTAGGAAATAACTAGTAAGGAAAACCCTAATTCACGTCGATCCTAAGTGGAAACGGGCAGAATACTTCCGCTACGTGGCAGACGCGGGAAGCCCTAGATCGCAAACCCCGTAACATTCCATGAGAGTGCTAGGCGGAGCTTTCTAAACATCCTTTCCGATGGACTGCTAAGACGTGTCCTGAAAATACAAGTGAACATGTTACAATTTTCCTATCACAAGCATAGATCAAAGGTAAGTTCATGACAATCACAACAAAAAATAGTCATACCACAAATAGAAAACATTAATTATTTATTAATGGAAAATTCTATACATAGACCTAACCTTACTTTTTTTTGTTTTCCTTTTTTGGAGTAAAAAGAAAATTTTGAGAGAACATTAGAGAGAAGGAGCAATAATTAGGACACCAACATCTTTGATGTTTGAAGATACAAGGTGGAGCAAATCATAAGAAAGAATCAATCTAAATGCATTTGTGGACTCCTCTTCATCTTTAGGATGAACAATTGTAGGACTTTTGGGTGGTCTTTCTCAACTTGCCTAAATCAAAGCGCATTGATACCAACTGTAAGGTGCCCGCCCATTCGCTATCCAAGCACACTTTTAGTGATCTATTGAGAAACGAATCTAAGCATCATTTCCTGACACTCCCATGGAATGTTTCGAGTTTTGTCACCTAGGGGTTTTCGAATCTGCCTCACAACAGAACGTTCACTACTGAATCCACTAGGATCGACTTGAAATTGGGCTCCTAGTGGCCAAGGTCTCCTAATAACATTGTAGCGTCGAATCCTGGGCATCCTACTTTACGGAAAGATACCTAAGCCGAAGCAAACCCATCCCACACTTGGTTCAAAGAGAATGGAAAACGAGAGGGATGCGCCATCTAACCTCTCTACCCGTAGGGCGTAGTCCCATTCCGGTCCCCTAAAATGGCATGAATCGAGGTTCTATCCTAACAATTTCTAAGATCGAAGATGGTAAACCTTGTGAGAAGCCTCCCAGTTCCTTGGGACCACCCTACCATAGGACGGACCCATTAGGGGTTCCGCCCACCCGCCTCCCTTAATAGCTTTATTTTTCTAATTAGGTCCTACCACATTTATGTGTGACATTTAAAGTTAGCTTCATTAATTAAGCCTTTTAGGGAATAGGGTTCGTTCGCATAAGTTATAGCACAGACACAAAAACATAGTAAATAAATCTATTGACAAACAAGTTCAAACAAGTTGCTTAACTTATCTTCAAGTTAATCTTTATCTCCCGTCCATACATGAGAAATTATGTATCCCTTCTGTCCAACAGAAGTATCCCTTTTGCGCTGCAGAAGCAATTGGTCCAAATCACATGGCACCACAAATTCAATCCTTTATCTAGAATGGGATCTCCCAACATGCCCAGATGTTGGGAGGGGGGGCACAGAAGTCTTCAACTACATTCTAGACCTAGCAAGGGGTGTCTAGAGCTCCACCTGACCTACAAGCTTTCTAGGAGTGAAACATCATTCCCGTGGTTGGCCTTTTCACCACTCGACCTTCAGCCCATGAATCGAGCAGGGCCCTCTTTGGGTTAAACCACGGTGCGATCATGGAGGTGATCCACCCGTGCAACATATCCTTCCTTAATTAAATCCTTTAGGAATCCAGCACAACAATGCATTTAGCTCTAATATCACTTTCTAGGAAAGCATTCCTTTATTCCCATGGCAACTTGTCATCATAGACCCTTGCCATGCATATAGCATAAATCAAAAGCACTTGGAACAATTATCCAAACAACAAACTAACAACCAATTGAATGTAAAAGCATTTAGGTGCTAGATCAACCAATAAAAAAACCAATCGTATTCTTGCCAAACAATGCAAGAATACTCGCGATAACATTACCATCGCAGATATGTTATTCCTCTTGGGATCAAAGAGCGATTCTATGTAAAATTTACTTAACTCTTGTATGCACAATTTTTAATGTCGTGATTATGCTATTCATAACCCTTGACCGATTCCTCCTTGTAATTCCTCTATCAATAAACAAGCCATATGCAACTAGGAGCAATTAACTTTCCTTAATACATGTACTTTGCAAGCTCGATCTTTTGAATACATGAGATAAAATTTATCCCTTCCTATGGTCTATTCTCATGCATCATAGTATGGGGCCTAATGTATCTCATATGAGAATCAAAACAAGCATCTATCAATTTGAAAATACATTACTTATGACTGGAACCGCAGTTGGATTGACAGTGATGCATTTGCCCGAAGCTTTGTTGTTGGTTGTGGGATTGCCATCCGCACGTGACATTTTTCGCTTGGGGGCCATCGTCTGCAAGTAGACTCAAGAGATAAAGAGGGCGGAATAGATTCAAGATAGGAGAGTGTAAGAGAAGATGGCTAAGTCGAGAATCAAGATAGAGGGAATTGTGCAGCCTCTCAGGGTAACTCTCCTTATCCTCTCTTGTGTCTCCTCATGCCTCATATTTATAGTGAATTAGAGAAGAGGGCTTGTGGGCTAAGAAGTAGAGCTCTTTGTGGAGGGGGATCTTGGAAAAATCAGTGATGTGATGCTCAGATCATAAATCTGATGGTTCCATTGGCTCTGAAAGGGGGGTAAAACTCCAAGACACTTGGTTAGAAAGCTCTCAGCTCACTCCTTGTTTTCTTTGCAAATTGCGGGCTACTTCCTGCTGCTTGTGTGGCAGGGTTTCCCTGGTCACCTAGGTACTCCAGATGAAGTTGGAGATGGTGGGGATCAAGTGGAAGCGGTGGCTAGATCCCTAGAGGTGTCTAGAGTAAGTTTGTGGAGGTTATGTGGGTTGGAAGCCATGGCAGCTTGTAGGAGGAGAGAGAGAGAGAGGGTTCGAGCAAAAGGTAACTGAGGTTTTATCCTCTTTCAACTCCTAGGACTCCAAAATTGGCCTAGAACCCTTAAATTTTGCATGAAAAGAAGTGACGGCTTGCTATTTTAACTATTTTACCTCGAGGTATGTCTAAGTCTCCAGCCATAGCTCCTGCTTGCTCAAAAAAGCTAAAGTTAATTGTAGTCCTTCTTGCTGTACATGTAATTGTAAAGCTGAGTAACTAGGGTTTTTGGGATTTGAAAGGGAAGAAAGGGGGAAAGGGGAAAAGGACCAAAGCTTGAAGCTCTGATACCACTTGTAATGAAAGAAGCTAAGAGGGGAGAGAATAAGAGCTTAGGAGAGAGAAAGAGAGCAAGAAGAAGAAGGAAGAAGATTAGAAGAAGAGAGAGAGAGAGAAAAGAGGAGAGAAGGGAGGAGGAAGCCATGGAAGTTGGAGAAGAAGGTGAAAAGTATGATCTTGATAATAACTGGTTGCCCTAATTTGGGGCTCTGACACCTTATATACCCCGGTCAGTGTGACGGGTGTCTAAACCCTAGTGCGTATCCCGCTTGTTACAATATTAAGGCCACCTAACGTAGATAAAAGCAAATCATCATCGTTGACAAGCATTACATCAACTTTTGGCAAAGCATCTATAGCAATGCTCCTCACCTTTAAAACATACTCATTGATAGATATTTTCTTTTTCTTCAAGGTATTCAACTCTTTCTTGAGTTGAATCTTTCGTGCCTTTGTATTACTAAAAACATGTTCTCAAAAATTATCTAAGCTATATGTGATATTTTTCATTTCTAATATGTCCTAGCATAGTATTATCACTAACCCGCAGATAGCCAATACATCACCTTTTTGTCCTTTGCATTCCGTTCTTTCCACACCTTTAATTCATCTTAGTCGCAGGGTTACTCAACTCTAGCTCCTTTTCTTCACTTGAAACAAACTCGTAAAGGCCTTTTCCAATAAGGAAGATTGTCACACAAAACTTCTATGATGGGTAATTGTTCTTGTCCAACTTCTAAATGATGGGATCTCCACTCTTCTCTACCATTATCTCGAAAATGATACAAAACAACAAGTAAGTCTCTTGCAATCTATTACAATAAGTATATAGTAATACACCAAGCAACCTTTTTCACTAACTCCTCAAAAGTATGTGTAATTTGAAATATGTATGTAGATAAAAGTTATGTTTAATTTCTCACAAACTCCTCAAAACGTGTAGATTTTAAATTTGTAACATGTGCACCCACTTCCAATTGCCATAGTCAAAATTACAAAATGCCTTAAAATTGTTGTCTATAACCTTGCATGTCTAAAACGAGGCCAAAAACGGCCTTAGATGGCTCAAAAAGAATTGAGAGAGCCTTAAAGGGTAATTTTCTAGAATATGCAGTGCTCTGCTTGCACACAAAATGTTGAGATATGCAAGCTGACTCTACCTACTATTTGTTGACTCTATCCATCAATAGTAGATTAGCTGGATGATATGTGTGTGTAATAAAGTTGGTTAGCCTTAGCTGGTACAATTAGAATAAGTCTTTTTACACTATTAGACTTAGGTTGTAGTATATTGTACGTTGTGTTACTCAGTTAGAGTAAGTGTGATGAATAATGAAGAAGAAGAATATTGAGAGCTGATTGATCTTTGTTGCCCCTATCTCTCTCATCTTTCTGACATGCTATCAAAGCCATGAATACCCATGACTCCGTGAAGCCTAAGAAAGCATGGGAGCTCAGCATCAACATTGTGGAAGCTGGAGTTTGAAGTTAGGAGTTGGAATGAAGAGATCTGAAGTGGTCTATAGGAGAAAAGAAAGCCGTCCTAAAAATCTTGTAGCACAATGGCATCCATAGCTTTGTTCATTGGTATGTACCTTGTGCTTGAGGTGCCTACAGCTTGTTGAGGCTTTTCAATAGGATCCTTTGCCACTTTAATGAGCTCTGCTACATGAGAATTTAGTAGAAGAACAACATCAAATCCAAAAACGTGGGCAGATTTTTGCTTGCTCTAGAATGGATAAATGGACATATTGAAGGGTTGATATGATGAAGGTTATGTAGCCTAATCATACCAAGAGCAACCCCCCTTTGAGCTTGGAAACCATTGTAAGTAAGCCAAAACTTTACATGTACTTGCTTGGAATTCTAAGAAGTATTCAGCCCACCCTAAAATGCTTGTGTTGGGAAAGCTAAGTACATGATATTTTTGGAAATGTATATGCCTTGGACTTTATGCATTTGATATGATTAAAAGGGGCCAAGAATTCAATTCTCGAATGCTTCACAAATCTAAAATTGCAAGCTGAAATCTATTTCTGAATATATGAGAGCTTACACTTGAAGTTTTGAAGCATCCTAACACCTATTTGGTACCCATAAATGCTTGGATGTTGATCCATGAATGTAAGATGATTTGTGGCTATAAATGGGCATTAAATTCTCTAATCTAGATTGAAATATTGCTAGTTATAATAGTGGTCTGAAATTGAATACAATGTAAGCATTGATGCTTGTCTAATCATATACTGAATTCTTGATGTAATTAAACATGTCTGTGATGACTTGAGGCTGTTTTGAGATGGAAATACTTCAAATTACATAGAGAAATTATTGCTATTTATAGCATTGAGCTAGTTGAAAACTATCTATTACAATTATGAAAAATTGAGCAAGCATTTATGTCTATGCAATCATGTATTGTTACCTACGAGTCATGACATGTCTAATGTGATTTGAGGATGTTTGTGGCCTGAAATATATATAGAGAATTTTTGTTGGAAATTGTAGATTGTGATCTATAAATGGTTTTGGGAACATACATATGTGTCATGCATGTAGTGAATGAAACATACTTAGCATGCTACTAAACATGGTTGTTATGACATATATTTGGAGATTTTTGCCATGTTCTTGAGTTGAGAAATTGTTAATTTTTGCAGTCAATTTACTATCATAGATTTGAGAAATAAAACCATCCTATGCAAAGTTTACTTGGTATATAGGGAGTGAGACATTGTCTAATTTAGACTACATTGAATACATAGAGTTGTCGAGATAGCAAATGCTAAAAGGATTTATAACATAACTCAACTAGTGGGTGACAAATTAGACAATATCAACTATGCTATCTAGAAGTTCAAAATGGAGAAATTTGTCATTGGCAAGGGCAATTGGGACTTGGTTATAGGTGCGGAGGCTGAGGCTAAACTCCCCAATAAGAATGCGACTCTTGATCAACTTAGGGCACATTGAGAATGGGCTAAAAGAGCTCCTAAGGTGATGCATTGGCTATCCCTATGTATAAGATTCTGGTGCCTCAAACCACATGAAACCACATGTGGCAAGTGGTTTGCTGAGCTGAAATTAGGTGATAATGGCTAGTATATACTGGAGATGTTTCTCACCGTGACATAACACACATAGGGATTTTTCCTTTGGTTATGCCTGATGGAAGAAAAAATCACTTGCATGATGTATTGCATGCACCTTCAATCACCAATAATCTATTATTTGTAGGTCAAATGGTTGAGCAGAACCTACACATACGATTTAATAGAGATGGCTGCTTCATAGAGAAGTATGGTAGAGGATGTAGATTCATTGCTAAAGGCCAGAGATAGGGGAGTATGTTTACATTGGATACAAATATACATGAGTTTAATGCTGCTATGTTTGCTCATGATGAGACAAGTATCCGAGATATTGATATATATGGCATAAACGGATTGGACATGTAAATGTCCAAAAGCTAAAAAATATGCAACATAAGGAGCTTGTTATAGGGCTACCAAGATTGAAGTGTGTTGATTTGGGACATGTATACTCCACATGTTAGTTTGGGAAACAAGCTATGTCTCCATTTTCTAGGAATACATGGAATAGGAGTAGGCCTTTACAACTTGTGCACTTAGATGTCTCTAGGGATTTGTGCATAATGCATCACTTGGTGGGTCTGGATACTATGTTACATTTGTGAATAACTATAGCTTGTGCACATGGATATACATCTTAAAGCATAAAGATGAGGTTTTGGATAGCTTTATGGATTTTAAAGCTCATGTTGAAAAATAACTTAACTATTATGTCTCGTGCTTAAGATTTGACAATGGTGGAGAGTATGTCTCAAAGGAGTTTGACAGATACTTAGCAAAGTATGGGATTAGGAGGCAATTGACTTGTGGCTATACTCCACAGTAGAACGGAGTTGCTAAAAGAAAGAACAAGGTGATTATGGAGGCAGCTAGGGCCATGTTAAATGAGAAGGATATGTCTTTGTTGTATTGGGTTGATGCATCACTTATAGTTGTCTATATTATGAATAGAGCACCTACTCTAGGAATACATGAAAATACACTTTATGAGTAGCTATATGGCTACAAGCCTGACATACAACATTTGAAAGTAAATTGGTAGTATTTCCTATGTTCATATTCCTAATGAAAAATGAAAGAAACTTGACCCTAAAGTAGTGGTGTCTTTTCATTGGATACTCACAAGAAAGAAAGGTATATAAGTGTATTGTTTCGACTACATGAGAGATATTGCTCAGTTGTGATGTTGTATTTGATGAGTTGGAATCTTGGTATGGTGCTAAGCAAGTTGCAAAATATGATGACACTTCACAGGGCACATATGCTAAAAATGGATGGAGAGGCACTTCTTCTATTAGTGGACCTATTCAAGATGCATCTAGTAGTGTAAGTCCTTCGACATGCAAGCTACGTAATCATGGGTCTCCTTCCATTGACATGGAATATCAGTGATGGGGAGAGATACATACAAAGAGAAGGTTTCTGAGGTTGTTATAGGTTCATTGACTTCATGGTATGACTCTAGTGAGAGTCTTGATAGTGAGTTTGGCATACTTGGAGTGGTTACACTTGGAGTTAAGTAGAGATATGTACCACCTCATGAGAGAGTGAAATCTAGTTTGCCTCCATTTTTATGGAGATAGCAGAGAGAGAGAAACCATGTGGATAGGCTTACCTACAATGGATACTCAGTGAGACATTATGCATACATGACAGAATTACTAAAATATAGAGGCCCTACATATTTTGTAGAAGTATTTAAGGATGAGAACTAGTGCAAGGCTATGTGTGATGAATATGAGGCTTTGGTAAAAAATAGAACATGGGATTTGGTTGACTTGCTTGAGGGCAAAGTGCCTATTGTATGCAAGTGGATCTATAAGTAAAAGGTAAGTTTGATAGCTCACTAGAAAGGTACAAAGCCAAATTGGTAGTGAAAGGATATGCCCAATAGTATGGGCTCGATTATGAGGAAACTTTAGTCTAGTTGCTAAGATGGAAATTGTATGGACTATTCTAGCATTGCTTGCATCCAAAGGCTGGAATCTTTATCATACGGACATTAAAAATGCTTTCTTAAATGGTGATTTGAAAGAAGAGGTTTATATGGATCAACCAAAGGGCTAAGTGCATCCCGACTATCTATCATATGTATGCACATTGAAGAAAGCATTGTATGGCTTAAAGCAAGCCCCGTGAGCCTAGAATGCCAAGGTTACTTTCTACACTATTGCATACACTTGGATTTCAGTTATGCAAAGTTAATCACAGCCTATTTACCAGGAAAATAGAGATAGGATATGTGATGAAAGGATATTTTTTACCAAGAAAAAGAGAGACAAGGCATTAATGACATAAAAGCTATGTTGGATAAAGAATTTCAAATTATAGACTTGGGAAATATGAAATTTTTCTTAGGCATTGAAGTTATGCATATAACTCATGGGATATGGATGATACAAAAATAGTATGCACAGAATATGTTGGAGAAGTATGGCATGCTGGAATGCAAACCCATGGACACACCACTGGAGCAAAATTTAAAGATGGCTATTGATACAGTAGATGTGATAGAGAACATGACTATGTATAGATAGATGGTTGGTAGTTTGATGTATCTCACTATCACTAGACCGAACTTGAGTTATGTAGTCGATTTGATAAGCCAATTTATGTAGCAACCAAGGAAACCTCACCTAGATATTGAGAGGATGATTTTGAGATATGTGAAAGGTACATTGCCTTATGGGTTGTTCTATAAGCATGGTAAGCGTGTTGAGCTTACATGTTATTGTGATGTAGATTGGGCTGGCTATATGTATGACAGGAGATTGACCAGTGGATATGCATTTGGTCTTGGAAGTAGCATGGTTAGTTGGAGTAGTAAAACACAATGTATTGTCTCTCTCTTAAGTACAGAAATGGAATACAGGGGTGCATCATTGGTAGTGTGTGAGGTTACTTGGCTACTTAAGTTAATGGATGAGTTGGGGATTCGTGTCGATAAACTAGTCAAGCTATATTGTGATAACATGAGCAATGTGCTCCTTGCAAGCAATTCTATTTATCATGCCAGGTACAAACAACATAGAGGTACATTAGCATTTCATCAAGAAAATGGTGCTTGGAAGCATGATAGACCTCATACATGTGAAGGCTGAAGACCAAGTGGAAGATATCTTCACCAAATCACTTGGTAGAGATAAGTTCACTCATTTTAGATCATTGCTTAGGATACAAGAAGTGACTTGAACTTGAGGGGGGTGTTGAGATATGCAAGCTTAGTCTACCTACTATCAATTGACTCTATCGAGTAGTAGATTAGTTGGATGAAATGTGTGTGTAATAAAGTCAGTGGTCAGACTTAGTTGGTACAGTTAGACTAAGTCTTTTTACACTACTAAACTTAGGTTGTAGTATATTGTACATTGTGTTACTTAGTTAGAGTATGTGTGATGAATAATGAAGAAGAACAATATTGAGAGTTGTTTGCTCTCTGTTGCTCCTATCTCTCTCTCATCTTTCTAACAACAAATCTCACAGCAATATGAGATTTTTTTCTCTGTTGTACTTTTGGTACCTCCACAGGCATCACTATCCAAGAGAAACAATAGAAGAATGGGAGAGCTTCTTACTTGTTTCTTGCTTTCTTGAATTGTTGCTTCTTCTCCTTCACTTCGGCCTTTCAAAACTAGCCTCTCTCAATGGCATTGTTGTGATATCATGTCAAGAATCGCATGATGGGAAGAGTTGCTTGAGTTGTTGTGCCAAACACACACCATACATACAAGAGGAAGCTCATTCAAGAACATAAGAAAAGAGATGGAGGCCAAAACTTTTTTTTTCTAGGTTTTTCATTTTCTTCTACACACAATACAATGTCCACAAAGTACATATAAGATACAACATAAAGGAAAGTGGCCTACTAAGCCAAACAGTGCATAACTGACAATGCTAAATGATTAGCATTATAACTATGCCAGATGTAGGTAGATGCAACAAACTAAATATAGTAAGTGATAGGTCAGTGGCTATGTGAGGGTCATAATGACCATTGGTGTGCTAAGTGTAGATGTGGGGACCCATCTAACCAAGCATTCTATCATCAATGTCTGCACATGTTGAGCTTGTTATCTTAACATTTATATGTGCACATGTGTATACATATACACTAAGTGATAGGACATGAATGCATCATGACATGCATACATCAAATTCATGGCACATGCCATTTTTTAGGCCTACTCTACTATATACACCAAAGGAAAAAGAGAGAAAGAAAGAGAGGGAGAGAGAGATTACGTAGAGGCAAGAGCAAAATGAAGCCCTACAAGCCCCTTGAGCTTTCCCTTATATAAAATTTTGAAGCCCACTAGGGTTTGTGTCAGGCCCATTGGACAAAATATATTTCTTGGTAGGCTTTCTACTTTACCCAATTGGATTTTAGACAATTTTTAAGTTACCTTTTACCTACTCTAGAATGATAAAAAAATCAATGTAATCATGTTAACATAGTAATCATGTACCTATTTGCATAAACTTTTAAGTAATAATATAAATATTTAATCCCTGGCCATGCCACATAGCCCAAAATCCATTTTTTCTCTTTTCTAGAGGTAAGAAAATCCATAAAGAAATCTTTGCCAACAAAATAAAGCTAATGTGATAACCTTACCTTGATAGTTTTCTAAAAACCACAAAAAAAACTCATTGTCTATTGGAGGGCTATCCATGATATGGAAAAATCCTCCTAGAAAAATTAGCAAATCTTTTCTTGATTTGAGAAAATGATAGCTTGATTTATGCCTTGTCACGTCTCTTTCCCACAACAATAGTGTTGGCTCATGTTGGCACTCATCGAATGATACATTTCTCTTTATATGAATAACATTCTCCACTTTAGCCATATTAGCACCATTGCCATGAGCCACATCCAACTCCATGAGCACTTCACTATCAACTATTTTTTTCCATTTTGTACTACATCATTCCCCTTAAAGGCAAAGGGCCTCTTTCAAACCGCAGCTCTTGTGAGCCACCATGTGTGAGGGGGGAAGTAATAGCAACCCAACAACAATGTTGGCTTGTTGGTACTCATTAATGAGACCTTGGTGATTGAGAATAGCCTTATTTACTTTAGCTATATCAGTGCTACCACAAGCCACATATAGCTCCATGCATGCTCAATCAATTGCTCGTCGTTTTGCAGGGTCCATCTATCAAAAATCATCCATATTGTGTGCATTCAAAGGGTATTAAAAATACTCTTTCTTTACATGCTATAAGGAAAAAAAATACCCACTTTTCTTTAAGAAAATTACTAGTTTTTTAGTATTTTAATTTAAAATTCTATTTTATAAATATAACTATGTAAATTTTACTAAATAAAATAGTCCCTTTATTGGTTGCATGTGGTACACTTATAGTTTTTGGGATCTAGTCCCAAGGTCTATCGCTTTTTCTCTTTCTATAGTACATCTATTTTGGAATTGTGGAATGTATGAAAATTCACTATGAGAATACCATGATTTTATTTATCTATTTTTGATAATTTTGTCTATTTGTTACATTATCTATGACTTGTTACATGTATGTACGCATGTAAGACCGATCACATTATGCCTAATAGATAGATAGAAGGATACTATTGGCCTCATATTGTGTTGAGTAGATTATTATAGACAGAGTTATGTGGAATAAATATTTTGAGAAAGCATATTTTTATATATAGTATTTAATTATATTTTAATGTTTCATAGTATGAAATTATTTTATTTTTGTTTGCTTGTATATGCACAATGAAATTTTAGGTACATACGTGCAATTTATTCATTTAGATGCATTTATTTTGTAAGATTTGATTATTGTTTTTGTAAACTTTGGTCCATGTTTATTAGGTAGGAGTTAAAAAATATTGAAGCAAAAGCAAAGAGTTCACACCAACAATGTAAGGCCTAAAAAGAGGATGTTTTTCAATGTTATTTTTAAGCACAAAAGCTTAATACAAATTATATTAAATACTTGCATGGGGGAAGTGCTCCCCCATGCATGGAGTAAGATTATATGTATCCAAGTTTGTGCCACCATGTATGCCTTCTCTATTTCTTTTACCTCTTCAATTTAAGTTCTCTTAAATTTTGGATTAATATGTCCCATTGTATATTGAGGGACTAAAACAAAAAATGTTATCTAAATATGAAAATTATTATAATTCACTCTATGAAAATAAGATAATTTTTACTTTATTTATTTTGTAGATTTTTTCTATTTGTTGCATGATCTGTGACTTATTGCACATGCACCCATGTGATACTAGTTGTATTATGCCTAGTAGATAGGTGGAAGCATGTTAATATGCTATGTATTGTGGTGAGCAGATGATTAGATAGAGTTATGTGGAATAAATATTTTGAGGGAGAATATTTTTATGCATGCAAATTAATTATGGTTGAATTCTTCATAGCATGGATTATTGTATTTTTGTGCACTTCTTTAGTGCAAGAAAATTGTAGGCACACACACAATGTATTTATTTAGCTACAATTATTTTGTGAGGCCTAGAAGGCTTGATTATTATTTTTGTAAACATTAGTCTAGGTTTATTAGATAGGAGTTAGAATATATTGGAGCAAAGACATGGCATTCATACAAATAGAGCAAAGTCTAAAAAGGGGATGTTTTTCAATGTTATTTTTTACCTAGAAGCTTAATACAAATTCTTTAATTTTGAATTGATATGCGCAATTGTGTATTAAAGGACTATAAGAACACCACTCCCCTTTAAGGCGGAGGCCCTCTTCCCAAGCATCAGGGATTCCTCTAGTGAGCCATCACATGATAAAGGGGAAGCAATCACCATTACTGCCCTTTTACAAGTAAATGCCACTACTAGTAAGTTGCCCCATGCTTCCAAACTCGTTCACCTCCTTGGCTACTTTCACTCTCGTCAGTATTTTGATTCGTATTCATTATTTAGACACATTTTCTTCTTTTTTATGAATTTTGATGATAGTTTGATTTTCTTTAAGTATCCCTATAAATAAGCATGGTATTATGAAAGTAGCAAGAAGTTTAAAATTATTTTACCAAGGGGCACAACAAAAGCTAAGTTTTTAAATCAATTATAGGAAAAGAAAGTTTTCCACATGATACTGCCTATAGCTTAAACATTCACTGCAATGATATAGGGGCATAGCGATGGGCCTTGCGACGCAAATAGCGATGCAAGTAACGATAGTATTGAGAGAAAAAAAAAGCGGGCGAAACCCGAGTGTAGCATTTTGCTGCAAAGAGTTTGAGAGAGAGTGAAAGAGATTGTGGCTTTGGGAGGGAGATGGAGAGGAAGAGAGAATGAAAGACAATGAGAGCTTCTCATCGCCACAGCCACCGCCATTTGCAAGGAAGAGGAGGAAGTGCACGAAGAAAAAAGAGGGGATATTGCGAGGAGGAGATGAAGAATCCATCCCCGGGCCTTTGCAATGAGTACATTGCTGCCTCTTGGTTTGTTCTTGTTCTTTCTTCTTTTCTTTGGTTTGTTTTTCTTAAGAATGAGGTGCATTGAGGGAGAAAGAGAGGAAATGAGAGAGGGAGAAGAAGAAAGGAAAAGGAAGAGAGAACAAGAGAGAGAGATAGGGAGGGAGAGAGGAGAATGAGTGAGAAAACATGAGGGGGTGGAGAGAAACCAAGAGAGGGTTTGTCATGAAGAGGAGATGAAGAATCCATCCTCCTCTTGGTTTGTTCTTGTTCTTTCTTCTTCTTTTTTTAATTTATTTTTCTTGAGAATGACATGCATTGAGGGAGAAAGAGAGGAAATGAGAGAGGGACAAGAATAAAGGAAAAGTAAGAGAGAGAGAGAGAGAGAGAGAGAGAGAATAAACATGAAAGATAACAAAGAAAAAGAGAAACAGAGAGAGGGAGGTAGGGAGAGAGGAGAATGGGTAAGAAAACACGAGGAGATGGAGAGAAACAAAGAGAGGGGCAACACACACACACACACACACACACACACACACACACACACACACACACACACACACACAGAGAGAGAGAGAGAGAGATAAGGGGGAGAGAACATAAAACGAAGAGCACAAAGAAAGGTGCATAAATTGTGTTAGGGTAGTTAGAAAACTAAAGCTACTCTTCAAGGGAAAGGGGTGAAAGGGGTGTTTAAATTGCCCGTGGATTTTTTATACAACAAAGTGGTATTGGTTAGCCAAGAGAATTCCATTAAAAATATGAAATGCTAGATTAGGAATGATCGAATGTCAACTATCCTAATGTGTCATCCTAGATCCAAAACAATGTTATTTTAGGGGGCTTGAGTTGAGACTATACCTTATTAATAAAGTGGTTGATGCATATTACTCCCCTCATTTCTCACTCTCTTTAAACCAATGCAATGTTCTACTTAAGTTTGAGAGATGATAGCAAAGTAGTTATCTTAAGCTAATATTAGATAACCATGGTAGGAGACTATAGTCATGATTAAGGCTTGCTTGAGGTTAATCATTGTGGGATTGAGATGGAGCTTTCCCTACTCGGTACACTTAATTTGGATGAAAAAGGATCAATTTGTGCACACCTTATATTGACTTTATGATCTTTCTGCATTATGAAAGGTGTAGGATATGGAATGACATATATTTCTTTATCAATGCCGATCATCTTTCCTATATTAGAACCCACATTAAGTAGATATAGTGGATAGAAAATCTAAGAGTTGTTTAATGTTTATTTTGAATGAATCTATAGTTAAACCATACTATTAATGTGTCTAATTTCCATGTATCTAAAGTTGTTATGTGTTGTAAACCAAAACCTTTCACTTGACGTTAATTTTATTGAGTCATGTGTCCTTGCTCTCAATGCAAGTTGGCAATCAGACAAAAGCATTGCTTGTCTATAGAAAACGTACCATGCTTTAGCAAGTTCCAATCGGAGATCATTGATCAAGTGATCTCATACTTTGAGAAAATGGTAAAAAAAAATGTGTATCAATCATGCCTTATATTTGTAAACTAATTGAACATCATATAAAAAAACATTAGACGTGATCGTAAAATTTATACAGGGAGGTGATGTATCATCCCAAGGAGGAATGTACCTATTGCAGCTAGTTAGAAGAGTTCATGGGCATGCAATGGATGGAGTGCCTGAGCCAATCCACCACTTGGAAGGCACGACCAAGTCTATACTGTCAATACCATAGGAGACACATAGCCTTTCAGACATTCCTATAAACTTTGAGCTTGAGATGGAGGCAATGATCTATGCGTTGATACCCATGGATGCCAAGACATCTAATCCGTAAGAGAAGAAGTATCCATACCATTATATGATGGGTGCCGAGTATCTCACCTGAAGACACTGCTTGCACTCCTAAGTGGGCAAGCAAAATATGGGTGGAACGATGCAAGTGTGACCGAGTTGTTCAAGTACATTCTATGTACGCTTTGTTGATTTCTTTTCTGCACCATTATAAAAAATAATTGTTCTTTTTCAAGGTGTTTTATGATTTCTTTTCACGATGCTAAAGTATCATATATTACCACTTGAAAATACCATGCATGAGTTTCGTGATGATGTGTGACATGTTTTAAGAAAGTTTGGCATGGATGACAACAACATCCATGCATGTGTCAACGATTTCATGCTATTTCGAGGAGAGTAGGGGACTATGGAGGCATGTCCAAAGTGTGGTTCTCACAGGTATCGACAGGACTTGCAAGGGCAAACCACCCCTCAAAAAGTTCTTAGACACTTTCCACTTATCCCACGTATACATCACATGTTTCATACGTCGGGCATGGTGAGCTTGACAATGTGGCATGTATAGAATAGATCCACAGATGGAGTCCAATGAATATCAATGGATTCACGCGTATGGAGCCACATTAACTCTACCTTTCCGAGATTCGTATAAGAGACAAGGAATCTTCAGCTCAATCTTGCTATGGATGGTATGAACCCATTCGGTCTCTAGTCAACTTCTTATAGTGTGGCCTATAGTCCTTGTTACTTACAACATCCCCCCATGGCTTTCTATGAAGAAAGGACACATGATCCTTAGCTTGCTTGTTCTTGGCCACTACAAAGTCAAGAATATAAATGTCTATCTCTATCCATTAGTCAATGAACTACCTCATGCTCCTTGGGTTTTATCCACTAAAGAAGAGCGGATTTTGAAGAAAATTATCAGGCCTATCTGCACTCCAATAGATATGATGCATTCTCTCAGATCCGCTTTTTCTAAGACCAACTATTACAGCTAAAATCCCATGATTGGTATAAGATATGTCACGTTTTTACTACAAATGGATTGTAAGTGACCTGTGCATTTTGCTATTTGGAGTCTAGTCAATATATGTAATGCTTCTTCATTTGTGGTAGTTTGTACTATTGATCGCGATCCCAAGATGCCTTACTCCAGAAATACATGGGGCGATTTATAGGTGATCACATTTAGTGCAATGGATCTCACAGAAGGAGATTAAGACATTCTCTATTGAATCCGCAAGGTGGGGAGCAGTGCAGACGATTTGTCAGAAGTACCTGCCCACCAACATGCTCATGACACAAACCCACCTTCTAGTGCATCTTGTAGATGAAGTGGAGATTGCGAGACTTGTCCATATGCTATGGATGTTCTTCTTAGAACACTTCATGAAAACCCTGAAAGGCTTAGTTTGTGGGACAATGAGCTGACAACATGGTTGCTGAGAGATGATGATAGACTAATCAGAGATGTGGTGGCTAGAAATGGGGTAGAAGAAATGATGGATGTTGCAATGGAGGAGAAAGTGAATCTTTTTTGTATGTTGCACCATGTATCCTTGGTGGAGAAGTGGCTCATTAGGTACGAACAAGCTCGGAAAGATTGAGAAGTAGTGCAATTGGAATTTTGATGCATTACACACCATCAACAGATTTGATATCCCAAGGGCATGGAGGAGATGTCATGGTTTATGTCTATACGATGGTTACATGGAGATTTGATCGCAGCCTCTCACGAAAGGGTGGAGATCTCTACTGAGGAGTGGGAATTCTCGAGGGGATATAGTCCAAAGATGACCATATGTTTTATAAGCTATCATATCTAGATTTTATATGTGACAACTAATCTAATTGTTTCAATGTACAGTACAAAATATACATTGCAACATGATTGTGCGGGCAACATTTAGGCGTTGAATGCATTGACAAAATGCGCTCCATAATGGATTGTGGTGTCATGGCAAAGTTCGAGCAAGAGAGTCAACGATGAGCCACGGATCCAAACTTTGTTATAGATGAGATGGAGTATTTTGGGAACTTGCAAAATGTTATCTCAGTGAATTACCATAGCTTCTCCATGATCATATTCAATGTGCAGTGGTTGAAAGTGGTACTGGAAGGAGCCGAGGCAACAGTTCTCGATGAGATTCATCTTAATTTCTCAAAATAGATTCCGAAAAGAGATGGACGGATCTACACAACACGTTTGTCTTGCCGGCCAATTGTGAATAGGTGCATGAACTGTTTTTTTATAATTTTATTACAACAGATATGTCACAAATGTTGAATCTCTCTTGTATGTGATTTTGAATAGGTAATTTTCTATCCAAACCCTCGACAACCTCGATGGTAGTATGTTGTGCCTTTAGCTCCCTGAAGTGCGAGAATGTATAATGAAATCAATGTTTCTAGCATAGATGAGAACAATATGTAGATGGAGGGGTCGGTATAGCAAGGGGTGGAGGTCAAAGATGGCTTGGAGCATGTAGAGGAGGCAGAATTGGGCAACGATGATAAAAAGACAGGAGGCCAATAATTCTTTGAGAATGAGATGGACTCATCCTTTTATGGTGACCTGTCTATTGACCTTCCATTGTATGTAGAGTTGCGCCAGGAGATTGACGTGGGACCATAGGCTATGTCATACTTGTAGCATCCGTCTACTCAATTCATTGATGAATTGCTTATAAGGATACTCTAGAATATGCATTTTAAGGTAATATAATTTTTTCAGAGTTATATTATCATGCTTTTCTTGAATATTTATATTGATTATGCTAATATCACTTTCTTTCTATGGAGGTCACCTTTGATGATATTTGGAGAGCACGATAAGTCGAGGGGTGAGCAACAATGAGTTGCAAGAGATATTCACACGTATGTCTCCAAATCAAATGGCTCAATTCGGAGATATGGTAGACCAGGAGCTATCTTAAACACCATCAGGCCATTCTGTTAGATCAACTTCAGCACGCTCTGATGCTTTGGTTTCGAGTAGAAAAAGTCGACACTCTAGACTTAGGCCGAACGGATGGAGTGACTCTGGGGGATGCTGCAGAGACGTGGATGCGGTGAGCCCACGGTCAGCTCGAGATACAAGTGCTACTCCTTACTCTTGTGCATGTTTGAGGGAGGGTAGTTTAGATGATTTTGTGGGGACACCAATGTAGTGTCTCTATCTCATTGTTCTAGTGGAGTTGTGTCACCTATGGGGGCATTTACTCTAGTAACTCAATCTTTTGCTTAGCCATCCGCAGGTAGCATCCTTATGGGTGCTACTCCAAGAGATACCACCCTCGTGGGTATATCAGATATACAAGGGTCTCCTAGTTATGCCCAAGAGCACGGTCATAGGTGGAAGAGGAAACATCTTAGACATATCCCAAAGGGGTATGGATACCTTGTGGATGACAGGACAAGAGCCCTGATCATGAATGATGAGGGGAGGAGGGTGATGCCTATCAAGATTGTGGGATAGAAGGAAGGAGTCTCACTTGTAGCTTTCTCACTTACATAATGGGGGAATACACACAAAGGTGGAGGCTGAAAATAGTTTTCCTCTTCTTAGTTGTGTAAGCCAAAAAGAACTCTAGTACATAGAAATAGAAGAATCCTATATATGGGTCTCAAACCAAACTCAACTAACTAAGGTGGCATACTAACTGAGCCACGAACTAGAGTAGATAAGGATAGTTGTCATCTAGCTATTACTCATGGGCGGTGTACCAACCACATCTGCAGCTAACACGTCGGTGACATAAATGCACAACAGTCACCCTGGCATATCAAGAGTGGAGCTCGATATCTCAACACTCCCCCTCGAGCTCAATCCCAATTCCTACACACCAAGCAGGTCTCTGAACTTGCGTAGCTTCTCTACACCCAATGCCTTCGTAAATATGCCAGCTACCTGATCCTCTGTGCTAACATAAACTAGATCAATAAGACCTAGTAAAACCCTTTCCCGCACATAGTGATAATGCACCTCAATGTGCTTTGTTCTAGCATGATAGACTGGGTTATTTGCAAAGTGTATACTACTCATGTTGTCACAATAAATGACAACTGGCCCATCTATAGGCTGATGCATATCATAAAGTAGCTTATGCAACCAAGCTACCTCACATGCAGCCATTGCTGCGTCCCTATACTCACCCTCTGTGCTCGACAAGGCAATTGTAGGCTGTTTCTTGCTGCTCCAAGTGATTGCAGCACTCCCAAAAGAGAACACATATCCATTGGTAGATCGTCTATCAGAAATACTACCAGCCCAATCAACATCAGTGTATCCATGCAACTGTAACTGAACCCCAATCTCATAAAGTAGTTCATACTGCAATGTGGACTTCACATACCTGAGTATGCGTCTAGCCGCATCCAAATGTGTTTTCCTTGGAGCTTGCATAAAATAACTTACCAATCCAACTACATAGCTCAAATCTGGCCTGGTAATAGTCATATAGATCGAACTTCCTACTATGCGTCTGTACATAGTAGGGTCTTCGAGAAGCTCACCTACATCTACGCTCAACTTCACATTCTGCTCCAAAGGAACTGAAATAGGCTTACAGCCTGTCATTCCATATTTGGACAGCATGTCCAATCCATAATGCCTCTGCAAGAGCCATATCCCACTTGGTGATCTAATCACCTCAATGCCCAAGAAATAACGCAGCTCTCCCAAATCCTTCATCTCAAACTTCTGCTTCAATAGCATTTTCACATGAAGGATATCTTCATCACTATCACCTGTGATAATCAAATCATCAACATAAATGACAAGCAACATAATACCTTTCTCTGTTTTTCTCACATAAAGTGAGAAATCTGCCTTGGAAATCTGAAAGCCAATAATGACAAGATACTATCCTATCTTGTCAAACCATGCTCTAGGTGCTTGCTTCAAGCCATACAAGGCTTTTTTCAACCTGCAAACAAACTCAGGATGAACAGCATGCACATAACCTGGTGGCTGCTTCGTATAGAACTCTTCTTGCAAATCACCATGCAAGAAGGCATTCTTTACATCCATCTAATGTAAAGACCATCCCTTTGATGCAGCCATAGCAATGACTGCTCTTACAGTTGCCATCCTTGCAACCGGACTGAATGTTTCTTCATAATCAATGCCATATATTTGTGCATACCCCTTGACTACTAATCTTGCCTTGTATCTGTTCACAGAACCATCTGCATTGTGCTTCACCTTATAAACCCACTTATAACCAATTGCATTCTTATCTTTAGGCAAAGGTACCAATTCCCATGTAGCATTTGCTTCCAAAGCATCCATTTCTTCATCCATGGCTTTCTCCCATTTTTCTTTTCCCATGGCTTGCTCAAAAGAAGTGGGTTCTGGTTCCTATATCACTTTGACTATATAGGCATAGTGAATGGTTGTAAATCCATCATATTTCAGCCTATCCATAGGATACCTAGCTCTAGTAGACCTGTGCAAAGTAGGCTCACTTCCAGGTGCTCTTAAAACATCCCTGGTCTTCCTTACTCCAGGTGTAACAATAGAAGGAATACCCAACTCATCATCAATGCTCTGTTCTGAGCCACTAGATTCACCATCCACATAAGAGTGACCTGCATTCACATCAAACATGGGCTGATCTACCTTCTCTTTTCCTTTTCGTGAAACCTGCATACCACTATCTGCATTGTTTTGAGGAGATTCTCCTGATCTCAATCTGCCTGTCCATGGCAAAAAATGTGAACCACTACTAGAGGACACTCTAGATCCACTAATATTTTGTGACTACTGCTGTGAAATCTGTGCAGCATTACCATTTTGTGCATCTACATCATCAATCACATTTACTGGTTTATACCATCTACTCATCTCATCAAAAACAACATCTCTGCTCACTGTAAATTTACGAGTAGAAGGGTTATAGCATCTATACCCTTTCTGCTCTACAGAGAGTAACCAATAAAGATGCACTTCTCAGCTTTTGGATCCAGCTTGGATCTCAACTCATCTGGCACATGAGCATAGGCAATGCAACAAAACATTTTCAAATGAGAAATATCTAGTTTCCTACCAGTATACCTCTCCTCTAGAGTCATCCCATGTATTGCTGCAGTGGGAGTCCTGTTCATTATGTAGACTACTGTAGCAACTACTTCAACCCAGTAAAAATCTGGTAAGTCTTTTTTGTTGAGCATGGCATGAGATACCTCTCCAATATGCGTGTTTTTTCTTTCTGCAATTCCATTTTGCTGTGGGGTATGACTACATGAATATTGCTGCTTTATGCCATGCTCCTGCAAGAACCTTGCAAACTCATTTGAGAGGTACTCTCCCCCTCCATCTGACCTTAGGCATTTTATTTACATGCCTGTTTCTTTTTCAACCATAGCTTTAAGAGTTTTGAATTGCCCAAACACTTTACCTTCCTTTTTCATAAAATACACCCAAACTTTTCTGCTATAGTCATCAATGAAAGTGACAAAATAATGACAGCCTCCAATAGATGCAGCTTTAGTAGTCCACACATCAGAGTGGATTAATTCCAATGGCTTCTTACTCTCTTGAACATGTCTAGGAAATGGTTTCCTTGCCTGTTTTCCAAATTGACAGGCTTCACATACCTTATGCATTTTCTGCAACCTTGAATTTAGGCAATCCTGCAACAATATTTTGGGCTTGCATTGATTTAAGTCGTTGTACATTAACCCTGTCTACTAGAAGATGCATAATTCCCTTGTTGCAATTTTCCATTCATGATGTCATTCTGCTTTTTATAGCAGTTTTTAGCCATATGACCCATTTTACCACAGTAGTAGCATTCAACATTGTTGTTTGCATTTTGGCCTCTTTGCCATCCACCACGACCTCTTTGGCTCCCTCTGCCTCTAGAGTTACCACGTCCTCCTCCATAGGACTGGTTTTCTTGAATTTGCTGCATATTTTGATTTCTACCACGGCCTCCAGATTGGCCTCCTCTACCTCTGCCTCTACCTCTTCCAGCATTTGAGTAGAAGACAACTTCTTTTGAAGTTCCTCATGAACAAGATGCACCGTCATTTCTCTGCTCCTCAGAAATTAGAAGAGCAATCAACTCCTCAAAATCAGGAAATCTTTCACGGACAGAAATCGATGTTCGAAACTGTGCATAATCCTTTCCTAAACCATTCAAGGTCACAGAAACCAAATCATCATCTTCCACTGGCGACCCAATGGAAGCAAGTGCATCTGCAATCTTCTTCACCTTCATGTGGTAGTCATTGATGCTCATACTTTCTCTTTGCACATTGTGCAACTCTTTCTTGAGCTGCATTTTCCTCGCTTGTGTATTTGTGCTATACATTTTTGACAAAGTATCCCATGCCTCCTTTGACGTACTTGCATCCTGAATATGCACAATCATAGAGTCTGAAATGTTGATAGACAGCCAGTACATAACTTTCCTGGCTCTCTCATGCCATCCTTTAAATGATGCATTTGCTGTTGATTGGGAACATCAGGAAGAACTGGTTCTTCTTCATTTCCTGCAACGAATTCCCAATATCCTTTTTCCATAAGGAAATTCGTCATTCTAAACTTCCATGCTTGGAAGTTGTTCTTGTCAAGCTTTTCAGTGACAATCTGTGAAAGAGAATCAGACGCCATTACAGAACACTGCAAAAAATTTCTGTCACTACAAAAAACACAGTTTCAGCCTCACAAGGGCAGATCTGCAAAACTGACGAAAGTGGTATTTGACCACAGTCACTTCCTAGTGACGATTTTGCATCGACAGGAAACAAGGATGATTATGTAACTCCCAATATCTCTGTGCACAGGCATATGATGCAATTTCTACAGTAACTTTTCACCGACCTGTAGAACAGTGGTCGCACAGCAAAAAATAGGGCTTTTTCCTAAGTGCGTGCGGAAAACTTCCGCCTCCAAAACAGGCCCCGAAATGGCCTCAAATAAAAAAAAATAGGGAACCAAGGGCTAAAGCCCTTACCCGCAGCATATACTGCCCTCTTGCTACACCGCGAAGGGCATCTCAATCTGAGACAATGCACTCTTGCACTTTCCGGCTGTGCTACCTACAGAGACTTGCTCCCAAAAAAGAAAAATGAAAGCAACACTGGTCCTCTTACCAGAACACCGCAAACTTGGTTTGCTATCTTGAGCTGCTTACCACGAAACAGGCTTTGATACCATGTCAAGATTGTGGGAGAGAAGCAAGGAGTCTCACTTGTAGTTTTCTCGCTTACACAATGGGGGAATACACACAAAGGTGGAGGTTGAAAATAGTTTTCCTCTTCTTAGTTGTGTAAGCCAAAAAGAACTCTAGTACATAGAAATAGAAGAACCCTATATATGGGTCTCAAACCAAACTCAACTAACTAAGGTGGGATACTAACTGAGCCACGAACTAGAGTAGATAAGGATAGCTGTCATCTAGCTATTATTCATGGGCAGTGTACCAACCACATCTGCAGCTAACAAGTCGGTGACATAAATGCACAACGGTCACCCTGGCATATCACGAGTGGAGCTCGATATCTCAACAATGCCTCCTATGCGAGAGTTATGCCAACAAGTTTTTCGGCACAATGTCTTGGACCATTGGAAGAACATACCCAAGGGAAGAAAGGACTACATAATAGCATCCTTGCATGAGGAGTTTCTGGTACCCACTACAATAGAGAGGTTTTCCATAGGCTAGATGATGGAGTACATGCGTGCATACATGTCACACAGACAATCGACAGACACACGCAAGGCACTCAGGAGTGGCGCCTCAAAGCCCGAGTGGCTAGACACATATGACTGGTGGAGACTCAAGGAGGAGTCTATAGATTCTCAAGACATTGGAGACAACAACATGAAGCAGCGAGGGCACGACTGGAAGAAAGGGTGGTCCATTCATCTTGGGAATGGTGGACAAAGGACTTATCTGGAGGACTTTGTAAGTTTTTATTTTTTTCTTCTCGCTTTCTTTTTTGCAATATCGCTTATACTGACAATCGTGTTTCTAACAGTTGTATTTTGTTTTCTTTGCAGCACTCCATTACAAACCGTGATCCCATCGGCCTAGAGACTCGATATGCAGAGAGAGACAGTCTCACTGCATTGATCGATAGATTATATACACACGGCAGCCTAGTAAGTCACTCATCTTTCTTGTCCATAGTTACTATTTTTATTAAAATGCATTATTTATGGTAGACTAATTGTAGTTCACTACAAGATACAGGCCTCATACTGACATTCAAAGAGACGAAAATGTTCACAAAAAAAAAATGCCCCCATTATCATTAAACACGCCAATATTAGTGATGCCATAGAATCATCACTATCGGTATCGCTATTTGCGTCGCTATTGTAATGCAATAGGGATGCAAACTACGATGCTAATATTGACGCATGTAGTAAATTTGCAATGCTAATACTGATGGTTACAGAGAAAAATAGATTTGTAGTAGGACAGCCCTACCACATGTAGCACTATGTGCTATATTTGGGCCATACAAAAGAGTTACAATAAAGTGTACAATGTTCGTCAAAATGAAGGCAAAGTGTACTTGAATACATAAGACTGATACATAAAATAAATACAATATCGTGTAATGAAGGTGCTTATGGAATCATGGCAAGATACAAAGGATGATGATATCATAGTGAATAGAAAATGCCTACATAAATTACATGACCAAAAAAAAAGAGGATGTGTGATTTTCCATGCATCCAACGAGCTATAGATTCTCACCATCCAAAAGCTCGTCTCACAGCAAAGGAGGATCAAACAGACTCTGTAAAAAAAGAAACAACTACACATTAGCCCACCATACAATAATACATTTTAATTAAAATTAGTAAATATGGATAAGAAAAATGAGTGACTTATTGGGCTGCCGTGTGCATACAATCTATCGATCAATGCAGTGAGACCGGATCTCTCGGCAAATCGAGTCTCTAGGCTGGTGGGATTGTGGTTTGTAATGGAGTACTGCAAAGAAAACAAAATACAACTATTAGAAACACGATTGTCTGTACAAGTGATATTTCAAAAAAATAAGAAAGAAGAACAAAATAAAAACTTAAAAAGTCCTCCAGATAAGTCATGTGGTCCCCACTCCCAAGATGATGGACCACTTCTATCTCCAGTCGTACTCTCACTGTCTCACACTGTTGTCTCCAATGTCTTGGGGAATCTGAAGCCTCCTCCCTGAGTCAGTGCCAGCCATTTGCGTTTAGCCCCTCGGGCTTTGAGGCGCCACTCTTAAGTGTCTTACATGCATCCGATCATCTGTGTGACATGTACGCATGCATGCACTCCATCATTCAATATATGAAAAACCTATCTACTACTGTGGATACCGAAAACTCTTTATGCAAGGATGCTACTATGTAAACCTTGGTCCCCTCCATTATGTTCTTCCAATGATCCAAGATGTTGTGCCAAAAAACTTATTGGCACAACTCTCACATACAAGCCATCACCCTCCTCCCCTCATCATTCATGATGACGGCTCCTGGTCCTAGCATCTATAAGGTATCCATACCCCTCTTGGGTATGTCTAAGATGTGTCTTCTCCCATCTACAACTCCACTCTTGGGCATATTAAGAGACCTTGTACATGTGGTGTACCCATGGGGGTGGTATCTCTCAGAGTAGCACCCATAGGGGTGCCACTTGTGGACGGATGAGCAAAAGTTAGAGTGATTGGAGTAGACATCCCCATAGGGGTAACAAATCCCACAGGTGACGCGACTCTAGTAGAACAACGAGACAGAGACACTACATCGGTACCTCCACAACAACCACTTGAGCCACCCTCTCGAACCTGCATGACAGCGAGGAGTATCGCCTATATCTCAAGCCAACCGTGGGCTCACTGCATCCACATCTCTGTGACATCCCCCAAAACCACTCCCTCCATCCGTGGCCCAAGTCTAGAGTGCTGACCTTATTCACTGGAAACTGAAAACACAATATTAGTGAGTTTGGGAATCTTCCAATTCCCATTTTGTGAATACTAAAAAGGTGGCATCTGAATAACATTCCTCATAAGTTTCTCAAAACCATATGATGCGACCTATCATTGGAAAGTGCTTGAAAAATGGAATCTATTGAGCTATAGAGTGCTCAATTTGGAGTTATAATGTTCAAATTATGACAAATACAAAGATTTGACCATGTGTCCCAATTTTATGGAAAATTTCCATATTCCCCAATATGGTGTTTGAAGCATTAGAGCATACCGAAGTAGATCTAACGGAACAGCCCGATGGTGTCCAAGAAAGCTCCTAGTCCGCCATATCTCTAAATCGAGCCATCTGATATCTAGAGACATACGTGTGAAGATCTCCTACAACTCCTCATTTCTCATCCCTCAACTCATTGTGCAAATCCAAATATCCACAAAGGTCACATGTACCATACAAAAATTGATGTTAGCATAATCAATATAAATCAAGCAAAGCACAGTAATATAAATCTAAAAAAATTTAACTTACTTAAAACGCATATTCTAGAGTACCCTTATAAGTGATTTATCAACGAATTGAGTAGGCAGATGCTGCAAGTATGACGTAGCCAATGGTCCCATGTCAATCTCCTAGCACAACTCTGCATGTATTGGAAGGTCGATCAATAGGTCAACACAAAAGGATGAGCCCACCTCATTCTCAAAGAATTGTTGGCCTCCTGTCTTTCCATCATTGTTACCCGATTCTACAAAGTTTCTTTTAAGACATTTTGGGGATTTTTTATACTCTAGCTTTTGGTTTTTTAAAAAAACCAATTGGTCAAATTTCATGTTTTTTGGAAATGTTTTTGGAGGTAAAATAGAAATGTCTAAAATACAAAATTTTTTGGACATCCCTACCCTCTGAGCTATTTTTCCCCGTATGTATACTCTCTCATGGCTCTATTGTTACCTCTTCTCTGTGTTTATGCAACCTTCATTAATAGAGTGAATTACTTACACCCTCCTTTCCCTTGGCACCTTTGTGTGCCTCTTTATGCATCTCCACTCTACCTCATGTGACAACCAAGTAGACTCCCCGTTTCTGTTAATAGTAAAATGAATACAAGAAAGAAGGAGCTGCATATCGAGGTAGAGATTGAATACGCTCCATTATTCAAAAGAACCCAACGTACCTGTGTCAACCCTCAAGTTTTGCAGAGTTATAGGCAAATGGGATTGAAACATGTGGATTTATGGGTTGATGGGAAAATCTACCCAATTGACCCCTTAAACAATAGACCTCCAACTTTCTCAAGGATCACAAATTTTTTGAAGTATGTGTGCGAGGGTGAAAATGGGTTGCTCAGTTACACTAGGCACCTCAATGATCAGGTATTCAAAGTATTTACAACTTGCCAAGAAACCATAAAAATTTGTCATGATGTGATCGTTGCACATCAACTTCATATACAATAGCTCATAGGACAAGTGGTACAGCTAAACGAGACTATAATTCAACAAAACAATTAAATTATTTCAATGCAGGACACTATCCATGACGTTGGTATCTCATATGAGGAGGCAAAGGCACAATTGGACGATTTGAGAAAGATTAGCATCAAGCTAACACAAGAACACAAATGAAAGAAGAAGCCAATCAATGAGTTAGTTGTGAATAGCAGCTAGTGGAAGTGACGTATCAAAGCATGTAAGGTAGCGCAGAAAGAGAACTTAGGTGAGGGTGAGATTGGATTGTGTATTAGTAGATTGTTGAAGGCAAGTACATTGGAAAATGCTTTGAGCAATCCGAAGTTGAAAAGGTGATTGAGTGCACATTAAAAGATGTGTCAAATGAGTTCTCAGCTGTGGATGCACAATCTATTTGTGACAGGGCCAGTAGTAGCACAATGACTTACTCAAAGATATTCAAAGGTCTAAAGGCTGGGTTTGGTCATGTGCTGAAGAGAAATAGAGTTCTGCCTCTTCCTCAACCTTCAAAGCTAATAGAGGCCTGACGGCAACTTAATACAAAGGTTTTGGAGCTAATAGGAGATCCCATGCATGTTCAATGCATGGAAACACTAAAGGTTGGCACCAAAAATACATATGAGGTGAAGTTCACTGAACTCAACAATTACTATTTAGGTTTGTACAAGGTGCAGTCGGCAATGGTAATGTACTATAATATGTCTGTTGAGGAATGTAATGGTGAATTGTAGTTTGTTATAAAACTAGATGAAAGTGAGGTCATCAAAGGAGTAAAGCTTGAAAGAGTTAGTGTAACTCTGATGAATAGAGCTTTACAATTTGACAAGAACAACCTAGGAAACTTTAGTGTTCAATCTGAGTGCCATGTGTGGTGGCTTGCTGCATTTGAAGTTCCTAAGGAAACATTTGAGGTGCTGCAACTGTTCTTTATGGACACAAGCATTCCAAGCATCAGCGATCATCAAGAACATGGTGAGATGCTCTCGGTTGACGGGTATGGTCAATACTTGGTTGAATGACATCTTGTAGGAGACTTGAAAACTTTAAAATGCATGTGTGGAATCTCCAATGATCCAAATTGACAGATGATTTTTTATGCCGAGAAGTGCTTAAAAATAGCTAAAAATTCTGAATTTCAGGGAAAAAATAGACTTCGTCGAAGGCAATGGTGGCAATTAGTAGGATTTTAAGCGGCAATACCCGAAAAAGGCTTAAAAGACCCACTAGACGACAGTTGATGAATTTTCATAATTTTTTGGCATGTCAAATAGGACCCTAGGAGATTCCTGGCAAGGGAGGACTTCAAGACGGACGGCCAAGTTTTTTCGAACTTTAATTCGGGTACCGGACAATGGGAGTGCCAGGGAGGCCAAGGCAAAATGTCAAGTGAAAATGGACTTAAAGGATGACAAAGGGTATGCCTTTTGGGGGCCCCTTTAAAAAAACAAATTTGAGGGGGGAGGGGGGGGCATTTTTTTCGGGCATGAGCAGGGAGAATGCACCATTTTTCTCAATGCTTGATGGAGATGGGTTATGGGGGCTATAAGCAACCCCCCCAACTGATCTTGGCCCTGATCTACACTCTATCTTTGCTCTTCATTACCGGTCTCCACTCCTCAAATGGATGCCCGGTTGTGGAGATCAGATTTCAGTATTTCTCTCTCCTCTCTCTCTCTCCTGCAAGGGGCAGTTCCTATGTGTGAAGAAGAATGAAGCCCGGTTGGTGAATGCTCATCCGACACGATACCCAATTGCTTCCAAACTGAAGGTGGGCTGAAGATGGCAGTGTGGACATAGGCTAAGCATCAAACAGGCCCTGGTTTGTAGACCTGCAACAAGTTTTAAAACCCGAAATAATGAAAAATACATGGTAATGGCATTTTTACAAAGAAAATGGCCCTTTTTCCGTATTTGATGAGGTTAGCAATGTTCATATGGGCTGAAAATTGATGGGCATGTTGTTTGTTGCTGGTTTTAATCTTTCATAATAAAAAAATCAAAAAATATACACTTAAAGTGTGAAAACTAGATGGAAAAAATGTGAAAAGCATGGTTTTTAAGAGGAAAAATGGGATTTTTGGGCTTAAAATGGGAAAAGCATGAAACAAAACACCAATAAAATCTACATGTTTGCTATTTAAAGACTCAAGAGCCATAGCTCTGAAATAATTCTAATTTTCTTTCATTTTGAATGCTAATAAAAAAAGGAAAAATGAGGAAAAATACTTTTTAAAAGGGGGAAAAATAGGGAACAGACGAGGAAAATTATGGAAAATTATGGATGTGCCTATGAGTGTATAATGAGGATAAAGCATGAGGGTTTTCCTCATGCTATTCCCATTTATATATTTTTGTGAGTATTTACTTTTATTTCGTGTGAAATACACATGAAATCACCCCTTTACCTATGCAACGAGGCAAAACCTTAAACGGTAGGGGAGGAGGAAAGTTTGAGTGCTGAAATACAATATAAAATCTGATGTATTTATTGCATTATTCATATAGAATGACGTTAAGTTAAATAAAGGAAAGTACAGCACGAGTGTAAGGCTTGGTGTCTTCTCTCATCGTAGCAATTATGTGTTAGTGCATGGAAACATGAAAAGAATGGATTTGCACAATACACGAGACTATTTTTCCAATTGTTTGAGAACTTAATCATATACACATTTGCATCAAGCATCGTTAAATGGTATCAATTACAAGCTCCTGGATGCATAGCACTTGATTTCTTTAGGACTTAACCCATGTAGAGAGAGTGAGCAGCTCGGCTATAGGTCTAGACAGTGAATCCAAGGGGATGGATAAGTGAGGATAAGTGCATTCCTAGAACATTAAATATATTGGCACTAAGAGGGGAGTTTGTTTCGAATGTGCCTATATGTGGAAGCAGTGCATTGAGGGGCCAATCCCCAAGATGTAGGAGAGCTGCAGTAGGGCCATAGCAATCAGCCAGTGGTGGGGTGCCCTTATGTCTGTGATATGTGACATTTATTGCCGATATATGTATAATCTCCCTCTGAGGAGACGGGAAAAGAGAAAATTCGTTGGATTACAGACTATAAATGCGCAGTGATTAGTGTTTAGGATAGTGTATCCCTCGACAGACACTCCTGGCCCGTGAGACCGTGTGGTGGAGTTGTCTGTTGAGTGCATGAGATTCGGCTAGTGCCTTAGCCAATGCTGGCCCATTTTAGATCCCATCACAAATACAAAGAATCCATGCCTATATTGCTTGACAAAGAGGGTAGAAGGAAAGGACGAAAAGAAGAACTGGCAAAGGATGACAAGTGCTGCACCGACGCATAATAGGGAAGATCCCACTTGGAAGCTCATCTTCAACATTCCATTGGATCGTATTCACATTTTTTCATTGCATGCTTTTGTCAAAATCATGGAGAAACTTGTATATGAATACATTTACTTTGCTTATAGGATGCAACCAAAAAAAGAAGCCATTGCAACGTGTAGGAATGTGGAGCGAGTGCTATCCAAAATTGGGCTACACAAGCATCAAGTGATGATTGAAAAAGATGAGAAGAGATCAAGAAAATCTGGTAACTTGCCAAAAAAGCCTTCCTTTGGAGGAGCAAAGGCTAGAAAGTTTCTCTCAATACCCATCAATGAGGAAGGGAATGTCATGGTTCATAGGCTGTAGGACTACGAAGGGTGGAAAAAGTTACATTTTGTAGTTCCTGATCGAAGTAATGGAGGAAAAACAAGGTTGGCCAAACCTAAGGTTTGGATAAGTCTTAACAAATTGGCTCCCTTACTTTGAAAGTTGGTGTTTAACAATGAAGATAAGCAAGAATTTATCAATGTTGTGCATAGCTTCTACGAAAACATGATGAAAGTGTGGGGAAAAAGCTCTATCACACATTACATGGTGCGCATGAAGCTTGGGGGGGTTCACTATATATATATTCTCTATATAACGTGTGTTCATGGCCTAATTATAAATATCCTAATCTGTGAATTTTTCTTGAATAAAACACAACCCTTTTCTATTCAATCTATAAGTAACCCCTTTATATGGCACCCTTCTGTATGTAAAAAATGTATAAAAATGGTGTTTTAAAAACCCTTTATTTTGAACTCATGTTATATATACATATATTCATGAGTGATCCCCTTGAGGTACGAATTTAATATTTTAAAATGGTATGAATTGTATAACCTGTTGAGCATAGTGTTACTCATGTGTGCTATGTGTCTTTGTAGCATATCCTTGAGGCACATGGGCCATACTTTGCATAAAAGGGAAGCATCAAAATTTAGTCCACACAAGGGATGGAAAATTCACATTGGATAGTGTGTGGTGCATACCAAAGAAAAACCGATCATGGTGGAGCAGTGAATGGTAGCAATCCAATGATCCAATTGCTATCTTGGTGGTATAGGATTATAGTAGTGGATGAAGCTAAACTTTCACAAAAGAGAGAAAATGAAAGTGCTAATGAATCGGCTATAGACATGATTGAATCATGTCGTGTCACTAAAAGAGTGTGTTATGAGGCCTCAAGTACCAAAGAAAACCATGCCACCCAAGTGGCTAAAAACAAGGCTTTGACAAGGTAGCAAATGGGTTCAAAGAGAGCTAAGATAGTAAGATGAACAATGTGTTCAGTGTGAATGCAATTCATAGTTTAAGAGAGAAAGAGAGAGTGTGCATTTATGTGAATGAGTCTTACAATTTAGGGTTATATGAAAGAGGGTTTCACTTTCTATCTTATTCATTGAGTTCTCACATCTCTTGTGCAAGAAAGATGGCTAGGTCTAAGGTAGTTTCAAATAAGCTTCCGCTCAGAGCCCCATATCGTGTTTAGCCCCTTGGAGCATCTACTAGCTTAGATGCACCCCCTTCTCAACCTAACCCAGCTTCCTCAAGCCGCCCTCACAAGGGTCCTCCTCAACATCTCCACAAGAAACGTAAGTGGAATCTAGGTACAATGGCCTTGAGAGAGATTAGGAGGTATCAATGCTCTTTGGTCTAACCATAGGCAAGTGTGACCTCTCTTAGTATGCCTTGCCCTTGATGTGCCCTAAGTGTGATGTGGGGAATTGAAATGGGCTAGGGGGTTAGAGATGAAACTTCTTGTCTGAAGCCACTAGACGTCCCTAACTTGAAGATCCTAGATGCAGTGATTGTGACCTACATGCGTTTTTTTTAAATTTTAAATAACACATTGAGCTAGCCATAGCACAAATATTATTTTCGGCGTTGGAGATAAAAAAGAGTGATGAGGGGTGGCATCCTTGTTGTAAACAACCTCCCAATTAAGGAGCCACACATTGCTGCCCTCTTTCAAAACTTGGCCCTATGTCTTCAATCAACCTCCACCTCTCTTCTCCCCCTATGCTATGGTGGCTCTACTTTTGTGGGCCCTACAATTTGTGTTTGGATGTGTAGCCCATGTCTTAGAGCCTTGTGGGTGATCTCAAGATTTTTCTTTAAGGACTCAACGACCTCCTCTTCCTAAGATTGTGTGGTGTCCAAGAGAGTGTAGAGGAAGGCATGTTGTTGAGCTTCCAAGGTCACCTGTGTGGCCTCTACTGTGCTCTATGCTAGCACCTTATCACCTTCTGCAAGGGATAGTCAACACGCTAAGCTGCTCATTTTTTCTTCACTCTTGTTCACCCATTCATTTGCTTTTTTCTTCATTTGTTCCAAGCTTTTGTTGTACCTATAGGCTAACGCCCTTAGCCTCTTCTCCCATTCCTTGATTTCTCTTTCCAAGCATTGTTGTTCTTCAAGCTTTGAGGCTAGCCTTTGTTCTAGATTTGCTATGTGCTTTTGGTGGTGTAGAGGGCTTCTCCCTTCTTCTACTGCTGCTGGCTACTCTATGGCATCTTCGATGTTTTCATTTTCTCTTTGCAGATCATTGTACAGTGCCACCAGCTCACCAAATTTGTGTTGTAGGCTCATGAGGCTCTGTGTTTTTGTCGCATGTTTTTCTTGCCATCTCTTGGCCTCAAGATTCTTTGTTAGCTCCTTGATTTCTCTTTGATAGATGGCCACTTGATGGGTTCTCTCTAACTGATAGTATGTCATTGTTTCCCTTTCAGCCTCAAGCTCAGTTATGGCTATCTTCTTGTCTTCCTTTGCCCGTTCTAATTGTAATAGGAGTTCTTGAATATAGACATTGTAGGTTGTGGACAATGGCAATGTAGAGGGATTAGCTATTGTAGATGCCTCTATCTTCATTTGAGGTCCCGTGTGGATTATGCGTCTACACAGGCGCTTGTCTTCTTGCTCCTGTCAAAGGGGTTCCTGCACTCACACCTTGAGTTACCTCTTTGTTAACCAAGAATTGCACTCGTGCCACAAGGTTGCTAGCATCTACCATGGTAGAGGAGACTTGGGTGGTTGTAATGGCAGGGGTGGTGGGTAGTAGGACAATTGGGATAGGGTGGATCAAACCCTTGCCCTTTCCCTCAATTACTGGGGGCGAAGGGCGTTTGGGTGCCTTGGAGCTAGTGCTTGGACCTTCACGTTAGGGTGGGCTCATGGCCACCAACTCTTCTTGCCTTGAAGGTTGCTTCACTAAGAGGCAGATAGTGAGAGCTATGTCTTCTTTCTCCTTCTTCATGAGCTCTGCCTCTTCCTCCTCAACTCTTCTCTTTCTCTCATCCTCAGCTCTTCTGGCTTCCTATGTTATTATCTTTGCCTCATCCCTTTCTTTTTTCTTTCATCTTTATTTTGTGCTTTTGGACTTGTTTTGTGCTTTGTGTAGGTCCATTTTCTCTTTCTTCCCCCCTTCTTCTTTAGCCTTTTTCTGCGGGGTCACCTTCTTTGACTTCTTAGCCCTTGGCTAGATTGTGCTTCTTGCTCTCCTTTGTCCTCACTGATGGTCCTTTCACTAGACCGATCCTATCCTTGGTGCGGAGAGCACTTGTCTACTGACTGCCTCACCGTGTCGTGCTTGTCAAGATTCCTCCAAAGCCAATGGTGGAGGCCTTTGAGGATGACGATTTCATGGCTTTGGAGGTTGGGGACTCTCCCCCTAAGGGTCTTCTACCGGTGGCTAAGATTTTTCCGACATCTCTATCATCTTCCTCATGAATCCATTGAGGTGTACCTCATCGAAGGATTGGGTAGCAATGCTTTTCAGCATTGGTACATTGGTTTTGTTCATCAATGCATTATACCACTGACTGGAAAACAAAGCAAGCAACATTTTGGCCTCGATTTGCACCTCGGGGTCGAGGATGTCAGTTGGGCTAATTCCATCATTTGTGTGGACTATCATTTTGTCCATCCGGAGCATGTCATATACATCTCGCTTTGGACATTTTTCCACTTTTTTTGGTAAGCTAATGCTTTCTGTACCAATTTAGGGCTCAGCTCGATATCTACTTGGCAGGCTTCATTTCCTAAGTGCACCATGATAGTGCTCGGGTTTCGATTGAAGGTGAGCATGAATTAATTATGCTTTTTAAGGAAAGTTAACATGCTTAATTACAAGGAGAGCATATTTTATTTCAAGTAGCCTACTCTTCCAAATTTTTTACAACTTTTCATTAGTCAACGAGTTGATTTTTATCTACTCTTTTCTGCTCTTGGCCCACTGATGGAGGCTTCATTCATGCGTTTCATTCACCATACTTGTCCACATGTTTGATTCCACCTTGCCTTAGAATCATTCCTAGCATTTAGGTTTGAGAGGTCAAGGGCATTCAGTGCTGGATAGCAGTGGTTTACTTCTGCATGAGCCAATCATAGAAGTTCAGATTGTATTTGAGATTAGCATAGCAGTCCATATCAGAAGGACAGATGCCTACTTGAGTGATGTAGGTGAGAACATTTGTGAGGAAGTCACTAGAGTCAATCCTACTAGCAATGTGTAACTCTTTCTCAGTTAGAATTCGGTGTAAGTATGGGTGGGCCATGATGTGCTCTTCTAGGGGTCGGTCCACGAATGGTGGTGAACACCCTATACGAGGTTGGAGCTACATAAGTGGGATCATACTTGGAGGTCCTAATGGCATGCCATTGCATAGTGTTAGTCATGATTTGGTGGCCTTCTTTTTCCCACTAGAGTCTAAGAGCATACCACTTCCTTAAGAATGAAGAGTCATTATTAGCTAACTTGCAAAGTCGACTCATGGGGCAGTGACTTGATCTTGAGATATCTTGGCATTGTTGATCAATTCCTCTATGAACGTGGGAGTTTTTACCATCATGAATTTGTATTCCTCCTAAGTGCATGGCATGGCTTAGACTTCCAATGCTAAGGATGGATAAAGTAGACCTAGGTCATAAGTGTTCAAAGCTCTTGGCTAGTAAAGTGAAAGTGGCATCTAAGCACTTGATGTAGGTGATTAGGTCATCTCTTGTGTTCTCCGCTAGGTCTTTAGCGCCAATGTGAGGATCAATCATCATTTCATAGGATGGCTTAAGATGTGCTGGTGGGTAAGGCTAGACTAAACTAGATAATTTGCCAGCTAATGGCTACGGCTTTGGTTGTTCCCAAGAGTATGGTTGGGCTCCTTATGTGATGGGCTTGGTTAGAGTTGGGGATGCTATGCTACTAGACACTAGTGAAGTCACAAGGGAATTAGTAGGACTGGGCCAAGTAAGTGTGTGAGTAGCAGGGTGTGGATTTGGACTATAAACTTGTTTAGTCTTCACTAGCTTCTACATTTGAGGCTCTATGGGTTTTTCAGTTTGAGTTGTTTATGGCATTAGTGCCTTGTCTTTCACTGGCTTTGTGTGGTTGAATTAGGGACTGGCGTTGGAGTAGGATCCTTGGCCATTCTAATTTTAGGTACCCAAATCCAGGTGTTACCCCCATAATAACCTTGCACCTACAACAAGATCTTAGGGACCCATCATTGCTTGACCATTTGTCAATGCTTATAGTTCCTTTTATGCCTCCTAGGTTCTAAATACAAGTTTCTAGCATTGCGAGGTTATGAATGGGTGCTCTTGGCAACAGCGGTCTTGGATGTTTTGATACCCATTTGAACTGTGGTGCATGGGCCTTAGCTTTGATTTTAGCGATTTTGCTTGCTTTGAGGCAAGTCATGACCCCCCTCCTTAGCCTTGGTGGTGGGTTTCTACTGGTGGCCTCGTGAGCTTTGATGGAGTTACGTTGCCCTTGCTGAAAGTGGTAATTATTCATACATTGCCGATAGTAAGGTGAATACGCTGTGAGTCATAGTCAATGTTGTAGAGTGTTTTCCTTTTAAATATATGTCCTAAAAGCAATTATGTACTTGTATCCCTTGCATTCAGAAACACATAACAGGTTAGGGGTATGCTTTTAAACCCGATAGAGACTACAATCTTTTACTTTCCCAGAAGTGCATGTGATCGACCCCCAAATGGGCTGAGTTTGGCATTGGTGGGCTGTAACTGTGGTCTGCCAATTTGAACCCAATGATCATGAGTCAAGATATTAAAATCAATGCCCCCATTGATCATTGCGTCAAATGTGTGTGTTTTCTTAACAGTGACACTCATACGTAGGTAAGCTGGAGCTGCGGCTTCCTCATATTCATCTTTGATTTTTGTGATAGGGGCCACTCATACCTTGACAAGGGATTCTAGCAATGGAGGCTCATGTAGTGGGTGGCAATCCTCGACATTGAAGGAGTAGCAATCCTCATATTCACTCTCATCACACTGAAGGTTGTATTTGTCATGATAATTATTCTCATCCGATTGCTGATCATCTCCTAAGTCTTGATGCAACGTTTCCTTTTTATCACTAACTAAGGCCCAATTGTACATTAAGTTCAGGTTGTGCACCTAGTCCACTGCCACTTGGGTTCATCCATGGGATTGTTGGGAGGTTTCAAGGTAGTGACAGGGTTTCTCCCTAACTTTCCCGTCAGGTACTCCAAGAGTTTTGGCCTATTGCTAGGGACATGGAATGTGACAAGTTTGGATTAGCTGCAAGGGCTTCTGGTCATCATGCAGAGTGCCACTATAGGCTCCTTCTTGGGCTCTCTTTCTCCATAGCTTACTTGTACTCCTCTTCCTCATTTAAGAATGACGGATCAATTGTAGGCAAGTACATACATCCAATCTTGCTCATCCTCTAGGCAAGGGATATACTTTGTGAGTGACTTGTTAGATTTTCTAATCCGTGGTCACCCTTCAACATGGTAGAGATGGCATCCAGGCTTATTGGTATGGTCTTCCATGTATCCATCTCTAGTCTTAATACTTCTATTCGATTTCCCAAGAAGATTAAACCATTACCCCAGTTTTCTATGACTTGTGCATTGCACATCAAGGCCGGCCTACTAACGAGATGTCATAGTCTACTCCTTTCATGACTATAAAGTCAATCAAGAATTGGATACCTACAATCTTCAATGGTTAGTTCTTTAGTACTCCAAATCACTGCACTTTCATTGCATTGGCTAGGGTGACATTGAATCTAGCATTCTCAACAAGCGGGTTACCCCGGTTCTAGGGCTTATCACACTAACTCCTGGCGTATCCACAATTCCCTTTTTTATGGTGTCTCCTAGAGCTAGGACCAGTAAGACTGTATGACTTTCAGTGCCTTTCCAAAAAGCATTAACATGCAAGGACTCAGGCACCGAGTGCAACGTTAGACTAGATATCTGAGTTACCACATCATGATCCTCTAGATCAACTCCCCCTTGCTCCATTGACTCTTCAACCCATTGCTTCAAGTCTCTTGCCATAGCATCACATGCTGCCTAAGCAGATCTCCTAGGCTTAGAGTCACCGAGGTGGTCACTAGCATGGTGAGGAGGTCGTTGACTACTTGCCTCTCTCCTAACTCTGTGTTTTTTGGCCAATGGTGCTGACTAGTTTGTTGGCCCGTAGCATGTAGACTTTGTTTAAGAGCATTGCTTGTGGCACAATTGCATCTCTCGACTTTGGTTGTGGAGGCGAGATTAGTGTGCTTACACTTGAGATATCATCAATCTCATCTTCCAATATGGGCTTAGTATCCTTTAGGTGCTCCTCAGCTTCTTTCACCTACTCCTTGACCTTTTCGATGGCCTCGATTTGGCACTTTAGGTTGGGGTACTTCTCGACCTTTGCACTCCTCTTCTTGGCCGTCTTTGGAGCCATCATTTCTACTTCAACATCCATCACCTTTTTTTAGTAGGTAGCATCATGGCACTTTCATTTTTTAGCATGACCTTAGTGTCAGCTTTCTGTCTCCTTCACCCACGACTTTTCTTTTTGATTGAGGCTGCATCTAAGTTGTTGGGCCATAGCAATGATATGTTGGCATGCTTTGTCTATGCGCAGGTCATGATATGTAATGGGATGGGTGTATCCTCTCCGTTAAATGTCTCAACTTGAAACAACGCCAATGGCACAGATGGCTTGTTTGCCACACTAGAGGGTGGTGTTCATCTAGGGCATTTGACAAATAGGTGAGTGATTCCACACTCTAGACATCTAAGATTGACTTTTTCCGGATTAACTTGCTCTCGTTGTTTGGGGAAGCATGAGAAGATATGTCTTGGAGGTCCACAAGTCCAACATGAGATTGGTTCTTGGGTCTGCCCTCCTAAGCCTTTGCCCCTTCCCCTATCTAATGCCATCACCAATACAGGTCGATAATCCATAAGGATTTTGTTGCCCTCTTGGTCATATGACATGTAGGGGTGCACATAAGGCTCTTTGTTGTTCGGCTCCTCCACATAGTGGACTGGAGTGTCACTCGGTTAATGGGTCATGTAGGGTCCAAGTGGTCTAGGTATGCTTGTGGGGTTTACCTCCATCCTTGGAATGATCGGTTTGGCGTCATTAGGTGCCGGGAGAGCCAATGGGACTCCCCTCTTGAAAAAGTTTTGTGGCCTATTCCCTAGGTAAGGTTGTTTGTATCTGTGTTGGGTTGTTTGCCTCGCATACATCCTTAAACTGCTCTACGAAACTATATGGGTCATCTTTTGACAACTACTTGTCTAACTGCTTAGCCACGACAGGGATTCTTGATTGGCTTTTAGAGCCCTGGTTAACTCCTAATCCTACAAGCAACAAGGTTACCATTGTAGTGGTGCTTTGATCTACTAACGAGTTGTCTAGCAGTTGCTTCGCAAAAAGCTTGCTCAACATGAGATCACCTTCTAGAGCTCTTTCTCTCTCTGCATTGAGACTTGTCCTATGTCTTCTTGCTAGGGCTAGCACTCTCACTGAATCTCACATATTTCTATTCTTTGCCTCAAGCTTTTGGCTTGTTGTGCTTGATTGTAGGTCATTATGCCCTGTAAAGCTTCCCATGCTAGTCTCATCTCCTCTTTGACGTCTTCTATGATATCCTCAGACATCCTACCATGGTGGTCTATTTGGGTCTGTAGATGGTAATTGGTGACTAGCCACTGTATTTATGTTGGAAAACTGCCTAGGTCAAGTTCTTTGCTTCGTCTGTGGTTTCGTGCTTGAATCTTCCATGTTTGTGGTCTCATGATCTACCAGGTTGTTGATTAGGTCTGATAGATCCACTCCTTCAACGGTGTCGGTCCTTGCAGTGTTTTACTCATGGTCACGTCTGTGCTTGGTTCTATACTTGGGGTTCTTGATCACTCAACTACATTTTAGGGTCTTCTCCTACTAGTGGGTTTGTTCTGATTGTTAGATCTAAGTGAGTTCTTTATTATTTACAAATACCCCTCAATTAAACTCACTCGGTGTGTGTGTGCTCTCTTCAGTGCATTGTGTGAAATTAGGCTTTTAGCTTTTCTTAAGTGCACCCTCAACAAGTGTTGGAAAACAATGTGGGTATAAATACAAGATGATGATTGCAACTCTTGCACTCTCGTCTATGTACTTGGCCTAATATGAGGCTGTAGGCTTGATTCCTAGCTGTTTCCTCTAGTCTCTAGGGTCTGCTATGATTTTTGCTACGTTGTTTGACTCGGTTGGACTATAGTCTATGCGTTGGTTGGCAGGGTTAGTTAGTTATGGATTTTTTCCTTTTTTTGGGATACAGCCTCGGTCGATTGTTAGTCGCCCAATTCTCAGAATTGGATGGGCCTATTATCAGCTTTGATCGATTTTGGGTTCATCCGATTGTGGGCTTTGTTGGTCTGATGCTTAGAATGGGACCGGCCAAATCGGACACGTTGATTCTCTTGGGTCGACGATCAATTTTTGGTGGGATGATTTTGCCAATCGGACAATCTAATTTCCTTGTTTGATTTTCAGTCATTTGAATCGGATGGGCAAATTTGCCCTCAAGGCAATTGGTCTAATTTTAAGTCGTTTGAATTGGAGAGGTCAATTCCGCGTGATGAGTTTCTAGGGATGAGGAAAATCAACACGATTCTAATGATTTTGGTTATGAGGGGTTGCACAAACTTCCAAAATGTAAGAATAGACCCCAATGAAGGATTGTGTATACCTGCAATAGCAATTAAACTCCAAAATACAAATCGGGTAACAAATCAAACCCTCTTGCCCTCTTATAACATCAGAAACCCTAAAGATTTTTCCTTCAATTTCTTGGTCATAACCTACTCCAAATGTAACAAAAATAAAAAATAGAAAGCTGAAATGCTTCCTTCTAGTTTCCTAATCTTCAGAAAACCAAAATACTTACTTGTTGCCAAGATTAAAAAACCAAAAATTTGTATGTGTCTTGAGCTCCAAGTTTAGGGATGAAACCCTTACTTCGTTGCTCGATTTAGGGTGCACAAGTGCTCAAACTTGGATTCGTTGGTCCTAGCAATGGAACCAAAATGTAGTGGGAGATCATGATCAACTTCCAAGACTCATGGACCACTTATTGTTTCAAGAATTTCAAGTGAGCACAAAAGACTATCTCTCACCTAGCCGATGCACTCAATGGATTAGCCTTCTCCCTCAAACCCTTCGATAGCTCCACAATTCAAGATGCAGCTCAAGCATCCTCAATCCTCCACCTTGCTCCATCCTCCATAGTTGCACATGAGAGACGAGAGAGGAGAAGATGGGAACCTTCTCCACCACAGTCCCTCACCCTCACTCACTCACTCCCTCACCCTCTCACACTCCCTCTCTCAAGCACAAGCACAAGCAAGCAAGAATAAGAGAAGATGAGAGGAGAAGAAGAGACCACTTTAGCCACACACCAAAGAATGAGCTCCTTGTTCACAACTTTACATACAAAACCCGAAATTCCTCTTAGGCGAATCCCCTTTTTTACATGGTTGGCTATGTAAGGCTCTTTTTCCTATTGTCTTCCTATCTTCTTAGCTTCATTTCTACTGCCTGTTGAGATATTTGCAATCACACCTACTTTAGTCCCTTTGTATAGGACAACTAGGCTAGGAAGATGCAGTCCATTCTATGAAGAGAGACAAAATCCCATATGCACAGTGGATGTTAAGTGCTACCAAAGAACTTATATAATGATGTACTTGAACTATCACTTTCACATGATGATAATGCAATAGTACTTAACTCTTATGTCAAGTGTCTGTGTCATTGTTGTCCATACACAAGATTGCCTTTATGAGTTCAAGTCTCAATCGTGAAACCTAATTCACTTGTGTAACAGTTGTCTACATTGTCATGTCAACATGAGTTGTGTCTTTATCTTCCATCCTCCATAGCTACCGCCTTTGTCATGCTCTAGATCCCGCATCTTTAACATGGTATCAGAGCACAGCTGAGCATGGCTTAGTTCTTCTCTACTCTCTCTTAGCTCATCTTAACCTTAGGTCAACTCAATTCTAGCTCATGGTTCCATTTCTCACCTCCATCTCTACTTGACCTTCCTTGGCAGCCATAGCCAGCCTGCACCCTGCCTGCTTCAAGCTCTCCTCATCCAGGTAGATATAGCCGATGTTTCCTTCTGGGGGTTTCTTCATTTTCTCAGGGTGCATCACTGCATCATGATACAGATCAACATTACACGCTCCCTGCCCCGGCATTGCCTATTTTCTTGTTCACTGTTCAGAAGTGTGCAAATTACCGGTCGTATACTCTGTGTGATCTCAGCAATGGCCGGGAACAGTCCTGCGAACATAGGGCTTTTGAAGAGCTATATCTAAACCTTCTTCCACTCAGAGGGATCATCAAATGCCTGCTTCTGCGCGTTGCTACGTTGAAAAAACCAATCAGGTTCAGAACCCTACTGTGGAAGCCATAGTTTTTCTACTTCAAGCTTTCATTTCACTTGAATTTCTCACATCTCTAGAGTCAACAAAGCCCTTGCCACTATGATCTGATCAATTTTCCCATCAAATCATCAAGGAGGGGAGATCTTGAACATTTGGAAGAATTGAAGACCAAGCCACCATAGCCACTTTAATTCAAGCTTCTTCTTTCACTTCAAGCTCTTACTTCTTCTCAATCAACTAAAGAATTTGTTACTCAGATCTATTGTCCCAGCATCAAATCAAGGAGGGGAAGAACCTGGAAAGATTGAAGAAGGATCAACGACCTTGAACAAAGAAGATTCAAGCTCAATATCAACACATACATAGTCTCCGCATAGTGTGTTTTCACACTGTCATTACTTGTGTCTCTTGACACATTGTAATATTATCTTCCACTGATAAATCTCAAAATTCTAAAGTTGATTTTCTACCATTCCCATAATTCTAACAACATGGGCAAAGACTCTCCAACTGCTTGGTTGAAAGGAGTCAGGTTTCACACTTGGCAAACCCGCATCAAACTCATCCTGATGAAGAAGGGCCTCTGGGCCATTACCACTGGAAAAGAAAAGAAGCCTCGTGATGCAGATCTTGCTGTAACTTGGCAAAAAAATGATGATAAGGTCCAGGCCATTATCAAACTGGAGCTAGACGACAGCTATATCCACCATGTGGATAACTATGAGACCTCACAGGACACATGGAAGAGACTTGACACCTTGTTCGATGCACAATCTAAATCATCAAAGTATGGTCTCCTGATTGAGTTTTTCAGGCTTGAAATGAAGTCCAGCACATCACTTGCCACACATCTAAATTACATGGAAGGACTTCTAACTTAACTTGCAGGAATCAACATTAAAATGGAAGAAGATGTTTGCATCGGTGTTCTACTTAAGAGTTTGCCTCCGGAATATAATAATGTATCAACAACTTTAATCAACATGCCAAATCATAAACTTGTTGATATCCAGGCATCGCTGTTTAGAAGAGGAAAAGAAGCTAAAAAATAAGGAAGAACCAAGTATCTCTAGAGATGAGCATGCATTATATGTTGGCAACAGGTACAAAGGCAAGAAGGATTAGCTATTCTGTGACTTCTGCAAAAGGACCGGACACACCGAGAAGTTTTGCCATGCAAGAAAGAAGTCCCAAAAGGCCTATCTAGTTGCAGTCCAAGAAAGGACAAACCTCATCAGTCCTTCTATTCAGATAGACTTTTTTAGTTTTGTGTTTCCTAGCCCTAATGTCTCAAACATAAACTTGTAAAACTCCTCAGTTATCCTTGTACTACAGCCTCTCTACTCTTTGTAAGGCCCCTGCTACAGCCTCTGGATGTTCATCATGTTTGTGGTATCCACACTTGGCCTTTTCTGCAACAGCCTCTAGTGTTTTGCCATGTCTATGGTGTGCCCACACTTTGTAGGTGTTGCTTTTACTAAAGCCTCTACACACTTTGTACTTTTGGTCGTGATTGAGGAGGGGTGTTGAGATATTTGCAATCACACCTACTTTAGTCCCTTTGTATAGGACAGCTAGGCTAGGAAGATGCAGTCCATTCTATGAAGAGAGACAAAATCCCATATGCATAGTAGATGTTAAGTGCTACCAAATAACTCTATACAATGATGTACTTGAACTATCACTTTCACATGATGATAATGCAATAGTACTTGTCTCTTATGTCAAGTGTCTGTAACACCATGTTGGGGAATATGGGAATTTTCCATAAGTTTGGGACATGTGGTCAAATCTTTGGATTTGTTATGACTTGAACATTACAACTCCAAATCAAGTGCTCTATAGCTCAATAGATTCCATTTTTCAAGCGCTTTCCAATGATAGGTCACATCATATGGTTTTGAGAAACTTATGGGCATGTTATTTGGGTGCCACCTTTTTAGTATTCAAAAAATGGAAATTGGGAGATTCCCAAACTCACTAATATTGTGTTCTGTGTCATTGTTGTCCATACACAAGATTGTGTTTATGAGTTCAAGTCTCAATCTTGAAACCTAATTCACTTGTGTAACAGTTGTCTACATTGTCATGTCAACATGAGTTGTGTCTTTATCTTCCATCCTCCATAGCTACCGCCTTTGTCATGCTCTAGATCCCGCATCTTTAACACTGCCCATCTACCTTTATAAATTGCACACGAGGGAGCCTGACACTATTTTACAAAAGAGTTTTAGGGCCACCTTGCATTTAAAAATGCACATTTGCCTTTGACTTAGCTTTTGAGGCTGCCCTTGCACTTTCGACGGTTTCCCTTCCCGCTTTTTCTGTTGTGTCAGATTTCTTTTTAGGCCACCTCTTTCAACTCCTAACTTGCACTTTTTCACTTTTTCCACTTTTTTTTGTGCTGAGGTTAACACCTTGCATATCCAAATCATCTAATAAATTTTGTAGCCATAGCACCACACATGCTACCATAGGAGCACCTCTATACTCAGCCTCCGTACTTGATAAAGCAATTGTAGGTTGCTTTTGTTGCTCCATGTAACTGTCACACTACCAAGGGAAAACATGAATTCACTCATATTTGACTCGTACATCTTTTGGTTGATATTCTACCAGCCCAATCTGCATCTGTGTATCCAAACACATGTATATCCTTGGTTGCCTCATAAAAAAGTCCATAATGTAAAGTGGACTTCACATACCTCAATATGTGTCTAACTGCATCCAAATGAGGTTTCTAGGCATCTACATAAACTAATTAACAAGGCCTACATCATAGTTCTATTGAGATATCGAGCTCCACTCGTGATACGCCAGGGTGACCGTTGTGCATTTATGTCACCGACGTGTCAGTTGCAGATGCGGTTGGTACACCGCCCATGAATAATAGCTACACGATAGCTATCCTTATCTATTCTAGTTCGTGGCTCAGTTAGTATGCCACCTTAGTTAGTTGAGTTTGGTTTGAGACCCATATTTAGGGTTCTTCTATTTCTTTGTACTAGAGTTCTTTTGGCTTACACAACTAAGAAGAGGAAAATTGTTTTCAGCCTCCACCCTTGTGTGTCTTCCCCCATTTGTGCAAGCAAGAAAGCTTCAAGCGAGACTCCTTCCTTCTCTCCCACAATCTTGACATGGTATCAGAGCCTTGTTCGTGGTAAGGAGCTCAAGAAAGCAAGCCAAGCTCGCGGTGATCTGGTAAGAGGAGCAGTGTTGCTTTCATTTTCTGTTTTGGGAGCAGATCTCTGCAGGTAGCACAGCCAGAAATTGCAGGAGTGCATTGCCTCAGGTTGAGATGCCCTTCGCGGTGAAGCAAGAGGGCAGTATATGCTGCGGGAAAGAGCTTTAGCTCTAGGCGACCCTGTTTTTTTTATTTGAGGCCATTTCGGGGCCTGTTTTAAAGGCGGAAGTTTTCTGCACGCACTCAGGAAAAGGCCCTGTTTTATGCTGTGCGACCACTGTTCTACAGGTCGGTGAAAAGTTACCACAGAGATTGCATTGTATGCTTGTGTGCAGAGACATTGGGAGTTACAGAATCATCCTTGTTGCCTGTTGATGCAAAATCGTCACTAGGAGGTGACTGTGTGGTCAAATACCACTTTCGCCAGTTTTGCAGATTTGCCCTTGTGAGGGTGAAGCTGTGTTTTTTGCAGTGACAGAATTTTTTGCAGTGTTCTGTAATGGCGTCTGATTCTCTTTCACAGATTGTCACTGAAAAGCTTGACAAGAACAACTTCCAAGCATGGAAGTTTAGAATGACGAATTTCCTTATGGGAAAAGGATATTGGGAATTTGTTGTAGGAAATGAAGAAGAACTAGTTCTTCCTAATGTTCCCAATCAACAGTAAATGCAGGCATTCAAAGCATGGCATGAGAGAGCCAGGAAAGTTATGTACTGGCTGTCTATCAGTATTTCAGACTCTATGATTGTGCATATTCAAGATGCAAGTACGCCAAAGGAGGCATGGGATACTTTGTCAAAAATGTACAGCACAAATACTCAAGCCAGAAAAATGCAGCTCAAGCAAGAGTTGCATAATGTGCAAAGAGAAAATATGAGCATCAACGACTACCACATGAAGGTGAAGAAGATTGCAGATGCACTTGCTTCCATTGGATCGCCAGTGGAAGATGATGATTTAGTTTCTGTGACCTTGAATGGTCTAGGAAAGGATTATGCACAGTTTTGGACATCCATTTCAGTTCGTGAAAGATTTCCTGATTTTGAGGAGTTGATTGCTCTTCTAATTTCTGAGGAGCAGAGAAATGGTGGTGCATCTTCTTCAGGAGGAACTTCAAAAGAAGCTGTCTTCTACTCAAATGCTGGAAGAGGTAGAGGCAGAGGTAGAGGAGGCCGATTTGGAGGCCGTGGTAGAAATCAGAATATGTAGCAAACTCAAGAAAACCAGTCCTATGGAGGAGGACGTGGTAACTCTAGAGGCAGGGGGAGCCAAAGAGGTCGTGGTGGATGGCAAAGAGGCCAAAATGCAAACAGTAATGTTGAATGCTACTATTGTGGTAAAATGGGTCATATGGCTAAAGACTGCTATAAAAAGCAGAATGACATCATGAATGGAAAACTGCAACAAGGAAATTATGCATCCTATAGTAGACAGGGTGATGACAGAAATGAGAATCTGTTTATGGTGCAGCACATGAACAATTCTGTGACAAAAGCAGAGAAAGCAATGATGTATGGTATGTTGACTCAGGTGCATCAAACCACATGACAGGTCATGCAGAATGGATGGAGGATGCAAGGAAAATGGAAAAACCAGGATTTGTGGAGACTGGTGATGATACTGCACATCCTATTGTGCAGATTGGAAAAATTCCCTTGTCTATGCAGGATGGGAAAAAGAAATACCTGTCTGATGTATTTCATGTCCCGAATATCACCAAGAATCTGGTTTCTGTTGGTCAAATGGTTGAACAAGGCTTGCAGGTCAGATTTAATCCTCATGGATGCTTTGTTGAGGATATGAAAAATAAAGGTTGCTTGATAGCAAAAGGAAAGAAGAAGGGCAGAATGTTTACGTTGGATGCAGATATGTCTGAATTGAGTGCAGCAATGTTTGCACATGGGACCGGTGTAGTTGCAGATATTGATATCTGGCATAAACGCATTGGTCATGTTAATGTACAGCGACTTAAATTAATGCAGGCCCAAAATATTGTTGCAGGATTGCCTAAATTCAAGGTTGCAGAAATGCATAAGGTATGTGAAGCCTGTCAGTTTGGAAAACAGGCAAGGAAACCATTTCCTAGACATGTTCAAGAGAGTAAGAAGCCATTGGAATTAATCCACTCTGATGTGTGGACTACTAAAGCTGCATCTCTTGGAGGCTGTCATTATTTTGTCACTTTTATTGATGACTATAGCAGAAAAGTTTGGGTGTATTTTATGAAAAAGAAAAGTGAAGTTTTTGGGCATTTCAAAACTCTTAAAGCTATGGTTGAAAAAGAAACAGGCCTGCAAATAAAATGCCTAAGGTCAGATGGAGGGGGAGAGTACCTCTCAAATGAGTTTGCAAAGTTCTTGCAGGAGCATGGCATAAAGCAGCAATATTCATGCAGTTATACTCCACAACAAAATGGAATTGCAGAAAGGAAAAACAGGCATATTGGAGAGGTATCTCGTGCCATGCTCAATGAAAAAGACTTGCCAGATTTTTATTGGGCTGAAGCAGTTGCTACAGCAGTCTACATAATGAACAGGACTCCCACTGCAGCAATACATGGAATGACTCCAGAGGAGAGGTATACTGGTAGGAAACCAGATATTTCTCATTTGAAAATTTTTTGTTGCATTGCCTATGTACATGTGCCAGATGAGTTGAGATCCAAGTTGGATCCAAAAGCTGAGAAGTGCATCTTTATTGGTTACTCTCTGCAGCAAAAAGGGTATAGATGCTATAACCCTTCTACTCGTAAGTTTACAGTGAGCAGAGATGTTGTTTTTGATGAGATGAGTAGCTGGTATAAACCAGTAAATGTGATTGATGATGTAGATGCACAAAATGGTAATGCTGCACAGAATTCACAGCAGCAGTCACAAAATATTAGTGGACCTGGAGCGTCCTCTAGCAGTGGTTCACATTCTTCGCCATGGACAGGCAGATTGAGATCAGGAGAATCTTCTCAAAGTAATGCAGATAGTGGTATGCAGGTATCACGAAAAGGAAAAGAGAAGGTTGATCAGCCCATGTTTGATGTGAATGCAGGTCACTCTTATGTGGATGGTGAATCCAGTGGCTTAGAACAGAGCATTGATGATGAGTTGGGTATTCCTTCTATTGTTACACCTGGAGTAAGGAAGACTAGGGATGTTTTGAGAGCACCTGGGAGTGAACCCACTTTGCGCAGGTCTACCAGAGTTAGGTATCCTGTGGATAGGCTGAAATATGATGGATTTACAGCCATTCACTATGCATATATGGTCAAGGTGATACAGGAACCAGAACCCACTTCTTTTGAGCAAGCCATGGGAAAAGAAAAATGGGAGAAATCCATGGATGAAGAAATGGATGCCTTGGAAGCAAATGCTACATGGGAATTGGTACCTTTGCCTAAAGGCAAGAATGCAATTGGCTGTAAGTGGGTTTATAAGGTGAAGCATAATACAGATGGTTCTGTGAACAGATACAAGGCAAGATTAGTAGTCAAGGGGTATGCACAAACATATGGCATTGACTATGAAGAAACATTTAGTCTGGTTGCAAGGATGGAAACCGTAAGAGCAGTCATTGCTATGGCTGCATCAAAGGGATGGTCTTTACATCAGATGGATGTAAAGAATGCCTTCTTGCATGGTGATTTGCAAGAAGAGGTCTATATGGAGCAGCCACCAGGTTATGTGCATGCTATTCATCCCGAGTTTGTTTGTAGGTTGAAGAAAGCCTTGTATGGCTTGAAGCAAGCACCTAGAGCATGGTCTGACAAGATAGGACAGTATCTTGTCACTATTGGCTTTCAGATTTCCAAGGCAGATTTCTCACTTTATGTGAGAAAAACAGAGAAAGGTATTATGCTACTTGTCATTTATGTTGATGATTTGATTATGACAGGTGATAGTGATGAATATATCCTTCATGTGAAAATGCTATTGAAGCAGAAGTTTGAGATGAAGGATTTGGGAGAGCTGCGTTATTTCTTGGGCATTGAGGTGATTAGATCACCAAGTGGGATACAGCTCTTGCAGAGGCAATATGGATTGGACATGCTGTCCAAATATGGGATGATAGGCTGTAAGCCTATTTCAGTTCCTTTGGAGCAGAATGTGAAGCTGAGCGCAGATGCAGGTGAGCTTCTGGAAGACCCTACTATGTACAGACGCATAGTAGGAAGCTTGATTTATATGACTATTACCAGGCCAGATTTGAGATATGCTGTTGGATTGGTAAGTTAGTTTATGCAGGCTCCAAGGAAATCGCATTTGGATGCGGCTAGACGCATACTCAGGTATGTGAAGTCCACATTGCAGTATGGACTATTTTATGAGACTGGGGTTTAGATATAGTTGCATGGATACACTGATGCTGATTGGGCTGGTAGCATTTCTGATAGACGATCTACCAGTGGATATGTGTTCTCTTTTGGGAGTGCTGCAGTCACTTGGAGCAGCAAGAAACAGCCTACAATTGCCTTGTCGAGCACAGAGGCCGAGTACAGGGGTGCAGCAATGGCTGCATGTGAGGTAGCTTGGTTGCATAAGCTACTTTATGATATGCATGAGCCTACAGATGGGCCAGTTGTCATTTATTGTGACAACATGAGTAGTATACACTTGGCAAATAACCCAGTCTATCATGCTAGAACAAAGCACATTGAGGTGCATTATCACTATGTGCGAGAGGGGATTTTACTAGGTCTTATTGATCTAGTTTATGTCAGCACAGAGGATCAGGTAGCTGACATATTCACGAAGGCATTGGGCACAGAGAAGCTGCGCAAGTTCAGAGACCTGCTTGGTATGCAGGAATTGGGATTGAGCTCGAGGGGGAGTGTTGAGATATCGAGCTCCACTCGTGATATGCCAGGGTGACCGTTGTGCATTTATGTCACCGACGTGTCAGTTGCAGATGCGGTTGGTACACCGCCCATGAATAATAGCTACACAATAGCTATCCTTATCTATTCTAGTTCGTGGCTCAGTTAGTATGCCACCTTAGTTAGTTGAGTTTGGTTTGAGACCCATATTTAGGGTTCTTCTATTTCTTTGTACTAGAGTTCTTTTGGCTTACACAACTAAGAAGAGGAAAACTGTTTTCAGCCTCCACCCTTGTGTGTCTTCCCCCATTTGTGCAAGCAAGAAAGCTTCAAGCGAGACTCCTTCCTTCTCTCCCACAATCTTGACAAGTTCAAGTCTGTGACCTTGTGATAGTCATGTAAATCAGACTCCCTACTATCCTCTTGAACATATTAGAGTCTTTCATCTCATCCCCAATGTTAGCATTCAACTTCACATTTTGCTCCCATCGTACTGACATAGGCTTACATGCTGTCATACCATACTTGGATAACATATCCAACCTATATTGCCTTTGGGATAGTCATATACTATCATCATCACATCTAATCATATCAATACCAAGAAAGTATCTTAGCTCACCAAAATCCTTCATCCCAAACTGTTTCTTCAAAAAGTCCTTAGCTTCAGCAATCCCATTGTCATTGTCATCTGTAATAATCAAGTCATCCACATAGATGACTATGATGACTAAACCTACATCTCCCTTTCTCACATAAAGTAAGTGATCAACATCAGAAATATAAAAGCCAATATTGATAAGATACCCTTTGATCTTGTCAAACTAGCTTTAGGTGCTTACTTTAGCTGTTAACCCCAATTCGAGATGGCAGAAAAATGAAGGAAAAAGTAGAAAAAGGATGGAAAAATAACAAAGGCATAGAGGCGGCCCCTAAAGCTAAGCTGAGACAAAAATCACAATTTTAAATGAAAGGCGCCTCAAAAAACTCTGAAAACCCTCGTAAAAGAGTGCCAAGCTCCCTCCTTTGCCATTTGTAAAAGAATAGACGGATATAGGCTTATGGCATGAAGCAAGAAGAGAAATTTAGAAAAAGGGACCCTGCCACAATGGCCGGTCATGTAAAAAGGGATGGGTGCCCATGGGAATTTAGGATTTTGTATATAAAGTTCAAAAAGTGAATGAGAGCTCATTCTTTGGTTTGTGGCTAACAAGAGTCCTCTCTTCTTCTCTTCTTCTCTCCACCTTGCTTGTGTGTGTGCTCTTGAGAGAGGGAGTGTGAGAGTGTGAGGGAGTGAGTGAGTGTGTGGGAGTGAGGGACCAAGAGGGTGAAGCTCTTCGCCATCTCCCTTCTTCTCTCTTCTCGTGCATGCGGCTATGGTGGATGGATCTTGGAGATGGAGGAGGCTTGAGGATGCTTGAGCTAGCATCTAGGATCGTGGAGCTATCGGTGTGTGCAAGAGAGGAGGCAACTCATTTTGGCATCAAGGTAAGTTCATTACACCCTGAGAGGATCGATAGCTCATCGGCTAGGTGAGAGATAGCCATGAGAGCTCGCTTGAAACGCTTGAAACAATAAGTGGTCCGTGGGTCTTGGTGGTTAAGAAAGGGCTCCCACTACATTTTGGTTTCATTGCTGGGACCAACAAATTCAAGCTTGAGCACTTGTGCATCTCATATCGAGCATCGAAGTAAGGGATTCATCCCCGAAACGGAGCTTGAGATAGGTAGGAATTTTCAGGTTTTTAATCTTCGAGACAAGTATTTTGGGTTATTTTGTTGGTTTGATGATTAGAAAAGATGGAGAAATAATTTTAGTTTCTTGTCTTTGATCTTTGTTGCATTTAGCATAGGTTAGGATTAGGAAATCGGATTGGAAAACCATACAGATTGTTGCTGTAAAACAAGGCAAAATAGGGCACAAATCATGCAAAAATGGGAAAAGAGAGTGCTTGGGATGTTTAATGTCGGCAAGTGAGTGATTAGGGACATCAAAACCTTACCCAAGAAGGGGTTTAAGAGCCAAGAGGTCAAGGAAGAGCTCATTTCACACCATGACATTGAGAGAGAGAGAGAGAGAGAGAGAGAGAGAGAGAGCTCTTGGAGATTCGATTCGATCTTGCTGCCAGGGAGTCTACTGTGCACTCAGGGGGTTCACTATATATGTATTCTCTATATAACGTGCATTCATGGCCTATTTATAAATATCCTAATCTGTGAATTTTTCTTCAATAAAACACAACCCTTTTCTATTCAATCTATAATTAACCCCTTTATATGACACCCTTCTGTATGTAAAAAATGTATAAAAATGGTTTTTTTTAAACCCCTTATTTTGAACTCATGTTATATATACATATATTCATGAGTGACACCCCCCCCCCCCCCCCGAGACCGTGCATTCCAAGTATATCAAGCCCTTTCCCTTATGCCTTGGTACTAATCTAGAAACTCTTGTGTGATATGATTGCATGTGTCGCAAGATTCGAGCAAATTAGTGCCTTCCTGGCCATCGTCTCACGCCGTTCGGCCTGTTTGAGTGGCTGATTCTTGGGCCGAGTCCTAGAATTGGCCCTCGGTCCACTTACTCTCGGCCAACTCGGCCCACTATTCAATTCGGCCCGCCCGAGCATATCACTTAGCCCACTCGCAACTCGGCCCTTGGTCAGGCCCTCGGTCAACGATCTACCCCATTCGGCCCTCGGCCCATTCGAGTGAATCTCCTCGGTCCGAATCACCCCGTTCGAGTCACCCTGATCGATCTTCCCATTTGGCCCTTGACCACGACAACTCGGCCCGTCCAAGCATGTAACATTCATGTGCCTTCCCCCCCTCTCCCATGAACAATGTGGAGAGAGAGAGAGAGAGAGAGAGAGAGAGAGAGAGAGAGAGAGAGAGAGAGAGAGAGAGAGAGAGAGAGAGAGAGAGAGAGAAAGAAAGAAAGAAAGTTATATTAACGTCTTCTAAAGACCAAAACTGGCCTATGAGACAAACTGTGATACAACTGATGAGGTCTAGCTATCCAAAATAAAAGTGCTGAATGAAAAGCTAAAAATTGGAAATTGAAAATACGGTGCTGTGAGTGTGATAAGTGTCGTGTATGTGTATGTGCGTATGTAGCTCTGGTACTCCAGATAATGGCTACAAAAGGGGAACAAATGCCGGCTCTGATAGGGGAACAATTGTTGACTATGATAAAGTGGTGCAATGTGTATATGTAAAAGATGCAGGGAGATATACTATCCTGGGATGTAGTAGCAGTCGTCGAAGTCGCTAATAGCAGGTGATCCCTCCTGGATGTAGGATGTGGTACATCGGCGGTGGAGAAAGAGCAAACTGGAGATCTGAGATCCAATGTGTCGAGTGTCGTCGGATCTCAATCTGCTGTCGATGTAGATCAAGAATCCTTCGGATCTCCTATCAGTGTGGATGTGGGGTCCGAAACCCACGGATCCTCGTGTGGCGTCAGGTATGCTGGTCCTTAGCCTGCTGTAGTGTGAGCCCAGAGGTCTGGCTAGAGGCTGGTATAGTAGCTCACTCTGTCTGTCTGAAAGAACTGTGTAATAGTCATCTGGGTGAGAGAGAGAGAGAGAGAGAGAGAGAGAGAGAGAGAGAGAGAGAGAGTGAGAGGGAGAGGGAGAGGGAGAGGGAGAGAGAGAGAGAGAGAGAGAGAGAGAGAGAGAGAGAGAGAGAGAGAGAGAGAGGGAGGGAGAGAGAGCGAAAGAGGGAGAGAATAGAGAGGAAGAAGAAAGGAAAGAAGAGAAAAAGAAGCAGAGGGAAGAGAAGAGAAGAAGAGAAGGAGAGAAAGAGAAAGTGAGAGAAGAAGAAGAAGAAGAAGAAGAAGAAGAAGAAGAAGAAGAAGAAGAAGAAGAAGAGAGAGAGTAGGAGAAGGAGAGAAGAAAAGAAGAAGAAGAGGGAGAGAGGGAAAAGGACAAGAGAAGAAGAAGAAGAAGAGAAGGAGAGAGAGAGAGAGAGAAGCAGAAGAAGAGGAAAAGAAGAAGGAGAGGAAGGAGAGAGAGAGAGAAGAGGAGAGGAAGAGAGAGAGTAGGAGAAGAAGAAGAGAAGTAGAAGAAGAAGAAGAAGAGGTAGAAGGAGAGAGGAGAGAAGAAGAAGAAGAAGATGACAATGATGATGATGATGATGATGATGATGTAGAAGGAGAGAAGAGAGAAGGAGATGAAGAAGAGAGGGAAGGAGAGGAAGAGAAAAAGAAGTAGAAGAGGAAGAGGAGAGGGAGAGAAGAAAAAAGAGGAAAAGAAGAAGGAGAGGAAGGAGAGAGAGAGAGAAGAGAAGGAGAGGAAGAGAGAGAGTAGGAGAAGAAGAAGAGAAGAAGAAGAAGAAGAAGAAGAGGAAGAGAGAGAGTAGGAGAAGGAGAGAAGAAAAGAAGAAGAAGAGGGAGAGAGGGAGAAGGAGAAGAGAAGAAGAAGAAGAAGAAGGAGAGAGACAGAGACAGAGACAGAGAGAGAGAAAAGAAAGAAAGAAAGAAAGTTATATTAACGTCTTCTAAAGACCAAAACTGGCCTATGAGACAAACTGTGATACAACTGATGAGGTCCAACTATCCAAAATAAAAGTGCTGAATGAAAAGCTAAAAACTGGAAACTGAAAATAAGGTGCTATGAGTGTGATAAGTGTCATGTATGTGTATGTGCGTATGTAGCTCTGGTACTCCAGATAATGGCTACAAAAGGGGAACAAATGTCAGCTATGATAGGGGAACAACTATCAGCTGTGATAAAGTGGTGCAATGTGTATATGTAACAGATGGAGGGAGATATACTATCCTGGGATGTAGTAGCAGTCGTCGAAGTCACTAATAGCAGGTGATCCCTCCTGGATGCAGGATGTGATACATCGGCAGTGGAGAAAGAGCAAACTGGAGATCTGAGATCCAATGTGTCGAGTGTCATCGGATCTCAGTTTGCTGTCGATGTAGATCAAGAATCCTCCGGATCTCCTATCGGTGTGGCTGTGGGGTCCGAAACCCACGGATCCTCATGCGGCGTCGGGTACGCTGGTCCTCAGCCTGCTGTAGTGTGAGCCTGTAGGTCTGGCTGGAGGCTGGTACAGTAGCTCTCACTCTGTCTGTCTGAAAGAACTGTGTAATAGTCGTCTGGGTGGGCCCCTGTTTGACTGGGACCCGCTGTGTGCTCTGCTCTCTGATGTGCCATGCCTCTCCCAGAAAACGGCCAAATGATCTCTGATCCATATCAGTCATACATCCCTGAAGTGAGCTGCTCAATGTGTATCTAGATCTCAACTCTAAGTATGCCAGGCATCTGAGAACAAAATGCTCCTCACTCTCCACCTCTGATCTGCAAAGGGGGCATATCCTCTCCTCCCGTGGGATGCCACTGGCTCTGCCACTCTCAATCATAAGCTGATGTGATGATACCCTGAGCTGTCCAATAAGAACTCTCAATCGATGTGGCATATAGATCTGCATATATCTCAGAATCTCTATGAATCCCTGCTCTGATATCCTCAAGAACTGTGTATAATAATGTGCCATCTTTGATGGCAGTGGCTGTGCAGGGCTGACCCATGTCCTCTGTATATAAATATGCCATATCTCCCGTTTGATGACTCTGTTCCTCTCAGAGAGAGAGAGGGTGTAAGTGGGAGCCTGATTATCATATAGAAAAGGTGGGAGTCTATCAATGTCTAGCCCATGTCTGTCAAACCAAGCTCTAGTCTGTGCATACCATGATGTGGTATCCCCCGCTCGAGCCATCTCCTGAGATGCCATATATGCTCTATATGCAATGCGATCTCTGTCCATATCCTGAAATCTGTGTAGGAAGCAGACTGTCTGAAATAATGCCTCGACTAGCATGGGCGGTGTGGCAAGCTCTGCTCGCACAATGTCATGTGGGACTGAGGCCTTGCTGCAAATCAATCTAGATATCATGATCACCTGAGGTCTCTCCATCAATGTCCATACATAATCGGCAAGGCCTGGCCCCCATATAGCTACTCCATACATCAGTGCTGGAGTGACTAGAGTATCAAAGAGCCACCCCTTGGTGCGGGGCTCCTGGAAATGTGCCTGATGACACTGTCGCTCCATAAGAGCCAATGCTGAGTATCCTCTAGTGAGGCGGTCACGAGTTGCCTGTGTCATCGAGAAAGTCCCTGAAGCTGCTGTAAAGGTGACTCCCAAATATACATATGATCCAGTGACCCCAATACTCCCTCCTGCTGCCATGAAAATACTCTGTCTGCGTATCTGAGCTGATGTATGGAATATAAGAACCTTGGTTTTACCAAGGTTCACTATCATGACTCTCTGTATGCAAAAATCATCCAAATGCTAATAAATGTTGCTGTAATCCCTGAGCTGAGTCTGAGACCAACACAATGTCATCTGCATATAGTAAGATATGAACTGTGGCTCCACTGAGATCTATACCTCCACCGGCTCGCTGTTGAATAAACTCTGCTATCTCATCAATGTATAGCCCAAATAGAGTCGGTGAGAGTGGGCATCCTTGCTTCACACCAATGGTGCTCACAAGGGGATCTGATATACCTCCCGGACATCTGACTCTGCCAGTAACCCGCTCATATAGTGCATAAATACCCCACATCATGACATCATCCACCCCCAGATCAAGTAGGCATCTGAAAAGCCTCTCTCTCGGAACCGTGTCAAAGGCTTTTCGAAAATCCACAAAGCAACAGTACAATCTTTGTTTCTTCACTCGTGTCTAGTCGATCAGACAACGGAGAGTGAAGATGTGGTCTATGGTAGAAAATGCCCGTCTGAACCCTGCCTGTCTGGGTGTGCGCATGCACTCTCTCTCTGCCAGCGTGCTGAGATCCTGCTCCATCACCGTGCCATAAAGTTTGGACAAAACTGGCCCAATCATGATGGTCCTATATGTGTTAGGATCCATAGGATCCCCTAACTTGTGGATTGGTACAATGGTGTGCTCTGTCCACAAGTCAAGGAACCCCTCAGACAATGCACAGTTGAAGAGGTGAGCAATGAGTGGAGCTAATGTGTCTGTGCCATATATAATATGCTCTGCTTGAAGATCAAACTGGTCTCAAGCGCGGCCATGATGTAACCGTGAGATAGCATGTTTCACCATACTAGTGGTGAAAAAGGATGAAATACCTGGTCTCGGTGTACATGGTGTGGGTATCAGCGGCTGTGCGGGTACATGATATAAACTCTGTGCGTATCCATGCCATACTACAGGGTCATGTATCAGTGTGGGTGAGCGTGGTTCTCTGATCTGCCTCCATGCTTCTGCACAATCTCTGCTCATAAGAAGGTGGTATATATTCCAATATCTCTCCTCCTCCCATTCCCGCTTTTTACAGTGGGTCAAGCGGTGCATGCGTCTCTGCGCCTGTCTGTGTGTGATCTCTCCTCTGGCCTCCAAATCGCGTAGCTGGCGATGTAGATCTCTGCATTCATCATCATACCACCTGTTCTGTGGCATGGTACCGGTCCGAGGGGGGTGCGTGTATGTGTGATGTGGAAAACTGAGTGTAGCACAATCATGCAGAATGCGTGTGATATCAGTGGTCAGTGTATCAAGGGGTGCGTATGGATCAAGTGACGTGATGTGCTCCTCCAGATGCTGTGAGTAAACATGTGAGAACTCATGAGTGAAGTGTATGGTAGTATGCATGTGGGGTATGATATCTACAGGTGGTGATGGTAATGAGGTGAGGAGTGAGAAACTGAGAAAGGTGTGATCGGCATCGAGTGGAAGTCTCCCAAGGCCGAAGGACTCGATAGTATGCATCCCATCTATCGGTCCGAGCAGATAATCTACAGTACTCTCGCCCCCCCCATGTTGGAAGCATGTAAGACCTCCTGAATATGGCCATCATGCCATCCCGTTATAAATAACGAGATGATGTCTACTACCAAGCTCAAGTAAATGCCCTCCATACCCTGTGGCGTCTGGCCCAGTATCTGCTGAGAGTTGGTGAGTAGGTTTGAGGAGCCACACTCAAGCCACCCCCTCATCGGTGAAGGACCCCTTCTCATGACCCTTCCTTTCTGAGCCTGACGTCTTGGAGGCTAGATTATCCAAACTCCGCGTGGCAAATGGCCCCCAAAACAAAAGTTGCGGGAAGCGTAGGTGCCAAAGCTACTATTGGTACTGGTAACGCGGAAGAGGCGAGCAGAGCGACCAACGCAACAAATGCCCCTATGATCACGAATCAAACCCAGGTTCTTTAGATATCCTAAGCTTTATAATTAATTCTATATTATTTCTCGTGGAAGAAATGAAGGGGTTAGCTACATGCACGAAACAAGAATGAGTCTTAGGATTTTTGTTTACTCTAAGCGCTAGGTTGCATGCGTGAAATGGTAGAGTATGGAGTTCGCATAAGTTTATATGCATGGAATGATAGCCTTTACACACATAGAACGATAAGTTTTTTGCATTATTTCACATAAAATAATAGCTTTTAAACCAGTTCAGTGCATGAATAGTCATTTAGAATTCATGCTTCATGATCAAGATTAAAAGAAACACATGAAATGATAGTTTCCGTTTGTAAGATACAATTGCACCGATGGATAAAAACCTAGACTTTCATATATGCAAGTCACATGTGATCCGGTGCATTAGGAATAAGTACTTGTTGCCAAGTATGAAGAGAGTTAAAGGTCGACTAGGATGTACAAATATACTAAACGCACCATGTGCATGATGGGTAAGGTTGACCGCACTATGAGAAATGGAAGGAACGCATGCATCTAGACTGTATCTTGAAGACCTAGATGAAGAGCCATGTGTTGCCAAGTGTGTTAACTAAACTTGGTTAGAACTGGAAGATTAAAAGACCCTTGGCTGGGTTGCAAATAAGGCATGTCCGTTGCCTTGATTGACCAGCTAATGCTTGAGTTAGGATTAAGATACCATAAGGTAAAACCCAAAGGAAAGAGCAAGTCAAAATAAGTTAGCTTACCAAGAACATTTTCTTGCATGATCTTGTTTGAGACTATTGGGATCTCGCCAAGTCGTGAACGATCCAAGATCGGATGTTGGGAGCATCCGGGAAAAAAGGAATCACACCTTAGCAGTTGGTCATACAAACAGCCTTCAAAATATTTGTGCTTGTACACTTAGGTACATTATTTGATCTCCTTTGCTCAAGGAATTAATTCAAGGAAAAACATTTAATGCTTTAGGTTAAAAGCCTGGAGGGAGAGGTAAGAACAATTACCTCCGACTGTCTACCTGGCCCTATCCAAGGGGGTTGTTAGCCGCGTCGGGTATATGGACCTAACCCACCACGAGAGGTCTCTCCGTGGGTGATGTTTGGAGCGGGATGATGCTTTGGTGCCAGGGGAGGCTCTGGTTGTAAATTCCTTGCCTTCGGGTCCAGCAAAAGAGACCGATGTGACTCGAGATGAGATATCGAGGCTCACGTACTAGTCAACGGGAGGAACATGGAGCAACAATCCTGTAGATTGCTGGGAAAGCCTTCGGGCATGATATTGGATGTACTCCAAAATTATGATAAATAAAGAATAGATATTTGAGAAAAAGGAACTTGCTTGACATTGTTTTTGTGTGAGTGCCTAAGTTACGTGAAGGAATTAGTGACTAAGTTGATTGATTAAGGAAGCTGCTTTTGCATGTCAAAACATAATGTGGTAGGTAATTAGATAACTAAAGCAAACTAAGGAAACTAAGGAAAGTGCGGTGGACGTGACTTAGGTCCGCCATCCTATGGAAGGGTGGTCCCGGTTAGCTGGGAACTTTTCTCAAAAGACGAGACAACAAAACTATGAAGACCTAGCATCAGTAGGGTTGGAATCCCGATTTATGTTGTTTTAGGGGAAAGGAATGGGACTACGCCTTATGGCAGAGAGGTTGAGGTTTACATCCCTCTCGTTTCCCATTCTCCATGAACCAAGTCCAGCATGAATCCGCTTCGCCTCTGTTGTTCCTACGCTACTTCCTAGGGACCTTGCTGGTTGGAAAGGAACCATGACTTCAGGTTGATCCTAAGTGGGAACGGTCAGACACTTCCACTCGAGGCAGACTCGGGAAGACCTAGATCGCAATCCCTGTGACATTCCTTGCGAGTGCCAGGCGGAGCTTTCTAGACCCTCTTTCCAATGGGCTGCTAAGACGTGTCCCACAATTGGACGAGCGGACACGTTATAGTTGGTATTAGAGCGAACCAATGGGATCTAAGATTACAAGGGAACTTAATGGAGGAAAATAAAGGGAATAAGGGGATAGTCAGGAGAAGGTGAGTAGAATAGAGCAGTGTTTTCTGTTGAAAACATCTCTTTACTCACTTATGGATGTTGGGTTGCAGAATCACGAAGCATGGAGCAAGTTCTTGGTGTTCCAGGTCATGTTCATGATTGCAATGTCAAGATTGTGGGAGAGAAGGAAGAAGTCTCACTTGTAGCTTTCTTGCTTGCACAATGGGGGAATACACACAAGGGTGGAGGCTGAAAACAGTTTTCCTCTTCTTAGTTGTGTAAGCCAAAAGAACTCAAGTACAAAGAAATAGAAGAACCCTATATATGGGTCTTAAACCAAACTCAACTAACTAAGGTGGCATACTAACTGAGCCACGAACTAAAGTAGATAAGGATAGCTATTATGTAGCTATTATTCATGGGCGGTGTACCAACCACACAAGTCGGTGACATAAATACACAACGGTCACCCTGGCATATCACGAGTGGAGCTCGATATCTCAACACTCCCCCTCGAGCTCAATCCCAATTCCTGCACACCAAGCAGGTCTCTAACTTGCACAGCTTCTCTGAGCCCAATGCCTTCGTGAATATGTCAGCTACCTGATCCTCTGTGCTGACATAAACTAGATCAATAAGACCTAGTAAAACCCTCTCTCGCACATAGTGATAATGCACCTCAATGTGCTTTGTTCTAGCATGATAGACTGGGTTATTTGCCAAGTGTATACTACTCATGTTGTCACAATAAATGACAATTGGGCCATCTGTAGACTGATGCATATCATAAAGTAGCTTATGCAACCAAGCTACCTCACATGCAGCCATTGCTGCACCCCTGTACTCAGCCTTTGTGCTCGACAAGGCAACTATAGGCTGTTTCTTGCTTCTCCAAGTGACTGCAGCACTCCCAAAAGAGAACACATATCCACTGGTAGATCGTCTATCAGAAATACTACTAGCCCAATCAGCATCAGTGTATCCATGCAACTGTATCTGAACCCCAGTCTCATAAAATAGTCCATAGTACAATGTGGACTTCACATACCTGAGTATGCATCTAGCCGCATCCAAATGTGGTTTCCTTGGAGCCTGCATAAACTGACTTACCAATCCAACATCATAGCTCAAATCTGGCCTGGTAATAGTCATATAAATCAAACTTCCTACTATGCGTCTGTACATAGTAGGGTCTTCTAGAAGCTCACCTACATCTGTGCTCAGCTTCACATTCTGCTCCAAAGGAACTGAAATAGGCTTACAGCCTGTCATCCCATATTTGGACAGCATGTCCAATCCATACTGCCTCTGCAAGAGCTGTATCCCACTTGGTGATCTAATCACCTCAATGCCCAAGAAATAATGCAACTCTCCCAAATCCTTCATCTCAAACTTCTGCTTCAATAGCATTTTCACATGAAGGATATCTTCATCACTGTCACCTGTCATAATCAAATCATCAACATAAATGACAAGTAGCATAATACCTTTCTCTGTTTTTCTCACATAAAGTGAGAAATCTGCCTTGGAAATCTGAAAGCCAATAGTGACAAGATATTGTCCTATCTTGTCAGACCATGCTTTAGGTACTTGCTTCAAGCCAGACAAGGCTTTCTTCAACGTGCAAACAAACTCAGGATGAACACCATGCACATAACCTAGTGGCTGCTCCATATAGACCTCTTCTTGCAAATCACCATGCAAGAAGGCATTCTTTACATCCATCTGATGTAAAGACCATCCCTTTGATGCAGCCATAGCAATGACTGCTCTTACGGTTGCCATCCTTGCAACCGGACTGAATGTTTCTTCATAGTCAATGCCATATGTTTGTGCATACCCCTTGACTACTAATCTTGCCTTGTATCTGTTCACAGAACCATCTGCATTGTGCTTCACCTTATAAACCCACTTACAGCCAATTACATTTTTACCTTTAGGCAAAGGTGCCAATTCCCATGTAGCATTTGCTTCCAAGGCATCCATTTCTTCATCCATGGCTTTCTCCCATTTTTCTTTTCCCATGGCTTGCTCAAAAGAAGTGGGTTCTGGTTCCTGTATCACTTTGACCATATATGCATAGTGAATGGCTGTAAATCCATCATATTTCAGTCTATCCACAGGATACCTAGCTCTCGTAGACCTGCGCAAAGTAGGTTCACTCCCAGGTGCTCTCAAAACATCCCTGGTCTTCCTTACTCCAGGTGTAACAATAGAGGGAATACCCAACTCATCATCAATGCTCTGTTCTGAGCCACTGGATTCACCATCCACATAAGAGTGACCTGCATTCACATCAAACATGGGCTGATCAACCTTCTCTTTTCCTTTTCGTGATACCTACATACCACTATCTGCATTACTTTAAGAAGATTCTCCTGATCTCAATCTGCCTGTCCATGGTGAAGAATGTGAACCACTGCTAGAGGACGCTCCAGGTCCACTAATATTTTGTGACTGCTGCTGTGAATTCTGTGCAGCATTACCATTTTGTGCATCTACATCATCAATCACATTTACTGGTTTATACCGGCTCCTCATCTCATCAAAAACATCTCTGCTCACTGTAAACTTATGAGTAGAAGGGTTATAGCATCTATACCCTTTTTGCTGCAGAGAGTAACCAATAAAGATGCATTTCTCAGCTTTTGGATCCAACTTGGATCTCAACTCATCTAGCACATGTACATAGGCAATGCAACCAAAAATATTCAAATGAGAAATATATGGTTTCCTACTAGTATACCTCTCCTCTAGAGTCATTCCATGTATTGCTGCAGTGGGAGTCCTATTCATTATGTAGACTGCTGTAGCAACTACTTCAGTCCAATAAAAATCTGGCAAGTCTTTTTCATTGAGCATGGCACGAGATACCTCTCCAATATGCCTGTTTTTCCTTTCTGCAATTCCATTTTGTTGTGGGGTATGACTGCATGAATATTGCTGCTTTATGCCATGCTCCTGCAAGAACTTTGCAAACTCATTTGAGAGGTACTCTCCCCCTCCATCTGACCTTAGGCATTTTATCTGCATGCCTGTTTCTTTTTCAACCATAGCTTTAAGAGTTTTGAAGTGCTCAAAAACTTCACTTTTCTTTTTCATAAAATACACCCAAACTTTTCTGCTATAGTCATCAATAAAAGTGACAAAATAATGACAGCCTCCAAGAGATGCAGCTTTAGTAGTCCACACATCAGACTAGATTAATTCCAATGGCTTCTCACTCTCTTGAACATGTCTAGGAAATGGTTTCCTTGCCTCTTTTCCAAACTGACAGGCTTCACATACCTTATGCATTTCTGCAACCTTGAATTTGGGCAATCCTGCAACAATATTTTGGGTCTGCATTGATTTAAGTCGTTGTACATTAACATGACCAATGCGTTTATGCCAGATATCAATATCTGCAACTACACCAGTCCCATGTGCAAACATTGCTGCACTCAATTCAGACATGTCTGCATCCAACGTAAACATTCTGCCCTTCTTCTTTCCTTTTGCTATCAAGCGACCTCTATTTTTCATATCCTCAACAAAGCATCCATGAGGATCAAATCTGACCTGCAAGCCCTGCTCAACCATTTGACCAACAGAAACCAGATTCTTGGTGATATTCGGGACATGAAATACATCGGACAGGTATTTCTTTTTCCCATCCTGCATAGACAAAGGAATTTTTCCAATCTGCACAATAGGATGTGCAGTATCATCACCAGTCTCCACAAATCCTGGTTTTTCCATTTTTCTTGCATCCTCCATCCATTCTGCATGACCTGTCATGTGGTTTGATGCACCTGAGTCAACATACCATACATCATTGCTTTCTTCTGCACTTGTCACAGAATTGTTCATATGCTGCACCATAAACAAGTGCTCATTTCTGTCATCACCTTGTCTACTAGAAGATGCATAATTCACTTGTTGCAGTTTTCCATTCATGATGTTATTCTGCTTTTTATAGTAGTCTTTAGCCATATGACCCATTTTACCACAGTAGTAGCATTCAACATTACTGTTTGCATTTTGTCCTCTTTGCCATCCACCATGACCTCTTTGGCTCCCCCTGCCTCTAGAGTTACCACGTCCTCCTCCATAGGACTGGTTTTCTTGAGTTTGCTGCATATTCTGATTTCTACCACGGCCTCCATATCGGCCTCCTCTACCTCTGCCTCTACCTCTTCCAGCATTTGAGTAGAAGACAGCTTCTTTTGAAGTTCCTCCTGAAGAAGATGCACCACCATTTCTCTGCTCCTCAAAATTAGAAGAGCAATCAACTCCTCAAAATCACGAAATCTTTCACGGATGGAAATGGATGTTCGGAACTGTGCATAATCCTTTCCTAGACCATTCAAGGTCACAGAAACTAAATCATCATCTTCCACTGGCGACCCAATGGAAGCAAGTGCATCTGCAATCTTCTTCACCTTCATGTGGTAGTCATTGATGCTCATATTTTCTCTTTGCACATTATGCAACTCTTGCTTGAGCTGCATTTTCCTGGCTTGCGTATTTGTGCTATACATTTTTGACAAAGTATCCCATGCCTCATTTGGCATACTTGTATCTTGAATATGCACAATCATAGAGTCTGAAATGCTGATAGACAGCCAATACATAACTTTCCTAGCTCTCTCATGTCATGCTTTAAATGCGTGCATTTACTGTTGATTGGGAACATCAGGAAGAACTGGTTCTTCTTCATTTCCTGCAACAAATTCCCAATATCCTTTTCCCATAAGGAAATTCATCATTCTAAACTTCCATGCTTGGAAGTTGTTCTAGTCAAGCTTTTCAGTGACAATCTGTGAAAGAGAATCAAATGCCATTACAGAACACTGCAAAGAATTATGTCACTGCAAAGAACACAGCTTCAGCCTCACAAGGGCAAATCTGCAAAACTGGTGAAAGTGGTATTTGACCACACAGTCACTTCCTAGTGACGATTTTGCATCAACAGAAAACAGGGATGATTCTGTAACTCCCAATGTCTCTGCGCACAAGCATACGATGCAATTTCTACAGTAACTTTTCACAGACCTGTAGAACAGTGGCTGCACAGCATAAAACTGGGCCTTTTCCTGAGTGCGTGCAGAAAACTTCCGCCTCCAAAATAGGCCCCGAAATGGCCTCAAATAAAAAAAACAAGGTCGCCAAGGGCTAAAGCCCACTCCCACAGCATATACTGCCCTCTTGCTTCACCGCAAAGGTCTTAAATCAAACTCAACTAACTAAGGTGGCATACTAACTGAGCCATGAACTAAAGTAGATAAGGATAGCTATCATGTAGCTATTATTCATGGGCGGTGTACCAACCGCGTCTGCAACTGACAAGTCGGTGACATAAATACACAACGGTCACCCTGGCGTATCACGAGTGGAGCTCGATATCTCAACATGCAACGCATGCTTTGGATTATCATTAGAGGCTAGGCATGATGAATATTCTAGACCGCATCTATAATTCTTCACCCCTGTATGCGGAACGGAGATGGATGGGAGAATCAGGAATATACTACATAGCAGCCCACCGACCTGCGTACCTTCAGACCAACTTGAAGAGAATCAAGTGGATGGAGAATTTAAGAATCGTGAAGCTCTTCATCTTTGTTGAAGCTCACGCAAACGCAACTTTTCATGTTAGCAGTCGGTAAGTCAAGTAGAACAAGTACATCTATGAAGAAGTGACCCGAGTGATCTCTGCCCCGACAGGATCAAAGTGTTAAGGCACTATGAGAAGAACGGGTATCAAAGGAAGAGATACCCCAAGCTTCCTATGACTTATTGTTTCCTGAAAATCCATGATTGGAACCCCAAGAGGAACACCAAGGAAAAGGGAATTCTCTTGCAAGAAAATCTATATTGTAACATCAACAAGCTTTTATTTCATTCTTTTGATCATCAAAACAAAGAAAACAACAATTCTTCACGCAGCATCATAGTAGATTTCTCCCACGGATTTGATAGAATCAACCATATTCTTCAACATCTTCACAAAATCCATCAATAGAACAAGAAACACAAGGGAATACACCATCTTTGAATGGAAATCAATCACATATTATTCATCTTCAATGTCTTCATAGTTCTCTCTCTCAATCTCTCATATACAATTACACTGTTTTGATAGAATTTACTATCTCTGACTCTCTCTCTCTCTCTCCATCAATAGTACATCATATCCTCACTACAATGCTCTCATAATAACTCTCAATAATCCTTCTTAGGTCGTGGATGCACCTCCCAAGAGGTATGTCTGATATGAAGAGTCACTAGAGCCACTACAGTGTCTTTTCACAGCTCACTACTGTCATTGTCACTCAGTCTTCTCTTCAGTCTTCAGCAGCTGCTTCTTCCACTTGTTTTAGCTCTTTTGAACTTAGATTCATCCTTTCCAAAGGTTAGAAAACTTTCCCAAAGTCACACATACATTCTACAGAACACTTACAGAAGGTCTACAGAACAGTCACAATACAAACACCAGAACAGCTACAATATAGTTACAGTACAGAGACAGAGTAGAGACAGAGGCTCTACAGAAGGTTACAGAATGTCATCACTAGGCTAAAGTTAGTTTAACTAGGGTAGGGTTAGTGTAACTAACTTAGGGTTAGATTAACCTAGCTAGGGTGACGTCAACTAGGCTAGGGTTAGTTGACTAGGGGGGTTAAACTAACTAAAGTGGGGTTAGTTGACTGGGGGGGTTAACCTAACCAGAGTTGGGTTAGTTGACTAGGGGGGTTAAACTAACCAGAGTTGGGTGAGTTGACTAGGGGGGATTAAACTAACTAAAGTGGGGTTAGTTTAACCAAATCAAGGTTAGGTTAACTTAATGAGGATTAATTAAACCTAATTAAGAGTAGGTTAGTTTAATCTACCTGGGGTGACAGGGAGGAAGGAGGAGGAGGGGGAGGAGGAGGAGGAGGAGGGAGGGAGTGGCGCTGGCGAGGGCGGAGGCGCGGCAGCACGGGCGGAGCCTACATGTGCAGACGGCGAGGCCGCGGAGCCGGGCGGCGTGACGGAGAGGACGTGGCGGCTGGTGCATCAACGACGGCTGCAGGGCGGCTCATGACGGGTGGCAGGGCGGCTCACGATGGGCGGCGGTGGGAGGGAGTCGCCGAGGAGACACCGAGGGAGGGGAAGGAGAGTAAACAGGGTGAATGGGGGGGGTGAAGGGCGGCCCGGTGGGAGGGGCAGAGGAGGCGGGTAGGAGAGGGAGCACACCCAGGGCAGGAGGATGAGATGGAGGAGGAATAGTAGAGGAGGGTGAATGGGGAGGGGATGAAGGGCAGCCCGGTGGGAGGGGCAGAGGAAGCTGGAAGGAGGGGGAGTACGCCCGGGGCAAGAGGGCGAGAGGGAGGAGGAATAGGGGAGGAGGGTAATGGGGAGGGGATGAAGGGGCGGCAGAGGAGAAGAGGGAGTGGGAGGAAGGTGGAGGGAGAAGGTGAGAGGGTGAGGGAGAGGGGGAGGAAGGGTCAGGGAGAGAGAAAGAAGAAAAAGAAGAAGAGAGAGAGAAAGTGAGAGGGGGCGGTTGGGATGCGGGGACATGCCCTGGGACCCAACACGGCGGGGACATCGATACGCAAGTCGCGGAGGCGACGGGGGCGTCTCGAGAGACGGAAAAATAAAAAAGCACACGTTCACGCGCAAGGCGAGGCACGGAGAATACGAGAAAATAAAGAAAAATTAATAACTCATCAACCGTTTGTCGAAACTAAAATCCGTAAAAAGGAAAAATGGGCCGAGAGAGGAGGGAAAAATAATGGAAAAGTAAGAAGGGATGTCCGGAGGAAAAGGAGGACATTCACATGGGAAAAATGCAAAAAAACAGCTAGAAAACACATACGAGGATTAATATTGAAAATTCGCTTGTCGAAATGCAGGGCGAAAAGAAGAAAAAAGGTGCAGAAGAACATGTCCAACAATCCTATCATGTCAAAACACAAATTTGACCAAGATAGGATGCGTTCACATGGGAAAAACTGAAAAATGGCACACGAAAATGAGGTCAGAAATTAATAACAAAAAATCGATTCACCGAAACAGAGGGTAGAAAAAGGAAGAATGTGTGAGGAAAGGGGTTGCACAAGGCTGTCACATCAAAACTGAGTTCGGAGGGAATTAGGAAGGGTTCACATGCAAAAAACACAAAAATGCATTAAAAAACGCTTGGAAAAATTAATAACTAAAAATTTCGCAGTCGGAAAAGGGAGGAGGAAAAAGGAAAAATTGGGGGGAAGGTCGACAGGACACGGCTGTTAAATCAAACTGGAATTCCGGTAAAACTAGGGCAGGTTCACATGGAAATTTGTGAAAAATAAGCACGAAAAAGACTTGAAAACCCGCAAAAATTAATAACGGATGAACTGTACATTGAAATGATACGCAGTAAAAAGGAAAAATGTTAGGGAGAAAGGGTAGGATAGGGCTATCACAGAAGATCACCGGTCCGAAGTAAGCAAGACGCGTTCACATGGAAAACGGTCTAATTTACGCAAAATACTTTAAAAATTAATAACTTGAGAAGCGTCTGTCAAAACAGGGGTTGGTAAAAAGGAAAAATGGTCACGTCAAAGGGATGAACATGGCTATAAGTTTGGATTGGAATTTTGGGAAACGTAAGGTGCGTTCACATGGAAGGACAAAAAAATCAGGAAATGAAGGAAAATCACAAGGGAACGGGCCCCAAGGGTGGGTTAAAAATGGACGGGTGGGTGGGGAAGGGACTCCATCAGGGTAAAAGTAGGGCAGGCATAGATGCATTATCAGGTTAAGGCAAATACAAAGGGGTATGCAATGTAGACGCGCAGGGACGCGTCCCCACACTTAAAACCTTAACGGATAGGGTTGATCGAGCAATAGGGACCTAGCTCCACACAGCAGACCAACCGCTAACATCCCCATACTTAAAACATGACCGTCACTAAGACAACAAAAGGTGTAGGGTTAGAAAAACTTGGCCCATGTTGTCGAGAATCAAGGTTGACTGTCGATGGCACGTCCACTATCGTTGTCGGCTGCTGCAGGAGGTACCAAGATATCTTCACAGCACACATCCTTCATGGCAGGGACCACGCGGCAGCACCCAGAGAGGTAGCTGGTTGAAGGAATCGCAGGAAATTTGTCGATGATGAGGAATATTGCACTCAACTCACAATCATTCATATGGAATGAAAGAGCAGTCACTCACCCCATGACTCATATCACTCGAGGAAATCAGGATCAAACCCAGAGCTCACACCCGGTTTAGGAAGCGACAAAGGAATGGTGCAGAGAGAGTATGCCAAGGTGCACAATTAATGGTGCATCAATGCATCCAACCCATCTTGCATAGGTGCAAGGAGAAAGGCAAGGGAGCCTTGTAGTGCAGTGTATAAAGCAGAATGATGTGTCATGTGTTGATGGCAGAAACCCAACCCATCGGTGCATAGGGAAACAGAAACGTACCTGACTCCAAAGGTCATAACGTCCCTCAATCCTCACTTCTCGATAATTGATTGAAGAAACTCCAGTCACACTCAACCCACCCTCTGTCTCACGCTCTGTTGAAACATACAGAGGGCAGCCATGTCCTGAAACCCGTTGATGTAATCCTCACGGTCACTTCTGCAAAAGTTGTATGCCTTGTGTGCATTTGATGGTGCAACTGTGCATCCTGCCCAATGCCGGCATATAGTGCAAGAAGGAAGGCCAGGGAGCCTTATAGTGCACTGCACAAGAACAAATCATGCTTTGTGCATTGAGACGCCCTTCCCGTGCGTGCAACACTCCGTTCACACATCTCACCTCTCATTTGATTTAAAGGGAAAGACTGGTCACTCACCCTACCCTCTATCTCACTCTCTGATAGATATAGAGGGCAGCCCATACTCACATCCCCATCTTGTTAGGATGAAAGCTCACATCACTCAAGGGGTTGGTGATGAAGATCATGTCGACTGTTGGTGTCATCAGGTTCTTAAGGAGGAGGCATACCCAGGGAGGCAGCCTACAAATCTCGTACTTCAATGATTAGTAAGAAGAGTCGTCTGTTAAGAAGTGCAGACGGATTGATATTGCAGAGACAGCGCACCAAGGGAGGCGGCTTCAAATTGCTTGCTGAAGAGGTTCTACTAGTGAGTCTGCTATCCTGAACTGTGGGGTGTTACCATCTTTTCCACAGTCAGCTTCTCGCCCAAGGGTGTTTCCACCTTTTCTTGGAACGAGGCCTATTATGACAGGGAATTTCTTCCTTTTCTCCCATAACAGTTTTGTTTGTTTTTCTTTTTTTTCTTTTGCTTTCTTTTTCCTTATTTTTTTGTTTTTTTCTTTTTTTTAACTTTTTTATTTCTTAATAAAAGGAATGGTAGAAATACCATATATCAAGACCAACCTCGCCATCGTTGTTGGATCAGACAAGAAGAGAACAATGTTGGATTGAGATGTTTCTGCGAGGGGGTAGTAGAACGAGACCGCCTCATGAGGAGAATCATCATGGCTATCAAAAGCATGACAAGAAGGACAGTGCGATGCCCAAAAGGGAAAGGTAGGTCGACTGTTATTGTCAAGATCCCCAGGGAGGGAAGTACTTTTTCAGACGATAGCCATTCATGAGGAAAGGATCATCAGAGGCATCAACGGTCTGCACCTGAACATAGCCGTTAGGATTGATGGCAAGTACCTTGTACGGGCCCATCCACAGTTGTTGAAGCTTGCCAGGAAACTTGCTAAATCTCGAATCATAGGCTAGAACAAGATCACCTTCTTTGAACTCCTTGTGCTTGATGAAACTGTCATGATAGGCCTTGTGTCGTGCTTGAGTAGTTTCCATGCACTGTAGAGCCATTCGCCGAATCTCATCCAAGCATTCCAAGTGCAGGAGACGACCTTATAGTGACTCACTATCTCCCAAGCGTCCTTTAACTGCCACTCACAAAGAGGGCAATCCACTCACAAAGAGGGCAATTCCAGCTCAACAGGAAAGATAGCTTCTGTACCATACACCAGCTGGAAAGGGGTTTGTCCTGTAGCTGCCTTATGGGAGGTTCTTTTTGCCTAGAGAGCCTTTGTAAGTCGATCGTTCTAGTCGCGACAATGTGCGGCAATCATTCTTGTCAGAATCGAGCAAAGGATGCGATTGGTGACTTCAACTTGGCCATTGGCTTTGGGGTAATAGGGAGTGGACTTACGATGGCGGATCTTATACAGTTCCATCAGCTCCTCCATGATTTTGTTAAGGAAATGAGTACCTCTATCACTTACCAACTTGAGGGGACTGCCAAAATGGGTGATGATATTCTCGTACATGAACACGGCTACACTATTACCATCGTCCCGCTTTAGGGCTTTAGTTTCACACCACTTTGTGACATAATCCGTACATACTAGGATGTATCTATTCTACTTCTATCTGGTGGGTGGATAAGTGGGACCCACAAAATCAATCCCCCACTTCTCAAACGGCTTTAGGGGAAGAATGGGCTGCAGTGGCATGGCACTTGATTTGGTGGGTTTCCCCATTTGCTGACAAGCATCACATCTTTTACAGTAATCATAGGCATCCTTGTGGAGGGTTGACCACCAGTATTCTGCTAATAGAGCCTTCTTGGCTATCGCTTCTCCTGCGAAGTGTCCACCACATGGTTCGTCATGACATGCTTTCAATACTATGCCAATTTCATCCCCTGAAACATATTTTCACAACACTTCATCTTTGCCCTTCTTGTACAGTGCACCGCCTAGCAAAGTGTAGGGGGCTGATTCTAACAAAAGCTTCTTCTTCTCACGGCTTGAAATGCCAGAAGGATACCGTTGAGTTGCTAGGAGATTGGCTATGTCTACATACCAGGGAGTAACTATTTCAACTAGAAACAAGGAAGCATCAGGAAGGTCTGGATCATCCTTTCCTCTTCTTTTGTTTGAGGGATCCATGATAGATGATGGGACATGGAGTGGCCAGGCTTAGTGACTACTTTGAAATCGAACTCCTGGAATAGGAGCAACCATCTCATCAGTCATCCTTTAACATCTGCTTTGTTCATCAAGAATGACAGGGTCTCATGATCCACATAGAACTTGAAATGTGTGGACAATAGATAGTGTCGAAACTTCTCGAGTGCAAACACCATTGCCAAGCACTCAAGCTCTATCACTGTATACTTCTCTTCCCTATCCGTGACCTTTTGACTTGCATAGTATATCGGTTGATCTAATTTGGAGGGGCCCTTTTGACATAGGACAACACCTAGCCCTTCAACTGATGCATCTCTGTGCACATGGAACTCATTTGTCCAATCAGGAGGCTGTAAAATAGGTGCTTGAATCAGGCACTGTTTTAAGGTATTAAAAGATTCTTCACAGTCATCCGTCCAAAGGAAATCCGCCTCTTTCCTTAGGAGCTTGTGCAGAGGAGCTGCCTTGGTTGCAAAATGTGCAATAAATCTTTTGTAATAGCCCACATGGCCAAGAAATCCTCTCAATTGCTTGAGGTTTGTTGGTGTTGTTAAGGCGGCAATCTTTTCAATCTTTGCCAGGTCTGTTGCAATTCCTTGTGCAGAGACAATACTCCTGAGGAGACGCCAAAGACACATTTGTCGGGGTTGAGAGAGATCCCATACTCTTTGCATCTATCAAAACATTGATCTAGGTGTCCCCAGTGCTCACGGATCAAACTACAGACACAGAAGTCATCAAGATACACCTCAATGAAATCATGCAGATGATTCTGGAAGGCAACCATCATTACTCGTTGGAAGGTGGCAGGAGCATTACAGAGCCCAAATGGCATCACTCTGTAGGCATAGGTCCCCCATTCTGTGGGTGAAGGTTATTTTAGATTGGTCCTCTTCTGCGATTTGGAGTTGGTTATATCCACTGAATCCATCCAAGAGGGATTAAAGCTCATGGCCTGCCAACTGTGTCCAACAGTTGGTCTGTAAAAGGGATAGGGAAATGATCCTTCTTCGTCTTCGAATTGAGCTTTCGAAAGTCAACACATATTCGAAGTTTCCCGTTCTTCTTGGGTACTACCACAATGGGCGAAACCCTCCCATATGTAAAAATAACCCTTGCAAGAAGAGACTATTGGCTGACATATTTGGTGGTCAAACCAAATTCTTATGGGACCTCATACTCTCTACTGTTGGGAAGACCTTTGCTTTATGAAGCAAGATCCATGACGGACTGGTTCAAAGGGACCCTAACCCTAGGCAGAGGACCCCACAAAGTGGTGGATGGTACATCAGGAGATGAAGAAACTGTTAAGCAAATATTTCCTGATAAAACAAAGGCACAGTCCCTAACAGTGGGCACTGTAAGCCAACTGCCACGGGATGTAAAATCCTTGTCCATGGGTGAATACCTCCTGCCTCAACTAGAATTAACATCTGAAATCACCTCTGACAGTGAAATAGAAGCATGGATGTACTGTTCTCCCTGTTACATGACAGTGGTAGAGACAGAGCAGAGTCAGTATAGAGAAAGTACAGTTACAGAGCAAAGATAGTACAGAGGCAGAGCATATAGAGAGTGGCTATAGAACAGAGACAGAGCGGATACAAAGACAGTCACAGAGACAGTAACAGTGCCAGAGTCAAAGTCAGAGGCAGAAGCAGAGTCAGAACTGATGACAGAAGCAGAAGCAGATGTAGAGGCAGAAGATCTGTTCTTCTCCTACTACAGAGCCTCTACAAAAGCAGAGACAGAGCCTTCAGAGGAAGAGGATGAAAATGATGAGGAAGAAAATAAAGCAGGTTATGAAAGTGCAAATGATAAATTCCTTCTGATAGAGGATGATCTTGTTGATGTCCCTACAGAGGACTCAGAGGCCGAATATCTCAGGGTACTGGATGGAACGACCATGGTTCCGTTTGGGTTGGTCAATGGACCACAAAGTATGCAGAATCTGTATAAGCAATGGATTAAAAGCATAAAAATTAAGTTCACCAATGGCTCATGTCGTCCTAACTGTTCAGTCCAAAGAAAAGATGATGATGATACCCCTTGCCAAAAACAGAAAGCCAAGTCCTTAAAGCCATGGCCTCTAGCAGGTCTGTGCTATGTGACATTCCTGAAGATGAAGCCTTGAGTCCTGAAGAGGTCACCACTCAAACAAAAGCAAACAAAGCTTCGATACCCTTCCAGTAACTTAAACAGACAAAGGAGTCATCTGTTCAGAAGGAGGACACTGGTTCTAGTGGGACATCAGACGAGGATACTACTCTCTTGAAAGAGTCACAGACCTCTACCCAGAAGCAATCTGTGGAACATTTATCCGCGAAGTGGAAGGTGAAAGACAAATAACGTTCCTGGATGCTAAGGGTACTGAACGTCACCTAAAAGTGGGTCTCAAACTTCCAGAAGAAGAATTAGTGGTCCTTCGAGACCTACTAAAGGAGAACTTAGATGTGTTTGCTTGGTCCTACAAAGACCTAAAGGGGATTGACCCCACAGTATGCCAACATCACATTGATCTAGAGCCCGATGCCAAACCTGTAAGGCAAAGACAAAGACAGATGAATCCTAATTATTCCACTCTGGTGAAGGCCGAATTATTGAAACTTCTTGAAGTAGAGTTTATCTATCCCGTGGCTAACAGTGAATGGGTTTTGCCCATTGTGATAACCGAAGAAGAATGGGAAACTTCGAATATGTGTTGACTTTTGAAAGCTCAATTCGAAGACGAAGAAGGATCATTTCCCTATCCCTTTTACAAACCAACTGTTGGACACAGTGGCAGGCCATGAGCTTTAATCCCTCTTGGATGGATTCAGTGGATATAACCAAGTCCAAATCGCAGAAGAGGACCAATATAAAATAACCTTCACCACAGAATGGGGGACCTATGCCTACAGAGTGATGCCATTCGGGCTGTGTAATGCTCCTGCCACCTTCCAACGAGTAATGATGGCTACCTTCCAGAATCATCTGCATGATTTCATTGAGGTGTATCTTGATGACTTCTATGTCTATAGTTTGATCCGTGAGCACTGAGGACACCTGGAGCAATGTTTTGACACATGCCGAGAGTATGGGATCTCTCTCAACCCTGACCAATGTGTCTTTGGCGTCTCCTCGGGAGTGCTTTTGGGCCATATTGTCTTTGCACAAGGAATTGCAATAGACCTGGCAAATATTGAAAAGATTTCCGCCTTAACAGTACCGATGAACCTCAAGCAATTGAGAGGATTTCTTGGCCATGTGGGCTATTACAGAAGATTTATTGCACATTTTGCAACCAAGGCATCTCCTCTGCACAAGCTCCTAAGGAAAGAGGTGGATTTCCTTTGGATGGATTACTATGAAGAAGCTTTTAATACCTTAAAACAGTGCCTGATTCAAGCACCTATTTTACAGCCTCCTGATTGGACGAAGGAGTTCCATGTGCACACAGATGCATTAGTTGAAGGGCTAGGTGCTGTCCTATGTCAAAAGGGCCCCTCCAAATTAGATCAACCGATATACTATGCAAGCCGAAAGGTCACGGATAGGAAACGGAACTATACAGTGACAGAGCTTGAGTGCTTGGCAATGGTGTTTGCACTGGAGAAGTTTTGACACTATCTATTGTCCACACATTTTAAGTTCTATGTGGATCATGAGGCCCTGTCATTCTTGATGAACAAAGCAGATGTTAAAGGACGACGAATGAGATGGTTGCTCCTATTCTAGGATTTCGACTTCGAAGTAGTCACTAAGCCTGGCCGCTCCCATGTCCTGGCCGATCCTCTATCACAGATCCCCCAAACAGAAGAAGAGGAACAGGATGATCCAGACCTTCCTGATGCTTCATTGTTTCTAGTTGAAACAATTACTCCCTGGTATGCAGACATAGCCAATCTCCTAGCAACTCAATAGTATCCTCCTGGCATCTCAAGCCGTGAGAAGAAGAAGCTTCTATTAGAATCAGCCCCCTACACTTTGCTAGGTGGTGCATTGTACAAGAAGGGCAAAGATGAAGTGCTGCGAAGATGTCTTTTAGGGGATGAAATTGGCATAGTATTGAAAGCATGTCATGACAAACCATGTGGTGGACACTTCGCAGGAGAAGTGATAGCCAGGAAGTCTCTATTAGTAGGATACTGGTGGCCAACCCTCCATAAGGATGCCTATGATTACTGTAAAAGATGTGATGCTTGTCAGCGAATGGGGAAACCCACCAAAACAAGTGCCATGCCACTGTAGCCCATTCTTCCCCTAAAGTCGTTTGAGAAGTGGGGGATTGATTTTGTGGGTCCCATTGATCCACCCACCAGACGGAAGCAGAACAGATACATCCTAGTATGTACGGATTATGTCACAAAGTGGTGTGAAGCTAAAGCCCTAAAGTGGGACGATGGTAATAGTGTAGCCATGTTCATGTACGAGAATATCATCACCTGTTTTGGCAGTCCCCTCGAGCTAGTAAGTGATAGAGGTACTCATTTCCTTAACAAAATCATGGAGGAGCTGACGGAACTGTATAAGATCCGCCATCGTAAGTCCACTCCCTATTACCCCAGAGCCAATGGCTAAGTTGAAGTCGCCAATCGTATCCTTTGCTCGATTCTGACAAGAACGATTGCCGCACATCGTTGCGACTGGGACAATCGACTTACAGAGGCCCTCTGGACGTACAGAACCTCCCATAAGGCAGCTATAAGACAAACCTCTTTCGAGCTGGTGTATGGTACAAAAGCTGTCTTCCCTATGGGGTTGGAATTGCCCTCTTTGCGAGTGGCAATTAAAGAACGCTTGGGAGATAGTGAGTCACTACAACGTCGTCTCCTGCACTTGGAATGCTTGGATGAGATCTGGTGAATGGCTCTACAGTGCATGGAAACTACTCAAGCGCGACGCAATGTCTATCATGACAGTTTCATCAAGCACAAGGAGTTCAAAGAAGGTGATCTTGTTCTAGCCTATGATTCGAGATTCGGCAAGTTTCCTGGCAAGCTTCAACAATGGTGGATGGGCCCATACAAGGTACTTGCCATTAATCCTAACGGCTCTATTCAGGTGCAGACCGTTGATGCCTCTGATGATCCTTTCCTCATCAATGGCTATCACCTGAAAAAGTACTTCCCTCCTTGGGGATCTTGACAATCACAGTCGACCTACCCTTTCCCTTTTGGGCATCGCACTGTCCTTCTTGTCGTGCTTCTAATAGCCATGATGATTCTCCTCATGAGGCGGTCTCGTTCTACTACCCCCTCGCAGAAACATCTCAATCCGACATTGTTCTATTCTCGTCTGATCCAACAAACGGTTGCGGGGTTGGTCTTGATATATGGTATTTCTACCATTCCTTTTATTAAGAAATTAAAAAAAAATTAAAAAAGAAAAATAATAACAAAAAAAGGAGGAAAGAAAAAGCAAAAAAAAAAAAAACAAACAAAACTGTTATGGGAGAAAAGGAAGAAATTCCCTGTCATAACAGGCCTCATTCCAAGAAAAGGTGGAAACACCCTTGGGCGAGAAGCTGACTGTGGAAAAGATGGTAACACCCCGCAGTTCAGGATAGGAGACTCACCAGCAGAACTTCTTCAGCAAGCAATTTGAAGCCGCCTCTCTGCAATATCAATCCGTCTGCACTTCTTAACACACGACTCTTCTTACCAATCATTGAAGTACAAGATTTGTAGGCTGCCTCCCTGGGTATACCTCCTCCTTAAGATCCTGATGACACCAACAGCCAACATGATCTTCATCACCAACCCCTTGAGTGATGTGAGCTTTCATCCTAACAGTATGGGGATGTGAGTATGGGCTGCCCTCTATATCTGTCAGAGAGTGAGACAGAGGGTGGGGTGAGTGACCAGTCTTTCCCTTTAAATCAAATGAGAGGTGAGATGTGTGAATGGAGTGTTGCACGCACGGGAAGGGCCTCTCAATGCACAAAGCACGATTTGTTCTTGTGCACTGCACTATAAGGCTCCCTGACCTTCCTTCTTGCACTATATGCCGGCACTGGGCGGGATGCACAGTTGCACCATCAAATGCGCACAAGGCATACAACTTTTGCATAAGTGACCGTGAGGATTACATCAACGGGTTTCAGGACATGGCTGCCCTCTATATGTTTCAACAGAGCGTGAGACAGAGGGTAGGCTGAGTGTGACTGGAGTTTCTTCAATCAATTATTGAGAGGTGAGGATTGAGGGATGTTACGACCTTTGGAGTCAGGTACGTTCTCATTTCCCTATGTACCCATGGGTTGGGTTTCTACCATCAACACATGACACATCATTTTGCTTTATACACTGCACTACAAGGCTCCCTTGCCTTTCTCCTTGCACCTATGCCAGACGGGTTGGACGCACTGATTCACCATCAATTGTGCACCCTGGCATACTCTCTTTGCACCATTCCTTTGTCGCTTTCTAAACTGGGTGTGAGCTCTGGGTTTCATCCTGATTTCCTCGAGTGATATCAGTCATGGGGTGAGTGACTGCTCTTTCATTCCATATGAGTGATTGTGAGTTGAGTGCAATATTTCTCATCATCGACAAATTTCCCGCGATTCCTTCAACCAACTACCTCCCTGGGTGCTGCCGCGTGGTCCTGCCATGAAGGATATGTGCTGTGAAGATATCTTGGTACCTCCTGCAGTGACAACAACAGTGGATGTGCCATCGAAAGTCAACCTTGATTCTCGACAACATGGGCCAAGTTTTTCTAACCCTACACCTTCTGTTGTCAGTGACGGTTGTATTTTAAGTGTGGGGACGTTAGCAGTTGGTCTGTTGTGTGGAACTAGGTCCCTGTTGCTCAATCAACCCTATCCGTTAAGATTTTAAGTGTGGGGACGCGTCCCTGCGTGTCTACATTGCATACCCCTCTGTATTTGCCTTAACCCTAATAATGCATCTATGCCTGCCCTTCTTTTACCTTGATGGGGTCCCTTCCCCACCCACCCGTCCATTTTTAACCCACCCTTGGGGCCGCTCCCTTGCAGTTTTCCTTCATTCCCTGATTTTGCTATCCTTCCATGTGAACGCACCTTACATTCCCTGAAATTCCAATCCAAACTTATAGCCCTATTCATCCCTTTGACCTGACCATTTTGCCTTTTTACCAACCCCTGTTCCGACAGACGCTTCTTAAGTTATTAATTTTTGAAGTATTTTGCATAAATTGGACCGTTTTTCATGTGAACTCGTCTTGCTTGCTTCGGACCGGTGATCTGCCATGATAGCCATGTCCTACCCTTCCTCCATGACATTTTTTCTATTTGCTCCATGTCATTTCGATGTACAGTTCATGCGTTATTAATTTTTGCGGGTTTTCGAGTCTTTTTCGTGCTTATTTTTCACAATTTTCCATGTGAATCTGCACTATTTTTACCAGAATTCCAATTTGATTTGACAGCCGTGTCCTGCCAGCCTTCCCCCCAATTTTTCCTTTTTCCTTCCCCCTTTTCCAATTGTCGAATTTTTAGTTATTAATTTTTTCGAGCATTTTTCTATGCATGTTTCGTGTTTTTTGCATGTGAACCCCTTCTAATTCCCTCGGAACTCAGTTTTGATGTGACAGCCTTGTGTAACCCCTTCCCTACATTTTTCTTGTTTTCTACCCTCTGTTCCGGTGAATCGATTTTTTGTTATTAATTTCCAACCTCGTTTTTGTGTGCCATTTTTTCATTTTTCCCTTGTGAATGAGTCCTATCTCGGTCGAAACTGTGTTTTCACGTGATAGGGTTGTTGGACACATTCTTCTGCACCTTTTTCCTTCTTTCCGCCCTGCATTCCGACAAGCGAATTTTCCGATATTAATCCCCGTATGTGTTTTCGGGCTATTTTTTTACATTTTTTCCATGTGGACGTCCTCCTTCTCCTTCGGATATCCCATCTTACTTTTCCATTATTTTCCCCTCCTCTCTCGGCCCATTTTTCCTTTTAACAGATTTTCGTTTCAACGAACGGTTGATGAGTTATTAATTTTTCTTTGTTTTCTCGTGTTCTTGCGCGCCTCACCTTGCGCGTGAACGCGTGCGTTTTCGTTTTTCCGTATCTCAAGACGCCCCTATCGCGTACGCAACTTGTGTATTGATGTCCCTGCCCCATCGGGTCCCACCACCGCGAATTTTTTTACCCCCCCCCCACGCATGCGCGCGGGACAGGGGCATGTCACCTTTTCCTCTCTTTTTTTTCTTTTAATTAATTAATTAATTTATTAATTTTCTTTATTTATTTATTCATTTTTCAAAAAACCCTCCCCTAACGGGCATCTCCCCGCATCCCAACCGCCCCCCTCACACACACACTCTCTCTCTTCTTCTTTTTCTTCTTTCTCACTCCCCGACCCTTCCTCCCCCTATCCCTCACCCTCTCACCTTCTCCCTCCACCTTCCTCCCACTCCCTCTTCTCCTCTGCCGCCCCTTCATCCCCTCCCCATTCACCCTCCTCCCCTATTCCTCCTCCCTCTCGCCCTCCTGCCCCAAGCGTACTCCCCCTCGTTCCCACCTCCTCTGCCCCTCCCACCGTGATGCCAGGAGGCATATCTCACGGTGGATTCCGTGCCATGGTGGATTCCGTGAGGTTTTATGGTGGATTTCGTAAACTTTGATGACCGGGGCTCATACACAAAGTGGATTCTTTGTGCGAGAAGTTGATGGGGACGCCTATCCTTTTCTGGCGTTTCATTAATTTAGTGTGTACATGGGTGATTCCATAGCGGGTGATTCCACAAAATGCATATTAAATTAATAAACGTTTATGAGTTTAGAGTGCGCACTCGTAATAAATTAAGGTTAGGATTAATTTCTAACCGGTTGATTTATTTATGTAGTTGAAGACTGCTAGGTATTTACTTTTGTCGGTTTAATTGTATTATTTTACTAACGATTGTGAATGCTTCAGTTGATGTGTAGCGATAGCAGCAGTGGCAGAGGAAAGCATTGGAGGATAGCGTGTATTCGCATTATTACTTATATTTTGATGGGCGCATACCTTAGGCATGGCGCCTATATTTTGTCATGCCTATTTATTGAGGCGTTGGATATTTATTTATTATTTTGTATGCACATGGGCGCATGATTTTGATATTTGTATTTGGACATTGTATTGGGTACGCCTGACTCTTTGGGCGCCGCCCATTATCTTTATTTCTATTTTGTGCTAAAGCAAACTCAAAAGCCAAAAGCGTGCTATTTTGTAATTTGGGCTATTATTTGAGCTTGAAGATGATTAATACATAAAATGTATGCTTTGTGGAGCGCTCACACAAGGCATGGGGGGAGATTGCACCCAATTGGTCTCTTGTTCATGTCGTGCATGCTTTTTACCTTGAGTTTTGTGCAAAAAGTAGAGTTCTTTTATTCTTGGGAACCTTCCGGCATTCACTACGCAAGCATACGGCATTCGATCTGCACACCAGTGGTATCAGAGCGAAGCTGAGATCAAGAGCTTCCAATCACTACCCATCTTGTGCGAAGGCGGAGCTCCTAGAACGATCGAGCTCTATGGTCAATCTCATCGCAAACGGTCGATACGGGTGGATTCCTGGCGGTCAAGAACCCCTATCTGCATCCTCTGATCGCGAAGGACCGGCCTGAGGAGGCGGAGGACCGCGTGGATATCTCCTACATCAAGTTGTCTTCAAACAGAGATAAGACTCCATAGCTTAAAAGCTTAAAAGCTTTAATTCAAAGGTTTAAAAAAGCTTATTATTAAGCTTAATAAGAAAGCTTAAGTCAAGAATTTCAAAATTGGTGGCAGCGGCATCTTCTTGTCAGAGTCGGCGGCGAAAAACAGCCCCCCCTCCTAAATCCAATTCGTTGGCAAACAGACTTAAGCCTTCTAAAGCTTAAGTCAATTAAGCTTAAAAGAAGCTTAATCATATGAGTCTTTCAAGTTTGCTAAATTCTACAAGTCTTCTAAGTCACTCAAGTTCTACAAGTTCTAGTACTCTGCAAGTCTCATAAGTCTGCAACTCTGCAAGTCAGACAAGTCACTTGAAGTCAAAACTGACTTCTGTTCAAAACTCCTATAAGGATTGTTCCTGCGCAGAAACTCCGAACTGCAAAGTTGTTCTTTGGAAGGTACTGTTCGCATATGCAGACTTGTTGAACTAGTTTCAGCACACACAGAAGGATAAAACATAGATTTTTCAAAGATTACAAATCCCGCAATAGCCAAAGACGAAGATTGTGAAAGCCACACACAAAAATATGTAAGCCTTGTACACCCGATCTTGAGCTACGCTCATCCCGCTAATTGGATTTTGAGAGTGTGAGGTCTTTTGAAGTTTTGCAGGATTACGAGACCACATATGGATGATTTAATGGCTGAAGGCGATCTTCCTAAACTTACGATGGAGCAAAAGCTGGATTTAATTATGATGTAGTTGGATGAAGAACGACGAGTCCCCCGGCAAGCATTACAAGTTCAATTGGCTAATTTACAAAGATCGACTACTGACAAAGAGGAACCACAATCTGAAGATCTTATCCGACGTACCATCAATGTGACTCTCGAAGCTCAATCCATCCGCAAAGAAACAAAGATAAGTAAAAGAAATTTCAAATTTCTTACTTTCAATGGCACTCGAGATGGAAAAACTGTTCTTGCATTCATCAGTCAGTTTGATGATTACTTTCATGAGGAAACATATGCAGAAAAAGATAAAATCAAGTGTGTCACTAATCATTTAGTGGATAGAGCATCTCTTTGGTGGACCGTGGTTCGTAAGAGCATAGATTGTCCCACTACCTGGGAGAATTTCAAGAAGAAGTTTATGCAGAATTTCCTTCTTCCACAATTCCATGAAAAAGCCATAAAGCAATGGGATCTTCTTCAACAAAGAGATCGTGAGCCCATTCCTTAGTACACCGAACACTTTTGGAATGTATTACTCCAGTTACGCATGCTTGAAGACGTACCTGAAGCGACACACAAGCGCAAGTATATGTCTAGATTACTTGGGCATTACTACGCTGAAGTCAATATGTTCAAGCTTGCAACTCTTGAAGATGCAATTTCTTTAGATCATGACACTGAAGACAAGCTTCGAGGAAGAGACAAGCGTTCACAGCAATTTCAAGCCAATGGTAACTATGGATCTAAGCAATTCAATTCAAATTTTAGAAGATTTAATCAAGGTCAATTTCCTTCATCATCTTTCCGTAAGTCTTAGGCAAAACCACCTGCTTTACCATCCAATATCAATCAAAACCCCAAGCCAATTCCACAGCCAAATCCTAATATTCCTAGACTTCCTGCCATTGCAAACAATGTATCTAAAGCCAAATCTATAGTGTGTTACAAATGCCACCAACCTGGACATCTAGCAGCCAATTGCCAATCGAAGAAGCCACCTATCCATATCAACTATCTTGGAGCAATGGAAGATAAAGAACATGAAGAAATGCCTGATTTCACGGAAGATGAAGATGACATTACCATTCCTTCGGATACTTTACCAGGTATGCCAACTCCACATTCTTTATTGACAATGAAATGTTTAGTACATGGAAAAGAAAAGATTATTTTGTATGATGATGGTAGTACTCATGATTTTATTTCTGCAAAGTTAGTGAAAGAATTGAAATTACAAACTATTCCTACGCATTATCGCATTAAAGCAGCATTCTTAGGTACAAGATATAATGGAACACAAGAGGTGCATGATTTAGAAATTCAAATTGGTGAATATATTGAAAAAAGGAATTTTCTAGTTGTACCATTATAGTCTAGTGATATTATTTTAGGTATGCCTTGGCGACATCAGCATAACCCTGATATAGATTATTCCACGCATTCAATTAATATTCATTTTCAAGGAAAACATATTACATTGTATGGTATGCATGCATCTAATGCTTTTCCACTCCTTTCTCATACTCAAGCTAAACGTGCATTACACAAAAGTAGTAAATCTTATCTAATTTGGGTGAATGAACTGCAAGTTAAAGAAAAACATATGCACCCTAGGCATAAAGAATTTCTTGCACACTTTAAAAACTGTTTTACAGAAGATCTACTACCTGGTTTACCTCCTTCACATCCTGAAGACCACAAAATAGATTTAATTCCTGGTACACAACCACCTTGTAAAGCACCATATAGGCATAACCAGATAGAGCAGAAAGAAATTCAAAATCAAGTTGAGGGATTACTAAATAGAGGATTGATTAGACCTAGTAGTTCTCCATTTGGTGCACCTATTTTGTTGGTAAAGAAGAAGAAGAATACTTATCGTATGTGCATTGATTATCGTGCTCTAAATAAGATTACTGTAAAGAATAGATATCCAATTCCTAGAGTCGATGATCTTATGGATAAACTGCAAGGTTCTGCCATATTTAGTAAAATAGATCTTAAATCTGGTTATCATCAGGTGAGATTAGATAACTCTAACATATTCAAGATTACATTTAGAACACAATTTGGTCATTATGAATTTTTAGTGATGCCTTTCGGATTGACTAATGCACCTGCTACATTTAGTAGAATGATGAATCATATATTTTTGAACTATCAACATTGTGTTATTGTATTCTTTGATAATATCTTGGTGTTTAGTCAAAATGAGAAAGAACATTATGAACATTTGTCATTGGTTTTCAAGTTGTTGAAAGATAATCAACTGTATGCTAATCCGGAAAAGAGTGAGTTCTTTAAAAAAGAAATTGAATATTTAGGTCATATTGTATCATCAGATGGTATTAAGGTTGACCCTAAGAAAATAGAAGCAATATTGAACTGGCCTATACCTAAAAATGTGCATGAGTTACGATCTTTCCTAGGTCTTGCTAGTTTTTACAGGAAATTTGTGCGAAATTTTTCATTAATTGCTTTGCCTTTGACTAAACTTTTAAAGAAATGTATTGTTTATCATTGGTCGGGTATGATGCCAGGATGCATATCTCACGGTGGATTCCGTGAGGTTTTACGGTGGATTCCGTAAACTTTGATGTCCGGGGCTCATACACAAAGTGGATTCTTTGTGCGAGAAGTTGATGGGAACGCCTATCCTTTTTGGGCGTTTCATTAATTTAGTGTGTACATGGGTGATTCCATAGCGGGTGATTCCGCAAAATGCATATTAAATTAATAAACGTTTATGAGCACACTCGTAATAAATTAAGGTTAGGATTGATTTCTAACTGGTTGATTTATTTATGTAGCTGAAGACTGCTAGGTATTCACTTTTGTCGGTTTAATTATATTATTTTACTAACAATTGTGAATGCTTCAGTTGATGTGTAGAGATAGCAGCAGTGGCGGAGGAAAGCATTAGAGGATAGCGTGTATTCGGATTATCACTTATATTTTGATGGGCGCATACCTTAGGCATGGTGCCTATATTTTGTCGTGCCTATTTATTGAGGCGTTGGATATTTATTTATTATTTTGTATGCGCATGGGTGCATGATTATGATATTTGTATTTGGACATTGTATTGGGTACGCCTGACTCTTTGGGCACCGCCCATTAGCTTTATTTCTATTTTGTGCTAAAGCAAACTCAAAAGCCAAAAGTATACTATTTTGTAATTTGGGCTATTATTTCAGCTTGAAGATGATTAATACATAAAATACATGCTTTGTGGAGTGCTCACACAAGGCATGGGGGGAGATTGCACCCAATTGGTCTCTTGTTCATATCGTGCATGCTTTTTACCTTGAGTTTTGTGCAAAAAGTAGAGTTCTTTTGTCCTTGGGGACCTTCCGGCATTTACTACGCAAGCATACGGCATCCGATCTGTGTACCACACCGGGCCGCCCTTCATCCCCTCCCCATTCACCCTCCTCTATCTTCGATAATTTTAGGGAATCACTTAGGAAGGGTGTTAATTGATGATAGAGGAGGGTGAATGGGCAGACGGATTGATATTGCACAGACAGCGCACCAAGGGAGGCAGCTTCAAATTGCTTACTGAAGAGGTTCTGGTGGTGAGTCTGCTATCCTGAACTGCGGGGTGTTACCACATTTTCCATAGTGTTCTCGCCCAAGGGTGTTTCCACCTTTTCTTGGAACGAGGTCTATTATGACAGGGAATTTCTTCCTTTTCTCCCATAACAATTTTGTTTGTTTTTCTTTTTTTTCTTTTGCTTTTTCTTTCCTCATTTTTTTTCCTTTTTTTAACTTTTTTATTTCTTAATAAAAGGAATGGTAGAAATACCATATATCAGGAATAACCCCGCCACCGTTGTTGGATCAGACGAGAAGAGAAATGTTTCTGTGAGGGGGTAGTAGAACGAGACCGCCTCATGAGGATAATCATCATGGCTATCAGAATCACAACAAGAAGGACAGTGTGAGGCCCAAAAGGGAAAGGGTAGGTCGACTGTGATTGTTAAGATCCCCAGGGAAGGAAGTACTTTTTCACGCGATAGCCATTCATGAGGAAAGGATCATTAGAGGCATCAACGGTCTGCACCTGAACAGAGCCGTTAGGATTGAGGCAAGTACCTTGTACGAGCCCATCCACCATTGTTGAAACTTGCCAGGAAACTTGCCAAATCTCAAATCATAGGCTAGAACAATATCACCTTCTTTGAACTCCTTGTGCTTGATGAAACTGTCATGATAGGCCTTGCGTCGCGCTTGAGTAGTTTCCATGCACTGTAGAGCCATTCACCGGATCTCATCCAAGCATTCCAAGTGCAGGAGACGACGTTGCAGTGACTCACTATCTCCCAAGCGTTCTTTAACTGCCACTCGCAAAGAGGGCAATTCCAGCTCAACAGGGAAGATAGCTTCTGTACCATACACTAGTTGGAAAGGGTTTGTCCTGTAGCTGCCTTATGGGAGGTTCTAAACGCCTAGAGGGCCTCTATAAGTCGATCGTCCTAGTCGCGATGATGTGCGGCAATCATTCTTGTCAGAATCGAGCAAAGGTTGCGATTGGTGACTTCAACTTGGCCATTGGCTCTGGGGTAATAGGGAGTGGACTTACGATGGCGGATCTTATACAGTTCTGTCAGCTCCTCCATGATTTTGTTAAGGAAATGAGTACCTCTATCACTTACCAGCTCGAGGGGACTGCCAAAATAGGTGATGATATTCTCATACATGAACAGGGCTACACTATTACCATCATCCCGCTTTAGGGCTTTAGCTTCACACCACTTTGTGACATAATCCGTACATACTAGGATGTATCTGTTCTACTTCCGTCTGGTGGGTGGATCAATGGGACCCACAAAATCAATCCCCCACTTCTCAAACAGCTTTAGGGAAACAATGGGCTGCAGTGGCATGGCACTTGTTTTGGTGGGTTTCCCCATTCGCTTACAAGCATCACATCTTTTACAGTAATCATAGGCATCCTTGTGGAGGGTCGGTCACCAGTATCCTGCTAATAGAGCCTTCCTGGCTGTCACTTCTCCTGTGAAGTGTCCACCACATGGTTTGTCATGACATGCTTTCAATACTATGCCAATTTCATCCCCTGAAACACATCTTCGCAGCACTTCATCTTTGCCCTTCTTGTACAGTGCACCGCTTAGCAAAGTGTAGGGGGCTGATTCTAACAGAAGCTTCTTCTTCTCACGGCTTGAGATGCCAGGAGGATACTATTGAGTTGCTAGGAGATTGGCTATGTCTGCATACCAGGGAGTAACTGTTTCAACTAGAAACAAGGAAGCATTAGGAAGGTCTGGATCATCCTGTTCCTCTTCTTTTATTTGAGGGATCCGGATAGATGATCGGCTAGCACATGGGAGCGGCCAGGCTTAGTGACTACTTCGAAGTCAAACTCCTGGAATAGGAGCAACCATCTCATCAGTCGTCCTTTAACATATGCTTTGTTCATCAAGAATGGCAGGGCCTCATGATCCACATAGAACTTATGTGTGGACAATAGATAGTGTCGAAACTTCTCCAATGCAAACACCATTGTCAAGCACTGAAGCTCTGTCACTGTATAGTTCCGTTCCCTATCCGTGACCTTTCGGCTTGCATAGTATATTGGTTGATCTAATTTGGATTGGCATTTTTGACATAGGACAACACCTAGCCCTTCAACTGATGCATCTGTGTGCACATGGAACTCCTTCGTCCAATCAGGAGGCTGTAAAATAGGTGCTTGAATTAGGCATTGTTTTAAGGTATTAAAAGCTTCTTCACAGTCATACGTCCAAAGGAAATCCGCCTCTTTCCTTAGGATCTTGTGTAGAGGAGCTTCCTTGGTTGCAAATGTGCAATAAATCTTTTGTAATAGCCCACATGGCCAAGAAATCCTCTCAATTGCTTGAGGTTCGTCCGTGCTGTTAAGGCGGCAATCTTTTCAATCTTTGCCGGGTTTGTTGCAATTCCTTGTGCAGAAACAATATGGCCCAAAAGCACTCCCGAAGAGACGCCAAAGACACATTTGTCAGGGTTGAGAGAGATCCCATACTCTAGGCATCTATCAAAACATTGCTCTAGGTGTCCCCAGTGCTCCGGATCAAACTATAGACACAGAAGTCATCAAGATACACCTCAATGAAATTATGCAGATGATTCTGGAAGGCAGCCATCATTACTCGTTGGAAGGTGGCAGGAGCATTAGAGAGCCCGAATGGCATCATCTATAGGCATAGGTCCCCCATTCTGTGGTGAAGGTTGTTTTAGATTGGTCCTCTTCTGCGATTTGGACTTGGTTATACCCACTAAATCCATCCAAGAGGGAATAAAGCTCATGGCCTGCCACTGTGTCGAACACTTGGTCTGTAAAAGGGATAGAGAAATGATCCTTCTTGGTCTTTAAATTGAGCTTTCGAAAGTCAACACATATTCGAAGTTTCCCGTTCTTCTTGGGTACTACCACAATGGGCGAAACCCATTCATTGTTAGCCACGGGATAGATGAACTTTGCTTCAAGAAGTTTCAATAATTTGGCCTTCACCAGAGCGGAATAATTAGGATTCATCCATGTTTGTCTTTGCCGTATAGGTTTGGCATCAGGATCTAGATCAATGTGATGTTGGCATACTGTGGGGTCAATCCCCTTTAGGTCTTTGTAGGACCAAGTAAACACATCTAAGTTCTCCTTTAGTAGGTGTAGAAGGACCACTAATTCTTCTTCTGGAAGATTGAGACCCACTTTCAGGTGACGTTCAGTACCCTCAGCATCCAGGAATGTTACTTGTCTTTCACCTTCCACTTTGCGGATAAATGTTCCACGAATTGCTTCTGGATAGAGGTCTGACTCTTTCAAGAGAGTAGTATCCTCGTCTAATGTCCCACTAGAACTAGTGTCCTCCTTCTGAACATATGACTCATTTGTCTGTTTAAGTTGCTGGAAGGGTATCAAAGCTTTGTTTGCTTTTGTTTGAGTGGTGACCTCTTCAGGACTCAAGGCTTCATCTTCAGAGGATGCGTCCAAGAATGTCACATAGCACGAACCTGCTAGAGGCCGTGGCTTTAAGGGCTTGGCCTTCTGTTGGGCAGGGGGCATCATCATCATCTTTTCTTTGGACTTAACAGTCAGGATGATAGGAGCCATTGGTGAGCTTAATTTTTATGCTTTTAATCCATTTCTTATACAAATTCTGCATACTTTGTGATCCATTGACCAACCCAAACGGAACCATGGTCGTTCCATCCAGTACCCCGAGATATTCGGCCTCTAAGGCCTCTGTAGGGACATCAACAAGATCATCCTCTATCAGAAGGAATTTATCATTTTCACTTTCATAACCTGCTTCATTTTCTTCCTCATCATTTTCATCCTCTTCCTCTGAAGGCTTTGTCTCTGCTTTTGTAGAGGCTCTATAGGAGAAGAACAGATCTTCTACCTCTACATCTGCTTCTGCTTCTGTCAATCAATTCTGACTCTGCTTCTGCCTCTGGCTTTAATTCTGGCTCTGTTACTGTCTCTGTGACTGTCTCTGTATCCGCTCTATCTCTGTTCTATAGCCACTCTGTATCTGCTCTATCTCTGTACTGTCTTTGCTCTATAACTGTACTTTCTCTGTACTGACTTTGCTCTATCTCTACGACTATCATATAACAAGGAGAACAATACATCCATGCTTCTATTTCACTGTCAGAGGTGATTTCAAAAGTGAATTCTAGTTGAGGCAGGAGGTATTCACCCATGGACAAGGATTTTACATCCCGTGGCAGCAGTTGGGTTACAGTGCCCACTCTTAGGGACTGTGCCTCTGTTTTCTTAGGAAAGATTTGCTTAACAGCTTCTTCATCTCCTAATGTACCATCTGTTGCCTCGTTAGAGGAGTCGGTTATGACGTCAATGGATGTGGATCCATTTCCTTTTTGCAATCCATACAGCTTTAACACTGCTTTGTTGGTTCCTCTGCCTAGGGTTAGGGTTCCTTTGAACCAGTCTATCCTGGCTCTTGCTTCAAAAAGCCAAGGTCTTCCCAACAGCAGAGGGTATGAGGTCCCATAAGAATTTTATTTGACCACCAAATATGTCAGCCAATAGTCTCTTCTTGCAAGGGTTGTTTTTACATATGGGAGGATGCCCAACGGTTTGACTCTACTTTGGTCTGCCAATCTGATAAGCCACTGTGTAGGTTGAATTCCTTGCAACCCTAAGTTAATCCATCTCTTCGGGATGGATTCCATTCACGAGACATAAGCTTCTACTCTTTCTCCAGAGGACTGACTTAGATTCATGAACTCCTCTCACATCTGCTCTTCAAAACCTTCACGCCTGAATTTAGTGAGGAAGGCCAACTTTAGGTCGTTCCATATGCCAAAAATTCCTACTGCTTGTCTCTCATACCACCAAAACGCCGCGCCCTTGAAAGTGGCAGGGAATATTGCTAACCAATGCTCAAGGGTTCTGGCATTGTTAGCCACACATGCTATCATAAACTCTGCTACATGAAGATCAGAGTCTTCATTGTACTCTCCCTTTAAAACAGGCAATGGGGCTACATTTGCTGGCCTATCATCAATATTTCACCAGGATGAATCTGACTAGGAAGGGGACCTTGAGTCGCCATGGGGAGTTCCGTAAAGAGTGCTTTTAGGGTGTCAAAGGAGGCTTCTGCTGCTGCGAGCTTGTTCTCAGATTTGATTTTTACCTTCTCTCTTCTCACGTACCTTTGGACTCGTTCCAACGCTTGCCTCTTTATTGCGTCATTCATCAGGGGGCTGGCTTCAACCAGTTGTTCTAGACTCAACAGAATAGTATCAAAGGGGGCTTCAGTATCTGATAGATTCTCTGGCCAACATCTCTTCTACTTCCTTCTTCTCAACATCTCTAAATTCAGCTTTCAAACCACTACAGAGGGGAAGATATTATGTTCTGAAAGTATCAAAGCTCATTCTTCTTAGAATTGTTGTTGCGTCATTATAATAATGCCAGCTTCTGAGGGTTTCAACAGTGTATGTTGTGAAAAATACTCTGTCTAGCAACTTCCAGTGGGTTGCTAGTTGGACAAACATAAGATTATCAGTGCACCAAGCATCCCATGTATCTTGCTATTGAGCATCCGCGAATAAATTTCAACTCTTTTCCTTCTTGTCTTTGTGAACCTCTACAGACCAAGACTCCTGAAGCTTCTTCACAATCTCCCACTTGATGATGTCTGGAAACTTCTCAATGAATGCCAAATCTTCCATGGATGGTCATTCTCTCTGTTTCTGCTCTTCAGTTTATTCCCAAACAATTTGCCACCAAGATGTAAGTTTCTGCTGCTTCAACAGGAAGAGGAAACAATCCACCACATAGAGCATGCATCATGATGGTGATATGTTTCTGCCATTGATGGATGAAAATATTGTGGAAAGTGGCTTTGATGATGAGAAATTTCAACTCTTCAGTGGAAGGAGGAACTTTACAAACATCCATTGAATTCTCCTCTTCTTGACAATGCCATTTCCTTTATTTTTAGCCTCTTCTGGTGCTTGTTGATAGCAAGTTTCCCTAGCTGCACACTAAAAACATGGAGCCCCAAGAGGAACACCAAGGAAAAGGGAATTCTCTTGCAAGAAAATCTATCTTGTAGCATCAACAAGCTTTTATTTCATTCTTTTGATCATCAAAACAAAGAAAACAACAATTCTTCATGCAGCATCATAGTAGATTTCTCCCACAGATTTGATAGAATCAACCATATTCTTCAACATCTTCACAAAATCCATCAATAGAACAAAGATCACAAGGGAATACACCATCTTTGAATGGAAATGAATCACGTATTATTCATCTTCAATGTCTTCATAGTTCTCTCTCTCAATCTCTCATATACAATTACATTGTTTTGATAGAATTGACTATCTCTGACTCTCTCTCTCTCTCTCCATCAATAGGACATCATATCCTCACTACAATTCTCTCATAATAACTATCAATAATCCTTCTTAGGTCGTGGATTCACCTCCCAATAGGTATGTCTGATATGAAGAGTCACTAGAGCCACTACAGTGTCTTTTCACAGCTCACTATTGTCAATGTCACTCAGTCTTCTCTTCAGTCTTCAGAGCTGCTTCTTCCACTTGTTTTAGCTCTTTTGAACTTAGATTCATCCTTTCCAAAGGTTAGAAAACTTTTCCAAAGTCACAGGTACATTCTACAGAACACTTACAGAAGGTCTAGAGAATAGTCACAGTACAGCACCAGAATAGCTACAGTACAGTTACAGTACAGAGACAGAGCAGAGACAAAGGGTCTACAGAAGGTTACAGAAGGTCATCAAAACCTCATAACTCATACTCAAACCATTCCAAAATCTCAAAAACTATTCAATAAGCTTTCAAAAGATCTCAATCTTCATCAATCATCAATCCATACTTTATACAGAAGACAATCAGAACAAAACATAATCTATACAGAAGGTATACAGAACCAATCAGAAACTATCAGAACATCACAGAACCTTATATCTCCATTGAGAATCATCATGAACTTCCAAAACATAATCAATATCATCGAAAACACTCTCAAATACTGCCATTAACAATCATACATCACTCTAATCCCATCAAAAATCAATCATTTAGTCCTCAAAAACAACAAAAATCAGTCAAAAATTCAGTCTTTTTCCACTCTCAACATATCTCCACACTTAGAAAGAAAGCGTCCTCGCGACCCAAGGAAAAGAAGAATATAAGTTCACTAAAGAGCTCAATTTTGTCTTCTGTTAGATCTTCAATAATCTTGCCAAAACACGATCCCAACTTATCACCTGTATCTGAGAGAAAAAACTACTAAAGGAAAACTCCATTATTCATTAACTCATCTGATTAATCATTTAAAAGCCATAACAAATTTTTAAAGGATATAAGAGGTTCTCTTCAGCTTTCCATCATAGGCTTTCCATCCACACCAGCAATCTTTTGAAAAGAGCTCTCGAACAAGTATTCGCAATCAACACGAACTCATCACATACAATTAAGACAACACATACACAAACACTAACACAACCATTTGAATGACACCTCCAAAAAGAGATATATATCATTAAAAATCTTCCAAAATACATTGCAAAGGCATTAATGAAGATGATCTCTTTTAAAGGCTTGGTGGTTTTGAAAGTGTTCTGTACAATGTATGTGTGACTTTGGGAAAGTTTTCTAATCTTTGGAAAGGATGAATCTAAGCTCAAAATAGCTAAAACAAGTGGAAGAAGCAGCTGCTGAAGACTGAAGAGAAGACTAAGTGACAGTGACAGTAGTGAGTTGTGAAAAGACACTGTAGTGGCTCTAGTGACTCTTCATATCAGACATACCTCTAGGGAGGTGCATCCACGATCTAAGAAGGATTATTGAGAGTTATTATGAGAGCACTGTAGTGAGGATATGATGTGCTATTAATGGAGAGAGAGAGAGAGAGTCAGACATAGTCAATTCTATCAAAACAGTGTAATTGTATATGAGAGATTGAGAGAGAGAACTATGAAGACATTGAATATGAATAATATGTGATTGATTTCCATTCAAAGATGGTGTATTCCCTTTTGTTCTTTGTTCTATTGATGGATTTTGTGAAGATGTTGAAGAATATGGTTGATTCTATCAAATCCATGGGAGAAATCTACTATGATGCTGCATGAAGAATTGTTGTTTTCTTTGTTTTGATGATCAAAAGAATGAAATAAAAGCTTGTTGATGTTACAAGATAGATTTTCTTGTAAGAGAATTCCCTTTTCCTTGGTGTTCCTCTTGGGGCTCCATGTTTTTGGTGCGCAGTCGGGGAAACTTGCCATCAACAAGCACCAAAAGAGGCTAAAAATGAAGGAAATGGCATTGTCAAGAAGATGAGAATTCAATGGATGTTTGTAAAGTTCCTTCTTCTACTGAAGAGTTGGAATTTCTCATCATCAAAGACACTTTCCACAAGAAGTTCATCCCACAATGGCAAAAACATATCACCATCATGATGCATACTCTATGTGGTGGACTGTTTCCTCTTCTTGTTGAAGCAGCACAAACTTGCATCTTGGTGGCAAACTGTTTGGGAACAAACTGAAGAGCAGAAACAGAGAGAATGACCATCCATGGAAGATTTGGCATTCATTGAGAATCATCAAGTGGGAGATTGTGAAGAAGCTTCAGGAGTTTTGGTCTGTAAAGGTTCACAAAGACAAGAAGGAAAAGAGTTGGAATTTGTTCGTGGATGCTCAACAGCAAGATACATGGGATGCTTTGTGCACTAATAATCTTCTATTTGTCCAATTAGCAATCCACTAGAAGTTGGTAGACAGAGTGTTTTTCACAATATACACTGTTGAAACCCTCAGAAGGTGGCATTATTATAATGACGCAACAACAATACTAAGAAGAATGAGCTTTGGTACTTTCAGAACATAATATCTTCCCCTCTGCAATGGTTTGAAAGCTGAATTCAGAGATGTTGAGAAGAAGGAAGTAGAAGAGATGTTGGCCAGAGAATCTATCAGAGACTGAAGCCCCCTCTGATACTATCCTGTTGAGTCCAGAACAACTGGTTGAAGCCAACCCCCTGATGAATGACACAATAAAGAGGCAAGCGTTGGAACGAGTCCAGAGGTATGTGAGAAGAGAGAAGGCAAAAATCAAAGCTGAGAACGAGCTCGCAGAGCAGAAGCCTCCTTTGACGCCCTAAAAGCACTCTTTACGGAAGTCCCCATGGCAACTCAAGGTCCCCTTCCTAGTCAGATTCGTCCTGGAAATATTGATCAGCAAATGTAGTCCCATTGCCAATTTTTAAGGGAGAGTACAATGAAGACCCTGATCTTCATGTAGCAAAGTTTATGGTAGCATGTGTGGCTAACAATGCCAGAACCCCTGAGCATTGGTTAGCAATATTCCCCGCCACTTTCAAGGGGACGGCGTTTCAGTGGTATGAGAGACAAGTAGCATGAACTTTTGGCACATGGGATGACTTGAAGTTGGCCTTCCTCACTAAATTCAGGCGTGAAGGTTTTGAAGAGCAGATGCGAGAGGAGATCATGAATCTAAGTCAGTCCTCTGGAGAAAGAATAGAAGCTTATGTCACGCAAATGGAATCCATCCCAAAGAGATGGACTGACCATCATTTGGACGAAGGAATCTAAAAAGGAGTGTTTCTCAGGGGCCTACAACCAGAAGTTTGCAAGTTCGTGAATTGAGAAGACCAGTCAATCTACAAGCTGTAGTGGAAGGTGCAAGATTGTATGACGAAGTTGAAGCAAGGCTCTCAATGACTCCAGGAAGAAGAGTCCTACCCCCTCATATGCCTGGAATGGTATACCCACCAAATGCAGTTCCAGGGACGATCCCCTATCCTTATCCCCAGATGCAAACAGTGCCACAATATAGTGCACCTAATCCAGTATGGTCACCACAGACGACAGCACCTCAAATGATGGTTCAACCACAACAACAGTGGCCTCAAACAGTTCCTCCAATGGCGAATCAACAACAGTGGAATCCTACCAACTGGAATCAACAACCCCAAGTCTCAACCAGATCTCTGAATCAGAGCCAGAGCAGAGAACCTTCTGGATCTACCCAACCAGTGTATGCAGTAATTATAGAAGCTTCCCAAAATCCCACAACAAGCACTTCAAGAGGTGAAAATCTGAAGGACTACTTATCCAACTCAATTGCAACTATCAAGAAAGAGCTTTTGGATGTGATTACAGAGCAGTTACAGATGCTAAAGGTGAATACCACCAATATATCCACTCCTGTGGGAGCTGGAAGAGATATGATGTGCTCTAATACCTGGTGTGGAAAGTGCCATCAAGCGGGACATTTATCCACTAAATGTACCCGAAAACCAACCATTCTGGAGCCTTCTGTTCTTACTGTTTGCGGAAAAACCATACAGAGGATATTTGCTCTCTAAAAGAGATGCATGAACAAAGACAGAAGGATGAAAATGCAAGATTCAACTTGCTAGACTCCAAAATGACAACACAGGATATTGGACCCAAGCCTAGAGTTTTTGGTCCTAATTTCGGTCCAAGGAGGTTTCCCTCTCAAAGTTACAGAGGAAAACAGTCGTGTGGTGGTCAGAGATCAGAGGTGTAATGTTATAGGTTTGGAGAAAAGGGACATATCTCCCCAAATTGTTCAAATCCTAGAAGATCAGTGGATTACAAGCCCTTATGCAGCCGATGCAAAGGAGAAGGCCACACTGCAAAGGACTGTCCCAGTCCAGTCCCTGTAAAGGCCAATGCCACTGATAACCAACAGAAGGTACAAGAGCCTGCTTCCAATCTGGTAGAGTTGGAAGTTGTTGTTGTTATGCGCACTAAGAAGAAATAACCAGTGGTTCAGAATGGAAATGACTCTCCTGCCAAGATTGTGAAGTTCAACCTACCTACAGAGGGACAGAGCAATAGAGAATAGAACAGTACAGTACATAGCACTACAGTGCCACAGAGAGCTACAGAGACAGTCCCAGAGACAGGGCCAGAGGCCCAGGAGATAGAAGATATAGAAGTATTTCTAGAAACAGAAGAAGTGCCGATGTTGCAATTGTTAGAAGAAAAAGGAAAGATGAAAATGGGTGTAGCCCCATTCCCTAGCCGGCAGGAAAAGCCTGTGGATCCTATTAAAGATTATGACTTGGTCAAAGACCTAGACACTTTTAAACCAAACCTAACATTCCGGCAGTTGCTGATGCTGTCTCCCAGCTGCTGTCGAAAGAGATTCAAAAGCATCTTGACACGAAGACGTGGACTGAGGATTGCTCCTTCAATAGCGACCGAGACCAATAAGGCCCCGAAGCCTGTAAAGAAAGTAGATGTGGCTAATGCCTTCCTAGATCCTAGAACCCAAGAGATTAGTGTATGGATAGAAGGATGCTTCATTTCAGATACATTGATTGATGGAGGCTCATCAGTAAACATAACGACGGATGTCACAATGAAGGATTTAGGGTTGCAAGGAATTCAACCTACACAGTGGCTTATCAGATTGGCAGACCAATGTAGAGTCTAACCGTTGGGCATCCTCCCATATGTAAAAACAACCCTTGCAGGAAGAGACTATTGGCTGACATATTTGGTGGTCAAACCAAATTCTTATGGGACCTCATACCCTCTGATCTTGGGAAGACCTTGGCTTTTTGAAGCAAGAGCCAGGACAGATTAGTTCAAAGGAACCGTAACCCTAGGCAGAGGATCCAACAAAGCGGTGTTAAAGCTGTATGGATCGCAAAAAGGCAATGGATCCACATCCATTGAAGTCATAACCAACTCCTCTAACGAGGAAACAGATGGTACATCAGGAGATGAAGAAGCTGTTAAGAAATTTTTCCTAAGAAAACAAAGGCACAGTCCCTAACAGTGGGCACTGTAAGCCAACTGCCACGAGATGTAAAATCCTTGTCCATGGGTGAATACCTCCTGCCTCAACTTGAATTAACTTTTGAAATCACCTCTGACAGTGAAATAGAAGCATGGATGTATTGTTCACCCTGTTACATGACAGTCGTAGAGACAGAGCAGGGTCAGTACAGAGAAAGTACATTTATAGAGCAGAGACAGTACAGAGGCAGAGCAAATACAGAGTGGCTACAGAACAGAGACAGAGCGGATATAGAGACAGTAACAAAGCCAGAGTCAAAGCCAGAGGCAGAAGCAGAGTCAGAACTGATGACAGAAGCAGAAGCAGATGCAGAGACAGAAGATATGTTCTTCTCCTACAGAGCCTCTAAAAAAGCAGAGACAGAGCCTTCAGAGAAAGAGAATGAAAATGATGAGGAAGAAAATGAAGCAGGTTATGAAAGTGCAAATGATGAATTCCTTCTGATAGAGGATGATCTTGTTGATGTCCCTACAGAGGCCTCAGAGACCGAATATCTCGGGGTACTGGATGGAATGACCATGATTCCGTTTGGGTTGGTCAATGGACCACAAAGTATGCAGAATCTATATAAGCAATGGATTAAAAACATAAAAATTAAGTTCACCAATGGCTCCTGTCGTCCTAACTGTTCAGTCCAAAGAAAAGATGATGATGATGTCCCCTGCCAACAGAAGGCCAAGCCCTTAAAGCCACGGCCTCTAATGGGTCCGTGCTATGTGACATTCCTGGACGCATCCTTTGAAGATGAAGCCTTGAGTCCTGAAGAGGTCACCACTCAAACAAAAGCAAACAAAGCTTTGATACCTTTCCAGCAACTTAAATAGACAAATGAGTTATCTATTCAGAAGGAGGACACTGGTTCTAATGGGACATCAGACGAGGATACTACTCTCTTGAAACAGTCAGACCTCTACCTAGAAGCAATCCATGGAACATTTATTTGCAAAGTGGAAGGTGAAAGACAAGTAACGTTCCTGGATGCTGAGGGTACTGAACGACACCTAAAAGTGGGTTTCAATCTTCCAGAAGAAGAATTAGTGGTCCTTCGAGACCTAATAAAGGAGAACTTAGATGTGTTTGCTTGGTCCTACAAAGACCTAAAGGGGATTGACCCCACAATATGTCAACATCACATTGATCTAGAGCCCGATGCCAAACCTGTAAGGCAAAGACAAAGACTTCCGCTCTGGTGAAGGCCGAATTATTGAAACTTCTTGAAGTAGAGTTCATATATCCCGTGGCTAATAGTGAATATTACTGATCACCCGTTATTTACTGAGTCCTTTTTCAAGACCTTAATTTTTGTTGTTCTATTTATCCATTAGATCCTGCAAATCTTCTTTCTTATTCCCTTATGTATTATCATTTCCCTCTTTATGTTTCTCTTCTTTCATCTAGTCCAGACACCATTCCTCTCTTATCCTTTACCCCTTCAGGATTTCCTCATATTTCTATTTTTACTACATGTCCTTTCATTACAGATCCTACCTTACCTCCAACTCCTTCTGAACCTCCACCTACCGTTCCTCTTATTCCTTCTATTTTTCCAGCAGAATCCCTTCATTCTTTTTTTATGTATTCTTTGTCTTTTCCACCTTCTTTATCCCTTCATTTACCTTCCTTATATGATCTATCCTATCCTCCATTACAATGTTCCCCTTTTATTCCATTGCCCTCTCCATCCGATTACATTAACCTTCCTCCTCAGATAGTGCTAGATACACCAGGGTATGATAGTGACATACTTCGTTGACGACAATGGACACGACATGATTCTGTGACAGGACCTGACCTTTTATTCCAGGGTCATGGGATACCTTTGCAGCATGTTCAAACTCTTACCTCCATTTTGCTAGAGTACATGTTAATTTTGGGGATACCACTGTTCACGTTGTAGCTCATTTTTGTTGGTATCTTGCTTTCATGCATCAACAGTCCACCCTTAATACTCGAAAGAGTATCCCACAGTTGGCTGATTAATCCAAATGAGGATGTAGCTGTTGCTCACATGGATGTTTTGTATTACTTTGCACAGGCCTTCCCTACCAGGTTCATAATTTTACTAGAAATGATGTGTTGTCTACATTTCCTCCAAAATGTACCTTAGTACTTTGTAGATGAGAACAAAGCCTTGGACCGCCTTAAATTTAGTATGCAATTTAAGAAAAAATACCTTCATCTTACTTAGTAGGAGGGTTTTCATGATCATATCCTCTCTTTCTTAATGGAAACTTCTTCTTTCTCTCCAAATTTTTGGGGATTTGTGCCATTCAGACTATATTTGTATATGGGTATTTTTTGTGTTGGATTTTGTTTGTTTTTTATATTGTAAGGAGCTGATGAAGATGAAGCTGTGAAGATTGCTAATGATGGTTATAACATGGTTGCAGTGAGAAATTGGATGCTGAAATCTTATATCTTTTAATAGTTTGAGTTATTTTGGTTTTATGGTGTGGGAGCTTTTGCTCAACCGCCAAGACCCACTGACCACTTATTGCTTCAAGCGTTCCAAGCGAGCTCTCAAGGCTATCTCTCACCTAACCGATGTGTTGTCGATCCTCTCGGGGTGTAGTGAGCTTACCTTGATGCGGAAATGAGTTTCCTCCTCCCTCACACAAGCTGATAGCTCCACAATCCTAGATGCTAGCTCAAGCATCCTCAAGCCTCCTCCATCTCCAAACTCCATCCACCATAGCCGCATGCAAGACAAGAGAAGAGAAGAGAAGAGAGAAGAAGAGAGAAGAGGAGATGGTGAAGAGCTTCACCCTCTTGATCCCTCACTCCCACACACTCACTCACTCCCTCACACTCTCACACTCCCTTCCTCAAGAGCACACACACGAGCAAGATGAAGAGAAAAAGAGAAGAAGAGAGGACTCTTGTTAGCCACACACCAAAGAATGAGCTTCCATTCACTTTTTGAACTTTATATATATAAACCCTAAAACCCCATGGGCACCCATCCCTTTTTACATGATCGGCCATTGTGGCAAGGTCCCTTTTTATAATTCCCTCTTCTTGCTTCATGCCCTAGCGTCTTTTATTTTACAAGTTGCACAGGAGGGATCCTGGCGCTCTTTTGCAAGAGTTTTTAGAGTTTTTGAGGTGCATTTCCTTTAAAATTGCTCTTTTTGCCTCAGTTTAGCTTTGGAGGCCGCCTCTACGCCTTTGCTCTTTTTCCATTCTTTTTCCACCTTTTCCTTTATTTTTCCGCCATCTCGATTTGAGGTTAACATTACCCCCCTTCGAGAGGCGGGTGCCAGTCCCATGGCACATTGAGCTGGTTATTGGGGAAGGGTAGGCGGTTGGCAAGTTGTTGGTTAGGTGATGGTAGGGCCATATGTGGGCTGGGCTGCTTTGGAAATGTGGGAAATGATGGTTGACGGAGAGCCAATGAGATGTCAAGTGGATGATGGGGCTTCCGAAGTTGATGGTTTGTCACATTTTGCAGTATCTGAAAGGAGAAAGTGCGGTGCTCTACCTAAGGGGAGTGTCTGTTTTAATGTGTGGTGCATTGTGCTTATGCTGGTGGAACGGGGAGCTGGGTCTGGCTTGGGTGATGTCCCATACTTGAGGACCCCATTTGTGCGATAGGGAGGTGCGGTGAGTATAGCATAGGGTGACAGGTCTAACCATAGGCAACCATAGGCAAGTGTCCTGCCCTTGGGGTGACCTATGCGTGAAGTGGGGGCAAAAAAGGGCTAGGGGATTAGAAACGAGGCCAGTTGACCGAGGTCACCGGACGTGCCTAACTTAAGGACCCCTAGGTGTAGGGATTGTGAGCCATGTGCTGCGACCTGCGGGTGGATATGTTTTTCCTTCTTTCTTTCGTTCTTCTTCTTCTTCTCTTTTTTTTTTTGGATTGGGTTTAGTAGTAGGGAATTGTTAGTCCTCATCCTCAGGAGGGGGTGGTGAAGGAGATTTAATGGAATGGCTCAAAAATCTCTAGCTCTGCATGAAATTCTTAAGGTTTAAGTGAACTTGGAGGGGAGTGGTGGAGAGGAATGGATGACTGCAGCGAGTGAATCGCTCATGTTTTCAAGAACAATGGGGCAGAAAGAAGGGAGGAGGCTTGCTTGCATCATCAGGTAGGTCATCGCACAATTATATCGATTGTGTTAGGATAAAAAAAGAGCAGAGGAAGGCCGTGTTCGGTTGGGGTGGGTTCTTGCCTAAGTAGGATTTTTAGGAGCCTAAGATAGTTGCAAGTGGTGATGAAGGCAGGATCCGGGCAGGAGGAGAAATCAGCGACAATAAAGCATGTCATGGTGGCATCTAAGCTGTTAGAGGTGAAGGTGAGGGTCTAGGTTAAAGTGGTGGTACAAGGGTTGTATATTATAGGGAAGTCGTAACGGCCATGGGCGTTTGGATCAAAGTCTACTCCTATTCGTTGAGGGTATGCCATGTGGGTAAGGTTGTTCCTCTTCGAAGGGAGAGTGTTACAGAAGGCCATCAATGCAAATACGTTGTCGTCGCGCAGATGCGCCTTTGCCATAGTGGTTGGCACTTGTATCCAGGCACGGACCGAGGCACTTCAAAAAATTTATTCTACTAGTATTCTGCATCCTTGGTGCCCCAGAGGGTGGGATTCCTCTCTCTTTCCTTCAACCACTGTTGGCTTAGCCGGCTTCCGACGTTGATCACCTCGTCCAATTTTTTAGTGGGAAGGACTCTATGCAGGGCATTGGGGATGAGGAAGCTAAAGGTGAAGGGCTGCTTCTCCTTTTCTTGTCTCTCCCAGATTATGATCTCAGCATGAAAACTAGGAGGCATGTCATTTGGGCATGGTGGGAGGGGTACAGATGGATGGGCCATAGGGTTAGCCCTTAATCTTTGTCTGGCTTCTTCCACCAGCTTCCTCCTCTTCTCCCTCATGGTGGTTTTCCTCTCCGCAGATGCGTCTGGGCTGGCTGCCCTTGCCCTTCATGATGGGGTGAGGGGGTTTTGGAACCACTTCATCTTCAAAACTGCCTAGGTCGATTGTAGTTCTATCTCACTTCCTGGGCGCTCTTGCTGTTGTACCCCTTCTACGAACCCCAGAGCATCAATCTCCTAGGGGTTTAGGCTGGCCGATAGCAGATACCTCTCAAGATTGTGGGAGAGAAGGAATGAGTCTCACTTGTAGCTTTCTCACTTACACAATGGGGGAATACACACAAAGATGGAGGCTGAAAACAGTTTTCCTCTTCTTAGTTGTGTAAGCTAAAAATAACTCTAGTACAAAGAAATAGAAGAATCCTATATATGGGTCTCAAACCAAACTCAACTAACTAAGGTGGCATACTAACTGAGCCACGAACTAGAGTAGATAAGGATAGCTGTCATCTAGCTATTATTCATGGGCGGTGCACCAACCGCATCTGCAGCTAACAAGTCAGTGACATAAATGCACAACGGTCACCCTGGCATATCACGAGTGGAGCTCGATATCTCAACAATCCCCCTCGAGCTCAATCCCAATTCCTGCATACCAAGTAGGTCTCTGAACTTGTACAGCTTCTCTGCACCCAATGCCTTCGTAAATATGTCAGCTACCTGATCCTCTGTGCTGACATAAACTAGATCAATAAGACCTAGTAAAACCCTCTCCCGCACATAGTGATAATGCACCTCAATGTGCTTTGTTCTAGCATGATAGACTAGGTTATTTGCCAAGTGTATACTACTCATGTTGTCACAATAAATGACAACTGGCCCATCTGTAGGCTAATGCATATCATAAAGTAGCTTATGCAACCAAGCTACCTCACATGCAGCCATTGCTCCGCCCCTGTACTCAGCCTCTGTGCTCGACAAGGCAACTGTAGGCTGTTTCTTGCTGCTCCAAGTGACTGTAGCACTCCCAAAAGAGAACACATATCCACTGGTAGATCGTCTATCAGAAATACTACCAGCCCAATCAGCATCAGTGTATCCATGCAACTGTATCTAAACCCCAGTCTCATAAAGTAGTCCATACTGCAATGTGGACTTCACATACTTGAGTATGCGTCTAGCCGCATCCAAATGTGGTTTCCTTGGAGCCTGCATAAATTGACTTACCAATCCAACAGCATAGCTCAAATCTGGCCTGGTAATAGTCATATAAATCAAACTTCCTACTATGCGTATGTACATAGTAGGGTCTTCCAGAAGCTCACCTGCATCTGCGCTCAGCTTCACATTTTGCTCCAAAGGAGCTGAAATAGGCTTATAGCCTGTCATCCCATATTTGGACAGCATGTCCAATCCATACTGCCTCTGCAAGAGCCGTATCCCACTTGGTGATCTAATCACCTAAATGCCCAAGAAATAACGCAGCTCTCCCAAATCCTTCATCTCAAACTTCTACTTCAATAGCATTTTCACATGAAGGATATCTTCATCACTGTCACCTGTCATAATCAAATCATCAACATAAATGACAAGTAGCATAATGCCTTTCTTTGTTTTTCTCACATAAAGTGAGAAATCTACCTTGGAAATCTGAAAGCCAATAGTGACAATATATTGTCCTATCTTGTCAAACCATTCTCTAGGTGCTTGCTTCAAGCCATACAAGGCTTTCTTCAACCTACAAACAAACTTAGGATGAACAGCATGTACATAACCTGGTGGCTGCTCCATATAGACCTCTTCTTGCAAATCACCATGCAAGAAGGCATTCTTTACATCCATCTGATGTAAAGACCATCCCTTTGATGGAAAGCCCCCATTACGAGGAGAAGCCTTATGTGAGCATGGATATTGGTTGAGTCCTGACTTGTATGTTAGATGAGGTCTATGTGATCGGAGGACAAAAAGGTGACCATTGTGGGTAATCTTTGGGTTAGACGACGGAGTAGTTAAGCTGGTAATAACTCAAGGCACATTGCATCGAGTTGCAGGGTAAGGGATTATCAAGGGCCTCTATTTTGGGGTTTGGGATCTACAGAAGCGGCCCCTGGCTAGGGGGGTCCTAGGGGGGCTAGGGGTCCAGGGCCGACTAGTGGAGCCTCATATGGTAGGTTGGATAGGCTGGCCCAATCGCCTTCACAAGCTATAAAGGCTAAACCCCTTCACAGCCATCTATTATCTATCTTTCACCCAGTTAGAGTTGTTCCATCTATCCTAAAGCTCTTCATCTATCTTCTATCTATATAGCTATAGCTTCACAGTGGAAGTCCACGGCTGGATGGAGCCATCTTTGTATCAATTCTTTGGAGCTAAAGATTTATTTAAATTCTCCTCTTATCTATTGTGTACTCTCTATCTCTTCCTTAGATTCTGTTTGCTGCACCATGTAATTTTTATAGAAGGAATCAAATTTTTTATAGTACTGTCTAGGAGCTTGTTGTAGACCATACAAGCTTCAGAACAAGCTTCTCTTCTTAAGCCTACACACCAAATGCTCCTTTCTTGGCATAACAAATCCCTCTACTATTTCATGTACAACTCTTCTTTTAAATCACCATGTAGGAATGCAGTTCTAACATCCATCTAATAAAGTTCAAGATCCATAGATGCTATAATAGCAAATAATGTTCAAAGAGTGGTCATTTTGATAGCAGGTGAAAAAACTTCTTGAAAGGTGATCCCTGCTTTCTATGTATAACCCTTAGCCACAAGTCTAGCTTTGTATTTAGGTATGCCATCCACACACTTGATTTTATAGACCCATTTGTTCGGAATAGCTTTCCTATCTTTGGGCAATGGAACCAAACCCCAAGTATCATTTTGATATAAAGCTTTCATTTCTTTCTACATAGCTAGCTCCCACTTATCTTGAACTCACATGATAATGTCTCTTTATATGTGAGAGGCTCACTCTCATTTGTGAGTAAAATGTAGTCCAAAGAGGGAAAAAACCTCAGTATAGGTCTCTTGACATGTGTAGACCTTCTCACCCAAGGATATGTGTTATCAGGCAAGGGATCCACATGCAAAATTATCTCATTATTTGGCTACTGAACTGCATTTTCATGTTGTTATAATATAATTTCAGTCTACTACAATTCATTTTCAACATGCTGATTTGATTGCCTAAGCCGATTTTCAACATTCCTTTGCTACCCATTTTCATGTGGCTCAATAGTGATACGTTGATGATCAAAACCAGCATCAAGTGGAGTTGAATTTTTAGTGGGTGACTAATGGTAGTTCAAGTGACTGATCATGTTGAAAATTCACTTTCTTTTTGTCCAAATCATGAGATGTGGCATTTTTCAGCAACTTTGACTCATTAAATACCACATCTTGGATGTGTAGTACCTTTGTCATGCTTGGAACCTAAACTCTATAACCCATTTCACCTTCGTCTCCATAACCCATGAAGATGCCGCTATGGGATTTCATGTCATGTTTGGTTTTGCTATCAAAAGGTAGATGTACATAGCATTCATCACCAAAGATCCTTAAGTGGTCATATAAAGTAGCTTTGCTAGACCAAATCTCTTTACAAATGCCACTTTGAAGTACACTATGTGGAGATTGGTTGCAAATATGCACCACAGTTTCAAGTGCCTCTCCCCAAAATGATTGCGGGAGATTAGCTACGGACAACATGCACCGAATTTTCTCACATAAAGTGCGATTCATTCAGTGAGCAACACCATTAGATGATGGACTGTAAGGGGTTGTAAACTCTTGTTTAATCCCATTTACATCACAAAAATGATTGAATTCTTTAGATACATACTCTCCCCCATTGACTATTCTTATGCGTTTTAATTTTAAATCCTTTTGAGTATTATTGAAAAATGCATAAAAACTTTAAAGACGTCCAATGCCTCACTTTTCTCCTTAAGCAAGTAAACCCATAGCTTTCTAGAACGGTCATCAATAAAAGATACAAAATAACGGAAACCACTATGAGTTTTTATTGGCATGATACATATATCAAAATGGACTAAATCCAAAATACATGTCTTCGTAGAGGCTCCATGAGAGTACGAACTCTTTACATGTTTTTCCAAAGCACAGTCATCACAGAAGTCAAGCTATGAGTTTTTCACATCAACTCTTCCAATTGAAGAAAGTGCCTATAAACCCTTTTGACTCATGTGTCCAAGATGCTTATGCCATAACTCCATGTGTGATTGTATTTTTGCAACTGCAACAAACTTTCCAGGAATTGCCTTGTAGTGAAGATAATATAGAGTTTCCTTTTTACTACCTCTAGTGACTAGCATGGATCCTTTCTATATCTTCCACATTCCACTAGCAAAGGTAGTGAAGTAAGCCCTATTGTCTAACCGCCCAACAAAAAGCAAGCTCTTCTAAATGCTAGGTACATACCTAACATAATGAAGAATCAATTCTTGGCCATTTTCAAGAGCCAAGTATATGGTGCCTACTTCAATATCACATGTATGGTTATTCCCTAGGTAAACTTTCCCAAGGTTACCTATTGCATAAGAATAAGAAAAATCCAAAGATGGAGTTACATGAAATGAAGCACCACTGTCAACAATCCATGATTGTGACAAACCCTCGAGGGGTTCACTATATATATATTCTCTATATAACGTGCATTCATGGCCTATTTATAAATATCCTAATCTATGAATTTTTCTTGAATAAAACACAACCCTTTTCTATTCAATCTATAAGTAACCCCTTTATATGACACCCTTCTGTATGTAAAAAATGTATAAAAATGGTATTTTAAAAACCCCTTATTTTGAACTCACGTTATATATACATATATTCATGCATTGAGAATAGAACCACGTACACAATCAAATGTCAATTTGGGGTTGTTGCTAGATGACACAACCAATGCTTGAGATGAATTTGGCAAAGTCATGAGTAGGAAGATAGTCCTCATCTTAGGATCAAAAGCTGGCAAGGTTGCATCTTGTAAAATTGACTCAAAATACCAGTGAAAGAATTTAAATACTTTGAGGCGGCCTTAGACTCATCAAGCTTCGAGTTGACCAACTTTCACATGAGATGGACCTAATTGATAGGAGTCATATTCTCATACGTAGCCTTGAGTTTCTCCCAAACTACATATGCAATGGTGAACCCCTCGCAAAATATAATCTCTGACTATGATTTTGACATAAGTGATGAATTTTTTATTCATTTTAGCCCAATCTGCATTGTTTGCCATTGACTATGAAAGTGTTTCATTGCATGCTAGCATGAGTTTTATGCATCCATTGATGCTCATATGGACATGTTTTGATGCTAGGATATTGTGGTGATGTCTTGCAATATTGTTGAGCTGATTTGAGCTTGTGTTGTGCTCATTTTATCTATCATTTTGTAGTTATAATACAGTTTACAACCAACACTCATCTACATAGGCTATCCATAAAGCTTTTTGATACCTATTGAGTACATTGAATGGGATGTATTGCATATTTGGGTGTCATATACATGTATGGAGATGTTTATGGTTGAGCTATAGATTTTTATTGTATTTTCTATTTTTCAACTTAGTTATAGTACTATTGACTGTGATAAATACACTTGGTTTATATTGATGATATTTACAACTACAACTAGTAAACTATAATAGGTTTTCAGAGACTATTTGAAGGCATTGTTGTTACCTAATTGAAAAGACATTGCATTGTCTTGAATGGGTAGTATTATGGCTAATGCAACAAGAAGTGATAACATCACTTAGATTGTGGGGGAGAAGCTTGACAATAAGGCTTTACTCTATGGAATCTCAGAATGCAAAAATTTATAATTGGAAGAGGTTTTTGGGACTTATGTACTGGAGATGAAGTTGAACCAAAAATGCCAACAGATAGAAATCTGACTCCTTAGTAGCAAAGAGTTCATAAACTGTGGACGAAAAGAGCAAGTAAAGTACTATATTGGTTCTCATTATATATATCAGATGCTATGACCATGCAAATTATTAACTATCGGTCTCTGAAGAATGCATGGGAGATTCTTATGAAAAACATGCAAGGAAAATTTAGCTTAAGCAATAGTTTAATAACATGATTAGAAATGACAAAAGCATACAAACTTACACCACTAAAATTAAAACCATTGTTGATTAGCTTTCTTCTATTGGATCAAAGGTTGAGGATGATTATATGGTTGTATTAACTACCTTGAATGGTTTGGGTAAAGAGTACAAAGACTTTGACACATCTATTTCTGTAAGACCGAAACCCCCTGATTGGGATGAATTACTTACATTGATCCTATGTGAAGAAGTCAAACTTGGTTTGAATACAGATTCTAGTACCTCTTAGAGTAGAGATACCATCTTTTACTCTAATTAGAGAGCTAGAAGTGGTAGGGCTCATGGAGCCTCTCGAGGTTATGGTGATATTTGAAATGCTTATGGACAACAACAAACAAAAAATGCTTGGTAGAATCAAAATGCAGAAGGTCAAAGAGGATTAGGATCCTTTGGAGATAGGGAAAGATCACCCAGAGGCAAAGATAGTCCTTGGCAATCTCATGATTAGTCAAATAGAAAGACTATCATTACTATGGTAGGTATGGGAAACATAGCAAAAGACAGTCATAAAAAGTAGGCTAACATGATAGAAAAAGGAAAACAACATGGTAACTTTCCATCCTCTAGTAATGCTAATGATGATCAATTAGATAGGCTATTTTCTATGACACATGTATCGAGGGGCACACCCTAGCAAGGTAAGGCTTATGAAAAGTTGTATATAGACTCAGGTGTATCAAATCATATAACTCTACATAGAGAGTGATTTGATGAGATGACTGTCAGTTCTCATGGCTATGTATATACTAGTGATGATACATAACATGACATCAAGCATACATGTGTTGTACCGCTAGTCACGCATGGTGGGAAGAAAAAGAGTCTGTATGATGTGTTGCATGTACCATATATTATTTTAAAAAATATTATTTGTGGAAAAAATGGCAAAGGAGAATCTACAAGTAAGATTTAATAGAGATGTCTATTTTATTGAAGAGAGTATGGAAATGGCTACAAATCTAATTACTACAGGAAAAAGGGATGATATGATATTTACATGGATGCTACTGTTCTTGAGTTAAAGGCACCCATGTTTTCTCATTATACTTGAACAATTAGAGGTGTGGAAATCATGCGTAAGTGCATTAGACATGTAAACATTTAATGATTGAAAACCATATAACAAAATGAGATTGTACTTGGTTTGCCAAATTTCAAGTATATGGAGCTAGGACAAGTATGCTTTGCTTGCCTGTTTGAGAAGCGAGTAAGATTTCCATTTGTTAGACATGTCAAAAATATTACTAGATCATTGTAGTTGGTGCTTTCAGATGTCTAGGATCTAGCACATAATGCATTCCTTTGTGGTGCAATATATTATGTCTAATTTATTGATGATTTCAATAGATATACTTGGTTGCATATTCTAAAACACAAGGATGAAGTGCTAAATGTTTTCAAGGATTTCAAAACACATATTGAAAAAGATTTTGGATGCTATATCTCATGCTTGAGATGTGATGGGGGCGTGAGTATGTCTCTTGTTAATTTGATAGGTACTTGGTTGAGTATTGTATTAAAAGGTGGCTTACATAAATTTATACACCATAATAGAATGGCATGGAAGGGAGAAAAAATAGGATGCTTATGGAAGTTGCAAGGGCCATGTTAAATGAGAAGAATTTATAGGCTATGTATCGGACAAAAAAGCCTACAAATACTACAATATGACTACTTGTGAGACATTGGATATCAGGGATATAATATTTATGTGGTTATTTGTGATAGACCAGCCAATTATACTCATTTTGAAATTTATCTTTCTACTAGTACTATAGTGATGGACCTACAAGTGATGTGTCTTCTACTATTAGTCCTTGGACAACATGCTTGCATGGTCTTGGTTCTATATCCACTCACATGGATATGTCAATGGGGGGAGACTAGATAAAGGCAAAGAGAAGATGTTGAAAGATGTTACTAGGACACTAACTTCTGGTTATGAGTTAGCTTGGCAATGACAGTCTTGATAGTGGTATTCAAGTTTAATTTTTGAAATGAGAACTAATTAAGTAGAAAAAATACCATGATGATCCATACTTCTAATTTTTTCTATTTGTTGCTAAGACCCATTGACTGCTTATTGTTTCAAGCCTTTCTTTCAAGCAAGCACAAATTAGTAGTTATATTAAGCTAATATTAGATAACCATGGTAGGAGACTATAGTCATGATTAAGGCTTGCTTTAGGTTGATCATTGTGGGGTTGAGGTGGAACTTTCCCTACAAGGTAGAATTAATTTGGATGAAAAGGGATCAATTTGTGCACACCTTAGATTGACTTTATGATCTTTCTGCATTATGAAAGGTGTTGGATATGGAATGGCATATATTGCTTCATCAAGACCGATCATCTTCCCTGTATTAGAACCCACATTAAGTAGATATAGTGGATAGAAAATCTAAAAGTTGTTTAATGTTTATTTTGAAGGAATCTATGGTTAACCATACTATTAATGTGTCTAATTTCCATGTAACTAAAGTTTTTATGTGTTGTAAACCAAGAACTTTCAGTTGACATTAATTTTATTGAGTCACGTGTCCTTTCTCTCAATGCAAGCTGGCAATCATATGAAAGCATCACTTGTCTATAGAACATGTGCGATACTTTGGTAAGTTCAAATCAGAGATCATTGATAATGTGATCTCATACTTTGAACAAACGGTAATAAAAATATATATCAATCATGCCTTATATTTGTAAACTAATTGAATATCATATCATAAAACATTAGACGTGGCCATAAAATTTATACAGAGAGGTGACATCTCATCCCAAGGAGGAATGCACCTAGTGTGGCCAGTTAGAAGAGTTCATGGGCATGTGATGGATGGAGTGCTTGAGCTAATCCACCACTTGGAAGGCACGACCGATTCTATACTATCAATACCAAAGGAGACATGTATCCTTTCAGACTTTCCTACAAACTTGGAGCCTGAGATGGAGGCAATGATCTATGCATTGATTCCCATGGATGCCAAGACATCTTATCCGCTAAGAGAGGAAGCATCCATACCATTATATGATGGGTACCAAGTATCTCACTCGAAGACTCTACTTGCACTCCTAAGTGGGCAAGAAAAATACGGGTGGAGCGATGTGAGTGTGACTGAGTTGTTCAAGTACATTCTACATACGCTTCATTGATTTCTTTTTGGCACCATTATAAAAAATCATTGTGATTTTTCAAGGTGTTTTATGATTTCTTTTCAAGTTGCTAAAGTATGATATAGTACTACTTGAAAATACCATGCATGAGTCTTGTGATGATGCACAACATGTTTTACGAAAGCTTGATATGGATCATAACAGTATCCATGCATGTGTCAATGATTGCATGCTATTTCGAGGAGAGTATGAGACTATGGAGACATGTTCAAAGTGTGGTACTCAGAGGTATTGACAGGACTTGCAAGGGCAAACCATCCCTCAAAAATTTGTTAGACACCTTCCACTTATCCCCCGTATATGTCACATGTTTCATAAGTCAAGCATGGTGAGCTTGATAACATGGCATGCATAGAATAGATCCACAGATGGAGTCCAACAAATATCAGCGGATTCATGCGTATGGAGCCACATTAAATCTACCTTTCTGAGCTTTGCACAAGAGCCAAGGAATCTTCGACTCGGTCTTGCTATGGATGGTGTGAACCCATTCGGTTTCTCCTCAACTTCTTATAGTGTGTGGCCTATAGTCCTTGTTAACTACAACATCCCGCCATGGCTTTCTATGAAGAAAGCACACATAATCCTTAGCTTGCTCATTCATGGCGGCTACAAAGTCAAGAATATGGACATCTATCTCTGTCCATTAGTCGTTGATGAACTACCTCGTGCTCCTTGGGTTTTGTCCACTAAAGAAGAGCACATTGTGAAGCACATTATCAGGTCTATTTGTGCTCCAACAAGTATGATATGTTTTCTCAAATCCACTTTTTCTAAAGATGACCAACTATCAGGGATAAAATCCCATGATTGGCATAAGATATGCCAGGTTTGTACTACGAATGGATTGTAAGTGGCCTGCGTATTTTGCTATTTGGAGTCTAGTCAATGTTTGTAATGCTTCTTCATTTGTGGCAGTTTGTACTACCGATCGCGATCCCAAGATGCCTTACTCTGAAAATATGCAAGGCGATTTAAAGTTGTCAAATTTAGTGCAATGGATCTCACAGAAGGAGATCAAGACATCCTCTATTGAATCCGCAAGTTGGGGAGTAGTGGAGACGGTTTGTCTCTTTGAGAAGTACCTGCCAACCAACATGCTCATGATACAAATCCACCTCCTGTTGCATCTTGTAGATGAAGTGAATATTGGGGGACCTATCTATACATGATGGATATTCTTCTTGGAGCACTTCATGAAAAAAGTCTTTGTGCAACAATGAGCTCGACCAAAAGGTAGCATGGCTGAAGGTTGGTTGGTGTCAGAGGTATTAGTGCATATTTCATAGTGACTATCAACGGTGGATTCGGACAACATTATGATGTGGTCTGCTGAAGGACAATGATAGACTAACCGGAGATGTGGTGGTTGAAAATGGGGTAGAAAAAAGGATGGATGCTGCAATGGAGGAGAAAATGAATCGTTTTTGTATATTGCACCATGTATCCATGGAGACATGGCTCATTAGATATGAGCAAGCCAAGAAGAAGCATGATCAAAATTTCAACGCAATATGCACCATCGACCGATTCGATATCCCAAGGCCATGGAGGAGATGTTGGGGTTTATGTCTATGTGATGGTTACATGGAGCTTTGATTACAGTCTCTTTCGAAGGGGTGGAGGTCTCTATCGAGGAGTGGGAATACTCGAGGGGATGTAGTCCAAAGATGACCACATGTTTTATAAGCTCTCGTATCTAGCTTTTATATATGACAACTAATCCAACTGTTTCAATGTACAGTACAAAATATACAGTGCAGCATGGTTGTGCGGGTGACATTTTCGCGTTGAGTACATTGAAAAAATGCACTTCACAATGGATTGTGGTATCATGGCAAAGTTCGAGCAAGAGAGTCAATGGTGAGCCATGGATCCAAACACCGTTATAGATGAGATGGAGTATTTTGAAAATTTGCAAAGTATTATCTCATTGGATTACCGTAGCTTCTCCATGATCATATTCGATATGCAGTGGTATAAAGTGGAACTGGAAGGAGCGAGGACAACCGTTCTCAATAAGGTCCATCTAGATTTCTCAAAATAGATTCTGAAAAAAGATGGATGGATCTGTGTGACACATTTGTCTTGCTGGCCCATTGTGAACAAGTGCATGAACTATTTTTTAAAATTTTATTATGACACAGATATGTCACAAATGTTGAATCTCTATTGTATGTGATTTTGAATAGTAATTTTCTATCCAAACCCCCAATAACCTTGATGGTGTTATGTTGTGCCTTTAGCTCCTTGAAGTATAATGGAGGGGTCAATATTGCAAGGGGGTGGAGGTTGAAGATGGCTTGGAGCATGTAGAGGAGGTAGAATTGGGTAACGATGACGGAAAGACAGGAGGCCAAGAATTATTTGAGAACGAGGTGGATTCATCATTTTGTGGTGACCTATCTATCGACCTTCCAATGTACGCAGAGTTGTGCCAGGAGATTGACATGGGACCATAGGCTACATCATACTTGCAGTATCCGCCTACTCAATTCATTGATGAATCGCTTATAAGGGTGCTCTAGAATATGCATTTTAAGTCACATCATTTTTTAAAGAGTTATATTACCGTGCTTTGCTTGAATCTTTATATTGATTATGCTAACATCACTTTCTTTCTTTGCAAGTGAACTTTGACGATATTTGGAGAGCACGATGAGTTGAGGGATAAGCGATGAGGAGTTGCAGGAGATATTCATAGGTATGTATTCAGATCAGATGGCTCGATTCAGAGATATGGTGGAGCAGGAGCTTATCGGACACCATTAGGCCATTCCATTAGATCTACTTTGATACGCTCTAATGCTTTGGTTTTTAATAGATGAAGTCGACACTCCAGACTTAGGCCAGACGGATGGAGTGGTTTTGGGGGATGCTGCAGAGACGTGGATGTGGTGAACCCGTGGTCGGCTCGAGATACATGCGCTACTCGTCGCTCTCGTGCAGGTTTGAGAGAGCGTAGCTTATGTGGTTGTTATGGAGGCACCAATGTAGTACATTTTATGCTCATTTTGACGACCATTGCACACTCAACATGTAATCCATTTGTAGAATATAAATATAGCACATAATGCTACATGTGACAGGGTAGTGAGCCACAATTTATTTTTCTCTGTAACCATCACTATTAGCGTTGTAAATTTACTACACACGCCGCTATTGGCTTCGCAATATGTGTCGCAAAATGTCACTATTGGCATCAGTAAATACTGATGCCAATAACAACAGTTTCATGGAGACGCTAATACCGACGCATTTAGCGACGACGTGGACAATTTTTTAATGAACATTTTTCGTCACTTTGAACGTTGATATGAGGCCTATATCTTGTAGTGATTTGTAGTATTCTTAGTTCGCATTGATGGGTTATCTTCTCTATTTTTTATTCTTGGAGTATTAGTATTTTTATTCTATCATTAGATTCATGATGTTAGAAGGCCTAATAGGTGAAAACAATACAGTCTATCTGGAACCGTTTATAGGTTGCCTTTTATATTAAAATGGCCTAAGGATATTTAATACATGCAAGGGTTGAATATAGACATGTTTCTAAAATAAAGAGACTACTTGTACACATCTATTCTCCACGTCAAACCATAGTAAAGTGGCTAGTTATGCTAATTATGTTGGTATGTAGACCATCTTTTATATGTGAAATGGGCAAAGGGAATCTGTTACCCACAAAAGTTGGACATATGTATATCTCTAGGATAAAGAGGCTAGTTGCACACATACATTTTAGGGGGGGATCAAAGCATGTCTCTAGAATAAAGAGGCTAGTTGCACACATGCATTTAAGGGGGCTAGTTATGCTATGTAGCGATAAATGTTTTAAGATACAATGTGCTAACTATATAGTACCAAAAAAGTTGAGGATATGGCTGTGGAAATTAGATCTCACCAAAACTATTCAGGATGTAGCTATGCAAATTATATTGCCCCAAAAAGTTAAATAGAACAAGCCATAGTAATTTTGTGGCTAAACTTCACAATTGTCAAAGCAAGGACTCACAATTAGGGTTTCTCCAAACTTGAGAAGGACTTTGAACTACTTGCTAGTCAAGGAGCCGCATAGGATTGTGGTATAGAAGAGAAAAATGTGAGGCACTCCGTGAAACACAAGAGATGACACTACAAGATATAGGCCTTATACCGACGTTAAAAGCGACAAAAATGTAAATAAAGAAATTTGCCCCCGTCAACGCAAAAAGCGTTGTTATTGGCGACGCCATAGAACAGTCGGTATTAGCATCGTTATCGGCTAATAACATGTCAGTATTAGCTGATAACGATGCTTTGTGACACTAATAACGATCCCAATAACATGTGTAGGGTAAATTTGTGACGCTAATAGCGACGGTAACAGGATTTTTTTTTTGTGGTCTGTGATTTATTTGGGCCATACAAAATAGTTTTTGCAATGTGTACAATGCTTGTGTAAATAAAGACAAAGTGTACTTAAATCATAACACTGATACATGAAATAAATGCATGATCGCATAATGAAAGCGATTGGTACAATCATGGCAAGATATCACTACTACATAGAAAATGTCTACACAGATCACATGACCAAAAAAGAAGGGTGTGTGAGCTCCAGGGATCCAAGGGCAGGCTATAGATCCTCGCCATCGTCCTGCCGCAAAGGAGCATCGAACGGACTCTGTAAAAAAGAAACAACTATACATCAGTCCACCATACAATAATGCATTCTAATTAAACATGGTAACTACGGACAAGAAAGATGAGTGACTTACAGGGCCGCCGTGTCCATACAATCGGTCGATCAATGCAATGAGACCGTGCCTCTCTGCATATCGAGTCTCAAGGCTGGTCGGATCGTGATTTGTAATAGAGTGCTGCAAAGGAAACAAAATACTAACTGTGAGAAACACGATTGTCAGTACAAAGGATATTGCAAAAAAATAAGCAAGCAAAATAAAAGAAAAACTTACAAAGTCCTCCAGATATGTCCTATGGCCGCCACTCCCAAGATGATGGACCACTCCAGCCTCTAGTTATGCCCTCGCCGCCTCACGCTGCTGTCTCCAACGTCTTAGAGAATTTGTAGCCTCCTCCCTTAGTCGGCGCCAGTCGTCTGCGTCTAGCCACTTGGGCTTTGCAGCCCCACTCTTGAGTGTTATACGTACAATCATCTGTGTGACATATATGCATGCATGCACTCCATCATCCAGCCCATAGAAAACCTATCTGCTGCGGCTGGCACTAGAAACTCCTCATGCAAGGATGCTTCTATGTAGTCCTTGCTCCCCTCTGGTATGTTTTTCCAATGATCCAAGAAGTTGTGCCGAAAAACTTGTTGGTACAACTCTCTAATGCGAGCCATCACCCTCCTCTCCTCATCATTCATGATGATGGCTCCTATCATCGACAAGGTAGGCATATCCCAAAGGGGTATGCCTAAGATGGGTCCTCTCCCACCTGCGACCACGCTCCTGGGCATATCCAGGAGACCCCTGTACATCTAGTGTACCGATTGGGGTAGTATCTATTAGAGTAACACCCATAGGGGTGCCACCTGCAGACGGCTGAGCAAAAGCCGCAGTGACTGGAGTAGATGTCCCCACAGGTGTGACAAATCCCGGAGGTAACACAACTCCAACAGAACGACGAGACGGAGACACCGCGTCCCTCTCCCTCTCTTTCTCATTTCCTCTCCCTCTCTCATTTCCTCTCCCTCCCTCTCCCTCTCCCTCTCTTTCTCATTTCCTCTCCCTCTCTCATTTCCTCTCCCTCCCTCTCCCTCTCCCTCTCTTTCTCTCTTTCCCTATTATGTTTAATGTTTTTTTCATCTCTCTCTCTTTCCTTTCCCTCCCTGTCCCTGTCCCTGTCCCTGTCCCTCCCTCACCCTCACCCTCTCTTTCTCTCTTTTCCTATTATGTTTAATGTTTTTCTCTCTTCCTCTCCCTCTCTCTTTCCCTATTATGTTTGATGTTTCCCTCTCTTTCCTCTCCCTCCCTCTCCCTCTTCCTTTCCCTCTCTCATTTCCTCTCCCTCCCTCACCCTCACCCTCTCTTTCTCTCTTTCCCTATTATGTTTAATGTTTTTTCTCTCTTCCTCTCCCTCTCCCGTTTCCTCTCCCTCCCTCATTTCCTTTTCTCTCTTCCTTTCCCTCCCTCGTTTCCTCTTCCTCCCTCTCCCTCTCCCTCTCCCTCTCCCTCTCCCTCTCTTTCTCCCTCTCCCTATTATGTTTAATGTTTTTTCACTCTTCCTCTCCCTCCCTCTCTCTCTTTCCCTATTATGTTTACTGTTTCCCTCTCTTTCCTCTCCCTCCCTCTCCCTCTCCCTCTCTTTCTCTCTTTCCCTATTATGTTTAATGTTTCCCTCTCTTCCTCTCCCTCTCATTTCCTCTCCCTCTCCCTCTCCCTCTCATTTACTCTCCCTCCCTCTCCCTCTCCCTCCCCCTCTCTTTCTCTCTCGTTTCCTCTCCCTCTCTCAATACACATGAATTTTAACAAAAACAAGTAATAGAGAAAGAGAAAACACAAAAACAAAGCAAGAAGGAACAATGCACTCACCGTAAAGGCTCGAAGAAGGGTTCGGTGACTCCTCTTTGCAATGGCGGCTCCTCTTTGCCCTCCGTACACTTCCTCCTCTTCTTCGCGAACGGCAGCGGTGGCGGTGATAAACTTTCCTTCTCTCTCTTTCTCTCCCTCTCCCTCTAAAATGCAAGTGATGTTCACTTTCTCTTTCGCTCTCCCTTTCGCCCTCTCTTTCGTGTATGCGTGCATCACCGCTATTTTGCGTCGCAAAGCGCGGTTGTTATACCTCCATATCCTTGTAGTGTGAATTGTGTGAAATATGAAGAGCCACTTAGAGAAGGGTTAAATAACAAAGATAATGAATTATGCACATTGCATAGTAAGCGCCATGCCATGCCATGCACATACATGCTACACTTTCTGGAAGTATAGCAAGTAAACTGCATGTCACACCTTTTTTAAACCCTCTCCTACTTACTCTAAAAGGGCATCACTTTACTTACAAAATGTTAGAATAGCCGAGATATATTAGAGCCCCAACATGCGCATGTTAGTTGACATGTGCTATGTAGGCAACAAGGCTAGCAAAGAAAATATGCCACATGCAAGTTCAGTTTTTGAGTGGAATCCACCACCAACGAGCAAAAGAGCTGAGACAAATGTAGTGAGAGGAGAGAGAAAGTAGAGAAAAGTGAGGATTGAGGAGGAAGAAAGAAGGTGTGGACACCAAAGGTTAACAATCTCGATGTAGTCAGGTCTACGAAGCAAATCAAAGTGTCTCCATTTTTAGAGGTGCTTGGTTTACTCCGCCAAGTTCCCCTTTTTAGGGTTTACAATCAACATCATGGGGGCCTGCGCAAGGCAATAGAAACTTTGGTAACTTGCATGGGTTGATTAATTTGACATGCATGTGTCCCGGCTCTTAGTAACGTGTGGCATGACTGTGAAAGGGCTTAGGGAACTATAAGATATAAACACCCACGTGGCTACGTGGTTCAGAAGGTTTTGTCTGGGCATGAAATTGACGGCGAGGACCAATCAAATCCTCAGCAGAGACAAAAACTCTCTCTTCTGACACACACACCCACCCACCAATGCAAACCAAAACAAAGCCTCGAGAAATAATGATGTTGGACTTGGCGTTGACAGTGTTGGAGTTGGAATGGTCTTCCTGGTATACCTGCCATCCAACCATCATCACCGTCATCAACCTTGGTATCTGGTTTTCCATGACCATCGTCAATACTGGTATCTGGTTTTTCTGCAACTCACACTCCCATCAGTACACTGCAATCTAGAGTCTCCCCTCGCTTTCTTCCTCTCTAGCTCATACTCTTTACTCCTAGTCAGACCATCAGTGATCACTTATCACTAGTCCCACTCTCAGTCAAATCACTGGACACACTCAGTAACCTCACTCTGCTCATCATGATTACTCGTTAGTCAGTCCAATCTCAGGGGTTTTTCTCCCTTCCGTATATAAATTTCCATATGCATGACGCCAGCGTTCACCTTCGTTTGAGCATTTGTGATCAGGAACATTAAATACTTACCTCCAATTTAGCTTAGATTCACCAATCTAGTTCTTTTGGTTCAGATAGATGGTCAAATTGAGCTGTTGCACCTATATTCTATTGGCATGCTCACTTAAATCAGAACATGATGGTTGATTAGCTTCAGTATAGTCAATCAACTTGTCTTCTATTCTTAATCAAATGTACACCTAGGTCTCGATCCATTCAACTTTCATACATGTATCTCTTATCTGTATCCATCCTCACTTACATCAGAACATGGTGCACTGATTAGATTCATTATTACAGCCAATCAACTTATCCTCCATCCTTAATCCCGGTCTGATCAAGATCATGAGTATGGTCCTTCATGATGATCACGTGGCGATTGTGCCGTTCCGGGCAGAAACGCTATATGAACACCAAGCCCTAGCTGTGGTGGAGCCTGCAGATGGGTTGGGCACTGTGCACACAATCTATGAGGAGACCTTGAGTGAGGATCTTTGTGTGTGCCACGAAACATCAAGTGATGACTGTTGCAGTGTTGATCTAATGGGCGAGAATTACCAATCAAATGTGTTTGATCTCGCGTGTGAGGAGGAGATCAGGGTAAGCAGCGCAAGCAGTTCAACAAAATCAGTGATCATCCAGGCCGATTCATATGATTCTTCCAGTGTTAGCTGCACCTTGCAACGCAGCATTCTAGCATGGTGAGCAACATGAAATCCTCTCCAGGCACACCATTAATGACAGCAATCCAATTGTGGACTGTGAAACCTTGCAATGCCATTTTTGAGGGGCTTTCAGAATTGCTCGGTAACCTTACTGTAAGTCTAGAAATAAGCACTAGACTTGAAGTATCTGTCCAGAAATTCAGCAGTAGCTGCAGTCCCTTTCCGAATTTCCAAACATATCTACTTCTTTTTCAAAGGACAAGGTGGGATTGATATGAATTAGGGTGCAGATAGTTTGAATATATCTTAAATTTGTTCACTTGGCAAGCACTCAGTTCTTATGAAACACTATCAATGGATCACAACTGCTTCTGAATCATTCATCTTTGCTCATTTACTGATATCGAATAGTTTTGTTACAGGTATGATGCTACTGGGCTTCCTGCTACTGTTTCTGTTTATGTGGAAGGGAGAGAATTCAAACTTCACAAGGTTGGTTCCAGAATATTTCCACATAAAGAGTTACTAGTGTGTACCATAAGCTGGATGGATGCACCTTTCAATGAGAAAATTCAATTATCACAAGCTTAATCATTGAAAATTAGTCAGCCTATTCTTATGGCATTGGGTAGCCAGGTCATGAAAGTTGCATACCAATTTAAAGATACTGATTGGCATCACAACGCATGGTTTATATAAGAATTCAATGGAAAGTATTGCTCAATTGATGCAGAGTACTAATTGGGCCACATATTAAGGCTGGCAATTGTCCATTCTCATGAGGTTAATGGAAAAGAGTGCATTCACATATGAAGGCTGGCAATTGTCTATAATTCTCATGGGGTTCATGGAATTAAAGAGTGCATTTACAATTAAAAGCTTGTTGGATCTTGAATTGCAACTCCTGCTTCCCTTTTTTTGCAGTTTCCCCTGGTTTCTCTAAGTGGGTTTCTTAAAAAGCAGCTCATGGGGTCAAATGAGGTTCATTTGCCAAGCAACTGGCCTGGAGGAGCTACCAGTTTTGAGGTGGCTGCAAGCTTCTGCTATGGATCAGGCATATCCCTGAGAGCCTCAAATGTAGCTGCAGTTAGGTGTGCAGCTGAGCTGCTGGAGATGACAGAAGAATACAACAGGGGCAATCTATGCCGGCGCTGCGACCAGTATCTCCGCCAATTCGTACTGAGGAGATGGACAGACACCCTCACTGTACTGAAAGAGTGCCAAGGGTTGCGACCACTCGCAGATGAGCTACTCGTTGTGGGGGAGTGTGTGGAGGCCATAGCCACAATGGCATGTGGGCAGGCTGCTAACATTGTGGAGATCCATGATTCTGAGCTGGGAAGTTTATTAGGTGGGGAGGACTATGCCATGGAAGACATGAGCAGGCTCAAGGCCAGTCCTACAACAACCAACATGGATGAGCTGGACCTCATAGACCAACAACAGTATGCTTGGATAGGGGATCTTGTGGAGCTACCATGGCATCAATTCGCGCAGGTGGTTGCAGCAGTGCGGCGTCTGGGGATGCGGGAGAAGCACATAGGCAAGGCCATGGTGATGTATGTGGAGAAGTGGGTGTTCCCGTGTTTTGACCATCAGGGCAGGCAAGCTGGGTGTGTGAGCAGGGGGTGTTGCTCCCAAATTCGGGGGGCCAAGCCGGCAGATGAGGCAATGGCATCAATGTGCGCCAATCTGGAGGAGATTGTGAGGCTTCTGCCCCATGTGGAAGAGGATAATCATCAGGCCAACATGATCCCTGTGGATTTCCTCTTTGGCCTGCTAAAATGCGCTGTGCTGGGCTGTGCAAGCACGGAGTGTAAGGTGCAAATCCAGCTAAAGATAGCAGGGCAGCTACATTTGGCCAATGGGAGGGATTTGGCACTGCTATGCGCACCCTCTGCCAACTGTGAAGAGGGGTTGGAGGTCCTGAGGCAGATTGTGGGCGTTTTCTTCTCGACCAAAAATTACAGGGGAGACTCTCATCATGCAGAGGCTGTGACTGATCTCTGGGACCAGTTCCTGGCGGGGCTGGCACCATGCCCAAAGCTAACCACTCGGAAATTTGCAGAATTGATCGAGGTTATCCCGTCCTCTTCGCGGCCGAACCATGATCGACTCTACCGCGCCATAGATGCTTACCTCCAGGTAATGCTCCTCTCTCTCTCTCTCCCTCTCGGACAAATATGCATGTATTCTATGTAATATTAAAAAACATTCATATATGTGTGTGTGTGTGTGTGTGTGTGTGTTTGTTTTCATGCATGCATGCCGAATGGCTATCTCTTATTAACCGGGTTTTCACCGGCAATGTGTATGTGTTCTTTAGGAGGGGGTGGAAGGACACTTGAAACTTAAATTAGTAACTCTGAATTAGTATAGTCTGTGGAAGACCAAATATACTTAAGTCTTATTCCTCATAATGCTAACCTAGAAGGTAGGAGAGTAACCCAGCAGATTGAGTGGCAACTTAATCAATAAGATAGCTACCTAAGGAATATGTGGTTGCTCCAGAGTTAAAATCCTACACTGAGTGGATCAATGGTGTCGCATCTTAGAGATGTAAAGATTAGAATGAAGCCCAATCACAATCATTTTGAAATAGATTCATTTTTTATTTAAAAAAGGATAGGAATATGTTGTTCTTTACAAGCTTATGTGACTATTCAAATCGGCTAATAGCTTTATCCTTATCTCAAAGAAAATACACCCATATATTTATGGGCTTAGTCATCAACAATTCAAATAAAGTAAAAGATCCTCCCAAAGCTTCAGTAGTGAGTCATCTTACGAGAGATATCAACATGCATTTGCTCAAGAGGAGGCTCTTGGTTGTTGCTCTCTTTTCTCTTTTGGAAGTTACTTTCTTTGCATTTATTGCATTTCATCGGAGTTAGCTAATTGTATAACCATTATGTCTTTATATCTCCTTGACAACACAAAATAAATGTGGCCAAAATACTCATGTCAAAACTTACTAGTGCTCTTTCCAATGGCGGCTATGAGAGATGCAAGGTGGTATCGGTTGCAACATATCTCGATTAACATCTTTGAAAATAACATTAGTGACGTCATTAAAAAACTTGATTCTCATACTGTCAAAGAGGTCTTGGAGTTCTAGTATGTGATTGGAACTTATGGATAGTACAAGGTTTTTATTGATTTGAGATACATACAACATTCATGAAAGCTTCTTAGATGTTCTCACCCTTCATTGTAATGGGCTCTCTTGGAGTCCTTTGAGATTTTTATAACTCTTTCTTGTTACTAGTCATGTGAATGAGAGGCTCCATTATCTAATAGCCAAGAGTCATCTAACTTTGAAGTTGATCCAAGGAGCAAACATCCTCAATCACCATGAACAACTTAAAGAACTCAACGTAGTAATTTTTGAGTAATTTGCATATATCATTTGTCTTTAATAGACTTTATAGTGCTATTCATTTTATCTTTCTTTTTTCCCTTCTGATCTAAACTCACAATAGCCTAGACATTACAATATTCTAATCTTTTAGAAACTGCAACTCACTTTAGCAAGAATGTCTTCACAACACTCCACTCTAACTAACCATGTATCCTTCTCTCTATCCCCATAAAGCAAGAGCATAAGAGGAGCTTTGAGGTGCAGTGAACTCACCTATCCTACCTTCCTGTATTATAGTCCAAAAGCTCAAAGGCTCAAAGATGCTTCGATAACCCATGTGACACGATCCGATATCATTGCTCCATCACATCCTCCATCAAGTACACCAATCATAAGAGAAGGAGATAGACAAGAAGAAGGAGAATAAATTCACATCATAGGATTCCTCACTCTCTCACAAGCTCACACACAACTCCAAACTCAACCCTCTTTATTATGAATGGAAAGATGATGAAGAAAAACAAGAAGAAGATATGGAGCTTTTGTATCCCAAGTTCCACACTCAATACAAGCTCTCACACTATCTCCCCATCTCATTCTCAATAATGGAAACAAGATGAAAGGATAGAAGAACTGAATGGTTACTCAAACATTGCACTGATGATAGAGCCTCTGCAACATGAATCCTTGCAGTTGAGATCTCCCACCATTATGTAGATCAAAATTAGGATTAGCACTAGGGTTAGGGCTGGCGTTCCTTTTGCACTTTAGGGTTTCCACAATTAGAGATTAGGGTTTGCATCCTTTCTTGAGCAATCTACCTACTTTGTTGGCTCTCGGCAATTCTTTCCTTTGCTACGTATTTCTACCTTAACCTAATTTAATCTAGCCTATGCTATTGCAATTATGTATTCATATGTGCAACTCATACAACAATTGTGAGCCTAATGAATACAACTACTAAAAATAATACAATTTCCATGTTGTGGGTCCTAGATCTCACAAAATAATACAACCACAATAATAATATCGTATCCATGAAGTAATACACATGCCTTAAAAAATAATGCATTGAAGCCCCAAAGATAAGAATCCTACATGATGTGAGCTATAGATCTCACAGAATAATGTTATCACAATAATAATATCATATCCATACACATGCCTTAAAAAATAATACATTGAAGCTCCAAAGATAAGAATCCTCAAAAACTAAATTTGGCACTTATGCTTTGACTTTTTTTCACCTCCATTTACTTTGCCTTCCACATTTCATATTAGCATTCTTTTTGTATTCCTTTACCATGTGATTGATCTTTTTACAATACACACAACTTTCCTTTGAACCTCTAGCCTCCCATGCTTTCTTCCCATTTTTAGCTAAAGTGTTTTCTCAAATAAAGCTTGGGATGGGAGGGAGGGATATCACTCATAAACATATGCATGCATCATGTGGGTTCAATGTAAGAGATTTTTCAAATACTAGCCTTAGAAATCTTTTCTATAGTAGATTTTCTAGTTGTGAATCCTAGTCTAGTTCCATAGCATGAGATGGCTAGCAACAAGTCTTTGAGCTACCTTCTACACCACTCAATTGATGGATACTCTAAATACAATTACAACAAACATATAACCATCTCCCAACAACAAGAAAACCAAGGCTCATGGAAACCAAATAATGAAAAATGATAAGAAAGACACTCTAACAAAGCTACAACATCACATCTCAAATCTATATCCATGTCCAACCACCTTGTGACCATGTACCTTGAATCCACAAGATCTTAAATGAGAGCATCCAAAAAATATCTCCAAAAAAGATTCACTTAGAAACAAAGGATTAACCTATTATGCCATAAACCCATGAGTGATACACAAATAAAAGATAAAAGCTACAATAACTAAAGGAGCTTGGAATACCTCTTTTGAGTCTCACATCAAAATTCATGATTGTATTATAAAAAATCACATCAAACACAAGGCAAGGTAATTGAACAAATGCATTTATAAGAATCACATCAAGGAAAGGCAAGATAATGGAATTATGTAAGTAAAGAAGCTAAGCATTTGTCCTTAAGGCAAAAGAATAACAAAACAGGAGAGTTGTCCTCTATATGCACATCATATTTAATGTAAGGGCGTAAAGTCCAAAGACCCAACCTTAAGTGCATCAAAGCAATATCACATAGCTTTTGTAGCTAGGTATCAAGATTTTTATCACCGTAGACCTATAGATCATTAGGTTGCAAAATCACAACATAAAATTTCACATCTTATTGAGCAATAATACTCACTGATAATTGCTAACAATTTCACAATTTCCATTTTGGTGCTATCGTGCAATAGTATTAAAAACCCACACACCATGTACCATGTGTACTTCTAGCTAGGCTCTTATTTTGGCTCCTTGAAATAGAGTTGGTAGTAGCAATCTTGGCCACTCCCCCTTCAATCTTTAGCTTCACAACTCTTCTACAACACTTGCTAATGTAGCGCTTCGGTAATATTGACACATATCTCCTTTTTAGGCTCATTTTGTGTAAGCCCATGTTACTTCTAGTATTGTGATATTGGGCCACTTATGTTTTTCATTTCTCGTGTAAGTGGATTAGCAAGATCCATTTAATTTGTATAACCTACAAATACATACAAGATTCATTTTTATACAATCATCTACATGGGATGGATAAATTAAAGAAAAAAGAGGGTACCACAAATAGTAGGGCATTAAAATTACCTACAAAATTCAAACAATGTATTTATTGATAGGGATTGCATGCATGTGATATTTTTTTGATACCAGATTACCTAGGTCTTTAGTATGAAAGAATGCTCCCCGAATGCTCCTTCAAAGATACTTTCAAGATTCCTTGTTCGCTTATATTGTAGGAACAAGCTTGCAATTCCTTCGTAAGACATGAGTTGTCATCCAAATCTCATGGAAGCAATCAAATAATTGTGAAAGTAAGGAGGCAAGGAGTTGAGGGTGGTAGTGACTAAACTCTTTTCATCCATGACATCATCAATGTTGAGAAGTTATTTCTTAATGTCATAAACCTTTTATGCATTCATCCAATAATTTACCTCTTCTATTCATGCTAAAAATACAAAGCTCACATATTAAATGTATGATACAAGGTTCTTTGCAAGTTTAGTTAGGCCATAAAGTCTCACATGGCATAAAGTGGTCACAATGTGTAAATGCAAAATAGGTAGATTGTGACAATGATATAGCTCCCCCTATGAAGAAAAAAATGCAAAATATGTAGGTATGGTAGTTGTCTCTAGATGAGGCTCCTTGCCTCTCTAGAGACCTCTTTCAATCATTATGTTTCAAGGATAAATCTCTACGATGAATACTTTGTGCATCAAGCTTATCTTTATAGATGAGGTACACAAAGACATCCCTTTTGATGTAGAGGAAAATAGTGTCTTCCTCTTAGTAAAAAAATTTACTTCAATAACACACATACATAAAAATAATAGTCCCTTGGTGAATGAGAAGTACACTCACTATAGGGCTAGTGAAAGCGTGAGATTGATGAAAATGGGTGAGAGTGTTGGCACAAGATACTAAGATAATGTGAAGTCTACTTGATATATGTACATCTAAATGTATTAGAGAACATGATATGCACTTAAAGGAGTGTTTCGCTAGCTCCAATATATATGCTATGATTTCAAGAATTCTTAGATTGCTAATGCACAAGAAAATCTCTTGTTGAAATCCTAATAGAAGTTCCTTTGAATTATTAAGGTTTATGGTAGGTTTCAAATTGCCCTTCACAAGAATATGCTTAGGATCAGAGTAGTCTTCCAATCTCTTGAAAATAAGGAAATACTTAGGATAAGTGAAGTAGTACACCTTTCCAATATCTCCACAAAGAATTTGGGGTTTTGTTAGAGCCCTTCTAATAGAAAATGAGAAATTCCCTTCAAAATCTGATATTGGAACTAAGGCACATAACACACTTTAGACTAATTACATGGCTAGGTAGGAGCATGTGATGTCAAGAATCGCGTGGTGGGGGGACTTGCTCAAGATGATGCGCCGAACACACACAGAATGCACAAGGAGAAGCTCACTCAAGAGACAAGAAGAGAGATGGAGGCCAAAACGTTTTCTTGTTGATTTCTTCTTCTTCTTCCACACTCTTTACAATGTACACAAAATATAGATAAGATACAACATAAAGGAAAGTGGCCTACTAAGTCAAACAATGCATACCCGACTACACTAGTCAACTGGCGCTATAACTATGTCAGCTGTAAATAGGTGTAACAACCTGAATATAATAAGTAATGAGACAGTGGCCATGTGAGAGTCATAATGACCACCGACGTGCTAAGTGTAGATGTGTGGACACATCTAACCAGGCTGTCCATCATCAATGTCCACTTGTCATCTCAACACTCCCCCTCAAGCTCAACTGCATCTCTGCAACCAAGATGTCCATCATCAATGTCCACATGTGTTGGGGACACATCTAACCAAGCTGTCCATCATCAATGTCCGCATGTGTTGTGGACACATCTAACCAGGCTGTCCATCATCAATGTCCGCTTGTCATCTCAATACTCCCCCTCAAGCTCAACTGCATCTCTGTAACTCCAAGTAAGCTCCGAAACTTTTGAAGCTTCTCTGTACCCAATGCCTTCATGAAGATGTCAGCTATCTGATCTTCTGTGCTAACATACACCATGTCAATCTCACCTGCTAGTACCTTCTCTCTCATAAAGTGGTAGTGTACCTTAGTATGTTTTGTCCTGGCATGGAACACAGGGTTCTTAGCCAACTGTATACTGCTCATGTTGTCACAATAAATTACAAGTGGACCTTCCACCTGCACATCTAAATCAGCCAATAACTTTTGCAGCCATACTACCTCACATGCTGCAACAGCAGCACCTCTATACTCAGCCTCTGTACTCGACAAAGCAACTGTAGATTGCTTTTTGCTGCTCCAAGTAACTGCTACACTACCAAGAGAGAACATGTATCCGCTGGTAGATCTTCTATCAGACATAATACCAGCCCAATCTGCATCTATGTATCCAAATACATGTACATCTGTACCTGCCTCGTAGAAAAGTCCATAATGTAATGTGGACTTCACATATCTCAATATGCGTCTGACTGCATCCAAATGTGGCTTTCTAGGTACTTGCATAAACTGACTCACAAGACCAACAACATAGCTCAAGTCTAGCCTTGTAATGGTCATGTAGATCAAACTCCCCACTATCCTCCTGAACATAGTAGGGTCTTCTATCTCATCCCCAACATCAGCAATCAACTTTACATTCTACTCCAATGGGACTGGAAGTGGTTTGCATGCTGTCATACCATACTTGGACAACATATCCAAGCCATATTATCTTTGGGATAGCCATATACCATCATCACATCTGATCACCTCAATGTCAAGGAAGTACCTTAGCTCACCTAAATCCTTCATCTCAAACTTCTTCAAAAAATCCTTGACTTCAGCAATCCCACTATCACTATCACATGTAATAATCAAGTCATCCACATAGATGACTATGATGACCAAACCTGCATCTCCCTTTCTCACATAAAGTGAGTGATCAGTATCAGAAACATAAAAGCCAATAATGACAAGATACTCTCTAATCTTTTTAGACCATGCTCTAGGTGCTTGCTTGAGCCCATAGAGCGCCTTCTTCAACCTGCACACATACTTGGGATGCTCTAAATCTTCATAACCTGCTGGCCGATCCATAGACACTTCTTCCTGCAAATCACCATGCAAGAAGGCATTCTTTACATCCATTTGCTGCAACCTCCAACCTTTGGCTGCTGCCAAAGCAATCACACATCTGACAGTTGCCATCCTAGCAATTGGACTGAAGGTTTCATCATAATATATGCCATATGTCTAGGCATAGACTTTTACAACCAGCCTAGCTTTGTACCTACTAATAGAACCATCTGCATTGTGCTTAATCTTATAAACCCACTTACATCCAATAGCTTTCTTGCCCTTTGGCAATGATACTAGATCCCAAGTCTTATTGGCCTCTAATGCAACCATCTCCTCATCCATTACTGCATCCCAATGAGTATGACCAACAGCCTCCTCAAAACATGTGGGCTCAACATCCTCAACTAGTTTCACCATATAAGCATAATGGTGAGCTGTATAACCTTCAAAACCAAATCTTTTAATAGGGTATCTAACCCTGCTAGATCTACGTACCACCGGATCACTCAATGGAGCCTTTACATTATTATGAGCTCTCAGTACACCTGGTGTTCTGACAGAAGGAATGCCAAGCTCATCATCCAAGCTCTCTGAGCCACTGAAGTCTCCATCAAGAACTGCATTCATGCCATCTAACACTTTATTATTTCCTTTGTCTTTACCTGTAGTGCTACTAGATGCACCTGAAGATGTAAAGCTACTCCTTAGTCTCCCAGACCAAGGACTATTAGATGACGTCTCTGGTCCACTAAGAGTCCGTGATTCTTTATTTTCAACCTGCACATGAGTGTCATGATCATCATCATCATCCAATGCATCACCACTAGATGCATACCAACTACTCATTTCATCATAGATGACATCCCTGCTCACTCTGAACTTACATGTGACAGGGTTATAACAGCAATACCCTTTCTGCTCTAAAGAGTATCCAATAAAGACACACTTTTCAGCCTTTGGATCTAGTTTCTTTCGTAGCTCATCTAGCACATGAACGTATGCAACACAGCCAAATACCTTCAAGTGCAATACATCAGGCTTCTTTCCAGTAAAGCATTCTTCTCATCCCATGAACTACAACTGTGGGAGTTCTATTCATAATATAAACAGCAATATGAATAGCCTCAGACAAAAAATGCTTAGGCATATTCTTTTTAGCCATCATATGCACGTGCAACTTCTGCAATGTGCATGTTTTTCCTTTTTGCAACACCATTTTGCTGTGGGGTATACCTGCATGTGAACTATCTCTTTATCCCATGAGACCTCAGAAAATCACTAAACTCATTCAAGAGGTACTCTTCCCCTCCATCTGACCTCAAGCACTTTACTTTCAAGCATGTTTCTCTTTCAACTGCAGCCTTGAAAGTTCTAAAGTGCTCAAATGCTTCACTCTTTTCCTTCATAAAATATTCCCACAGCTTTCTAGAACAATCATCAATGAATATGACAAAGTATGAAAGAACTGCCTCTAAGAGATACATTTTATGTAGGCCCCCAAATGTCTGTATGCACAACATCAAGGATATTTCTTCTTACATCTCTGTCATGTGAAAAGGGTTGTCTTGCCTGCTTAAATTGACATGCTTGACATACCTTATGAAATTCTGCAACTCTAAATGTAGGCAAACCTATAACCAGCCCTTTGGACTGCATTAATTTCAGCCTTTGTACATTTACATGTCCAATGCGTTTGTGCCAAATTTCAATATCTGCAATAACGCATTTTTCTTTAGTATACATAGCAGCATTCATAGTAGGAATTCCAGCATCCAGAGTAAACATATATCTAACTCTACTTCCCTTTTCTACCAACCTGCACTTGTCACTGAAGTCTTCTACAAAGCAGTCCTTTGCATTAAATCTGACTTGCAGCCCTTGCTCTACCATTTGACCGACTGACTCCAAGTTCTTTGTAATAGATGGCACATGTAATACATCTGAAAGACTCTCTGTCTTACCATCATGCAAGGACAAGGAAACTTTTCCAATGTGTGAAATTGGGTGGCATGAATCATCACCCGTTTGCACATAACCTGCATTTTGCAAATCCTGCATCTCTCCAAACCATTCTACATGGCTGGTCATATGATTGGATGCACCTGAATCAACATACCAAACATCATCATGTGTTCCCTTTCCTGTAATAGCATTCAGCGTATGCTACATAACAAATAGACATTCATTTTTGTCTTCATTCTGTCGTGAAGACGATGCATAGTTTCCTTGCTGCAACTTACCACTGTGAATATCATCTTTCTTAGCATAACATTGGGCTGCAATATGACCTATTTTGCCACAATAGTAACACACAATACTAGAGTTGTTAGAGCCTTTGTTTTGCCATCCACCTCTTCCTCTAAAGCTCCCCTTGCCTCTAAAGTTACCACGATCTCCTGAAACGTGCATATCGCCAAAATTGCTGATTCAATCTGTTTTGATGGTTGTCACTACCACGTCCTGTACCACGGCCTCTTGAAGAGAACCTGCCATGTCCCCTTCCTGAACTAGAGTAGAAAGCTTGAACCTGTTCACCACTTCTTTCAGATGCCTCACTCTGCATGTTGATCTCTTCAGTGATCATAAGGGAGACCAACTCATCAAAATGTGGAAATGGCTTTCTGACATATATGGAAGTTACAAAAGACTTCCAAGCCTTTTCATTGTTAAGTCCACCCAAGGTAGACGACACCAAATCATCATCATCGAGCATTGCATCAATCGCTGCCAATGCATCTGCAATGCTCCTTACCTTCAGTGCACATACTCATTGATAGACATCTTCCCTTTCTTCAATGTATTCAACTCTTGCTTGAGTTGAATCTTTCGTGCCTTTATATTTACGAAAAACATACTTTCAAGTATGGTCCAAGCTGCATATGAATTCTCTGCATTTCTAATATGTCCCAATATATTATTATCAATTACTGCAGACCGCCAATACATGACATTTTTATCTTTTACATTCCATTTCTTTCATGCCTTTGTCTCTTCTATAGTTGGAGGATCACTCACCTCCGGCTCCTTTTCTTCACCTAAAACAAACTCGTAGAGGCCTTTTTCAATAAGGAAGTTCGTGACACAAAACTTCTATAAAGGGTAGTTGTTCTTGTCGAGCTTCTCAATGATGGGGCTTCCACTGTTCTCTGCCATTATCAAAAAACTAATACCAAACAGCAAGAAAATCTTCTGCAACCCTCGACCTGTAGTGCACAGCAATACACTAGACAGCCTTTTTCACTGTCTACTCAACAATACATGAAATTTGCAACCTGTTTGCAAATAAACCTTATGTTTGCTTTCTGCAAACACCTCAAGAATTACAGATTTTCAATCTGTAACTTGCGCACCCACTTTTGATCAAAACAACCGAAATCACAGTGTACTCTGAAACTGTTGTCTGCAATCTTGCGGCTCTAAAACGGGGCCTGAAACGACCTCAAATGCCCAAAATAACTGTGGGCAAGCCCTAAAGGGCTTATCTACAAAATACACAGTGCTCTTTGCGCACACCAAATCTCACTGCAATCTAAGATTTTTGCTCTGCCCTGCTTCTGGTGCCTCCATAGGCACTATCCAAGAGAAAGAGTGGAAGGATGAAAGAGCTTCTTACCCGTGGCTTTCTTGCTCGAACCTTGCTTCTTCTCCTTCACTTCAACCTTTGAAATCAGCCTCTCTCAGTGGCGTGGCTCTGACACCATGTCAAGAATCGCGTGACGGGGGGACTTGCTCAAGATGATGCACCGAACACACACAGAATGCACAAGGAGAAGCTCACTCAAGAGACAAGAAGAGAGATGGAGGCCAAAACGTTTTCTTGCTGATTTCTTCTTCTTCTTCCACACTCTTTACAATGTACACAAAGTATAGATAAGATACAATATAAAGGAAAGTGACCTACTAAGTCAAACAATGCATAACCGACTACACTAGTCGACTGGCGTTATAACTATACCTGCTATAAATAGGTGTAACAACCTGAATATAATAAGTAATGAGTCAGTGGCCATGTGAGAGTCATAATGACCACCGACGTGCTAAGTGTAGATGTGTGGACACATCTAACCAGGTTGTCCATCATCAATGTTTGCATGTGTTGAGCTTGTCACCTCAACATGTGCCTTGTTGATATGATGATGGGACCAAACTATGATGGTTGATACATGTGAATTGACCATTTTTCGACAAGGAAAATAACATGATCACTAAGGAAAATAACATTTTTGGACAAGGAAAATGACTAAGCCATGGACCACCATCCAAACACATACACTCATAATAGTTATTTAGAAAACAGGAACCCCTAATAACTTGCTACATGATGCAAGGTGTCTCATGTGTATACTCCACTATGCTTCCCCACTTGACACAATGGTCAAGTCCACATAGTCCATCTCATAACCCTCAATGATAAAGGGATAGATCCCTTGTAATTTCTAGCTAGGAATACCACAAATTCTAGTGTCCATTGTGAATCTTGCAAGGCATTATAACATTGGGTACTTCAACTATAGCTGGACAACTACAACTAGTTAGTATTTAATTAACCTCAAATAAGAAATGATAGCCAATGTTGAATTGTATGTCCGCTTCATTGCCCTAAAGCGGCAAGGGAGTGTCGCTCAACAATCCATTTCTCATCTTTCTCTCTCCTCTTTTCCTTCTCTTTCTAATTTTTTATTTTCTCTCTCTCTCTCTTCCCCCTTTTACTCTGCCCCCTCTCTCCTCTCTTTTCCTTCTCTCTCCCTCTCCTCTTTTTTTCTTTTTTCTTCTTCTTCTTCTTCTTCTCTCTCTCTCTCTCTCTCTCTCTCTCTCTCTCTCTCTCTCTCTCTCTCTTCATTCTCTTTTTTATTTTTTTCTTTTCTCTCTCTCTCTCTTCTCTCTTTTTCCTCTATTTTTTATTCTCTCTCTCTTTTTAAATTTTATATTTCCTCTCTCTACATGTTCTCTCTCTCTCTCTCTCTCTCTCTCTTCTTCTTCTTCTTCTTTCACTTTCTTTCTCCCTCTCTCTTAAAGTATGTAAATTTTATATTTTCCTTACATATAATTATATTTCTTTACGTTTATATTCTCTTTCTTCTTTTCCTCTCTCTCTCTCTCTCTCTCTCTCTCTCTCTCCGCCCCCTTTTCTTCTCCTCCCCTTTCTCCTATTTTTTCTTTTTTTCTTCTCTCCCTCTCTCTTTTAAATTTTATCTTTTTCTTCTCTCCCTCTCTCTCTTTTAAATTTTATATATATTCTCTCTCTCTCTCTCTCTCTTTAAAAATATTTAAAATTTAAAAAAGACTTTTCTCTTTTCTCTCTTTCTCTATCTGCCTTTCTCTTTTCATCTTTCTTCTTCTTCTTCTTCTTCTTCTTCTTCTTCTCTCTCTCTCTCTCTCCTTGCTTTTCTTCTCTCTCCCCCTCTCATCTCTTTTCCTTCTCTCTCTCTCTCTCCTCTTTTTTCCCTTTTTTCTTCTTCTCTCTTTAAAATTTTTTCTTTTCTATTTTTTTAAATTGATATTTTCTCTCTCTATAATTCTCTCTCTATGTTCAAATTCTCTCTTCTTCTTCTTCTTCTTCTTTTCTCTCTCTCCTTTTCTTCTCATTGTCTCTCTCTCTCCCCCCTCTCCTCTCTTTTCTTTTTTCTTTTCCTCTCTCTCTCTCTCTCTCTCTCTCTCTCTCTCTCTCTCTCTCTCTTTTGTTTTCCTCTCTTGCTCTCTTTTCTCTCTATATTTTTCTATTTTCTCTCTTCCCCTTTCTCTCCCCCTATTTTCTCTCTCTTTCAAATTATATATTTCCTCTTTGTTTCTCTCTCTAATTCAAAAAGTATATAAAAAAGGTTTAATTTAAAAAACACTATTCTCTTTTCTCTTTTCCCCTCTCTGCGTCTTTTTTTATTTCTTCTTCTTCTTCTTCTATCTCCCTCTCAAAGTATGTGAAAAATTATGTCCAAAAAACTTTAAATTAATTTTTTTAAAATATTTAATTAAAAAGTTTAGTCTAATTGAGAGAGAGAGAGAGAGAGAGAGAGAAAGAGAGAGAGAGACAACCTAGGCCCTATGCATGAGAGAGAGGGGGGGAGGGGGAGAAGAAAATTGTTTAATTAAAAAAACACTATTCTCTTTTCTCTCTCCCCCCTTCCCTCCTCTCTTCATCTTCTTTTTTTATCCTTTTTCTTCTTCTTCTCAAGGCCTAGATTTTCTCTCTCTTTCAAATTATATATTTCCTCTCTATCTCTCTCTCTCTAAGTGAAAAACTATATAAAAAATGTTTAATTTAAAAAAGACTATTTTGTTTTCTCTTTCCCTCTCTCTTCATCTTTTTCTCTTTCTTCTTCTTCTTTTTTTAATGCTTCTCCTTCTTCTTCTTCTATCCCCCTCTCAAAGTGTGTGAAAAACTATGTCTAAAATTTTTAAATTAAAAAAGGCTTTTAGAAATATTTAATTTAAAAAATTTAAATTAAAAAGTTTAATCTAACTATGAGGGAGAGAGAGGAGAGAGAAAACCTAGGCCCTACACATGGAGAGAGGGGGGAGGGGGAGAAGAAAAATGTTTAGTTAAAAAAATATTATTCTCTTTCCTCTTTCCCCCCTCCTCTCTTTGTCTTCTTCTTCTTCTTATTATTATTCTTCTTCTTCTTCTTCTTCTTCTTCTTCTTCTTCTTTTCTCTCTCTCTCTCTCTCTCTCTCTCTCTCTCTCTCTCTCTCTCTCTCTCTCTCTCTCTCTCTCTCTCTCTCTTTGTGTGTGTCTATCTCTCTCTCTCTTAAAGTGTGTGAAAAACTATACTAAAAATTTAAATTAAAAAAACTTTTAAAAATATTTAATTAAAATAAAAGTTTAAATAAAAAAATTAATCACAGAGAGAGAGAGAGAGAGAGAGAACCTAGGCCTTACAAATGAGAGAGAGAGGGGGAGGAATTTAATTAAAAAAGGGAGGGGGGAAAAGAAAGAGAGAAACTATAAGTGAGAGAGAGGGGAGGGGGTTTTAATTTTAAAAAGGGAGGTGAGGGGTTCTAATGAAAAAAGGGAGGGGGAAGAGAAAAGGAGAAATTACATGTGAGAAAGAGGGGAGGGGAGGGGATTTTAATTGAAAAAAGAAGGTTTGGAAAAGGGAGTAGGTTCGGGAAGCCCTCTAGAGGTTTGGGCCTTTCCAAACCTACAAAAAAAATAATATAGTAGTGAGATTAGGTATCAAACCATAATAAGTAGTAAAAATATATTGGGTCCTATATATTCACCATTGCTTTATGCCCATTAACCAAAGTAAGCTATTTAATGAATGCATCAATTTTAAAAGGACATCCAACATAAATTTCAAGGATTTAACACATGCACGAAATCTTGTTTACCCTAAGATATGGATACAATATTTTGGAGTACTATAAGATTTAAGACAAAGGAAAATTTGGCACAAATTGTAGGTTATTCATGAATTAGTAGACCCTACTATGGCATTTGAAGGCATAGGAAGTTTCCTTACACATGGCACAATAGGCAAATGATCTTTGCCTTGAGAGTAGCTAGGCTAGACCAAATTTATCTTAACAATGGGACATGGTGGATTAGTCTAGATATTAGAATGTCATTGCTCTCTGGGATCCCATCCTCGGATCATATTCCGATCTTGTGTACAGTGAGAGTTATCGGAGGTAAGCTTAATTATTGTGACCCACCTTTACTTAGGTTGAACACATCCTTTTTGTCTAATGTACAATATTTTAACCTCTTGAGTGATGTCTAGAAGTCCACAATTGAGATAGGAAAGGAGTCAAGTACCAACTAGTTGGTCTACTATGCTATTATGGGCCAAGATGCCAAATAATTATGGTGAAACCTAGGCTAAAAATGAAGAGATACTTCCCATATTCTCAATAGCATGTGGTAAAAGAGATGAGAACAGGCAAATCACCTAGCATGGATTACATTCCTATTGAAGTATAATAATTCATGTGGGTTGCATACTCAAGGGAGATCTTTGCAAGCTGTTGAATAAGATCATACTTAGGGGGAATTTCATAAGGAACTCAATAAAGGCCTGATAAAACTAACCTCCATAACTCTTGATTGATCCAAGTTGAATAGTTAGATGGCCAAATCTTTGGCATATAATATCACCTTTTTGTTGAGAACAATAATACATCCCCAACAACATGGTTTATTCATGGGAGGATAATCTAGAATAGATTTTGAATTTAATATTCTCTATCAACCATGCCTTATCAATGCAATGGGAGTTTGTGCTCATTGATATGGGTTTTGAAGAAGCAAATGACATAATAAGTTTCAATTTTGTTTCTAAGGTTATGAGATCAATAAGACCTAGCATTGGTTTCTATGCTATGATCCAAACACTCTTCCCTAGCACATCTATAGTGATGATTGTCTCAATAGCATCTATTCCCCCCATGGAAGGGGAGTCTAATAGATCCACTTCTATTGTTATTATAACTAACCCTTTGCTAAGGAATCTAGATAGAAAAGTACAATACAAACTCGTCATTAGAGGCTTGCAATTGGTGCAAGACAAAACAATTTACCATCCAATTTTTTGCATGCAATAACTCCAACATTGTTGAGGCTGAGTGACAATCAGTGAAAGGGATGTTGAACATATATCAAGAGTTATTTGGACTATCAAGCTCAATAAGAAGTGCCTCTAATATAGAGCTGCCCTACCTAGGACTTAATAATCCTATAAATTAGATTAAGGAGCTGGGACTCAAACAAGTCCAGCATGGATAAATGATTCGATATCTTGATGACTACCTTGTTGAGCTTGGAATTACAATGAAACAAATCAGGGATAATTGAACGTAGTAGAAGATCCAAGGTAAGCTTAACAATTAGAAATATTGTCAACTCTATTTCATAGAAAAGTTGTTGATTGTGAAAGAAATGATCATGTCCATGACTATATTTCTAGCAATGGTGTTAAAATTTAGGAAGAGTACATGGGTGATTGAGTTAAAATGGGTGTGCGTCTATCCTCAATAAAAACCAATCGGCTTAAGCTAAGGTTCATATGTGGCCATAGATCACAAAGAATGCTAAAGACAAGGGGCTAGGCTTACTAAAGCTAGAGGTGAAGGCCAAAGCACTAAACTAAATGGATATTTTATTTTCTTAATTATTAGTAATAGAATCATGAAAAATTACTAGAGTATAAGCCCACCAACAAGAAAAGTTGATCATGCAACCATATATACAAATCACATAAGGTTAAATGCCACATTATGGAGCAATTTAGTTAAAGCCTCTCATGGAAACTTGCACAAAAACAAAACCACCAACTAAATCAAGACCAAGACAAAACACAAGATTGCTAAGGATAGGGTAAATTTCATGTAGTAGGTACACCCAAGGATGGGGCAAACTAGGTGATAATATAGATGCATAAAAGGTAGTCATTGGTTGATCTTGGGGATAGCAACTAGCCATGAATGCTAGGTGAGATTTGTAACTTCTATTGAACTAGGTAAGAACTCAAGAGGAGTGGTATTTCAACTAAAGCAATAGTTCTTTGAACACATCCAACAAGCAAGAAAGATGGGGAAGGATAAAAATGCAATAGTTAAAAGCAAGAATTTCATGTTAAATTAGCAAGATAGTATAGCCATGAAACTTGCATAACCAACATGATGTAGGAACCACTTACCTAAATACAAGGGTACACACTTGGGGTTGGCACATGTAGTTACCTTTAGCTAACAAATTTCTTATTCAACTAGACAAGGGAATGTCTATTGATGGATTCACTTGTCCCGCTTTGTAAGTCATTGTTTTTAGGGTGATGCATTGTGATGTGGTTTAAAATGCACATGCTTATCATGCCACTTAAGTATCATACATGTATTGTTTTTGTTAAAGATTTAATAAGTCTTATTTGACTTTGGCTATAAATACTTTTATAAGGCTTTTAGTGTTATTTGATATGATGCATTATTGTTGTTATCCCTTACTATCGCTTGAATTATAGTGAGAATATCTTGCCATCTTATTATGCTTTTGTTTTTAAGACTCCTCATATTAGAGTGCAATAAGGCCTACCCAAAACTCCTACTGGGGCACAAAGGACTTACTAAGCTACTCAATGGACTAATCAAGGTCCAAAATGACATCTAGTGTAGCCCAAGTACATGACAAACATAGTAGCGTGTCAATTGATCAAGGAGGATTTAATTGGATCCTCCACTAGAAATCATGATGAAAACACCATGGAAGGCTTAGGTTTATGGATTATCTATATTAACCATTGGGCCTACATATACTTCAATGGCAATCATTGTAATTGAATGCACCCTTTACCAACCTTTTGACCACTCAAAGTGGAATGTGACAATGGACTTTGGGGAACTCCACCATTGGTCATACATCTACTATTTTAGTTAGATTCATTTGAGGACTTTACCATTGGTCATACATTTAATAACTTAATTATATTTGCCACCTATAGCCATTGTGATTTTTGTCACTTGAGGAGTTACATTGGTAGATAGGTGGCAATAAACTTTGGTGAACTTAGTTACAATTGATACTTACATAAGGCCATAAAATAAGCTTTGGGAGCTTTCCCATTGATGATATGGAGATTATATGTCTAGTGACCTTTTCAGATTCAATCCTTACATAAGACAAGGCATTGTGATTGTGTGGCTTTAAGATATTTAAGAAGGCATGTTTTAGTTTTGATATTCCTCAACTTTATTGCACTGCCTATGCTTGGAAAGTGACCATTATTCTACTCCTTAACTCATGCTTGGAAATGTTCATGGATTCATTGACGCAGTCGCACCCAGAGCTAACACAAGAGGAGAAGCTGGCGGTGTGCAAGTGGCTCAACTGCCAGAAGCTGTCGCGCGGGTGCTGCATCCACGCAGTGCAGAACGAGAGCATGCCCCTGCGGACCATCGTCCAAGCCATGTTCATGCACCACCTTCACGTCAGCGCCCCCTCCCCCTCCCTCCAGCGCTCCGCCTCCTGCAGCGCCCGCCCCCACCACTCGCATGCCGACGCGTGTCCAGACCCCGCTCCAGCCGAGACCTGGCCCCCAGCCACCGAGACGGACACGTGTCGCACCCCGACTGCGTGCGCCCTCAAGCTGGCGCGCCCCCCTCGTCCCTCCGCATGTCGACCAGCTGCTGGCGCCGCCGGCGGGCCCACCACCCACGAGCAGCTCGCTGACGTGGACGCCATCCGGGACCGCCTGGAGACGCTGGAGGAGGAGATCGGGCGGCTGAAGCGCGGCCTCGCTGAGATGCAGAGCAGCAGCGCCAACGGCGGGGATGCGCCCACTTGGCGCGAACGCAGCGCTGGCGCGGGCAGGCGGCACCGGTGGGCGTTGCTTGGGCGTGGTGGCCGGCGTGGCCACGACCAGGAGCATGCGTGCCAGCATTTCTTGGTTGGGAAGGCCCCCTCCTGCTGTATTCGCCATGTTGTTGCGTCGCCGGCCAATCCCCATCATCACCATCGCTGATGAGCCTGCAGCTCTTCTTTGGGTATTATTATCTGGTTTTCAATGAAATCAGCTCGTGCTTTCAACTCCCCGTTATGGTAGAACAAGCTTAGGTTGTGTTTTAACCTCCCCCCTCAACTCAATCCTTACCTTCAGAAAAAGAATTTGGTTTAGCATTCTATCGTTCCAAAAATACTTGATTTCCCAATATGTCATGTGAAGATTTAAAAAGTAATAGCTAAAGTACGCTAATGCAATCAAGCCAACACCAGCTCAAGCTTTGTTTTCAATAATAAAAATATTACATGAAATTAATAAGAATGTAGACAAGCAAAAGCAAGACAAAATATGTCATGTTCCTTAAGACATTGATACTCACTCACTCTAGCACATGATGTATTTATATCACTACAATAGATAGGGCAATAGTGACTAGTATAACAACACAATTGGTTGGGAAAAAAATTTGCACTCAACATCGTTGTGTGCATTGGTACTAGTGTCAATATAAAATTGTCACAATTAGCATCGCTATTAGCATTGCTTAAAGTGTTCATATTAGCATTGCTTAAAGTATCACTATTTAGTGCCCTCAAAAGTATCACTTTTAGCAATGTCAATAGCAACGAATGCATGAAAAGTAGCAACAGTAATAGTGACAGCCGTAAGAAAAGAAAATTTGGGCATGCCACATTAGGCTAGCAAGAGAACCTTGCCATTATCATAATTGAATATCTTGATTATTAAGTATTTAGAGCCTACATTATTTGGCACATTGCAAACACTTGAGCAAAAGCAAAAACAAGACATATTTATGGATTATTGTAGAAAGTGTACATAGCCACTATCAGTAGGAAAAAAATTCATATATAATCGTGATGTGGATAATTGGTAAAACAACCGTAAGTTGCATACAATGTAATTTCATTGAACATATATATAGAATAGACATCATGAGCATAAGGTCACAAGCTACAAATATCGTTAAATGTAAGAAATAAACATCATCATCATAAGTGATGATGGCCCAAAAAGGTTGTACATGCTAGAGAGGAGAGAACATAGTACAAGAGAAAAAACAAAGGGATGCTCCAAGTAGTCAAACTCCAAAAAGATAGAATCAACATCGAGGGACTCCAAGATTTGTTATAGCTCATTGCCGTCTAACATCTTATAATGATGAAATGGCTCCTAAAAGAATTCTGCAATGCAACCAATTACTAATCCAAAGTCAAATACAATGTAATGAAAACAATAAGTTTTCTTAACAATTAAGAGAGTAATGTCATATCAGTCCCCCCTATGTATAGACCTTATTGGTGAGGGTATTCAAGCCATGCTTTTTTCCATATGTTCTTTCTACCATAGAGGGACATTGGGCTATGCCCAAGTACTACACCAAAGAACATCAACAAGTGTCGTTAAAACCACGTTAGCACTATGAGAAATATGGAGAAGAGTAAATATTTTATAATAGAACTAGAGAACTTACAAAATTCTCCAAATACGCAAACCAACCACCATTGTTGAGCCGATGCTTTAATCTACCCTCTAATCACACTCGGGGAAGTTACTATACGTATATCCTCTACATCACATGCGTTCAAGGCCTATTTATAAATATCCTTATATGTGAATGTTTCTTGAATAAAACATAACCCTTTTCTATTCAATTTGTGAATAACCCCTTTACATTACATCCTTCTATATATAAAAAATGTATAAAAATGGTAATTTAAAAATACCTTATTTTGAACCCACGTGATGCACACATATATTTATGAGTAACTTACCCGAGTAATCACACCCTTTCCATATCATTAGATCTATTGCTATCATCGCTCCAAAGAGAAAGCGGCCTCCTCTGTGATCCTCCTCTAGCCCTCTTTGTCCAATCGGCTCAAGTTTCCTCTTTTTCTCTTTTAGTGTCCTATATATATTGAACCACATGTGCAACATATATCCCAAATGTGCTTGATTATCCATCTGGTGATGAAGAATTGATCAAAAGAAGTTGGCACATGAAACTCCACATGCACAAAATCTATCATGTAGTGCTTGGAATTCTATGGCAAGTACATCCATGTAGCTAACATGTTGTATTGAAATACTTACTTATACAACTCATCCAAACGTCATATGAGTCTCTTTCCCCTATCCATCATGAGAATAGTATAAATATCCTCATCCACCAAGTAGGAGTAGTTTGGTGGAATAGTTGTGGTATGTGCTCTATCGCTACTAGAGGGGATGGGCATAGTGATGTTAATTAGTGTCACTTATGTGACACCTAAACATCGCTATGGGCATCACTATGGTTATGTTGCTTATGGGACACATTTAGTGACGTTTTATGCATTGATTAAGCAACACCTAAGTGTCATTTATTACGTTTCTTAAGCAAAGATAACCATTGCTTACACGATGCATGGAATTTTTTGTAATAAGTGTCATATAAGTGATGCTTGAATATTTGGATGTAACTTATATGATGCTCTTATTTTAAAAAAATGAGCGACAAATTCATGAAAAAAAACCTCTCTCTCTTTCCCTCTCTCTCTCTCTCTCTCTCTCTCTCTCTCTCTCTCTCTCTCTCACATGGATAGTGGCATATATAAACACATGGACATGAAGTCCACACCATGTATTGTCACCTCCATATACAACATATCCTTGGGGGAGTTCTATCTTGAGATGGCAAGCTCAACACATGCGGACATTGATCATGGACCGCTTGGTTAGATAGGTCCGGATATCTACACTTAGCACGTTGGTGGTCATTATGATCCTCACATGGCACTGACTTATCACTTTTTTTTTTTTTTGCACCTATCTACAGCTAGAATAGTTACAATGCCAGTTGATTAGTATAGTTAATTATGCACTATTTGACTTAGTAGGCCACTTTTCTTTATGTTGTATCTTATCTATACTTTGTGTACATTTTATTGTGTATTTTTTTTAAAATAAGAAAATGTTTTGGTCTCCATCTCTCTTCTTGTGTCATTGAGTAAGCTTCCTCTTATGTGTATGATGTATGTTTGGTGCAGTAGCTCAAGCAAGTCTCTCCACCATTGTAATTCTTGACATGGTATTAGTGTAGTGCCAGTGAGAGAGGTTGGTTTTTAAGGCTAAAGTGAAGAAGAAAAAGCAAGGATTTGAACAAGCAAGCAATAGGTAAGAAGCTCTTCCATTCTTCTACTCTTTCTCCTAGAGGCATCGGAAGCAGGGGAAAGTGAAAATCTCAAATTACTGTGAGATTTGGTGTGCAAGCAGCGCAGTGTATATCCTACAAATAAGTCCTTTTATATTTCTCACTATTTTTTTGGGCATTTGAGGCTGTTTCAGGACCCGTTTTAGAGTTGCAATGTTGTAGAGAGTAATTTCAAGGTATACTGCGACTTCAGCTTTATCAATTGAAAGTGGGTACATAGGTTGCAGATTTCTAATTTCTAATTTTTGAGGTGCTTGTGAGGAAGGAAACATAAGTTTTATCCACAAACATATTGCAAATTACATGTACTATTGAGTAATCAGTGAAAAAGCTTGGTGTATTGATGTGCACTTGTTGTGAAAGATATAAGAAGACTTGTTTGTTTGTTGTTCTATATCATTTTTGTGATAATGGTAGAGACTAGTGGAAATCCCATCATCGAGAAGCTGGACAAGAAAAACTACCTTTCGTGGAAGTTTTGTGTGATGAACTTTCTCATTGGAAAGGGCCTTCATGAGTTCGTTTTGGGTGAAGAAAATGAGCCAAAGCTGAGTATCCTTGTGACTACAGATGAATTAAAGGTATGGAAATAATTGAATGCAATAGACAAAAAGATGATGCATTGGCTATCTATAGTTATTATTAAGACTATACCGGAATATATCACGAATGCAAAAACTTCACATGTAGCTTGGATAATTTTTGAGAACATGTTTTCAATTTTAAAAAAACAAGAAAGATTCAACTCAAGTAAGAGTTGAATACCTTGAAGAAAGGAAAAACGTATGTTAATGAGTATGTTTTGAAGGTGAGGAGCATTGCAGATGCTTTAGTAGTGATTGATGCAATACATGATGATGAAGATTTGGTTTCATCTACTTTAGATGGCCTTAATAATGAAAAGGCTTGGAAATCATTTGCCACTTTTGTATATGTACAGAAGTCGTTTCTAGATTTTGATGAATTGCTCTCTCTCATGGTTACTAAAGAGATCAATTTGCAAGGTGACTCATTTGAAAGAAATAGTAAATAGGTCCAAGCATTCTACTCAAGTTCAAGAAAGAGATATGGAAAATCCTCTTTAAGAGGCCATGGTATGGAACATATTGGCGATAACCAACAAAATAGATTAGATCAACAACTTGGTGAAATGTAGGTTTCATGAGGCCTGGATACTTTAAAGACAAGGGGAGATCTAGAGGAAGAGGTAGATGGCAAAAAAGACGTTCTAAAAATTCTACTATTTTTTGCCATTATTGTGGCAAAATAGGTTATATATGCAATCATCCCATTTTATTATAAGAACGATGATATCCGCAGTGGTAAATTGTAGCAAGGAAATTATGTGTTGCCTTCATCACATAATGAAGACAAAAAAGAGTGTTTGTTTGTTATGCAACATATGATGAATGCTATTACCTGAAAGGGGACATATGATTATGTATGGCATGTTGATTGAGGTACACCTAATCATATGACTAGTTATGTTGAATGGTTTGTAGAGATGCATGACTTACAAAATCTAGGTTACGTACAGATGAGTGATGATTCATGCCACCCAATTTCACACATTGAAAATGTTCCATTGTCCTTGAATGATGGCCAGACAAAGAGTCTGTCAGATGTATTACATGTGCCATGAATCACAAAGAGTGTTGCAAGTTTGATATAATGCAAAATGTTGTTTTGTAGAAGACTTTAATGATAAGTGTAGATTGATAGCAAAAGGAAGTAGATTTGGCTACATATTCACTTTAGATTATACAAATTCTGTAATGAATGTTCCTATGCATGCTAAAGAAAAAGGAGTGGTTGCAGACATTGAAACATGGCATAAACATATTGAATATGCAAATGTGCAAAGACTGAAATTAATGCAGTCCAAAGAATTAGCTACAGGGTTGCCTGATTTTAGAATTGTAGAATTTCATAAAATATGTGAAGCATGCCAGTTTGGTAAGACAATCTAATTTTCATGACAAAGATGTGAGCAAAAATATACTTGATATTGTGCATATAGATGTTTGGGGTCTACACAGGATGTATCTCTTGGTGGCATCAAATACTTTCTCATATTTATTGATGATTTTTCAAGGAAACTATGGGTATATTTCATGAAGGAAAAGAGTGATGTATTTGAGCACTTTAAATCTTTCATGGTAGCTATTGAAAGAGAAATATGCTTGAAAGTTAAGTGCTTGAGATCAAATGGAGAGGGAGAGTACCTCTCTAATGAGTTTAGTGGCTTCTTGAGGTCTTGTGGGATAAAGAGACAGTTTACTTGTTTATAGGTATATCCCATAGCAAAATGGGTTTACAAAAAGAAAGATTAGGCATATTGTTGTAGTTGCACAGGCATTGATTGGTTGAAAAGAATATGCCAAAGTATTTTTGCCTGAAGTTGTTCATATTGCAATCTATATTATGAATAAAACTCCCACAACTGCAATTCATGGAATGACTCTTGAAGAATGCTTTACATGTAAGAAGCCCAATGTATCACACTTGAAAGTGTTTGGCTGTATTGCATATGTTAATGTGCCAAATGAACTACAAAAGAAGCTTGATCCAAAGGCTAAAAAATGCATTTTCATTGAATGATCTATAGAGCAGAAAGGGTATGCTTGTTATAACACTGTCAGAGGTGAGATGGTATGCATCTACTTGTGATGTATTAGATGATGATAATGATCATGATAGCTATGTTCAGAAAGAAAAGTAAGAATCGCAAAGCCATAGTGGACTAGAAACATCATTTGGTACTACACCTAAAATTAGCCCTTGGTCTAGGAGACTAAGAAGTAGCTCCACATCTTTAGGTGGATTAGAAAGAAAAGCAAGAATCACAAAGCCGTAGTGGACTAGAAACATCATTTGGTACTACACCTAAAATTAGCCCTTGGTCTAGGAGACTATGAAGTAGCTCCACATCTTTAGGTGGATGTGTTGAAAGTAAAGAAAAAGGGAAGAAGAAAGTGTTGGATGGTAATGATGCTTCTACTAGAAATTTGGGATTTGATGGAGATTCTAGTGGTCTAGAGAGTTTCGATGATAAGCTTGGTATTCCTTCAATCAAGAAACTAGATATATAGAGAGCACATAGTAATGTAAAGGCTCCACCGAGTAATCCAATGGTATGCAGGTCTAGGAGGGCCAAATACCTTGTTAAAAGATTTGGTTTTGAAGGTTATGCAGCTCATTATTATTCTTATATGGTGAAGGTAGTTGAGGATGTTGATCCCACTTGTTTTGAGGATACTGTTGGTCATGCTTATTGGGATGTAGCAATGGATGAGAAGATGGTTGTATTAGAAGCCAATAAGACTTGGGATTTGGTACCCTTGACTAAGAGCAATAAAGCTATTGGTTGTAAGTGGATTTACAAAGTCAAGCATGATGCATATGGTTTGATTAGCATGTATTATAAGGCTAGGATGGTTGTTATTGCAAAAGGCTATGCTCGACATATGGCATAGATGATGAAGAGACATTTAGTCAAATTGCCAGTATGGCAACCGTTAGATGTGTGCTTCCTTTGGCAACATCCAAAGTTAGAGTTTGCAGAAAATGGATGTCAAGAATGCCTTCTTACATGGTGAATTGCAAGAAAAGGTATATATGGAGCAACCAATAAGTTATGAGGATTTAGAGCATCCCACATATGTGTGTGGATTAAAGAAGGTGCTCTATGGGCTAATGTAGTGGGAGCCCTCACTCAATTGCCAAGACCCAGGGACCGCTTATTGTTTCAAGCATTTCAAGTGAGCTCTCATGGCTATCTCTCACCTAGTCGATGCGATGTCGATCCTCTAGAGGTGTAGTGAGCTTACCTTGATGCCGAAATGAGTTGCCTCCTCTCTTGCACACGCCAGTAGCTCCACGATCTTAGATGCTAGCTCAAACATCCTCAAGCCTCCTCCATCCCCAAGCTCCATCCACCATAGCGGTGCGCACGAGAAGAGAGAAGAAGGGAGAAGAGGAGATGGTGAAGAGCTTCACCCTCTTGGTCCCTCACTCCCACACACTCACTCACTCCCTCACACTCCCTCTCTCAAGAGCACACACACAAGCAAGGTGGAGAGAAGAAGAGAGGACTCTTGTTAGCCACACACTAAAGAATGAGCTCCCATTCACTTTTTGAACTCTATAAACAAAACCCCGAATTCCCATGGGCACCCATCCCTTTTTACATGATCGGCCATTATGGCAAGGTCCATTTTTCTAATATCCTCTTCTTGCTTCATACCCTAAGCCTATACCCATCTATTCTTTTACAAATGGCACAGGAGGGAGCCTGGTACTCTTTTACAAGAGTTTTTAGAATTTTTTGAGGCACCTTTCATTTAAAATTACGCTTTTTACCTTAGCTTAGCTTTAGGGGCCGCCTTTTCTCTTTTTTCATTATTTTTTCACTTTTTCCTTCATTTTTTCGCCATCTCGAATTGGGGTTAACATTACCCCCCTTCGAGACGGATGCCAGTCCTGGCACGTCTAGCTGTTTGTTGGGAAAGGATAGGAGGTTGGCAAGTTGTTATTCAGGTGATGGTAGGGCCACATGTGGACTCAAATTCTTTGGAAGCTTTGGTGATGATGGCTGATGGTGAAGCCAATTAGATGTCAAGTGGATGATGGGGCCTTCCAAGTTGGTGATTTGCTGTATTTTGTAGTACCTGAAAGGAGAAGCTGCAATGCTCTACCTAAGGGGAGTGTCTACCTTACTGTGTGGTGCATTATGCTCGTGCTGGTGGAACGGGGAGCTAGGTCTAACCACAGGAAGGCCTGGGTGATGTCCCACACTTGAGGACCCCGTTCGTGAAGTAAGGAGGTGCGGTGTGTGTACCGTAGGGTGACAGGTCTAACCATAGGCGAGTGTTACCTCCCTAGGTATGTCCTGTCTTTGATGTGCCCTAAGCGTGAAGTGGGGGGTCAAAAAGGGGCTAGCGGGTTAGGAGTGGAGCCGGTCGACCGAAGCCACTAGACACACCTAACTTGAGGACCCCTAGGTACAATGATCGTGTCTTGTGTGGTCGTGGTCGTGTCTTAATGTGAGTCTTTCTTTCCATGTCTTTTTCTTTTTGTGATGCGTTTTCTTGTCTTTCTTTCTTTCTTTTATTTTTCTTTTATTTTCTTTTTATTTTCTCTCCCATTTTTTTTAAAAAAAAGACAAGATGACAGCCAGTTTCTAACTCTCATCATCAGAGTGAGGTGGAGAAGGGGGGCCAGATAGATTTTCTCAAAAAATGCCAGCTCATCATGTATCCCTTGATATTCATGTGAACATGGAGTGAAGTGGTGGAGAGGTAGGGATGGTTACATCGGGTGAACTGAATATTGTTCATATATTCAAGAAGAGCTAGGCAAAAAGAAGGTAGAAGGCTAGCTCTCATCATCAAGCACGTCATGGCGCAACTATCAATGTGTTAGGATCAAAAAAGAGGGGTGGGAGGCCACATTCTTTGGGGTAGGGTCCTTCTTAAGTAAGAGTTTAAGAAGCCTAAGGTAGTTACAGGTGGTTATAAAGCCTAGATCAGGGCAAGAGGAAAAGTCGGCGAGGAAGTGGATCATGGTCATGTCTAGGCTTTCACAGGTGAAGGTGAGAGCTTGTTCAAAAGAGGTACAATTAGGATTATAGATAATGGGGAAGTCATAGCGTCCATGGAGGGTAGCATCAAAATCCACTCCTATCCTATGAGGGTACGCCATAAATGTAGGGTTGTTCCTTTCGTAGGGTAAGGTGTTGCAAAAGGTCTTCTCTACATGGGCTGGTAGTTATAGCCTTGTACAGAATGTGGCACTTCAAAGATCTTATTCTGCCAAAAGTCTGCCTCTTCGGTCCCCCAGAGAGTGGAACTCTTTTCTCTCTCTTCCAGCCATTACTGGCCTAGTCGGCTTCCAATCGCAATAACTTTCTCCACTACTTTAAGTGGCATGACTCTCCTCAGGCTGTTGGGCAGAAGGAAGCTAAAGGAGAAGGGGTTTTTTTCCCTTTCTTGCCACTCCCAAACTATCACTTTCAGCGTGGAAACCTGCTGGGAGGTCATCTGGGCATGGTGGTAGGAGTAGGGATGGTTGCACTACCAACTTGGCTCTCATTTGTTTCCTGGTTTCTTCCACTAGTTTCTTTCTCCTTTCCGTGAGGGCGGCTTGTCTTTCCAAAGATGTGTCAATTGTTGGCTACTCTTGGGAATGTGGCAAGGGGGGTTGTGGGATCACCTCTTCTTTAAATTTGCCCATATCACATTGGAGTTCGGCTTCATCCCTTTGTCAGTTTGCTTGCTGTGTTTCCTCTTCAAAGCCTAGAGCATTGACCTCCTGGGGGGGTTAGGCCGGCCATCAATAAGTACTTCTGTTAATCATCAAGGCTCAGTCCCATGACATCGGGTTGGGGTGGCACGTGCAGTCCTGCTTGCAAGGCCCTGCGGGCTATGCTTAGTTTCTTTTTTGCCACCTCAAGGGACTCCCCTTCCTTTGAGTGGGAAGGATTTATGTTGAGTGTTGAAGGCTACTTGGGTGGCCTCTGCTTTGCTCTTTGTGAGGATTTTCTCTTTTTCCACAAGAGCCAGGCAACGCGCCAAGTTCTTCATCCTCTGTTCATTCTGTCTCACCCATTCTTTGGCTCTCTTCTTCATTTACTCTATGCCTTCCCCCTACCTTTGCACCAGGGCTATGAGTCTTTGCTCTTAGTCCTTCAATTCTTTGCTCATTCTCTCATGCTCTTTTCTTTCTAAGTTCATCTTCTCAGTCATGGTCTCCATCTCCTTGTGATATTGTTCTTCCTCTTGCTTCCTTTCCTCCTCTTTGGTGGCAAACTCCTCCATGCCTTGTTTGATTTGATCAATCTTTGCGGTAGCTCTTCATGTTGCATGATCAAGAGTTTATACTCCCTCTGTATTTTTACCAACTCCTGATTCTCATCTTCCAGTCGCTGCCTCCAACTTTCCTCCCTATCATACTTAGCCTTCAGCTTCTGTATGAGATTGAAGATCTCCTTTTGTTGCATTGCTATTTGTTAGGTCTTTTCAAACTGAAAATCAGCTACCAACTCTTTTTCCGTAGCTAACTCAGCCACAGCTATCTTCCTCTCCTCTTTAGCTTTCTCTAGTTGAGAGAGCAATTCAGCAACGTATTCGTCATAGTTAGCTAGTGGCACCATCGTCATGTGGATTGGAGTGGTTGAGGCCTCCACTTTCTGTCGTTTTGGATCTTGTCTAGATTCGGCATTTGCGGATGGCCTCTTCTGCCCCATAGTCATGGTTTCCATGGTCTTTCCTTGGGATAATTCTTTATTGATGAAATATTGCATCCAGGCCACAAGGTTTGAGACGTCGTACTAGTGGGGATACTTGGGGTGAGGGTGGCTGCTTCGGTGGTAGAAACCAGGAGGGTCGGGATAGGATGGATGGGGGCTTTACCCTTGCCTTCAGTGATGGCCGGGCAGCATGATTTCTGTCACCTGAGTGCTTGAGCTTGTTCCCTCCTCCCTGGGCAGGCTCAGAGATCCTAGGTCATCTGCATTGCTTTGTTGCTCTATGGACCAATGTGTGGCTTCGGCCATGTCTTCCTCCTCCTTCCTTCTTAGCTCCTCTTCCTCAGCAGTCCTTCTCTCCCTCTCTTCTTTTGCTTTCCTAGATTCTTCCTCCAATTTATCTGCTTCTTCTTTTTCTTTCTTCTTCCTCTCTTCAGCCTCCTGTTTTGACACCTTCTTGGCTTTCTTAACTTCTTCCTTCGACTTTTCTGCTTCCTGCTTCTTCTTATTCTCCCTCTTCTGCCTCTTTGAGGGATTCTCTTTTTGCTCTCTCTAAGTCCTCCTTCTCCTTTTTGCGGCCTTCTTCATGCTTTCTCTTTTGTGTTGTCCTCTTCTTAGGTTTCTTTGCTTTCTTTTTGCTTGACTGTTCCTTCTATTATCCCCCTTCTTTGTCACTTTCGATCATGTTGCTAGACAACTCTTCGCCTTGGTGAGGGGGCGATCTGTCAAGTGTTTCTCCTTCTCCTTCCTCTACATCCTGTGCCTCTTTTATTGCCTCCTAGATGAGGGCAGTCAAAACACTTCCATAGCTGATAAAAGAGGATTTGGATGAGGATTTCTTCCTCTTAGTGCTTTTGGAGGCTAGGGACTCCCCAACTGCTAGCTTTCTCCCCAATGCTAGTTCTTTTGCTACCTGGTCGATGGTCTTGTGCACATAGCCATTCCAGTCAACCTCATCCAGGGTGCGAGCTGCTACATTCTCCAGCACAGGCACACTAATCCGGTGCTTGAGGGAATTGTAGCGCTGGATGGACAATACTGCATCCACTAGTTTGGCCTGAATGCGGGCTTTAGCATTAGGGATGTCCTAGATGCTGATGCCGTCATTGGTCAGAACCTCTTCCCTCTTCATCTTAAGCATGGCATAGACATCTCTTTTCTCCTTCTTCTCCACCTTAGGTTCTAACCCTAGCATCTTCTCCACCAAGGCTAGGTTCAAGGGTACCAATACCTATTTGGCCTTCTCCCCCCTTCCCACTATTACAGTTCCACATTCCTAATCTGGGTTGTAAGTTCTGAGGAATTCCACACACTTTGTGTGGTCCAACTCTTGTGCGAACTTCTCAAGGTACTTAGCAAGATTGCACTGCTCTATGACCCTCTTGGCTACTTCCTCCTTGGCCACTACTTCCTCAATGTTATGGATGGTTCAAAATTTTAGTTAGTTGTAGGCACGGCTTGCCAAGGAGATGCCGTATTGGGTCCTCTCCTCTTCCGTGAAGGGGAGTCGGTGGGCACAGTCTTGTTGCGACATCTTTCGTTCATTTCATGAACCATAATTCCCATTAGTGCTTTTAAAAATAATAATTTGTTGAAAATAAAGACTTTATGTTTGTTGAATGAAAGCATTAAGATCCAACGTAGATTTTTCCCTTCAGACTTTTTGCCTTTTATTTCAAAGCTTTTGTGGCATTCCTTCTACATCACCAGTTTCTTATGTGTTTATGTGTTTGCTTGATCTTGATTGGTTTAATTTGATTCACCTTACCCCCTCCCCTACCAGATTGAGAAGAATTCTTCCTAGGATTGAAGGTTAGGAGGTCAAGGGTATTCAACATTCAGATATAAGGGTTACTTGTGCGTGAGCCAAGTATAGAATTCTGGGTTATACTCCAGTTGAGCCTTGCAGTCCAAATCGAAGGGTCAAGTACTTACGTGTGTGATGTAAGTGAGGACATCCATTGGAAAATCACTGGAATTGACACGGCTAGCGATGCGTAGCTTCTCTTTGGTCAGGAGATGATCAAGATATGGGTGTCCTTTGACATGCTCTTCCATAGGTTGCCCACAAAGAGTGGTTAACACTCTATATGAGGTGGGTGCGACATAGGTTGGGCCATACTCTGATGTCTTGATTGCATGGCGTTGCTCAACATTGGTCATGATTTGACATCCTTCAAGTTTCCACTACAATCGTAGAGTGTACTAGTTTCATAAAAATGGGGAGTCGGTGTCAACTAACGCTTTCAACTCCTCGACTTCTTTATCAGTGATGGAAGAAGTCACATGCTTATCATAAGATGTAATGAGACACTGTTTATGGCTTGTTCTCTTGATATCTCAATGCATAGCCACTCGGCAGCTGAGTGGGGTGTTTTGACAAATGCGAATTTGAATGTTTCCCAGCAACAAGGCATCATGCGAACTTCAATTGCTAAAGGCTCTTACAACAGGTCTAAGTCCAAGCGGTCATAACTTAGAGCCAGTGATATGAACGTGGCATCTAAGTGTCTAAGACAAGCAATAACGTCATCCCCTATGTCTTCAGCTAGGTCTGCGCGGGCAAAGTTAAGAATGATTTCTGCTCGAGGGAGAGTTTAAGGCCTGCAGGTGGCTGTGGTTTGATGGGGCTAGAAGGCTTGGTGACAGATGGTGGCAGTTGCCCATGAAGCGGTGGTTGAGCCTCGCAGATGAGCGTTGGAGTAGTAGCTGCTACACTTGGATTGGGTTTGGCAAGTCATATCGGCACTAGCAGGGGTTGAAGTGTGTAAAGGCGTTTGTGGTTTGGGCTAATAGGCTTGCTCAACTCATCTGGGCTTGTGCATGGGTGAGCTTGTAGGAGGCGAGTCCTGGAAGCGTTGTAGCTTCTGGTTCTGAGGTTCTATGGGGCTCAGGGTGGTCAAGCTTGAGGGCGGTGTATGAGTAGTGCCTTGGGCCATTCGGGCCTTAGGGATCCATATCTAGGCATTTCCCTCATAGTAGCCTTGCGTGTGCAAGAGAGTTTTAGGAACCCATCTTGGCTTGATCATGCTTCGATTTCTGTAACTGCGTCTTGGCCACCTAGGTTTAGAGTTTCTTGTGTTACGAGGATGTGAGCGTCTACTCCTAGGGGGTGGTTGCGGTTGTTTAGGCCTCCATTGAAACTTAGGTTGTTGGGCCTTAGCTTTTCTTGTTGTGAGCCACCGGCTCATGAGATTTGGTGGATGGCAGTCGAGCACTACCCCCCTCTGTAGACTTGGCTGCGAGTATTTCTACCGGTGGCCTTGCAGATTTTGATGAGGTCACACAGCCCTTGCTAAAGGCTATAACAATGCAGACCTTGCCTATGGCAAGGTGGATGTGCTGCAACTCATAATCAACATTGCAATGAGTTTGCTTCTTGAAGGTTCGCCCTAGCAGTGACTTTGTGCATGTGTCTTTAGTGTTTGGCAACACATAAAAGATCATTGGCACAGTCTCAGACTCAATAGCAATAGCGTCCCTCCACTTGCCGAGAAGTGCGTGTGAGCAGCCCCCATATGGGATTAATTTGGCATTAGTGGGCTGTAGTGCTGGTTTACCAGGTTGGGTCCAATGATCGTGAGTTAAGACATTGAAGTCTACTCCCTCGTCGATCAAGGCATTGAAAGTGCATGTTTTTTTGGCAGTGACCGTGATGTGGAGGTATGCGGGTTCTACGGCTTCCTCATCCTCATCATCAATTTCCATGATTGTGGCGACTCATACTTTGATAGGGGTTTCTCATATTGGTGGCTCATGCAGTGGATGCATGGGAGGGTAGTACTTCTTAATGCAATTGCCATTGAAGAAGCCTATGCCCTCGCTTGACATGCTTGTCAAACCAGTTCTTGCATCGTGCCTTCTTGCATATGAGCACATGAGTGGCTAGAAGGCAAGTTTTTAAGAGGTGTTCAAGTTCAACTAGGCGTTGCATCCATGCCTGCTTCCCTTCCCATCGTTCTTGAAGTTGTATTCTCAGGCTAGGAATGAAGAACTCTACTGGTAGAATTGCCTCAGTCCCATAGGTCAACCTAAAGGGAGTTTGGCCGTGGTAGTCGTTTTATAAGCTGTACGATAAGCCCACAAGGCTGACATTAGCTTGTTATCCCAGTCGCTGCACGAAGTAGAGACTACCTTGGTCAAGATGTTTACAAGGATCTTATTTTTGGATTCTGCCTGCCCGTTTTCCTAAGGGAGTATGGAGAGGATTTTTGATGGATAATTAGAAAGGTGGATAGAAGATGCGCTATCACTTCATTGATGAAGTGCGTGTCCTGGTCATTGACTAGTTTGATGGGATAGCAGAATCGTGAGATCACGTGCTCCCATAAGAACTTGGTAGTCATTCTAGCATCATTCTTTTGTGTTGCTCTCACTTTTTCCCATTTCGTTAAGTAGTATATGGCCACAATAATATATTTGGCTTGCGAATACTGTGCCGCAGGACTAATGGGTTCTATGAAGTCGATCCCCCATTTTTCAAAGGGTTGTCGTGCAATGATTGGGGTCAACTCCATTTGATCCTTGTGAATCAGGACCTTTGTCCATTGACACTCGTCACAATGCTTGACGAATCGTGCTGCATCACTAAAAAGTGTAGGCCATCACAATTGAGACTGCAACACCTTGTGGGTTGTCATGTCTCCACTAAAGTGCCCTCCAACAATTCCGTTGTGCACCTCTGCAAGCACATCGTGCATCTCATGCTCACATACACATCTATGCAACAACCCATCTTGCCCTAGCTATATAGTTGGCCTGCTATCAACTGATAGGGTTGGATTTTAAGGATAAGTCGCCTAAGTCGGGCTTTTTCTATTGGTTGCTCTCATGTAGTCCGTACTCCAGCACTTGGATGATGTCATCTGCCCAATATGGCGTTAGATCAACCTTGAATAAATCTTTCTCACTGGAAAGGTTAAAGAGATGGGCGTCTGGCAATTCATCGACAATGCCTTGTCTAGCGGCCTCTCCTGTGGGGATGTGTGACATGTGGTCAGTCATGTAGTGTTGTTTTACCTTCTGTACAACCACAAAGAAGTCAAATTCTAAAAGCAGAAGGAGCCATCGAGATATGCGTCTTGTAGTACAAGGTTTGTTTACTAGATATAATAAGGCTTGATGGTCCACAAAGAAAGTAAAAGGCATAGCCAACAGATAATGCCAAAACTTCTTTACAACAAATACCATGGCTAAACCCTCTCTCTCAGTCATTGAGTAATTCATATCAGTCTCAAATTTTTTTGCTAGCAAAGCTCACTAGATAGTTAAGGTTGTGTTCGCCAAATTGGCACAACACTGCCCCCACAGTGAATTTCGAAGCATCAATATGCACGTGGAAGGTAATGGTCCAATCAAGGGCTCGTAGAATCGATGCAGTATTTAGAGCCTTTTTCAATTCCTCATACACTCGTTGGCATGCTTCAGTCCACTTGAAGATGATCAACAGCTTGTACAAAGGTTTGGCAATCAATGCATAGTTTAGCACAAACCGTCGATAGTATCCCGTATGACCTAAGAAGCATTGAACTCCCTTATAGTTGATTGGGGGCGAAAGATCAACAATAACCCTGACTTTCGAGAAGTCAGTGGCAATGTCGTTCTTCGACACCATGTGCCCTAGGATGCATCCATGTTTCACCCAGAATTGGCACTTTCAGGGGTTCAGGGAGAGAGACAATATAGGCTACACCGCTCAAAGACTGCTTGGAGTTTGTCTAAGTGTTCTCTCTAGGTCGAGTGAACACAAAATTCATCCACAAAGACTTCCAGTTCCTTGCAAAGCATGTCTTTAAATATGGTGCACATGAGGCATTGAAAGGTGACTGGGGCATTAGTCAACCCGAAAGGCATGACTATGTAAGCAAAGACGCCTCACTTAGTGGCAAGGAAGTCTTATGCTTGTCGGCACAATGTACTTGCACTTGATTGTATCCAGAGAAGTCATCCAGAAATCTGTAGGCCGCTTTTCCCGCCACTCTTTCGAGCATGTATTCGGTGTATGTCAATGGGTAGTTGTCTCTCTTAGTGGCAGCGTTCACCTTCTTGTAATTGACGCACACTCTAATCTTTCCGTTTTTCTTCATCACTATGACTATGGGCGACACCCATTCTGTGTGCTCAATTTCGTATATGAATCCTACTCTCATAAGCTTCTCAATCTCCTCTTTGACTACATGAGCATGTTTTGGGTTCGTCGGGTACGGTCGCTGCTTGACTAGCGTTGCGTCTGGCATCATGGGTATGTTATGAGTCACTACACTGAGATCTACCCCCTTAAGCTCTTCTAAGGACCAAGCGAACATGTCCATATACTCTTGCAAGAGTGCAATAAGACTCGTCTGCTCTTCCTCAGTTAGGTCATCAACAATAAAGACCAGTCGAGGTGTCTCCCCTTTCTGTGCTAGGTTCACTTCCTTGACCTTGGCTCCCTCGATGGGTTCACTCATTTGCCCTTGGCATTTGGCACCCAATAGGATTACTACCCTATCACCCTTATTGAATTTTATAAATCTCTTCGGGAGATCCTATAGCTTTCTTTGCTCTTCCGTTTGTATGTCCCTAGGTTGTTTTGCCCTTTCTTCCTTCAACCGTCTGCACCTCAGGTGGACAGATAGGTCCCTATTGGTGTGTCTGGTATTAGATGGTCTAGGTATTTCTGGGTTGCTATCTGAGCTTACTTTTGACTCAGAATTGAGCTCACCATTTTTGCTAGAAGAGGTGGTTTCTCCTGGCAATCGCAACTCAAAGGGTGACTCTGCTCTAAGCACTGATATCATACTTGGTTGGGTTAGGCCTACTTGCTCGAAATCTATGGCTCCTATGTGTTCCAACCAAGATGCTCACAATCCATGGCTCCTATGTGCTCCAACCAAGATGGTCACTGATGTCATACTTGGTTGGGTTAGGCCTGCTTGCTCGAAATCTATGGCTCCTATGTGTTCCAACCAAGATGGTCACAATCCATGGCTCCTATGTGTTCCAACCAAGATGGTCACGATCCATGCACATGACCCCTCGCTCTATCTTAAAGACACTCTTTTTCTGTGGCTTGGAGTCTGCTTGTATGTGTTATATTTCTCATCCCTCAGTGTCGTATTCCACTATGTCTATCTCACCCTCACTTTCATCTCGTCTGACTGATTTGCTGGCTTGTAGCGTCAAGGCTTTGTCTAAGTGATACTGCTTGCGGTGCAGTTGCATCTCTTGATTTTTGTCGAGGGGGTGGGACTGGCATGCTTATGCTAGAGAGATCTTTGATCTCATCCTCTAGGATAGGCTCAACATATTTTAGGTTCTCTTGGGTCTCTTTTACCCATTCCTTCACTTTCTTGATAGCCTCTAGTTGGCACTTCGGATGCAGGTATTCCCCTACATTAGCGCTTCCCTTTTCAGAAGTCTTAAGAGTTGAGGTTTTTGCCTTTACGTCAATGACCTTATTTCCAACAGACAGAGTCATGGCACTCTCAGTTTTTAGCGTGATCTTAGCTTCGAGTTTCTTCTTTCTCCGTCTATGGCTCTTCTTCCTGATTGAGGCTGCATCGAGGTTGCTAGGACCTAGCAACAATATGCTGGCATGCTTTCTGTGCTCGGGTCATGACACACAATGGGATAGGCATGGCCTTCCCGTTGAGGTTCTCGACGCCGAACAGTCCCAATGGGACAAATGACACATTGGTTGAGCTTGAGGATGGTTTTTTCCTAGGACAGCCAATGAAGAGATGAGTGATTCCACACTCAGGGCACCTTAGGTCTGCCTTGTCTCTATTTGGTTGCTCCCTTTTAGGACAACGTGATGAGACATGCCCTGGATGACTGCAAGTCCAACACATGATTGAATCCTATGTCTGCCCTCCTAGGCCTCTACCTCGGCCTCTTCCTAACACCATCACCGGTACTAGTTGATAGTCCATAAGGACTGTGTTGCCCTCGTTGTCATGCGAGACGTATGGATATACATAAGTCTCTTCCTCATTTGGCTCCTCCACGTAGTGGACTCGAGCATCACCCGATGGATGGGTCACGTAGGGACGAGGCAGTCTAGGTATGCCTGTAGGGTTTATGTCCATTCTAGGAACAGTCGGTTTAACATCGTTAGGCATAGGAGGGGCCAATGGGGCTTCTCTTTCGAAGAATTGTTGGGGTCTGCTCGCTAGATATGGCTCGCCATATGGTTGTTAGTACAAAAGTCTTCTCAGTAATCTGCAATGCGAGACCTTCTAATCGAATCTACCACAATTAGCACAAGGTCGTGACCTAGGATCTTGACACTCGGCTAGCAAGTGGTTTCCATCATAGTACACGCATTGGACGTGTGGGTGCATTAGTTGTCTCAACACATCCTGCAGTTTGGCTATCTCCATTTCTACCTCAGCCAAGTCTTGGTTTGTCTCAATGGCTTTCTCTTTGTCCTAGGCCATTGGACTTGATTGTTCACTAGAGGCTCACACTCTCTCTGAACTCTACATGTTGGTTTCTTTTGAATTTGAGCTCCTAGAGGTCCGCTCTTTCAGTTTGCCGTTTACTCGAATGGCCTCTTCAAACACCATAGCTAACGAGTCTCGTTGCAAGCTCAAGTTGCCTGCCAAGGCCTTATACATCTCCTCACTCCATATTCCACTGATAAACATGGTGGACACCGCTCTTTCAGTAGGTCGTTCACCCATGGGGATTCTCTTGAAGAGGCTCCTCACGTGGGTGACATAGTCACGGATGTCCTCTTTCTCTTTCTGCTTGACATTCATCAGTCTTACTAGCAGATTGTTAGAGTGTCCGGGCTCGGAGAATCTCTTGATAAAGAGGTTTTTGAGGTCGTTAAATTCTGCTCATTCTTCGGCATCCAGACTCGTGTATCAAGTCCTACCTTTGTTGCCTAAGCAAAGTCGAATGCTTGAGAGCATTGAGTCAAGTCGGTGAGGCCATTGGCCTCGCAAACTTGCTCGAATTTCTCTACAAGCTGTATGGATTGTTGTGGGCTTGGTACTTTTCGAGTTGCTTTGCAACAATTGGGATTATACACGGGCCCTTAGAGCCTTATTTTGCTCCTAATCGTGCTAGTAATGATGTCACTAGTGCTACAGCACTCTGCTCTGTTTTTGTGTTGTCAAGCAGTCACTTCATGAGAAGCTCACTCAATGTCAATTCTCCTTCCAGGGCTCTCTCATGATCAGTCCGATTCACACCTACTAGGTTCATCATCCACTGTACCTCATACAATTCTGTGTTCTGCCTTAAGCTCCTAGCACATTGGTCTTGGTTGTATTTCACTATTCCTTGCACTGCCTTGTGGGCTAGCTTCTGTTCCTTTCCAAGTCTGTTATGATGGCCTTTGCCATCCTGCCATGGTGCTCATCCCAAGCATGCACATCGTACATCCTCACTAGCTGAATTGCATCTGGAAAAACTCCTTAGTCGAGTTCCTCATTTGGGCTGTGGTCTGAGCTTTTCTCTATCATGATCATGTTCTCGTGCTCCACCAAACTATCAATCAAGTTGAGCAAGTTGGTCTGATCCACCTCTCTAGTGCCGCCTGCTTGGTCCTACTCTGTGCTTTGGTTGTCCGTCTATGTCTTGGGATCTTCTCCTATTGGTGGGTTCCTTGAGGTGTTTATCTAAGTGAGTTCCTTGACTTATTGCATCCAATCCTCAATTTATCTCTACTCAGTGTGTGTGAGTTCTTTTCCATGCACTTGTGAGTATCTAAGCGGCTTATGAACTCTCGCTTCGTTTTAGGCCGATAGGCTTGTTGACCCACTTCTGGCCATCTTGTCGGGTTTTAGGGTTTCTCGTTGCATTGTCTTACCCATTTTAGGTTTGTTCAAGATCTTTGGCTCAGCTGGCTGTTGCTAGGGCTTTGGGTCTTGCAATACCCTACTCGAGTTGCTAAGTGCTTGCCTCCTACGAATTTGTCTATTCCCTGTGCCAGAATCGAGTGATGTGCATTGGGAGGACTCACGAAGGTTTATGTGGCCGAAATCTAGCTGGATCTAGTCTAATTCCCTAAAAATTTGGAAAAATATTGACTCGGTCCAACTCGTCCAAATTGCAAGGGCCAAGTGATGGATTTGGATGGGGGTCGAGGGCCGAATGGAAATTGTGGGCCAAGTGTGTCACTCTGTAACATGCCCGCTCGTCCAATTGTGGGGCACGTCTTAGCAGCCCATCAGGAAGAGGATCTAGAATGTTCCGCCTAGCACTCGCAAGGAATTTCATAGGGATTGTGATCTAGGTCTTCCTGAGTCTTCCCCGAGCAGAAGTGTCCGGCCGTTCCCACTTAGGATCCCGACCTGAAGTCATGGTTTCCTTCCAATCAGCAAGGTCCCTGGAAAGTAGCTAGCGTCGAGCTCTAGATGAACCACTTTGCGTAGGAACAACAGAGTCGAAGCGGATTCATGCTGCACTTGGTTCATGGAGAATGAAAAACCAGAGGGATGTGAAGCTCAACCTCTCTGCTGTAAGGCGTAGTCCTATTCCTTTCCCCTAAAACAGCATAAATCGGGATTCCAATCCTACTGATGCTAGGTCTTCATAGTCTCGTTGTCTCGTCTTTGAGAAAAGTTCCCAGCTAACCGGGACCACCCTTCCGTAGGACGGACCTAAGTCACGTCCACTGCACTTTCCTCAGTTTGCTTTAGTTATCTAATTACCTACCACATTATGTTTTGACATGCAAAAGCAACTTCCTTAATCAATCAACTTAGTCACTGGTTCCTTCACGTAACTTAGGCACTCACACAAAAACAATGTCAAGCAAGTTCCTTTTTCTCAAATATTTGTTCTTTATTTATCATAATTTCGAAGTACATCCAATATCATGCCCGAAGGCTATCCAGCAATCTACAGGATTGCTGCTCCAAGTTCTGCCCGTTGATGACTAGTACACGGGCCTCAAGATCCCATCTCGAGTCACGTCGACCTCTTGTGCGGGATTAGGAGGCAAGGAATTTACGGCCAGAGCCTCCCCTGGCATGCAAGCATCCTCCAGCTCCAAGCAGCACCCATGGAGAGACCTCTCGCAGTGGGTTAGGTCCATATACCTGGCACGGCTAACAACCCCCTTGGATAGGGCCAGGAAGAGAGTCGGAGGTAACTATTCTTGCCTCTCCCTCCAAACTTTTAACCTGAAGAATTAAATGTTTTTCCTTGGATTAATTCCTTGAGCAAAGGAGATCAAATAATGTACCTAAGTGTACAAGCACAAACATTTCGGAGGCCGTTTGTACGACGACCAACTGCTAAGGTGTGATTCCTTTTTTCCCGGATGCTCCCAACATTCGTGACTTGGGGAGATCCCAATAGTCTCAAACAGGATCATGCAAGCAAATGTTCTTGGTAAGCTAAATTATTTTGACTTGCTCTTTCCCTTGGGCTTACCTTATGGTATCTTAACCCTAACTCAAGCATTAGCTGGTCAATCAAGGCAATGGACATGCCTTATTCGCAACCCAAACAAGGGTCTTTTAATCTTCCAGTTCTAACCAAGTTCAGTTAACACACTTGGCAACACAGGGCTCTTCATCTAGGCTTTCCTTCCATTTCTCATAGTGCGGTACTATGGAGAATTTTCCAATCAACCTTACCCATCATGCACATGGTGCGTTTAGTATATTTGTACATCCTAGTCGACCTTTAACTCTCTTCATACTTGGCAACGAGTACTTATTCCTAATGCACCAGATCACATGTGACTTGCGTATATGAAAGTCTATGTTTTTATCCATCGGTGCAGTTGCATCTTACGAACGGAAACTATCATTTCATGTGTTTCTTTTAATTTTGATCGCGAAGCATGAATTCTAAATGACTATTCATGCACTGAACTAGTTTAAAAGCTATTATTTTATGTGAAATAATGCAAAAACCTTATCATTCTATGTGTGTAAAAGCTATCATTCCATGCATATAAACTTATGCGAACTCCATACTCTACCATTTCACGCATGCAACCTAGCGCTTAGAGTAAACAAAAATCCTAAGACTCGTTCTTATTCCGTGCATGTAGCTAACCCCTTCATTTCTTCCATGAGAAACAATACAAAATTAATTATAAAGCTTAGGATATCTAAAGAACTTGGGTTTGATTCGTGATCATAGGGGCATTTGTTGCATTGGCCGCTCCGCTCGCCTCTCCCGCATTACCGGTACCAATGGTATCTTTGGCACCTATGTTTCCCACAACTTTCTTTTTGGGAGCCATTTGCCAAGCAGAGTTTGGATAGTCCAGTCCTTAACGGGCCTCCAAGACATCAGGCTCGAAATGGAAGGGTCGTGAGAAGGGGTCCTTCGCTGATGAGGGGGTGGCTTGAGTGTGGCTCCTTGAACCTACTCACCAACTCTCTTCTTCTTCTCTTCTCCTTCTCCCTCTCTCCCTTTTCTTCTTCTTTTCTTCTCTCCTTCTCCTACTCTCTCTCTTCCTCCTCCTCTTCTTCTTCTTCTTCTTCTCTTCTTCTTCTCCTACTCTCTCTCTTCCTCTCCTCTTCTCTCTCTCTCTCTCCTTCCTCTCCTTCTTCTTTTCCTCTTCTTCTGCTTCCCTCTCTCTCTCTCCTTCTCTTCTTCTCTCCCTCTCCTCTTCCTCTTCTACTTCTTTTTCTCTTCCTCTCCTTCCCTCTCTTCTTCTTCTCCTTCTCTCTTCTCTCCTTCTACCTCTTCTTCTTCTTCTTCTTCTTCTTCTTCTTCTTCTTCTTCTTCTTCTTCTTCTGCTGCTCTCTCTCTTCCTCTCCTTCTCTTCTCTCTCTCTCTCCTTCCTCTCCTTCTTTTCATCTTCTTCTGCTTCTCTCTCTCTCTCTCTCTCTCTCTCTTTCTCTTCTTCTTCTTCTTCTTCTTCTCCTACTCTCTCTCTTCCTCTTTCTCTCCTTCTCTTCTCTCTCCCTCTCCTTCTTTTTCTCTTCTTCCCTTTCTTCTTCCTCTCTATTCTCTCCCTCTCTCTCTCTCTCCCTCTCTTTCTCTCTCTTCACACTGTTCACAGGGGGGAGTTCCTATGGGGGGGAAAGGCACGGGAATGTTACATTCTCTCCCCCTTAGAGGAATCGAGATGTCCTCATCTTGAGAGGATCTAGGGTATTGTTGGTTGAGAGTGTCTTCATCCATCCAAGTGGCATCCTTTTTGGGATAATATTTCCTCTAGATGAGGTATTCTCTCAAGGTCCTTGACCTCAAATGCCTCTCCCTGACATCTAGGACTCTATCAAGCCGTAGCTCAAGGACTCCTTAGCTAGGCATTACAATCTACTGGTCATCAAGTACATGATTCGGATTAGGTAGATACTTTTTTATCTTATGCTTGAGAGTTTGGCTTGAAGGGATACATAATCTTGTCCGAAAGTAGACAAATCCACTACTGACAGTGAATACTTGATACTTTGTCTTTAGCTTCGAGTCTTGATCCTTGATGGGGATTTCCCTTAGCATTTTCTGATAGAGTGGGTCATGATATGCCTCTTCTTTAGCTAGCTCAAGAATTGGGTTGTTTGGCATTGATACCTTTGTGGCTAGTGACCTTGCTGTTTAGGGATCTTGAAAAATAAGAGAGTTTAGAAATGCCTTGCGACTAAGTGCATCGGCAACTACATTCTCTTTTCTAGGGCTATATTTGATTTCAAAAGCAAATTCTTCCAGCACTTCGATCCATCAACATTGCCTCATATTGAGCTCATTCTGGGTGAAGATCCATTTGAGACTCTTATGGTCCATTACTAAGGAAAATTTGTTACCTGGCAAGTAATGTCTTCAAAGTTTGAGAGCATGGATGACATCCAATAGCTCCAGATTGTGGGTAGCATAATTCTTTTTATGGCTCTTCAACTTCCTTAATTCTTTTTATGGCTCTTCAACTTCCTTAATTCTTTTTATGGCTCTTCAACTTCCTTGAAGAATATGCTACGGGATGACCTTCTTGCATAAGTACACATCCTAAAGCAAGTGCGCTAGCATCAGTTACCACTTCAAACTCCTTACTGAGATCAGGAAGTTTCACGATGGGTGTTGATACTAAGCTTTGCTTTAGTTTGTCAAAGCTGGTCTGTTCGGCAGGTGACCATACAATTGCTACTTGCTTCTTTAGTAGATCAGTCAGAGGTGCTACAATCAAAGCATAATCTTTGATGAAAATCCTATACCATCCTCTCAGCCAAAGAAAACTACATATTTCTTTGATAGAAGTTGGTGTTGGCCATTCCAGAATGTCTCTGACCTTAGTTGGATCTACTGAAATTCCTTCCGCTGATACAATGAATCCTAGATATTCAATTTGTCGCTTGAAAAATGCACACTTCTTCTTCGTGGCATATAGCTTGTGTGCTCTCATTGTTCCAAGAACAATGCGAAGCTGGGGTTCATGATCTTTTTCCTGTTTAGAGTAGACTAGGATATCGTCAAAGAAGACGAGTATGAAGTCATCAAGATAGGGCCTAAAGATACCTTGCATTAATCTGTTGAAGGTAGCAGGAGCATTCGTCAGCCCGAATGACATCACTAAGAATTCAAAGTGTCCATACCTTGTGCTGAATGCAGTCTACAGAATATCTTCTTCCTTGATCCTTATCTGATAATATCCAGATCTGAGATCTATCTTAGAGAAGATCTTTGCTCCTTGAAGACAGTCAAATAATTTATCTATTCGTGGAATGGGGTATTTATTTTTGATGGTTGATTGATTCAACCCCCTGTAGTCAATGTATAGACGAAGCGTTCCATATTTCTTCTTTTGGAACAGCACTGGAGCTCCCCATGGTGAACTGTTAGGACGGATGTAGCCTTGGTCTAACAGTTGCTTGAATTGCTCTTTCAGTTTGATAGCTTCTAGAATGGACATCTTATATGGCCTCTTTGCGACTCGTGCAGCTCCTGGCACAAGTTTGATTTCGTGGTCGACTTGTTAGAATATCAAGCTTGTTCATGTGTGTTTGACCGACATTGGCTGGACATAGCTAGTCTGGCTATATCAATTAGATACATTAAATAAGTTGGTTCTACTTCTAGTGTGAATGGTCTTTATGACCTTAGGTTGTATATGCACTATGTGTGTGTTGAATGAAAATAAGAAGAATAGAGAGAGGAAGCATGTTGCTTCACTCCGTGTTGCTCTCCTTCCTACATCCATGAAATCTAACATGGTATCAAAGCCATGAATGGGCTCACTGGTGGAATGCACTGAAGAAGAAGACTTGAAGACTGACTTGAAGGGCTGAAAAAAGAAGAGAACTGACTATCATTTCCATCAATGGTCACACAGAGGTATGCATTGTTGAGCATTAGATTCCTATTTCTTGAAGGAGGAGTTATAGCTTGCTGAGGAGACTTCCGAGGCTTGATTGAGTATTAGTGTGGGCCCTATCATGGTTATTATCATCAAATGGTGTTGTTGTACACTCCTGACAGACCTGTGTGTTTGCGCCTGATGAAGGCATGACTCCTACTGAAGCAAAATTGACATGAGCACTATATAAGAAGTCATCAAATGCTTGTGAGCATACATTGGAAGGTAGTTCAAGGTTACAAGAAGTCATTGCTTGTGTTGGAGCTCTGTTATGAGCTAAAATCAGAGTACACAGACCTGGGACAGAAGGTTGAACTGCTGTATACAGAGTATATACAACATATGCAACACTTTGAAAGAGCCTTGAAGCTCTCTGACATGCTTTATGGACCTCATTGGAGCCTAGGAGCACTCTGGAAGACATATGTATCAGTTCTCATGCCTTTGAGCTGAAATTCCTTGAGGAAAATACTCAGATCTGGAAGTTAAACAGGTTGGAAACCTGTCTCAAAATAGTGGGCAGCAAGCATTAGCTTTCATTGAAGCATTACTTGACACTTGGCTGGGATTTATCATATGTATGACATGAGATATGTATGCTGGAGGTTTATGGATTGGGTTGAGAATCAAAGGATCATGGAAGTTGAAGTCTAAGACTGGTGATTACTGCAGTGACATTGTCTTAGTGGTTGCAAGTAGTAAATGCAATCTATGAATTGGATTCATGAAGACAGGATGCCTATAGTTACCCGAATGCTCATGTATTGAACCTAACACTTCAAAGTGAATGTCTGACATGATTTGAAGCTGTTTTGGAGCTAGATTGACTTTGGTTTACTGAGAAGTTGCTAATTGCAATTTGTAAGCAGAAGGCTCGATACTTATACCTGCTATCTATGCACTGATTTGTGCCCCATTGGTTATGCTCGGATTGCTACATGTACTGGCAAATGTCTATGAAGGTTTGGGACATGTATGACATGTATATCACTCAGTTTTGGGCTTGAAATCACTGCTGGTCGCTCACAGAATCACAGTTTTCAGACTGCATATATGTACCCTGGCAGTGAGGTTGCAGGAGTTCAAACCGAAGTGAATACATAGTATTTGCACTGACTGCTTTACTCACAGATTAAGCCACTTGGTGTGAGCTATTTTGGACTGTCAGTGGGCTGAAATACCCTGGTTTTTTACTGCAATTAATTGCAGAAAACTGTCATAAACAGTTCCGGGCTGAAGTTGAACTGTTAAGACGATCTTGGTTTGCAAGTAGTCAGGCAAGGTCTACAACATGGCAAATGCTGATAGAGCTGATAATGTAACCCAGATTGTGGGAGAAAAGCTTGATAGCAACAATTATGCAATATGGAAGTTCCGCATGGAGAACTTTCTGATAGGCAAAGGATATTGGGACTTAGTGACAGGTATTGAGACTGAACCTGAAGTTCCAGATAGGAATCCTATAGCTGATCAAAGACGAGCGCATCGAGCTTGGACGGAAAGAGCTCGCAGGGTTTTACATTGGTTGTCATTATGTATCTCGGATGCTATGGTGATGCAGATCATGAACAGTAAATCCCCAGCACAGATGCATGGATTATATTGGTCAAATACTATGGCACAACTACAAGTGCAAGGAAGATACAACTGAAGCAGAAATTCAATAACATGGAGAGGAAGAACATGTCCATACAAGATTATGTCAAAGAGGTTAAGACCATAGCAGATCAACTGGCATCTATTGGCTCACAGGTTGAAGAGGAGGATATGGTTGCAGTGACCTTAAATGGCTTGGGTCCAGAGTACAAGTCTTTTGACACTTCAGTATCTGTGTGGGCTGAGATGCCTGACTTTAATGACCTAGTTGCATTATTGATTCATGAAGAGGTGAAGCTTGGCTTAGCTATAGGGACAAGCAGCTCAAAGAATAAGGATGCAGTTTTTTACTCGAATCAGCGTGGTTGTGGTAGCTATGGTAGAGGCTATGGATTTGGTAGAGGAGACCAGCAGAATGCATCCTATAGTAATAGCAATCAGCAATCATCAAATGCAAGAGGTGGTGGAAACTTTCGAGGCAGGGGGAGATCTAACATGGCAGCAGCAGCATCAGTCAGACAATCCAAATAAAGATAAGGATTGTCACTACTGCGGAAAGTATGGGCATATTGCAAAGGACTGCTGGAAGAAGCAGGGAAATCAGAAGGGCAAGCAGCATGGACATTATGCTAGGTCCAGTCAGGCAAATGACTCTGGTGATAGACTGTGTTTGCCATGCAGTATGTCAAAGATAAGGCTGCTGAAAAATCATCTGATGATGCAGTGTGGTACATTGACTCGAGGGCGTCAAATCACATGACCCCTCACGGTGATTGGTTCACGGATATGGTGGCTGAAAAGCATGGCTATGTATGCACAGGTGATGACACACAGCATAGCATTGAGCATAAAGGCAAAGTGCCTCTTGTGGTCCATAATGGTAGAAAGAAAAATTTGCATGATGTATTGCATGTCCCTTCAATTACGAAGAACTTGTTATCTGTTGGACGGAGTAGAACTTGCAGGTTAGATTCAATAAGCATGGCTGCTTTATTGAAGAGTTTGGCAATGGCTGCAAGTTGATAGCTCGTGGTCACAGGAATGGCAGAATGTTTACTCTTGATGCTTCTTTGGCAGAGCTGAATTCAACTATGTTTGCCCATGGTTCTCGCACTGTTAGGGATTTGGAAATATGGCACAAGAGAGTGGGGCATGTCAATTTGCAAAGGCTACAAATTATGCAAAAGAAACAGTTGGTTATAGGTTTACCAAAGTTCCAATATTCAGATATTGGTCATGTATGCGAGGCTTGCCAGTTCTGTAAGCAGTCACAATTGCCATTTGTCAGGCATGTACGACAGAGTACACGTCCATTGCAGTTAGTGCACTCTGATGTTTGGGGGCTAGCTCATAATGTATCTATGGGAGGTTCCAGATATTATGTATCCTTCATTGACGACTACAGTCACTATACCTGGCTTTACATATTGAAAATAAAAGATGAGGTCTTTGCTATTTTTCAGCAATTTAAAGCACAGGTTGAGAAGGAGTTTGAATGCTACATCTCTTTCTTGAGATCTGATAGTGGTGGGGAGTATGTATCAAATGAATTTGATGATTTCTTGGCTGAAAATGGCATTCGTAGGCAGCTCACCTACAGCTATACTCTGCAGCAAAACAGAGTAGCTGAAAGGAAGAATAGAATTCTAATGGAAGCTGCTAGGGCTATGATGAATGAAAAGCATATGCCACTTTACTATTGGGCAGAGGCTGTTATGACAGCCGTATACATTTTGAACAGGACTCTCACTGCAGGTATTCATGAGATGACACTGTTTGAGAAGTTGTATGGCTATAAGCCGGATGTAAGTCACATGAAAGTCTTTGGCAGTCTTGCTTATGTGCATATTCAGATGAGAAAAGGAAGAAGTTGGATCCCAAAGCACACAAGTGTGTTTTCATTGGATATTCGCAGGAGAAGAAGGCATACAAATGCTATGATCCCTCTACTAGGGAGACTTTGGTAAGCATGGATGTTATCTTTGATGAGATGGGTTCTTGGTATGTATCACCAGTTGCAGTGCCAACGGATAGGCCTTCCACTCATGCCTCTACAATTGATTTACAGCAGAGCACTATTATGATAGGACCTCGTGGTCAGACAGTATCCCCATGGACAGGGAGATTAAGGAGCTCGCCGTCCACTGAGACCAATATGTCAGTGAGGGGGAGACATGATGTCTTGGACAGCAAAGGAAAAGAGAAAGTTATTGAGGATGCATTTGGTATGATGACACCTAGCAGAATGACTTCTGGCTATGAGTCTAGTGATACTCTAGACAGCGAACTTGGTATTCCGACTGTCTATACACCTGGCACAAGGTAGAGCAGGTATATTCCGCCTCATGAGAGAGGGGAATCGAGTAGTGCACCACAGCTTAGATGCTCGCAGAGGGTCAGATACCCTGCTGACAGGTTGACATACAGTGGCTACTCTGCAAAGCATTATGCGTACATGACAAAAGTGATGGAGGTCAAAGAACCAAGTACATATGGTGAAGCAGTGAAAGATGAGAATTGGTGTGTAGCCATGGATGAAGAAATGAATGCCTTGGCTGAAAATAAAACATGGGATTTAGTACCACTGCCTGAAGGGAAAAAGACCATTGGCTGCAAATGGGTCTACAAAATCAAATGCAAGTCAGATGGCAGTGTGGAGAGATACAAAGCCAGGCTGGTCGCAAAGGGGTATGCCCAACAATATGGACTTGATTATGAGGAAACATTCAGCCCTATTGCCAAGATGGCAACTATACGCATTGTGATTGCCTTGGCTATTGCTAAAGGCTGGAAATTGCAGCAGATGGACGTTAAGAATGTATTTCTTAACGGTGACCTAGCAGAGGATTTCTATATAGTTCAGCCGGAAGGGTATGTTCACCCTGATTTTCAGCATTATGTATGCAGGCTGAAAAAGGCATCGTACGGGCTGAAACAGGCTCCGAGAGCTTGGCATGCTAGGATCAGTAACTACTTGCAGAGATTGGGTTTTGCTGTTGGCAGGGTTGATCATAGCCTATTTACAAAGAAGACACAGATGGTTGGCAGCTTCATTTACTTGACCATCACTAGGCCTGACTTGAGCTATGCTGTAGGGCTCATAAGCCAGTTTATGCAGAAGCCTAGAAAGCCGCACTTGGATGCAGTTAGACGCATTATGAGATATGTTAAGTCCATTGTAGAGTATGGGCTATTCTATGTCAGAGATAAGCCCTTGTGTGACCAGACACATTATTAGATGGCTCCTTTTTTTGTTAGATTTTTATTTTTTAGTTGCTGTACAAAAGGGAAAACAACATCTTATGACTGATTATCTTTCATGAGTAACTAATGGTGAGAAGACCACAAGAGTTGATGAACAACTTCTTGACACTTATCTATTCTACATTGACCAAGAGATCTAGCTCTTCAAAACTCACCTTGCATCCCATTGGGCTAATGATATTGTACACATTCTTAAACATGGCCTCCCAAAATTCCCAATTGAGAAATCTTGCCTCACTCATCTTTGGGTGGATGAAGAGTTATTATTGGTCTAGAATAGGGTATATGAATGTATGGGCTAATTACTGAGTTATTCTCATACATCAACAAGACTCTTGTTATTCCATAAAAGCATTGTTTGTTGTCCAAACACTTGGATGGATGTTTATACTCATTCCATAAAAGATCTTCAAAAGCTATTTATATGTTGTACATGTATTGGATGTATGTTAAATCATGGTTCCGAAGCAATAAAGGCGCGTTCACATGGGAAACCATCAAATTAACGTGAAATGCGTCGAAATTTAATATCTCAAGAACCGTGTGTCGAAACAAGGGTTGATATAAAGGAAAAATGGGCAAGTCAAAGGGAAGAACAAGGCTGTAAGGTTGGATTTTGATTCCGGTGAACGTAGGATGCGTTCACATGCAAAATATCACAACAAGGGAGAAAGGGAAATAGTGAAGGAACGGCCCCAAGGGTAGGGTAAAGTTAGATAGGTGGATGGGAATGGGACCCCATGAGGATAAAAATAGGTCATGGCATACATGCATGATCAACTTGAGGCATATGCAGGGGAACATACATCATAGACGTGCAGGGACGCATCCCCACACTTAAAACCTTAACGGACAGAGTAAAATCCATCAAGATAACCTAAGACTCATCAATCGATTGGACTCTAACGTCCCCACACTTAAAACATTACATACACTTGCAATCATAAAGAAAGGGTTAGAAAAACTTGACCCGTTTCACCTAGCATTGCAGTTGATGGTTGATGTCACATCTTGTGTCGTAGTTAGCTCTACAGGAGGTACCAAGGTGTCTTCATAGCATGCATCCAACACGGCAGGGACCATGCACAGCACCAAGGGAGGTAGTTGATTGATAAAGCTCGTCTGGTAGGTGTCGTGGATGAAGGATAGTCTCTCAGCTTGCAGCACCTAGATGGGAATGAACGAACAGCCACTAGCCCCATTACTGACATCACTCAAGATAGTATTGATGGTAACCCAGATCTCACACTCGGTTTAGAAATTGACAAGGGGAATGGTGTAGAGGGAGTATGCCTAGGTGCATAGTTGATGGTGCATTAGTGCGTCCGACCCTGTTTGGCATAGGTGCAAGCAGGAAGGTCAGGGAACCTTATAGTGCAGTATACAGAATAGGGTGACATGTCCTGTGATGGCTGCAAAAACCCATCCTGTGTGTGCATAGGGAAACAAAAATATACTTGGCTCCAATTGTCATAACGTCCCTCAATCTCACCTCTCAGAATTGATTGAGGAGAAATGCCAGTCACACTCAGCCCACCCTTTGTCTCACACTTTGTAAAAAGATACAGAGGGCATCCCATTCCTGAAACCCATTGATGTAATCCTCACATTCACTTATACAGAGGTTGTATGCCTTGTGTCCATTTGATGGTGTAACAGTGCATCCCGCCTTGTGCCGGCATATAGTGCAAGAAGGAAGGCCACGGAGTCTTATGGTGCAGTGCACAGGAACAGATTGTGCATTGTGCATTGGGAAGCCCATCCCGTGCATGCAACACTCCATTCACACATCTCACCTCTCATTTGATTTGAAGGGAAAGGCTGGTCACTCTTTCCACCCTCTGTCTCACACTCTTTTGATAGATGTAGAGGGCAACCCATACTCACATCCCCATCCTGTTAGGATGAAAGCTCGCATCACTCAAGGGGTTGGTGATGAAGATCACATCGGTCATTGTTGTCACCACAGTGTTGAAGATGATGCATACCTAGGGAGGTAGCTGACACATCTGGTACTTCGATGATTTGTATGAAAGATCATTTGTTAAGGAGGGCTGACGGACTGATATTGCAGAGATAGCGCACCAAGGGAGGTGGCTTCAAATTGCTTCTGGAAAGATTCTGAGTGAATCGGCTATCCTGAACTGTGGGGTGTTACCACCTTTTCCACAATTAGCTTCTCGCCCAAGGGTGTTCCCACCTTTTCTTGGAACGAGGCCTTCTATGACATGGAATTTCTTTCTTTTCTCCCATAACAGTTATTTATTTATTTATTTATTTTCTCTCTCTTGTTTTTTTTTTTCAAAAGGGAAATGATAGAAACACCATTTGTCAGAACCATCCTCTCCATCTCGGACTGATTGAAAATTGAGGATAAGAGATCGGGGGCAGGAGGTGGGCAGGAGGGGACAGAGGGTTGCATTCACCTCTTCAAGAGTGGCAGAAGAATGGCTATCAGAAGTAGCATCAGAAGAATTACAGTGCCACGCCAATGGGGGAAAGGATGGGGTGACTGTGATTGTCAAGATCTCCAAGGAGAAAAGTACTTCTTCAAGCGATAGCCATTAATTAGGAAGGGATCATCAAAGGCATCAACAGTCTGCACCACCTGAACAGAGCCATTAGGGTTGACAGCAAGTACATTGTACAGGCCCATCCACCTTTGTTGAAGCTTGCCAAGAAACTTGTCGAATCTCGAATCATAGGCCAAAACCAAATCACCTTCGTTGAACTCCTTGTGTTTGATAAAGTTGTCATGGTAAGCCTTACGTCGAGCTTGCGTGGCTTCCATGCAATGTAGAGCCATCCTGCGAGTCTTGCCTAAACATTCCAAGTGTAGGAGGTAGCGTTGCAGTGACTCATCATCTCGCAAATGTTCTTTGATAGCCACTCACAAAGAGGGCAATTCCAGTTCAACCGGGAACACAGCTTCTGCACCATACACTAGTTGGAAAGGAGTTTGTCTTGTAGCAGCCTTATGAGAGGTTCTATACACCTAGAGGGCCTCTGTAAGTCGATCATCCTAATCGCGACGATGTGCGGTAATTATTCTTATCAAGATTGAGCAGAGGATGTAATTGGTGACTTCAACTTAGCCGTTGGCTCTGGGGTAGTAAGGAGTGGACTTGCGATGGCGGATCTTATACAATTCTGTCAACTCTTCCATGATCTTGTTAAGGAAATGAGCATCTCTGTCACTTACCAGCTCGAGGGGACTGCCAAAACAGGTGATAATATTCTCGTACATGAATAGGGCTATGCTACCATCGTTCTGCTTCAGAGCTTTAGCTTCACACCACTTTGTGACATAATCCGTACATACCAGGATGTATATGTTCTGCATCCCGTCTAGTAGGCAGATCAATGGGACCCAGAAATCAATCCCCCACTTCTCGAATGGCTTTAGGGGAAGGATAGGTTGCAATGGCATGGCACTTGTTTTAGTGGGTTTCCCCATTTGCTGACGAGCATTGCATCTCTTGCAGTAGTCATATGCATCCTTATGGAGGGTCAGCCACCAATATCCCGCTAACAGAGCCTTGCTAGTTGTTGCTTCTCTTGCAAAGTGTCCACCACATGGTTCGTCATGGCATGATTTCAATACTATGCTGATTTCTTCTCCTACAACTCATCTTCACAACACTTCATCCTTGCCTCTCTTGTACAGCGCACTGCCTAGCAAGGTGTTGGCTATGTTTGCATACCAAGGAGTAACTGTTTCAACTAGAAACAAGGAAGCATCAGGAAGGTCTGGATCATCCTGTTCCTCTTCTGCAGTTTGAGGGATCCATGACAGATGATCGGCTAGGACATGGGAACGGCCAGGCTTAGTGACCACTGCAAAATCAAACTCATGGAATAGGAGCAACCATCTCATTAGTCATTCTTTGACATCTGCTTTGTTCATCAGGAAGGACAAGGCTTCATAATCCACGTAGAACTTAAATTCGTTGACAGTAGATAGTGTCAAAACTTCTCTAGTGCAAACATCATTGCTAAGCACTCAATCTCTAACACTGTGCAGTTCCACTCTTAGTCAATTACTTTTTGAGTTGCATAATAGATTGGTTGATCTAATTTAGAGGGGCCCTTTTGATATAGGACAACACCTAGCCCTTTGACTGATTTATCTGTGTGCACATGGAACTCCTTTGTCCAGTCAAGAGGTTGTAGGATAGGTGCTTGGATGAGGCACTGTTTTAGAGTATTAAAGGCTTCTTCGCAATCATCAGTCCAAAGGAAATCGGCATCTTTCCTTAGGAGCTTGTGCAGAGGGGCTGTCTTGGTTGCAAAATGTGCAATAAATCTTCTGTAGTAGCCCACATGGCCAAGAAATCCTCTCAATTACTTGAGGTTTGTTAGTGTCGTCAAGGCAAAAATCTTCTCA